>NC_141698.1:95668999-96268999 GCF_964263255.1 Lissotriton vulgaris
CATTGCTCTTCCACCTGCGTCGAGAACTTCCTTAATGGCTTCATTTACCTCCAATAGAGCGGTCTCAGTGCTCAAATTGGAGCGGAAGCCAGATTGGGTAGGGTGGAGTAACCCCTGGTCTTCAAGGAAGGAAGAGAGCACAGAATGAACGTGCTTCTCGACGATTTTAGCAAAACTGGGCAGGAGAGATATGGGCCTATAGTTAGCATGTATCTCTGGATCAAGGCCTGGTTTTTTTAGAAGGGGAACAACCTTAGTGAAAAGTAGTCCTGAGAAGGTGGATAGAAACGGCTTTTACAAGTGCAGTACATATAGGGTCTGCAGATTTGGTAATAACATCTATGAATAGACCTCACCCTTTAGTGAGAAACCTCAGAAAATCAGGGGCATATTCAGTTGCAAAAATGAATTTGCTGTATATGTTCTGGAGTGTGAGTGTAGATTGAAATAGGTAGGGAGCACCAAGCTGCAGGTCCATAAGAGGATCCTCCAAAATCTGAGGGCCATCACCAATGTTGACCAAACATACCCTGTTGGTCGACATTTTGATGAAAGGCACAACAGCAACCCGAATTGTATTACATACTTTGTAATTGATTAAATTTCTAAACCAACAAGGGGTGGCAATCATGAGCGGATGTTAAGACAGCTGGAGACCAGATATATTTTACATTTGGACTGCAGAGCTCCAAATGGCCTGAACCAAGAATATCATTTTCACACCTTTTTAGGAATCTCGCCGATGTATATAAATGTATTTTTGTGTGTATATTATGTGTGTATATGATAAATTTGCCGTAAAATTTCAGCTGCTTCCTTTCCCTATATAGGTTTTTACATAATAATAGTCTCATGATATCAGGCTTATATAGTTTTTGACTCAGGCTTTTATATGGGATTTGTTGTTTATATTTTTATAGCTCTGTATGTGATTTGTTCATTTTGATTTCACCATCGGTTAATATTTTTTTATTCTGATTACAGTCAATAACATGGGTTTTAGTATGATGTTTTAGTGGCATGCATCAATAGTAAGACTATAGAATTTTTTTTAATAACCAGTGTTGTTTAAATATATACTTGTTTTTCAAGTTGGTGGTTAGATTTTAATTTGACAAGGAGTCATAAGTATCTTATGTATAAATCGAATTATCCAGGAATGCTACCAGCTACCATAATGAAGATCTTTATATATGTCCTTACTTGACAAACACTGCAAGGCACTCACGGGGTTCTTAATGTCATAAAAGCCTTAGAAGACGAACTTAGTGGAAAACATGCCTTTTAATCTTCCTAGATCTATCCTCGGCCTTCGACACGGTCAACCACAAAAAACTAATCGAACGCCTCAATCTGAGGATGGGTTTGGACGGCTCTGTTCTAGAATGGTTTAAATCCTTCCTCCAAAACCGATCTCAGCGATTCCTAATTAACGGCAAACTATTTGCTCCCTCGCCTGTCAAGGTCAGAGTCTCCCAAGGATCAACCCTGTCCCCTACCCTCTTCAACCTTTATCTTTAACCACTTACCGAAGTACTACGCAAATATCTCCTACCATATGTATGCTGACGACACTCAGCTCTACATCAAAGCCTCCTCTCTTGAGGACATTCTCTCCCTGAACGAGGCCCTGAAATCAACCGTCCACTGTCTCACCTCGAGTCAACTTAAACTTAACACCAAGAAGACAGAATTTCTCCTAATCTCCCCTCTAAAAACTAATCCCGAGATGCAGTTATGGGTCAAGGCTATCACAGCCTTAGATTGCCCACCGACTATTGTGGACTCAGCAAAATCCTTGGGAATAACCCTGGACTGCAATTTGAAAATGCGAGACCACATCAACTCGATAGCCAAATCAGCCAGATTCCACCTGAGCTACCTCTGGAAACTGAAACCCTTTCTTGACACTACCGACCTAAAAAGCGCAGTCTAAGCGCTAGTAATCTCTAGACTGGAATACAGCTGTTCCACTCTCTCAGGCTTACCCAAGATCTCCCTGGCACCCCTAAAAGCATGCCTTAATGCCCCTGCCAGACTTCTTACAAGCTCAAAAAAATTTGACCATATCTCTCCACACCTGAAAGCTTTGAACTGGCTCCCGCTCGAGGCCAGAATTTAACTCAAACTGGCTTGCATCACACACAAAGCTTTAAACTCTCACTCCCCTGCCTACCTTGCACAGAAAGTTGTGGTATCTGGCCACAGCAGAAACTCCCATTCCACCAGAGACCTTTTACTCCAACCTGCACGGTTCCAGAAAAAAAACGTATAACCGTGCTTTCTCTGGATCCGCTCCAAGAATATGGAACTCTCTCCCGCCCGCCATCAGAAGAATCCCTTCTCTGGAACGCTTCAAAAAGGAGGCCAAAACTTTCCTTATGGGCAAATTCCTCTCCTAAATGCTGCCTCCTGCCGATTCTCAGTCCTTGACCAATACACAGACCTTGACCAAATACGGACTAGCGCCTCCCTTGGGGACACCGACCTACCTCTTCAACAAATCGGGGGCCTTATCTGGAATTAATTTTATGTAAACTGTACGTGTCCGCTAAACTATTGTGATTCCTTGCCTATTGTACACTGCTATGTTCGCTTGTAAAGCGCTCTGATACCCTAGGGTCAAATTAGCGCTCTATAAAACAATGCAAATAAATAAATTAAATAAATTATCAACAGACGTGTTTCGGCAAAAAATCACCTTTCTCAATGTTGCAATGAAAAGACAATACGCACAACGTTTTGGGTTCAATTTAATATCAAGAACCCCGTCACCATTGGTGGTTTTACAAGCATGATAATAGGAGAAGGACTTCAATAGTTCCATCGGCATTGCAGCTACCATGCTGATGTTGAACAAAAAGAAGTATGTATTATACTGTTTACAAAGCTCAAATGCCACGATGAGCTCACCTCCATAGGTAAGTTATAGTCCTCATGTGTACAGTTTATCACGTTGTCACTGGTTATTTCCACCATATTCAGGCTGCCATAGCACTTTGTGTTGCCAAACTCTTACATGCTGCTGGATGCACCCCGCTGCGGGTTCAGCAGCAATTGTGAGATTGGAGCGTGATGTTTCATTTGAAGCTTCCTGGACCGCTTTTGAAGGATTGTTCCATCGACCAAAGTCGTGAATTATTTAAATTCATGGAAGCCAGTAATTTGACTGACTCCTGTGGCTCCATTTTGGAGTAACATCCAGCGGCAGGCGAGGGGTTGGGCAACAAACAGTGCTATGAGAACCCGAGTGTGGTGGAAAGAACTAATTAACAAATTAACAAACCTAATTGAAAAAAAAAATAGTATTTTGTTATACATTTCAATTAAAATTTTAAACTAAAAGATACATTTCACTGTAAACTTTTTGCAAAGAAAAATTAGAATTAATTAAAATTAATTTTGTACCTAATTATTAGTAATATTTTATGCATATTAAAAAAGAAACCTTTTACTGTAGGTAGGAAATAATATTTAAATACATTTTTACATCAATACTTATACATTAATTAAATATATTTAAATTATTTTAATACACTTTGAAGACAATAGTGCTGAAACATTTTTATTATAGGTTTAAATAAATATATAAAATAGTTTTGCATTAATATTTAACATTTAATATAGTGTTACTATTTTTCTTAACCCCTTGGGCGCAGCAGCGATTCTGCGCCTGTGCTGCAGAATCGCGAGTGAGCGGGTTTATGATGGCCCCCAGCCGTCATCAGCACATGCCCACCGTAGTGCATGACGGCTGGGGGCCGTCATCAGCATCGAAGGGGTTAAAGTTTACTAAACACATACTTTTCGCTATACTTTACTATAGGGAGATCACCATCCCTGTGGCAGAGACTGTTGCCTTAGTGTGAAAAATTGGTAGTGGTAACTTTGCAGTCATAAATCTGGCTCCAGTCCCTGGTTTTAAGGGAGTTGAAACATGTAAGCCTACATTTGGAGTACCTTTGTTCTTAGAAATGATTAATAGGCAAAATCAGTATAGTTACCACAACGTTTATGTGTGTAAATTTACACAATATGTATGTATGTATGTATGTATAAACCATTTTATAACGCGCTCCGTTACTTGAGAGTATCCTGGCGCGAGTATGGGAGAGGCAGAAAGCAAAAACAGCAGGAAGGCATCTTAAATTACACTCTTGAATAAATGTGTTTTTAGGTTTTTCTTGAATAGAGTCACAGTTTGCATAGATCGCAGATGGAGAGGGAGAGCGTTCCAGGCCCGAGCCACGATCACAGAGATCGATTGGCCGCCGAGCCTAGCTCGTTTAAAACGGGGAAGAGTCAGTTTGAACAGAGTGGATGATCTGAGGGAACGTGCGGGGGTATAGCAAGTGAATTTCTTTCTCAGATACATGGGGCCTTGATCATGGATTGCTCTGAACGCAAGCACCAGAGATTTAAACAGAATGCGCTGCGCAACAGGAAGCCAATGAAGGGTGCGCATCTCAGCGCGTACGCTCTTCCATCTGGGGATGTTAAATAGTAGACGGACAGCCGCATTCTGAATAATTTGCAGGCGTTTCACCAGGTAGGCCGGAATGCCACTGAACAGTGCATTCGCGTAATCCAGCCTTGCCAGTATGAGAGCCCGAGCAACCGTCTCCTTGGTATCCCTAGGGAGCAAAGGGAAGAATTTACGGAGCATTCTCAACGTGGCAAAGCAGGTGCCTGTCAGCTTTTTAATATGGTCCTCGAATCTAAGGTCCTCTGCAAACCAGATGCCAAGGTTTTTCGCAGGTCTCCCCATCTCTTTCGGGCTGGGAATGTTGGGGGGCCACAGTGTGTTCTTGAACGAGGGGGGAAAGGAACCATAAAAAAGCACTTCGGATTTGTCCTCGTTGCATTTCAGCTGGGCCTGGGTTAGCCAGCGAAATACAGAGGACAAACACAGATGTACTGCCGACGTATCCAGATTGTCGTCTGGCCAGGTAAACAGCAGTTGGGTATCATCTGCATACCCTATGATCTTAGCCCCAAACTGTTCCGCTAGATAGACCAGGGGGGTGATGTAAACATTGAACAGTAAGGGACTAAGAGTGGATCCCTGAGGGACCCCCGTGAGAAGTGGTTTGGGCTCAGAAGCGTGGGGAGGCATCCAGACCCGCTGAGACCTGTCGGAAAGAAAGGAGGACAACCAGGCCAGAACAACTCCCCCGATACCAATAGCAGACAGCCTGGCGAGGAGAAGCTCATAGGGGACGGTATCGAACGCGGCAGAGAGGTCCAATAAAATTAGGACCGCTCTGCGGCCTCCGTCTAGACAGTCCCGAATCGCCTCAGTCATCTCCACCAGCGCAGTCTCAGTGCTATAGGCGGCCCTGAAGCCCGATTGGGCAGGGTGGAGGGCATTGGAGATTTCTACAAAGTTTTCCAATTGTTGAAGAACCACCTTCTCACAGATTTTCGTGAGTGCTGGCAAAAGGGATATGGGACGATAGTTCCCGGGGACCGTAGCATCCAGTCCCGGTTTCTTCAGAAGCGGCAGAAGTTTGGCTCGTTTCCAACCTAGAGGCACCTCGCCTGAGGCCAGGGAGAGATTCACTATCTGCGTGATCTCGGTGCAGACCATTTCCGCCACCTCCGAAAGCACTCGGGCTGGACACGGATCGGCGGGAGAGCCAGATTTCAGGGACTGGAGGAGAGGCAGAACAACACACTCAGCAACTTGCACAAAGTTCGTAAGCTGTTGTCCAGAACAAGGACAGAGTGTGGGACACATGTCGGCCACTGAGCAGTCGGCGGGCAGAGCCGCTAGTAGGTCCTGCTGGATCCTCGCTATTTTGCTGATAAAAAAGGTGGACAGATCCTCGCACCAGTGCGCAGAGGACGGGAGAGTAACAGCATCAGCAACAGGGGAAACAAATAGTAAATTCTACAAGTGTATTTACCTTTGTTAATAAGCATTTAGATTTTACTACATGAAAGTTGAAGGGATCAGCCAATACTAGAGATGATGGATGAATGGAGTTTACGCACTGACACAGGCACATACTGACCACAGGCATCTTAGGGCTAACAATACAATACATGGCAATGCAAGGGGGTCTTTAGATAGCTAGTGACTGTAGATTTTGTAGTTTTTTTCTGAGATATATGATTGAATGAAATGCGCCAACAGTTGTGTGAGAGTGACATTGAAAGTATGAAATGATATAAAAAGGATGAGGACAGTGAGTTAAAAAAGGAATGACTCCCTGTATTTAAAATTGCTTCATATTGCAAATAAAGACAGTGAAATAAAGGTGTTTTTTGCCTGTGAAAATAAAGGACATGGACTCTGTAAATAGAGAAAAATAAATGAATGTCATCTGCAATATTATTGCAATAATGGAGGAGTAAAAATGAAATAAGCTAACTGAGAATTGCCTCGCTAATCGACTTTGTGCATGAAACAAGAAGCCCCTTAAAACTTTAAAAAATAAAAAAAGAAAATTTAAAAAAAGAAAAAGGAGGAGGTAATTTGCATTTATCACAACGGAGTATACTCATGTTGCACACTTTTGGCAGCACACAGCATAGACCTTTCTGACCAATTTAGAAACACATAAGTAGAACTATCAGAAACTAGAAACGTCAAGATGCATTCTGTAGAGAGGCATTTATGATTCTGTAGATCATTTTACCTCTTTCATGGAATCACTAACAACCCACAGCATAACGTTCCAACGCCATGTCACAGAGGCAATAGTGCAGATGCGTGTCACGGTGTAAAGCGGACAGCCAACCACACACCGTCTTCAGTGCACAATGAGAAGATCCAGCATGCAATAAAAACAGAGGGAGAAAGAGAAGGGGTCACAGCCCACCAGTTATCTAAAAAGACACAGAAACGCACAGCAACATCTGTAGTATTGCCTGCAAATTACCATCTACAACAATTTTGACTCACAACCCACCACTCTCAATCTCAATAACATCAACCAACCAGCGCACACCAGCCAGATGATCACCACTTGGTCTCCACTCACAACCCAGACCACCACACATATCATGACTTCCATTCACTCTAGGTTGCCCACCGACCCCTGCCCCACCATCTCTTCAACCTCGGACCCAACCCAATCAGCACGGAACTCACCATTATCCTCAACACCTCCTTCTCCACAGCAACCCTCTGGCGACCACAGCGATCTAAAAAATTATTGACGCAACTCTCTGCTCCTCTACACAGCCAAAGTACTTGAGAAAGCAATCAACTAACAGTTCACTGAATACCTGGAGCAAAACCACCTGCTTGACGCCTCACAATCAGGATTCCGTGCCAACCACAGCACCTAAAGAACACTGATCGCTGCCACAGATGATATCAGAACTCTCCTCGACTACAAAGAAATGGTGGCCCTGATTCTCCTCGACCTCTCTGATGCATTCAACACCGTCTCTCACTACATCCACATTGACGGACTCTACAACATTGGCATACTGCAAAATGCCCTCAAGTTGATTGCCTCTTTCCTTACAGGACACGCACAGAGCATCCGACTGCCTCCCTTCACCCCCACACCCAAGGACATCATATGCAGCGTACCCCAAGGATCATCCCTCAGCCCCACCCTTTTCAACACCCACATGACCCCCCATGCTCCTTTGTGTTGTTGTTGTTTGCAATGCCATTCTGCTCTGTGCTGTTTGCCTCTCATGCTGCACCGTGTAGTCATGTGCCCCAATCTCCAGATTCACACACACCCTCCCATCCCTCTCTGTGTTGTTGTTTGCCCCACACCAGCCATCCCATCCCACTCCATGTTGACATTCGCCTCCAACCACTGACCTATCCATCTTTATGTTGTTGCTTGCCCCTACTCTGGCTATATTACAAATAATAAAATAATGTAGACAAAAAGAAATACATTTATTTTATGACCTATTTAATATAAAATACATTTTTTACTTTCTTCATAAAACAGATGTTTTATATTGCTGTACACTTAAATACAATAAAAATGCGTCCTACTAATATTATAAGTGAGCATAACTACCTTCATATATCACAAAACCAACACTTCAAATAATTAGAAATAACAAGACAACGTACTACTCAGTGAGATTTAAAACTTAACTAACACTCACACACGCATAAAACAATACACACACATTCTATCACATTACGACCCATTATAATTAGAACTGCTCACATCACAAATATTAAAGGCGGCTCCTATTGGCTTTGCCACTACTTGTTGTTCTTAAGCATATTACACTTTCTTTCATAAATTTCTCTGTGCAGAAATGTCCAGAACAACTGAAAAGAACACATATTCATCAATTAAAATAGTTTGCCAAAATGTATAGGTAGCCTGCAAGAAAAGTATCTAAAGGTAGACCTAGGGTCCAGATTTAATAAGACTTTGTGCAAAGTGTTGAACTGAGAATCACGTTCCAGCGCAAAACTTGTGTTGCAAAGTAATGCAAAGTAGTGTTATCCGCTACTTTGTGTCAAGCAGGTGTACAACAGGTGCACCTCAATGAAGACACCAATGCATTTTGATGAAAAGCTAAAAGGGAGACGGGATTTTCGTCAAAGGTTTACAAGCCGTAATGTTGAAAAAAAAATACTTTTCTGCAAACTTTATCTAAGAATTTCATATTAGTATTGAAAGGGTATTTTTCCAGTACAAACCCTAGGCTAGATATCACACAAACACCTTTGACTGTGGTTCAAAGGTGTGTGTAGTTCAAGGCAGCCTTAAGAGTAGCAGGACACAAGGAGAGAGATACGACGCAACGCCTTGTATACTTGTAAAGCGCACAGCTGCCCCTACCGTGGGCGTCTTGGCGTTGTATACTGCTGGGGAACCCGTCCTGGCTTTCCCTGTGAGATGTTCCCTTCTGGGCACCCCCAAGGTGAGACCAGGCATCCCCGGCGTTGAAGGGGCTGTTGTGAAGATTAAGCAAGCTATTGCCCAGAGTTGCAGAGTGGAGCCCAAGGTTAGAGGAGGCGCCGAGGCGAGAATTATCAGGCCCGCAGACAATTTGACCCAAGACCGTGCCGCGTTGGGAATCGAACCCTGGTCCCGGGCCGATCTCAGCTTCCGGGTCTGCCGCCTCTAACCATTGAGCCACACTTCTCCTTAATTTGTAAATATAGCACTGTTCTGCTCTCCCCCTTTACACAAAGCAACTTTGTTTGCTGCGTCACGCGAAAAAAATTGTAAATTTGTCCCAACGTGTTAATGTGCTCATTTGTATTCCTGCTCCCAGAATGCCTTGCCATTGCTCTTTACAATGAGAAAATAATCCCGGGAAAGGCTCAACAGATCCTGTGTAGTGTGCGAACGAATGCAGGGAATGTTATATTTCAAACTACACGGTTTGCATACATTTTTGAACTTGTGCATGCATGACAGAGCTGATTAGCATTTCTACATTTTTGTCAAATGTGTTTAACCGCGGGATTATTTGCATTCATAGGAGCGATGATTTTACGCAGCACCAGCTCTGGCTTGATTGCTTCTTAGCTACAGTTTTTTTCCGGCGGTTAAGGCAGTTTAAAACAGCTTAAAAATAGAACTAAAACTGCGTTAACCCGTTGGATCCACAGCATGTTAGCAAAGCTGTGGAGCTTCATCGATTGCAAAAAGAAAGTGAGCACTGATGTTTTTTAGGAACACTGCATTAATGCTGTGTCACAGATAAGCTGAAGTTTAAGGCTAGGTTTCGGCTATGTTTAACCCCTTTCGCTGTGGCGGCTATTCCGCCGCAGCGCTAAGGGGGCGGGGCGGCCGCGTGGCGGTTCCGTGCTTGTGACGGAACCGCTCCGTCACGGCTCGCTGGTGAGCTGTGCTCGCCCATTATTTCATCAGCGCAGGCGCGGAATTCGCGCCGCGCGGCGAGCGGGCCTAGCTCACCCGAGGCTTGTGACGGAACGGTTCCGTCACAAGCATGCAAGGGGTTAAGGTTTAGGATTAGAGTAAGGTAACAAATATGTAAAGTACACGCGTTAGGTCATAAACGTCGATTCATCAAAATGCCTGGGGAAGCAGAAGTGACAATCACATGCCATGTGACCCCCGCATGATGTCAAAGGAAGTGACATCACATAAACCTTGACCTGGTGACAGCACAGGAAGTGACATCATGTTACCCATGACCCACCCAGATGATGTCACAGGAAGTGACACTGCAAGGCATTTGACCTGATGACATCGCAAGAAGTGAAGTCACATGACCTTTGTACCCCATGCAATCAAAGGAAGTCACATTGCATGACCTCTGGCTTGGTGCTATCACAGGAAGTGATGGATCTAATTTTGAGGTTACTTACATCACACACAGAGGCTGGAAAATCTCTACAGATACAAAAGAAGTATGCTTTAAACAAGCATTCTTCACATCCTATTGAAAATGCAGCTATATACATTGCTTCAGGTAGCATCTTCAGGTATACAATTAAGATAATGTAGCATTGATTAAGGACCTATCAAATACAACAATGGAAAACACACTAGTCAAGTTGAAATCAGACATTTTGAATATCAAATAACTTATAAAATGGGAAGGTTGATGGGCCTATAATGTTCAAAAGAAGCTCAATTTATCATTTGTTTTAGAAACTAAGAGTACCATGTAAATAAATCTCAGTCTTGGAACGTAGATAACAGTGCTATTTAATGTAGGTTAAGTTCTCCCAGCGCCTTTCCTTTCCATGACATGGTATACATACTTCTAACCCTGTGGAGGCATTGAACCTTATCAGGTTAACTATAATTAATTTCTTCTACAGAAAACATGCATATCACTGATATGGTACTTGTGTTGATCAATAATATGCTTGTTGTGCATTAGCATACCTTACCAGCAACAAACAGCCTTTCTAACAGCCAGAAGACCCAAAGGCATGAATGGTTGCTTTACAAATGCAGATGTTACAGCCCATATCTAAAACAGGCTCTATTGATCACTGCTCTTGAAGCAAAACTTTCCAGATTTTCAAAAAACATCACACACACACACAGACAATGAATCATATGTGTGTAAATCAGTGTATAGAAAATGTTCCATAAGGCAAAGGAGACTACAATGGGCGCAGGGTACCACCTGATCCACTCAAGGAACAGAAACATGGGTACCAGCCTGAGCCTCGGAGTGTACAAAGAATACCGAATTTGTCAGGTACCAAAGGTGGAAGGGCGGGGATCTCCACTCTCTGTGGGGCAGACTGCCTAACTGCCTCCTATGTGGGCACACTGCCTGTCTTCATTTCTCTAAGCGCATCTCGTAATTTTGTGGGTGGTGAAAAGGAGGAGGCACCTTGAAGAAGTGAGGAACCACATGCTGCAAAAACATGAGTCCAGTTCAGAAAACGTCTAACTCCACCTACCCACACACAAACACACAACACAATACATTGTCCATCGTGGAGTAGCAGCAAGTTGACTGTAGGGTATCTTCGCAGAAAAGTCAAAGACTAAGTTAGGCATCCCTGGCACATATCCAACTCCTGCCACATACATGTGTTCCCTTTTAGAAGCACCAATCTTTAAACTACTCTTCCACGTTTCAGGGTAGAGTACACCAAGTTAAAGCAGCTTGCTTCTACACAACACACAAAAGCATGACAAGCTATTCCCAAACTCCTTAGAGTGCTACAAAGCCATCAAGCTAGCACCAATGCACTAGACAAATGCTGGCAACATACCATCATTGTAGCACATGGTCGCACACTGAACATATCATTAAATGAAATTTGACGACTTAAAACGTAGGAAGTATCACAGCAAAGCATAAAATAACAG
Source organism: Lissotriton vulgaris (assembly GCF_964263255.1). Classification (NCBI taxonomy): domain Eukaryota; kingdom Metazoa; phylum Chordata; class Amphibia; order Caudata; family Salamandridae; genus Lissotriton; species Lissotriton vulgaris. The sequence continues at coordinate 95,680,756 of NC_141698.1, forward strand.
AAGTCTAGCATAACAAAGCAGACTAAGATGTTGTATCTGAAAATACCATACCCATGAACAAACAGCATAGCCCACTATAGCACTGCGTACACATGCTACAACAAAGCAACACATTTAATATAACATGCCACAGTACAACATAAAATGGCAGGGCATAGCAAACATACCAGAACATAGCCTCCCATACTATAACATAATTGATCATAACATAGCTCAAAACATGAAATGAAATGAAATGATGTCGCAAACCATACTATGCCACATTATATCATAGCAGATGTCGCAAACCATATTATGCCACATTATATCATAGCACACCCTAGCATCTAACACAACACTACAACAAAACATGCCAAGGCACAGTTTATGGGAGAACAGCATGCTATAGTGTAGCATAGGATTGCAGAGCATAGCTAAATATATCTTAACAGCATTGCAGGGCCTTTCTTACTGTAGCACAACAAATCACAGTGTAACATGACAAAGCATAGAAGAGCATGGCAGAGTACCAGCCTCTTGGCGCGCCCCTTACCTGCAAGCCCGGGTAATACTGTCCTGAGCTCCTCGGACAGAACTTTCTTGCAAGGGATAAGGTGTAATGTTGCCTGAACCCCCCAAGGAAACGTTGCAGCCACTGTGTAGTTAACTTCTTCTTTATTAAGTATTTCTCCCTAAAGAGCGCTGAGCCTCTGCTGCTCGTACCAGCTCTTCGCGCCAATGCCTAGCGCGATGCGCGCGCAGCCCAACATGGCCGCTGGCACGTCACGTCGCCGACGTGACGTGCAAACACTAGACTGCTTCTCTACATATCTCCCCTTTTTCCAACACAGAAACATTTAACTTACAGTCCGCCATTCATGTCATAGTCTCTGAACCTTGCTGGCTTGACCACCGCTCTACCCCTCCGAGTCAGTCTTACTGGGGTAGTGGGGGCCTCTCCTTCACTACTTCCTCCACTCCGTGGCGCAGCCGCGCTTCCATCTTCTCCACTCAGGTTCTCCCCGCTCGTCTGCTCCTGGTCGCCGTCACCAGTCTTTTCTCTCTGTTGTTCTCCTCCTCTCACATCAGGTTCTGCCTCCAGATGTTCCTGTTGAACAGTTCCATGTCCCTCGTCTCCTAAGTCTGCACCGTTTTGGTCCCAACTTAGAATCTTGTTGCATCTCGCCATTCGGTCCTGCGACCTTATGTTTCCGTCACTCAGCAAGGCCGCTCTGCCCAGTACTTCCTTCACCTGCATAGGCTTGCTGTATTTACTCTCTCCTTTTCTTTGTAGCGTGGCCAACTTTACTCGTACCCATTCCCCTTTTTCCAGTCCAGTGTCCTTCACGTTTCTCCGTTTATCATAGTGTTTGGTGTAAGCAGCTTGGGCTTTCTCCAGGTTTGCTCGCACCACAGCTGGGGACCATTCACTCGTTACTGTTTTCTCTTTCCACACCCGATTGTCTTGGGTGAACGGTTCGCGGCCTCTCAATATCTGGAAGGGGCTATAGCCGGTCCCTGTGGGGGTGATCCTGTACGCCCACACCATGTGCCATATCTCCTTTTCCCAGTCCTTGTTGTCAGAGATGGCGGCTTGAACCAACCCCATCACCACTCTGTTAAAACGCTCTACTAGTCCGTTCCCAGCAGGGTGGTAGATGGATGTGTGCTTTGCTAGGATGCCATTCCTTTGAATGAAATTGTTCCATTTTTCCGATCTGAATTGGGGGCCATTGTCGCTGAGGACGGACTTTGGGACACCTTCCCTCACAAAGGTGTCTGCTAGAAATTTTATAATGGTCTCAGTGTCCATCGCCTCGTCTATTTTCAATTCCGGACACTTCGAGTACCTGTCCACGAGGACACATACGTACTTTTGGACTCCATGTACGTCTAAGATCGGGCCTAGGATATCTACCGACAGCTCCTCCCATGGATTTCTCGGGGGGTCAAATTTGCCCAGAGCTGGACGTAGCGGTTTAAGAGTCTTGTATGCACCTTGGCATCGTGAACAGTCTCTGACATGTCTCTCGGCCTTTACATCCATTCCTGGCCACCAGTAGTTTTGCTTGGCCCTCAATTTCAGTTTGTCAATTCCCAGGTGTCCCTCGTGGAGCAAGTCCAGTAGTCTGGGGATGATGTTTGTTGGGGGGATGACTTTCTCTCCCCTGTACACAAATACTCCTCGGTCGTCCATCGACAGCTCTTCCCTGACTTCAAAGTATGGGTTGAGTTCCTCGCGGGTCTGTCTCTTGTCAGGCCATCCCTGGGTGATATATAACTTCACTTCTTCTAGAATCTGGTCTTCCTTGTACGCCTGTTACCATTCTTGAAGGCTGATGGTGTTTTCTTGGTCTTCCGTGAGTGCTACCCATTCTTCCATTCCCGCTTTGTCTTCCTCGCTCGGCTCCATGGCAGCTGCTCTGCTCAAATAGTCGGCCACTCTTTTCTTGCTGCCTGGGAGATACTCCACGTTGTACCTGAATTCTAGCAGTTTCAGCGTAAATTTGGAGATCCTGGGCGTAGCGTCAGCGTGCCCACTCGATGTCAGCACTTTCAGTAGGGGTTTATGGTCCGTCCTCAATTGGAACCGTGTGCCCCATAGGAACTGTCTGAATCTGGTCGTGGCCCACACCACAGCCAACATTTCTTTTTCTATTCCACTGTACTTCTTTTCTGTCTCACTCAGCGTGCGGGATGCAAAGCTGAGCGTCTCCATCCTTCCTTGCCCTCGGTCTTGCATGAGGACAGCTCCCAGTCCTTTATCGCTGACGTCTGTGGTCAAAACTGCCCTCCCTTGGGGGTCGTACCCTTGGAGTGGTATGGCTCCTGCTACTTCTTTCTTGACAACGTCAAATTCCCTTTGTGCTTCCTCTGACCAGCGAAATTCCGTATTGTCTCTTGTCAGCTGCCTTATGTGGTGGGTCTTGGAGACGAAGTGCTGCACAAACTTGCTATAATACTCCGCCATTCCAATAAATTACCTGACCTCTTCCTTGTTGGTGGGTGGAGGTGCCTCACAGATCGCTTTCACGTTCTCTGCTTTCGGAGTCACTCCTCGTACTCCTATTTCGTGTCCTAGGTAGGTCACCGACTCCATCCCAATCCGGCATTTGGTCCATTCCGCTGTGAGGCCCTTTCTCTCTAGTATCTTCAGTACATTTCCCAGTTTTACATCATGGTCGGGTCTGTCTCGCCCCATCACCAGGATGTCGTCCTGGAAGTATTGGACGCCGGCCGTGTCTTTGAACAATTGTTGCATAAGCTTCTGGAATACTGCTGCCGCCGAGGCCAGCCCGAACGGCATGCAGCGGAACTGATAACACCCGAAGGGGGTGATGAACGATTTGAGTCTGCGGCTCTCTGGGTGTAGTGCGATCTGGTGGTAGGCTGAGGTCAAGTCTATAGTGGAGTACCACTTGATTCCCCTGGTGCTGGCCAGCATCTCCTCTATTCTGGGTAAGGGGAACCTCTCCACCACAATGTTCTTATTCAGTTTGCGCAAGTCGACGCACAGCCTGACCTTACCGCTGGGTTTCTTAACTACCACCAGAGGCGCCAGCCACTCAGCACACGTGATGGGCTCAATGATCCCCTTTCTTTCTAGGTCCTGAAGTTCTTCCCGTACTGCTTCCCTCACTGCCAAAGGGACATTTCTCGCTTTGTGGGCCACCGGCACGGCATCCTCTTTCAGAATGATTTTGTGTGAGAACTTCTCCAACCTTCCCACCGTGCCACCAAATACCTTGGGGTATTCGCTCCTCCATCTGTCGAGGTCTGGCCATGCTTCCGGCTCCGTTAGCAGTATTTGCTCCTTGCCTCCCGGATCCAGCTTGATGCCTAGGTCGCCTTGGTCTAACCATCCTAGGACCGAGGGGCCCTTCTCTGACACATAGAGCTTGCAGTAAACAGACCGGCCTCTAAATTCAAAGTCTAATGGTCTGAATCCTGCCATTGGTATGCGGTCCCCATTGTACATGACTGGGCGGATGTCCAGCTTCTCTAGTTCTGGGCCTAGGTGCGGAGCGAATTTTTTCTCCCATACCGCTCTCTGGACAATGGTGTAGGGTGAGCCCGTGTCAGCCACCACACTTATTGTAATGCCTCCTATCGACATCTCCAGGACAGGTTTCATCGTCCTTCTGCCATCGACGCCCAGAACTTGGCCATCCACGCCCAACACCTGATCGTAGATGCAGAGTACTGTCACGACCTCCTCCTCGGTTCCGTCTTCTTGGTCGTCGCTTCCCTGTCTGACGTATCTCACTGTGCCTTTGGAGGCCTTCTTCCGACATACCTTCTCGTAGTGGCCGATTATTCCACAATACATGCATTTGGCGCGAAATGCTGGGCACTTCCTGTTGTGCGCCTCGTGTGACCAGCTCCCGCACCTGTAGCATGACTTCCTGACGTTTCCCGCCTGTTTTCCCGGGGGACCTGCGTTGCTTTGCCATTTGCTGGTTCCCTTCTCTGACGACCTCTTTCCCTGGTAGTCTCTGCGGGGCCCTTCGTCGTCCACTTTGTTCACCATGACACTAGGCGTTGTCTCTTTCTTCGTTGCGTCCGCACACCTGCGTGCCAATTCAGCTCTTTTGACGATGACCATCACCTCCTTTAGAGTGGTGTCCCCACTGGCCCATAATTTGTCCTGTACTGCCGTGCACGTGGTGTGCATCACCACTTGATCCTTAATGAACTCCTCCTCCCAGTTGTCGTATCTGCACGTGGACGCCAACCGCTTCAGCGCCGCCACATATTCTTCCACCGTCTCTCCCGGGCGTTGTTTTCTCTGCTGGAAGTTAAATCTATCCACTGAAACACACACTGCTGGCCTGAAGTGTTCATTCAGGTCGTCAATTGGGTGGGCGTAAACGTCATCGTCCGTGCTTGCTCTCTGTTTTGGTACTAGGCTTTTGTAGATTCTCAGACCTTACGGGCCTAGGTTTAGCAGCAAGATGCGTTTTTTTCTCGTGGGTTTAAATTGTTCTTCCTTTTCGTTTTCCAAGACTCCTATGAAATTATCAATATATTCTCTCCAGTCCTCCCACTTCATGAGTGGTTCGCCTGGCCTGGGTAGAAACTGCACCGGCGCCATTGCATAACCAGCTTGCGCGCTCATCTTCTCGCTCTTGACCGTGGGTTGCGCACTTCCTTGGCTTCTAGGGCTTCCCGGCGTGTTGTCTAGTTCTTTCTTGCTAGTATGGGCTTGGGGACTACCTGTCTTGCTAGTATGGGCTTGGGGACTACCTGCGTCAGCCCCCTCGCTCTTTTGTGAGGTATCCAGCGCGGTTCCCCTTGTCTATGGGTCGTGGCGTGGTCTGGCGTGCTTTGCTTTGCGTTACTGGGGTCTGTCCACCTTCTGTGGTTTGTCTGTCCTACCCCTCTGGGCGCTCTTGGGCTCTGCCACGCTCTTTAGGGTACCTGTGTGGTAGCCGTTGGTCTTCGTTGCCCTCTGTTCCTCAGGGCACCTGGCTCCGTGTCCTGCTTGATGCTGACGTTTCCTGGCCACCGGTGTATTTGTTGTTTCCCTCGGTTCTGTTTCCTTGTGGTGGGGGGGGGGGCTTAGCATCCCACCCTCGTCGCCATTGTAATGTTGCCTGAACCCCCCCAAGGAAACGTTGCAGCCACTGTGTAGTTAACTTCTTCTTTATTAGGTATTTCTCCCTAAAGAGCGCCGAGCCTCTGCTGCTCGTACCAGCTCTTCGTGCCAATGCCTAGCGCGATGCGCGCTCAGCCCAACATGGCCGCCGGCACGTCACGTCGCCGACGTGACGTGCAAACACTAGACTGCTTCTCTACATAAGGTATGAGGTATTAGTAATAAACAGGGCCCACATGGCTGGTTGTGGTTCGGGGTAGCCACGGACTGAGCCCCCAAAGGTCTGTCCTCTCCTGATGCTCAGTGCACCCGCCTAGCTGAGGCCGCAGACAAGATGGTGACAGTGGGAGAAGCAGAGGGGAATTGAGGAGAGTACCGGTGCTGGACCAGGAAGGGCTGAGGGCACCGGCTGAGGGTGCTGGGGAGAACCAGAAGTAGGTAGGCTGAAGGGAAGAAACGGCTGAGAGGCCAAGCGAGATACAGAGAGACGCCGCGAGGCAAGAGGAGGCAGCTAAGGAAGGGACAAAACACTGGGGGCTGATTTACAAGCCCCTTGCGCCACTTTTGTGTCACTTTTAACATGGGAAAAGTGACGTAAAAGTGGCGCAAGGTGATTGTAAATCTGCCCGTGGGCACCTGAAGAACCTCAGAGGGGAGAGAGGCTGGGCATGTGAAACTGAGGGTGAAGGCCAGGTGCACTGAGAGCTGAGGGGAGAGGGCGGCAATGGGAGAACCGAGTGGAGAGGCCGGAGAGGGAATAACTAAGAGGAGGCAAGCTTGAGGGACTGAAAGGAAGGGAGACCTGAGGGGGGCAAGCCAGAGGGGCTGAGAAGGCAAATCCTTTGCATGACCTAAGCAGAGAGTGTATGTGTAGGGTACATGGGGCAGGATATTTAAAGGTCTGGGTGGAAATTTAGTGGCAGAGATCCTACACAGACTATGAAGGCAAACTGGACAGGAGCTTATTGGGCTGGGATACCGGGCACAGCATGTAGTTCAGGTGCGACGGTTATGGTGCAGGTCAAAGTGAACAGTTATGTGAGGCTTCTTTAATGTCTGCACCATGGAGGCAGCATGGTTGGCCCACTAACTGGTGGGTGAATTAGTTCTTTTAGGCCTTCTCTGCTCATCAGCAGGCCCAAGAGAGACTCAACTGTACCCCTCGCAGCTCCACCCACAGTATGACCAGCAAAGGACTAGTCTATTTTCAAGCACCTGTCCTCACCAACCAGCTGGCCTACAACCGGTGATGGGCTGAACCTTTTGTCAGTCAAGTGTTCTATCCAGCAGGAACCTCCACTTCTCAAAGTCAAGGGGTATGCCATAGACTCTCTGTCTTGACCATCAGTATCCAGGACAACCACAGGAAGGTACAGGAAGGCCATGTATGTTATGAGAAACTAGAAGCTTCATAGGGGTCAGCCAATGGCATCAAAGAACATTTCCTTGGATTCTATTAATCTATGGGCTGGTCGACTGCCAGCACTGTATTGAGTAAACAGAAGATTTGTTTGCATTTTTCAGTCTTAGGCCACATGAGCTTTGCAAACACTGCTGTAATGTGGTCTCTTAACATCCAACTGGCCTCTACTCCAATCCCATGGAAAATCTATTGCCTTAAGTTTTTGATACACACAACAGATACAAATACTGTTCCCCACAGTGGTATGTCCTTCAATGAAACAACTAAAGATTAGGAACCAAACTAGACCAGATGTATCCCACCACACGACATCACTGCCCCAGATGTAGGTTAGAGGGGGCGGACCTAGTACACATTATATGGTCATGCCGACAACTCGGAGAGTACTGGGACTTGGTCAGGCGCCACACAATGGAGGCCACGCACAGGGAGATACCTAATACAATAGAGGGATGTATCCTGGGGTTGCGAAGAGGTACTTCTAAGTATAAAGTGCAAAATAGGTTTATAAACTTGTCGCTCTTATTGGCGGTGCCGAGCTATCACCATGCGGTGGAAGTCCAAAACCCCGCCCACAGCATATGCTTGGCACAAGGAATCGTTGTGGTGGGGAGGTGCGGAGAGCGCGGCGTTGAGACGGGAAGAGAAAGGGGGCTTAGGAAGACCCCGATCGCGATGGAATGGGATGTCATGCTGGAGCCGTGTAGGTCCTTGATTATAGATCCCACTGATACTGTTAACACCACGCAAAGGAGCGAACAAATCTAGGACTGGGATATACACGTACAGACGAGAGGTCGATCCGAATAATGTGTGTTATATGAAGTGAGCGTATATGTGGTGCCGCCAGTTAAGAGAGTCTCACATATACTCAGGACAAGAGGGAGGGGTGAGGGTACAGTGTGGTTGAGGGTTTGTAAGCTATGTGTTACGACACAAAATGTTTTAACCACATGCAAAGATGCGAGCGGAAATAATATGTACACATTTGACTATTTCGTAGTTGGTCTGTGACGCCATCACTTATGTTGTGTAGGAAGTGATATGAGTATACTAATACGGAAACAGATCCATGCCTGCACAGTGTAAGGGACACGGCTGGGTGTACTATGTTGTGAATAATATCACATGCTGTTTGCAGCTGAAGACCAATGTACAAAATATATGCAACTGTAAAATCAATAAAATTATGTTTTTTAAAAAAACCTAAAGATTAGGAGCCAGCACCTGCATCACTCAAGTTCGACACTTCCATGGAAACTCACTATTTGTAGTTTATAGTTAGTGCTACCTGAATTATGTGAAAGTCATGGGGAAATTGGGTTTGCTAAATTATATGGCAAGAAACGGCTAATTACGCAACCTAATGTCACACATTTTGTGCCAGTAATACTTCACTATTTTGTAATTTCTATTTAAGCAAACACTGCAAAGCGTTCACCTCATTGGTACAGTTTAATCCCAAAATATAGCAGCTAGTGTCAAAAAAATGATAATATATCATTTGAAAAGGTTCTGCACTCCGCACCAACATATTTGGTAATTTTCTGTTTTCTAATTTTTGGTCCGTTTGACCTAGAAACACAATTTTTGACAATGGATTATATTGCAAATGTAGGAAATCCATAATTATACAGAAAACACCACACCCCAGAATCGCATAGCTCCAGCGCCTTTTTGTTTAGGTATTCCTTTAATTCTTTATTTATGGAGGTATGTTGCATGATGTTATATTGAATCTGAGGAGCGCACAGCTACTCAAAGTATCCCGGCGCTAGTTCCAGAAAGCCTACCACACTCTCATCAAATGACTTCAAAAAAGCAAAGTTTTTAATTTCTTCTTAAAGGATACCGGGTCCTGCATCCTCCTAAGGACCAATGGAGGCGCGTTCCAGGCTAGGCCCGCTTTGCGGGTTAAAGAACACCCGCCCAGCCTATGAGGATTAAAACGAGGGTTCTGTATTAAGAACTGATCAGAGGATCGCAATTGTCTAGCCGGTTTGTAAAAGACAATTGTTTGTAAAAGACAAAAGTTGCATGATACTAGCATGCTGCATTTTTTTGCAGCTTCAGAGCACTTTGAGGAGGTATGTAGAGTTTCAAAAAGAAATATCCAGGTAAGTGATGCAAGCAGTCACTATTCCTTCATATTGCTGCCTTGGACCTCCATATATACAGGGCTCAATTCTGAGTTATTTTTCAGTTTCGACGGGGCTAGTAAAAGGAGTTACTAACCTCATGGGAATTTGTCTGCACGTTCTCGATATACTGAGACCATCTCTAGACAAGGAGACCAAAACGAGTAAAAAGCCACTGGCCTGACAAGCAAGGCTTAAGCAGTCATAATAAGAATCAGGAGAAAGAATTGTAAAGCTGTTGGCTTCAAGACTAAGGGAAAGAGGTTTTCTGACTAATAGGAGGCCACTGTGATATGCTTGGACTTGCTTAGCTTTTTCTTTTAATTATAATGACTGAAGGTATAGTTACAACATAGACGTGTCTGCTCAGTGTGTACCCATTGCATAGAAACTGGGGGTAAATTTACTAACTTTTGGTGTAACGCACTGGAAGAACGAAAGTTGCTGCACTAGGTTACATGAATGAAAGGAAATGAATGAAATGAAATGAAAAGAGAATTTATAAAGCGTGGTAGCTGCCCTGAGGCGTCCTAGCGCCAAATGAGTGATGCTTTCAGGTAACACTGCTAAAAAGAGATTTTATTCAGGTTTCTTAAAAAGGAAGGTTTTTAGATGTTTGCGGAACAGGAGTAGGTTAGGCTCGGATCTCAGATGGAGGGAGAGGGAGGGAGTTCCACAATTTGGCTGCGTTATACGAGAATGACCGGCCCCCGCATCTGGATCTCTTGATCATGGGGACTGTAGCGAGGAAGGAGCGAGCTGATTGGTAGGGTGGTAGGGGATGATTAGGGAGTGATTGATGGCACTAACATCAAAGGGTTAGAGAGAAACAATGCCATTGTTACTAAGGTGCTGTTTTTGTCTCCCACGGTGCTGTTGCACTTCACACTGTCATCCACCAACACTCAAACTCTTGCACCATTGTTCAAGGGTGTGCTCATTCTGTCAAGCGTACTTTTTGTCATGGAACTGTACCCTTCCAGTGCATCAAAGCCTTTCAACTTTGTATGTGAGCTGGGCAGTGCAGCAGACATGCAAAGTAGAAAAAATCTGGATACTTTGAAAATGACTCCACTCTTTCGCCTCCCTCAAGGAAGAATAATTTTTGGTGCACTTCCCTGTCCACAAATGTTAGTAGCCAAGAACTTACATCAAACTCTATAGGTGATTGCATGGGAACATACACATACCAAACATGGTACACACACCCTTGATGCAAAGTAGCACATAGCGCTACTTTGCGTTACTTTGGGCAACTTTCCAACACAAATCATCAGCTGCGGCCCATGCAGGTAAAAGGCGGGGGCAGCGGGGCCAGGTTGGAGGATTTTTCGACAAACAACGTAAAGGGAAAATTAATTATTTATTTTATTCACCCTCTTTGTCGTGTCAAAATCCCCCCGCCCCTCAACCGGCTCCACTTCTCTTACCTTCATGGGGCGCGGCTGCAAATCACGATTTTTGTTGAAAGTATAGTCCACTACTAAGATTTGCGCTGGCCTTGCATCACTTTTATGATGCAAACCTGGTACAAAGTGTTAGTAAATCTGCCCCTGATCATTTCCACACTTTAGGCCCGGGCGAAGTGACCAAAAAGCTCGGCGGGGTTACGCGAGTTCTGCAAGCAGTGGAGTGCGTTTGGTCATGCTGTTAGTGTTGATTTTCAGGCCAGGTGTTTGTCCCGCACTGTAAAATCAGCACGATCAGCACTATGCACAGCACAAGAGGACGCTGCTTCTTTTTTTGCCGCTCAAGTAGATTTTCTACCTGAGCTGCAGCTTTCTCAACGCAAACAGAAAGTTTCCCAACGCGAGCAGTCGCGACCATCTGCGACCGCCTGCGCTGAGAAATCTGACCGCCCGCGTTGAGAAATCTTGTCGGAAGGAGGGTTTTCCTTGCTCGCCAACTTGACATTGGTAAACACGAGGAAAAAACTCTGCTCTGTGTTTTTCAGAACTCTGCGTACCCCGCGGATAGCGGAAGACCCTGCAAACACCACGAACAGAGCAGAGTTAATCGCCCAGGCCTTCATTTGATGCAGTTAAGTTAAATACAGGGTGGGTTGTACGGAATTAATAGTCAATATTAACAGTCACTCAGTCACTCAAGCAAGAGGATTACTGTCCTACTGAATGATGCAAGGGCCTCATAAGTGTTTGTTTCTTTAACTCTCTGGACTTGTGCTGGTATAAGGAGGAGCCTTCAAGAAGTGTCTCAGTGTAAAACACTTAGGCCTAGATGTAGGTAATAGCAAATTACTGAATGGTAAATACCGAATTTTACTGATTCGGTATTTACTATCCGGTAATTGCTATGTAGGTAAAAAATTCGGAAAAAATACTGAATCGGTAATTACTGAATCGGTATTTGCCATTGATTCCTATGGGCCTTGAAGCCCATAGGATTCAATAGCAAATACTGATTCGGTAATTACCGAATAGGTAAAATTACCGATTTTACAAAGGGGACAGGGTGTCACTTTGACAGCCTGTTGCACCCCTGTTACTGGCTTGTGTGCCATGTCACACACATACATGCCCTTAGGGCATGTCTCTGTGCCACATGACACAGGTGTGCATGCACAGATGTGCATGTACACTGGAATACGTTATTTACCATGTAATAGTATTACATGGTAAATAACGAATCAGTAATGGCCTGTGGCACTGTTTCCAGTGCCACCTACATCTGTATTTACCGATTGGGTAAATTTACCAATTCTGTATTTTACAGAATCGGTAAATTTACCGAATCGGTAAATATACTGATTCTGTAAATTAAATGCCACCTGCATGTCAATTCCCAAATACCAGTCGGTAACGGCCGAATTCGGTCCTTACCGACCGGCAATTGGCGACCTACATCGGGCCGTAAGTGGCTGGCTTTTGCTGGAAATGTACCGGAAATAAACAAAAAATATTAGCTTGTACACCTTGCTACTCTGTATTAAACAAAAAATTACTAATGTCCACATTTCCATAATATTTATTTTCGAACCTTAAAATACCTAGAGAGAAAATATCCAATTAGTTAAAGTGCATTAAACACTTCTACTCAGGGGATCGTGCCCCGTACCCGATCCAACTTAATAACTTTCATAGCAACCTTAAACTGGTCAAACCGAGCAAGGATGAATCAAATGAGCTAAATTGGCCAATTAATGCACTTGAGATAAATAAAGCAACAATTGATATGCAGCTAGGAAAGCCACCTTGATTTACCAGTGAGTTTATGAAACACTTTGTATATATTCACCGATCTGTTGGTTTATACAAGGCATACAAAAATGTATTATGCAGGACGTGCAGAACCTGTTAATAATTATTCTTTGTTTTTCTCTGTTGATTATGTTACTAATAAAAAAGTGGAAAGGATCACAAAATAAATTTAAAATATTTCTAATTGTATGAAACATATGGCTCAATGGGGGGGGGGGGCATAATGTCAGCCACCATGTTTTAATAGTAGTTACGTTACAGAAACAATATGTTTATGGTAAGACTAGAAGCTAATATTATTTGTTCGTCCAAACCTTTTTCATGATATACGCAGCCTAGTGGTTTCATGCAAAAACACCAAGATGATGGATGGAATGCTCGAATGAATTTCAGCCACAGGCAATCACTCAGGCCATATTCCAAACCATCGTTTTTTTGCTCGCTATGCCACCCAGTTTGCACTCAGCCGTATGCAAATCAGTCTTGACCCTTCTCCCCATTGGAACAGTCCAGGGCCGAACTGCCAGGCCAGGTACTCCATGGACCGGAAACAAGCATCCTTGGATTGATTTCAGGGTATCATGGGGGTATTGCCTATCGGTTTTAAACAGAATGTTGTAGTACCTTTAACCAGACTGCTGCTATTAGGATGCCCAAATGGATACCCAATATCAGAGAGCCCTGGAGGATTCCACATACACCTCCCACCTGCATCACGGAATGCAGACACCTTGCCAATGTGGACACAGAAATTGGAAAGAACAATGGGCCAGATGTACAAAGCCAATTTTTGGTCACAAACGGCAAATCAGGCCGTTTGCGAACGAAAAAATGCTTTTTTACATGTACCAAGTCCTATTTGTGATTACATAAGCATAACGTGTATTTGTAAAGCGCATGTTCACCCAGAGGTCTTTTGGCGCTGAATAACAGATGTTCATTGTTACCCAACTCAATGGTACTCATTTTATCGACCTCAGATGGATGAAAGGCTGAGTGGATCCGCCAGGATTTGAACCTGTGACCATGAGGTCGAACACAGGCCCCTGCAATGGACGCATTAGTCCACTGAGCCACCAGACCTGATTCAGTAACCTATTACCGAATCGCAAATAGGGTTTGCGATTCGGTATTAAAAAGGGGCGTGTTTACGGCGTCTCTTCCTAATACCGACTCGCAGTGGTATGTGTGAATGTTTGGGACCAAAATGTGGTCACAAAACATTCGCATTTTACCATCAAGTCCGAGTTGGTGGTAACCCATTCGCAAATGGGAAGGTATCCCCAAGGGACTCCTTCTCCTTTGTGAATGTTGCTGAGAATGTTTTTTAAGAGCAGACAGTAGTATCACGGATCACTGCATACCCTTGAAAAATGAAAAGAAAACTTTCCATATTAAGTTTTGAAACGCATCCCGTTTTACTTTAAGGAGTACAGGCTTCAATTAAAAAAAATTGCTTTATTGAAGATCAATTACAGACATGGAGGTCTGCTGACCCCAGCAGGCCACCATCCCTGTGAGTTTAGCGTGAAACTGAGACCTACCTCATGAATATTAATGAGGTAGGTCTATGTGTGACCAACTGGGAATTCCAAATTGTGTCAAAAACACATTAGTACATGGGTGTTTGCTATTCCCAAATAGCGAACCACAAACATTCGCTATTTGGAAATCGCAAAGCCAAACCCATGTACATCTGGCCCATAGTCCCCAAAAGAAATTAATAATTTATCAGGTACAGATGCTCTAACTACTCTCCTGCCAGGATAGGAGAAGGAATGGTTCACTCTCAAATTAGCTCGGTTTAGAGAGGAACAGTTTTCGCCAGGGGGGAAAAATGTTTCCCTGCAGAGAAAAAAATGTGTGTTTGAAAAGGGGGCTCCATTTTCCTTTCGTGGAATTCTACCCTACGTAGAAATCCACTCAGTGGGAGTAGGAGCCCAGGACAATTGTCATGTGACAAACCCAGCAGTACACCTAGAACCCTCCACCTGGAGTAGCTTACCAGGCATACTACTGCAAAGGTTGGTGAATAGGAAACATCTTATAAATATGTTCAGAAGTAGGAGTGGGTGTAACTCATGTAATTTGCTCTAACGTAATTCTGCGAAATTACAGCAAAATTATGTGAGATTATCAGGAATTTGTTGAGGAGCAGAACCCAGCATTAGCACAAATTGCACCCTCACATCCAAAATGGACCCAAGGATACATTTTGTGCTAAGAAAATAGTGCTAAATGCAACAGAACACGAACTGCAGCAGCCTTTAGCCACTCATGATTACTCGAACTGGTGTAATCTCATAATCTTCGGTAATTTTGTGTTACAAATTTTAGCACGGAGTTACCAAAATTACTCAGACTACACCAGGGTAATTAAAATTTCACCCAGGGCTAAACAGAAGACAATGAAATCTCCACCCATAATTTTTGTTGTTGTTTTTGCGTGAATAGAGCCAAATGTGTGCAAACCCTGAATCATTCTCATGATCTTTTACAGAAGTGTGACACACAATATTCGACCTTGGGCGGATCCCTGTAGTTGCATTTATACACCTTAACTAGATTGTTTTCTGATATTTTGGATATCAAACGTTTTGCAAGGAGGAAGAAGTAGCAGGATCACACAGTGAGAAAATGTTCCTCTGCTGTGTAGGTGCTTGAGCTGCCCTACAATTGTGCACCTTCTTTTTCTCACCCTCCCCAGGTTCCACTGCTTAAGACAGGACGTCCAATGGATGGGAGAATGGGTTCCAGCTGCATGTATCATTTCCCAGAAACACTGGTGATAAAGTAATGGGCAGCGTGCAGTTATCATATCATTCCCCATTGACACTCAAAGGCAAATGCAGCACTGACAGGGGCGTAGCTTCAGGCGGGGGTGTTTGGGGTGTTACAACCCCGCAGTAAATGTACTTCCTGATAAATAGTTGGGTACAGGTGTTTCCAGTGGGGTATGCTGACATGTCTGTCAGATTTCACCAGGCATTTTTACTTACACATAGGCAAAAAAGCCCACACTACTCATATATCTTGGTTATTACAAAATATTGTGTTTTCTCTTTTAACCCCTCCCATTCTCGTGACGGAACCGTTCCGTCACGAGCCTCGGGTGGGCTGTGCTGGTGACGGAACGGTTCCGTCACGGCCCGCTCGCCGTGCCTGCGTGGCGCGAATTCCGCGCCTGCGCTGATGTTCTGAAGAGTGGGCGGGGTATTGACGGAACCGTTCCGTCACAAGCACAGCTCACCCGCGTGCCGTGACGGAGCGGTTCCGTCACGAGCATGGGACCGCCGCGCGGCCCCGCCTCCCTCTTAGCGCTGCGGCGGAATAGCCGCCGCAGCGAAGGGGTTAATACTCCCACCAATCCACATTCCTTTCCCTTTCCACTGCCGCTTAGGCCCCTCTCATGAACCCTGCTTGCCGTATACAGGGGCGTAACAAAGGCTCCCGCAGCCCCTGCGGTGCGGGAGGGGGGCCGGTTTACCCATACTGGAGGGGGCCCCTTCAGCCCCTACTGATGTGAGTGCAAGGGACTCCTTCAGCATATCTTGCAGGGAGGGCCCGACCATTTTGTTACGCCACTGGGCGTATGATGTATTTTAACATTATATGCCACATATTGACCCCATCCACTATAGTGACCAAGCTACGCCCCTGAACCCTGAATAATTGTTCGGAAATCTTAACCTGATGGGTGACCAGTGGATTGCAACCTTCTGCCGGTCCTTTTTGGGAAACGACTGACTGCAGTGATTCGATGCTAGAGAAGCTACAACCATTCTTGTTTTGGTGGGGTTAAATCAGGAAACTTTTCCTGCCTTCACTAGATGCTAAGTTTCCCAACTTAACCTCACTTCATAGATAAAGACCAAACTTTGAACGGTAGGGTGTTAAAATATCGAAAACAAAAATATAGCTGACATAAATATCGTTGCAAAAATATCGTTTACAAAAATATCGACACCCTATACTTAAACAGGTAAGTACATAAATATCGACTCCAAAATATCGTTGTAATTAATATAGATGTAAAAAATATCGACTTTTTAAAATAATTAAAATTACATTAAATAATAAATAAATATAAGTACTATTAACAAAATACATTACATTACTTTTATTTTTTAACTATTTCAAACAAATTTACTACACTTTTTAATTATAAACTTAATAAATGTGGACATATAAATTAATTTTACACATTACTTTATATAACAACAATAATACATATATATAATTAAAATACCCCTTTACCCAAAAACCCAAAACTGACCCTGAACCCTAAAAATACCCCTTTACCCAAAAACATTTTCACTAAAAAAATCCTGTACACACACCTAAAAATAATTAAAAAATTAACATAATTAATGACATAATTATTATTCAATTAACTAATTAAAATTAATTAACTATTATTTATTACACTATTTATATTTATTTAAAACATTAATTAATCTATTATTTCATTATATTTAAAAACCCCTTTACCCAAAAACTGAAAACTGACCCTGAACCCAAAAAATACCCCTTTACCCAAAAACTAAGAACTGACCCTGAACCCTAAAAATACCCCTTTACCCAAAAACTAAAAACTGACCCTGAACCCTAAAAATACCCCCTTACCCAAAAACTGAAAACTGACCCTGAACCCTAAAAATACCCCTTTACCCAAAAACTGAAAACTGACCCTGAACCCTAAAAATACCCCTTTACCCAAAAACTAAAAACTGACCCTGAACCCTAAAAATACCCCTTTACCCAAAAACTAAAAACTGACCCTGAACCCTAAAAATACCCCCTTACCCAAAAACTGAAAACTGACCCTGAACCCTAAAAATACCCCTTTACCCAAAAACTGAAAACTGACCCTGAACCCTAAAAATACCCCTTTACCCAAAAACTGAAAACTGACCCTGAACCCTAAAAATACCCCTTTACCCAAAAACTGAAAACTGACCCTGAACCCTAAAAATACCCCTTTACCCAAAAACTGAAAACTGACCCTGAACCCTAAAAATACCCCTTTACCCAAAAACTGAAAACTGACCCTGAACCCTAAAAATACCCCTTTACCCAAAAACATTTTCACTAAAAAAATCCTGTACACACACCTAAAAATAATTAAAAAATTAACATAATTAATTACATAATTATTATTCAATTAACTAATTAAATTTAATTAACTATTATTTAATGCACTATTTATATTCATTTAAAACATTAATTAATGTATTATTTCATTATATTTAAATTACTTCCCACCCTACTCCCCTATAAACCCACAACCCGCTACGGAACTATTAATACTAAATTCAACTGAAAATACATTATTAAATAATAATATACTACTAAAAATACTACTTTGACTACAAATAATCATTAAAAACACTACATTACTTATAATTATTTAAAAAACGATATTATTGTAAACTATGTTTTTGTAAACGATATTTATTACAACTATATTAATGTTAACGATATTACTTACCTGTCTGTCGATATTTTGGTCAGACGATATTTTTTTCATCGATATTTCTTCCTGTAGATATTTTTGCGGCGATATTTATGTTAGGCGATATTTTTGCGGCGATATTTCTGCTCTGTACCCTTTGAACAGCCATAGCAGATTTAAAAGACCCAATTTCATGCTATGTGCACATGTATGTAAACTGTATGTAGCCAGTGATAATTCAAAATCTAGTGGCGTGTTTTTTGCACCACGGCAACCTGTGAACAACATTTATCTGTGTAAATTGCTACAGCATATTTGCACATCAGGAGAAAGGTGGAAATTGCTTTTTTGATCCAAAGTCAAATTATTTAACTGTATATTTCATAAAAGAATCGCACATTGCTATCATGATCAGCAAATTGTATGCCAATATAAAACAGTTTTTGAAGGAAGAGAGCAAGTAGCAGCCAAGCCATTCAGAAGGAAAAATGGTTTGGTGGTGTAATTCACACTGGGAGTAAGGAATAGATGGGTGGTCATGAATTGTGGAGTAAACTGTGGCAATTGGTAAATTGTCCACTGCGTGGTTAACACTCATCCAATAAGTGGTACTAGGAGTGGGCAATGTTAAACTGGTTCATTTCACGGTTCGGTCTAGTTTTGACATTTATTTACAGGCCAAATTAAGGAATGTGATCGTTTGACAGAGCGGATCTGTTGGAAAGGGAATGTTCCCTGGATGGTAAACTGGTTTGTACCTAAACTCATAGTGCCTATTGCATATGGAAGGGATATCTTGGCTTTTTGTCGATCCCTGTAACCACACTCTTCTAGCATGTACACAGAGGTCTATGCATGTTCATGGTAATTAGACCTGGGCGTAACTCCACAAAGTGACCAAAAAACTCTGTGGCGCTACGCGAAGTTCCACAAGCAGTGGAATGCGTTAGGTTGCACCGTTTGCACTGATTTTTAGCGCTGAAAATCACCGCGAACTGCACCAAGCGCAAAACAAGAGGGCGCTGCTTCTTTCTGCCGCTCAAGTAGATGCTCTACTAGAGTGGCAGCTTCCTCAACTCTAACGGATGGATTCTCAATCTCGCTGGTGGGTGGTCTAGCATTTGATTTTCCTCACTCGCTAGTTTAATGTTAGCGAGCAAGGAAAATACTCCACTTCTCGGAGCTCCGCATGCTCTGTGGAGCACGGAGTGCTGAAAACTCAGAGAACGGAGCGGAGTTCACCACCCATACCAAATGGTAATGCAATGTCCAGAACCCGTTCTGTAATGAGGGGAGCGCACCATACGTACACTCATAACTGGCATTGGACTACTGTCCATTTCCTAGGTTAGTCACATAAAGCAATAGTTCTTAACCTTTTGACTTCTGTGGACCCCATTTAATCATTAATGGAATCCAGGGATCCCCACTGATTCATTATTCGAATCCGGGGACCCCCCTCAGTCATTACTGGAAGCCGGAGACCTGAAGCAATTTGGATGATTTTAACTTCAAAACAACACACACAGAGAAAGAACCATTCATAAAAACCCAAATGATTAAATATTTTCTTAAATTCACAAATCTAAATTTTCATGTTAATAGGAAAGTTAGGGTTTTTCTAAACTCAACTGATGCCAATCATGGTCCATACTGTATTCTGTTTGATGCTTTGCACTGCCCCCACAAATCAATCTGAGGACACCAACTCTATTTTCAGCCTCCAATTGCAAATTCCTTAACGTTTATTTAATGTTTTAAAATTCTTATTTTTGCATTTTGCTTCTTCATATTTATTATTATTTAATTATCGCAACTGTCGCAGAACCTCTGAGTAGGTATTGCGGACCCCCGGGGTCCCCAGACCACAGGTTACGATCCACTGACATGAAGCCTATTAGTTGCGGCTCGCATGACTCGCGGGTGGCAGAGTCATGCAGGTGTTCGCGCGGGGGGAGGGGGTGAAACCGAATGTAACCAAAACATTTTTTAAACTTACCTTACCGGGTCCTGCGCCTCCTCTGCTTCTGGCTGAATCCCGCTGCTGGAAGAGGAACAAGCCAAGGCAGCCTCCCTCCCCGTCCCTCCCCTAACCCAATCACAACGCTGCGATGGCAGCGTTGTGAGTGGTGTGGGCAGCGCAAAGCCGGGCGCCTGTATAGAGGCCATTTTATCTATGTAGGCTGCATGCAGCCTACATAGAGAAAATGTAGAGTGCGCATGACTTGTTTGGTTGGCCCCAGAGGGCTGATCAAACAGTCAAGGCTCACCATAGTGGGCAAGCCACACCTCCCCGACCTACCCTCCCGCCCGCCCGCCCCCAGCCAAGCATACCGTTCTGCTTTCTCGCATCGCGAGAAGCAGAGACATTAAATGGTATTTAAAATACCATTTTATGTTTCTGCTTCTCGCACTGCGAGAAAGTAGTGGGGCGACGCTCCTCCGCCCTAATGGAGGGGCCACCCCTGCTGCCCATACCTAATTTCGGAAAAGAACAGCATATAAAAGCACCGCTTTTTAGCATGTTTTCTAAGCCTTGTGGAGTTGGCTTGCAGCAGGTGTGATTAGCCGTAGACTCTGGATTGATGGTGACTCTTTCTCAGCTGTAAATGTAAATTGTTTTTTTCCCCTGGCCGCTTGTGTTTTATTTGAAATTTACAAAACCTGAGTGTGTAGTTGTAGGGAGCTGGCCTAGAGAGCAGTTGCACTCACAGGCACTCTGTCTCCTATCAAACGGCATTAATAATTTAGTCTCTAATTAAAAGTGAGGTCAAGCAATGAAAAATGACTGTGCTAACTGGTTCCACAGTGATGTATTAAATTGACTGGAGATGTTTAATGTATAGCTTGCATGTTTTCTTTATATGAATTCACTCCCAAGTCAGAGATGGACTGCAAAATGATTCTGAGTTGAAATTGAAATGAAGTCCTGCTCAGGTTGCCTATGTATTGCTTAGGTTAAAGCATTGAAATTTCACTTCATTTTTCTTTTTTATTGATAAAGTAGGAAATAAAACAAATTTTTCATTCAAGGCTTTGGGGATAGTTTTGCGATTTTCCCTTCTGCCTGATGTTAAAGAAAACATGTTGTCATCTGTCGGCACACATTATTATATGTTTGATTATGTTAGGATAAATTATGGGCTGTAGTGCATGTTAACATCGCCCCTGATTGTGTATGGGATGGTAGTGAATGAGTAGGTCACTTAGCATAAATGTGCTCAGGCTGAATCTTAGGCCTCAGTTTTCCTGCTTAATAATTAGCAAGGTTGAGTGTTTGTGTGTGAAATTGCCACAAGAAGCCGACTGGTTACCTTCTTCAATTTTGTTTCTCTTTTACTTCGAATCTTCTGGAATCTACTGGATCTTCTTTCGCCTGATTTAAAAGCGGCTGATGGTTACTTTGTGTAATGTCTTACCTTTTCTCAGTGTTCTTAATGGAACCTTTGTATTGTGATGCGACTGGCTTGGATCTGCAATTAAAAGTCATTGCATAATGTGAGCCTCCGTTTCTTTAATGAAATCTAGATTCTCCAGGCATGATAATAGGAGAATCGCAACTCTTCTTTGCATTGCGCTGCAAACAACGGTTCGAAGCATTTTGGCCCCCTGTAGTATCTCCTTCTGGTAATAAAGTTCCAAACAAGCATGGAACTTGAATTAGGCTTCCCAGGGCCAGCTTTAGGGCAATGCGACGGGTGCGGCCGCACTGGGCGCTGACCTGTTGAGAGAGCGCTGGCCTCAGGGCGGGGACACTGTGTTTAGCAATAACTTATGATTGGAAAGATCAGGGGCACATTTGCCCGGTAGTATTGAGAGAATCTGAGAAGGCGGTCATGGGGTGTGGGGGTGCCAAAAACGATTGTCGCACCGGGCGCCACCGCGCGAAAGCCGGCCATGAGTCTTCCTTTATTCCAACCCCAGAAGAACAGGTGTTGCATCTCCATCCCAGCCAGCAAAGAATGCCGACATCATTCTGAACCCCACAATATATATACAGAATTCAGAACATGGATTGACTCTAGAGAATATAGAGACATTCTACCTTAGTACACAGTACTGCACAATCCCCCCTCCTTTCTTTTTACGGAGTATAGTAAGATGTGTTTAGCTTAAAACAAAATCTAAAACAACTAAACAAAAAGTGATGATATAAGCTCTCAGTTACAAATAAACATCTACAATTATTTTGGTTTCTTGACAATTCTTCCTTTTGAGGTTTTAACCTCCCATGCTTCTTGAGAATCTATACCCCACTTGGTGCTACTTCAAGGGATTGTTTTTCACTTGCATGACCCAAATCCCTATAGAACTTGAATTTTCCTCAACATTTTCACCAGAACAGTTTTCTGGAACTAACACAATTCTTGGAGTAAGACCACTTTGATCCAACCAACAGTAGTTGCTACCAACGGACCGATTCACAAAAGTTATCTGAGACAAAATCCGAACTTTACGACTTTTGGTATTCACAAAGGGCATTTAGGAGTAGTAAAGTTAGGAATCATAACTTTACTACTCCTAAATGCCCTTTGTGAATACCAAAAGTTGTAAAATTAGGATTTTGTCTCAGATTACTTTTGTGAATCGGGCCCAACAAAAAAAAAATCTGCTATCATCAGTCACGCTTCTTGCCAATCCCAGACGATTTAAATGACATACTTCACCATTGTCCAAAACAGCTGTGTTATTCTTTACCTTAATTACTTTTTTAGGTTCACTAAATTTGCTTTCTCCTTTTGAAACTTTCCTGGGACATTTCACTCGCACCCATTGACCAGCACACAGCTTCACTTGTTTCGTACCATGTTTACAATCGTAATACAGCTTTTTTTTTCGTGAATCCATGATACACTTCCTCACCTCCTTGATATCATAATCCATCATTTCACTTTTCTTCATCCAACCTGGATTGACTTTAGTGTATGGTATTCAACCCCTAATCAATGAATATGGGCTTTTCTCTACAGAACCATGACAGGTGGTCCTGTATGCCCACACCATTTTTCTTATTTCGAAAACCCACGGAACATTGCTTTTATTAATTACTTGGAAGATTCCTTTGATACTTCGGTTCATCCGTTCCACAATACTATTTCAACTTGAGTAATAAAGGAAAGTAAATGTCTGTTAAATGCAAGAGGCTTTTAAATATACTCTCATTTCAGAGGACGTACATTTTACTCCTCTATCAGAAAGTATAACTGCAGGGAAACCTTCCCTTCAAAATATCTCATCCAAGAACTTTATCACTGCCATGGTGTAAACTTTATCCACGAATTCCACATCCAACCAATGTGAGAACACATTCACTAAGACTAAAATATCTTTACATGTACCATCCTGCCAATTTATTGGTCCCATTATATCCAAAGGACTTCTTCCCAGGGTAATTTTGGACACTCTAAGGAACCTAAAGGTGAATTAAACCATTTCTGAGTTTTTTCAGCCATTTCACATTTTGCACATAATCTGCCAAACCTTCCAACATCCATATCTACTCTGAATCACTAATACAACTCTTTCAATCTCCATGTGGTACGTGTGATACCAGAATTACCCTCATGACACAGATTGTTAATTGTTTTCCCTTAAATCTTTGGGAATTACTTTCTCCCCACGTAGCACCAAAGAATCATTCACACTCAATTCATCTCCAACCTCCCAAAATCCACTGTTTTCATCTCTCAGATATTTTTTCTCCAAGTCACCATATCCATTCATTATTTTCTCTTTCACTTCTTTTAAAATCTCATCCTTGCTCTCAGCTTCAAACCACTCATTTTGGTCAAAGCTGTCTTAGGGCACATCAGTTTGTGAAATGTTGTCAACTGAAAATTCATTCCACAGTTTCCTACCAATCTCAGTTAAAGGCAACACATTCTACTCAAAATATCTGCAGTAAAATTCTTTGAACCAGGGAAATACTGGATCTCATACCTATAATCCTGCAATCGCATTGACAATCTAGCTAGTCTAGCTGTAGCCCTCTAAAATCCCTCTGTTGTCTTTTGGGGCTTAGGGGGTGGAAGACAGGGGGCAATGGTCAATGTCAGGAGTCAATTCCTGGCCCTTTGTCAAAGTGTGGCGCGAGAAAGAAGACACACAATAGGCCTTATTTACAAAGAATTAACGCAGCGTGGGGGTGCAAGCCATTTGGCTGCGCCGCTCTGCATTAATTCCAAAGCAAAGAGATGAGCCATATCTGCAAAGATTTTACAGATTCCTTTGCTCTCACCAGCGCTGGCGCACAATTAACTGCCATGGGCTGATGCAGGCACCCTGGCACCATGGTGCAAGGTTGCCTGCGTCATGGGGATGATTGTTTTTGTGAAGGAAAAAACAATCACAGGAGGTGATTTCCTCTTCCTATGTGTGCTACATATTGCAGCAGTCATATAAAGAGGAAATAAACGTCCTCATTGAGCCTCGCTATGCCTCCGCCTCCCGACGCCTCACCTGGGGAGGCATAGCATTCTGACGCATTTCCAGGTTTCCGATTTCTCGTAAATCTGGAAATGCGGCAGAAGCCATGGGTGTTGCCTGGGAACAAAGCAAACACAAGGAGATGATGAACTGAGCGCTGAAACTTTTCAGAGACTCACCCCAGTCACAGATCTGGGTTGAATCCATCATCATTCTTTAGCTCACTTCGCCACCTCCGTTCAGACCGAGCTATATGCAAATCAGTCTTGACCCTGTGCCTCATGGGAACAGTACAGCCAAACTGCCAAGCCAGGTCTTCCCCGAACTGGATACAAGCATCCTGGGACCGGTTTCTGGGTAACAACCTTCATCAGCCAGGCTAGCATGAATCCAGTGGCAAAGTGAGCAAGGGACCCACGTCTGGACATACCCTGCCAACTTAGGGTGAACAAAGCAAACCCAAGGAGATGATGTACCGAGCGCTGAAACTTTTCGGACACTCATCCCCAGTCACAGATCTGGGTTGAATCCATCATCATTCTTTAGCTCACTTCGCCACCTCAGTTCAGACCCAGCTATATGCAAATCAGTCTTGACCCTGTGCCTCATGGGATTAGTCCAGCCCGAACTGCCAAGCCAGGTCTTCCCTAAACTGGATACAAACATCCTGGGACCGGTTTCTGAGTAACACTGCCAAGCCATGTCTTCCCTAAACTGGATACAAGCATCCTGGGACCAGTTTCTGGGTAACACCCTTCATCAGTCAGGTTAGCTTGAATCCAGTGGCAAAGTAAGCAAGGGACCACGTCTGGGCATACCCTGCCAACTTAGGGCGAACAAAGCAAACACAAGGAGATGGTGGACCGAGCACTGAAACTTTACTGACACTCACCTATGGCTGGGTCCAAACTGGAATGGCATGGTGAGCTAGCCAAAAAAACAATGGATTTAGGCCCGGATCTCTGTACTGGGGTGAATGTATGACATTGTTCTGCATTCTGTCCATCAATTGTTCTTTTTGCATTTGTCACCCCGAGTGGGACGAGTATGCCCAGATGTGGGTCCCGTACTCTCTATGCCACTGGAGTGAAGCTATCCTGGCTGATGAGGGTTAAAAGCCTGAAACCAGTCCCAGGATCCTTGTTTTCAGTCCAGGGAGGACTTGGCCTGGAACTTCGGGCTGGATTGTTCCCATTGGACGCTGGGCCAAGACTGATTTGCATATGGCTGGATTTAAACTGGAATGGCATGGTGAGCAAAAAACGATGGATTTAGGCCCAGATCTCTGTACTGGGGTGAATGTATGATATTGTTCTGCATTCTGTCCATCAATTGTTCTCTTTGCTGTTGCCTGGTAACACCTACAGCAACACCCATGGCACGCCACTTTTCAAGCAAAGTGTTGCATGTAAAGAGGCCATATTTACAAGGATAAGAAAAGCCACGCGGGGTGGCTTTATGTGTCCTTGTAAATATGGGGCAGCGGGTTGTGTTGCCGGTACGTCACAATAAGTGAAGCTCCAACGGCGCACAGGGCTTGTAAATAAGCCCCAATGTTTCTAACCCATCACCGAGATGGTGGGAAAAGGGGAAAGGAAGTTCTCCACATTGGTTGAGTAGAGATTTTGGAAGAGCAGGATCCTCCTGCAGGTAGACCGGTAGTGCTAACCGGGGTCTGCATGTTTACCTACCTGTCTACTTGCCAAAATACATACTGTGTGGCTTCTGTTAGTGGTGCAGATGTGTAGCAGAAACTACAACATCTTTTAGCGGCTAAAAACATGGAATGCACTCACAAGCACACAGATATATGTACATAATATGTGTCATAATAAAAGAATGCTATACACTTGGTTACATTTTTCCGGTCACGTCGTTCTACTGAGTGCCTCCATCTAAAGTATCGAATACAATAAAAAAAACTGACACATTACTAAATTTACATACAAATCCATTTCTACAAAGTAATCATACGACAATACAATTTAACTTGACAGAAGGCCATAAACGCTAAAGGGAAAAGTTGATCATACCGCCACAGATATAAATCATCGGCTGTTGCTTTGGGATGGTGCATCATTCGAGGGCTCCATTTTGTGCCCTTGAAACTGAAAGTGAATACTAAGTTGTATAAATGTAACGCTAATCAATGAAAAAAACATTTACAAGTACCTTTGTAAATAATTTGCGCCCATTATCAGAATCTATAGGACGAGAAGAAAACGCTGCATCTAGACCATGGAATGGCTCTCTCTAAAAGAACAGTGGTTATAAGTTTGATAGCCCAGAGGATGGATACTACTAAGAATATGAGATTGAGAGGTTCTGTTTTAGGGCCAAAGCCGATAGGAAGTGGTTTACCTCTCTCATTACAGCCACAAACGCTATCCAAGTGTGCCCTTTCGCGGACCACGAACACCAGAAATACCTGTGCGAATGGCACATGACTCATTGCACCACGAGCAACGTCCCCTACACGGGCGCCCTTTTGGAAGCCTAGCGCCAAAGCAGGCACCCTTGCACCATGTTGCAAGGGTGCCGCCGTTGCATGCAGGATTGTTGTTCTGCTGGAAGGGGCACAATCCTGCACAAAAACAATCCTGAGAGGCATATTCCTCTTTCTATGTGTGCTGCAGAAGGAGGAAGTAAGAAGGCGACAAAAAAATATGTCTTTTTGTTACGCCTCCCCTGGGAAGGAGTTTCTTTTTAGCACACTCCCAGGTTTACCAGTTCTGGTACATCTGGGAATGCGGCAAAAACCTTGGGAGTTGCGTGTGAACACTCATGGAACGCCTGCCCAGGGCAGAGTGAGACAATGCAGTGATTTGCGCTGCATTGCTTTACTCTGGCTTTATAAATCTCACTTAAGGTTAGCGTCACTCATGTACCATGTAGCATGGTGCAGATGCAATGCAAACTGGGTCATAAACAGGCCCCTTAATTTACAAACTAACGAGTTGTTGACTTGTTATTGTGCCTCAAGCAGGCCTAGGGTCTATTTTAGTGAGAGGTCACACGTTACCCTCATGTTCAGCAGCCGATTATCTGAATGCTGATGTATTGAGAGGAGGTTTTGTCCATCACTGTAGGAGGCTGACTTAGTATATGGTGCTAACCTACGTAAGTGTAGCACCCTGCACTGATCCAGACAACCCTTATGTGGACTTTATTGGTCTTAGACAACCTTACAAAGCTCTCTAAGTGGCAGCTGTGGAGAGCAGCCTTCAGGCTTAGTCCAGAAAGAGTGTAAAGCAGCTTGTTTTACCAGAACATAATCTTATGGTGTAGGTTAAGTGAAAAAGAACCACACAGTGTACTTATGAAAATATGTGTTTATTATAAACACTAATTAATACATAGCAATATCTCCTACCCTGAGATATATAACCACAATACACACAATACTTTGATAATAGAGCACGTAAGTAGCACAAATACACAGTGGTCTCAAGGGAGAGACCAAACCATATACTAAAATAGTGGAATGCGAACCACAACTTAAGTCTGGACTGGACCCAGAAGTTTTACAAGAGCTGGCAACCCACGGTAAGTACAGAGGAACCCCACAAAGGCCGTGTGCAGACTGGGAAAGAGACACATGCTCAATACATGTCAAGTCACGGTTGCAGTTTTAAAGAATAAGGACCATTTCCAGCCTACCCTGAAGAAACACCGTGGAAGATGGAAGGTTGGAGAGTCACTGCGCCAGTGGGTACCCCAGGAACCAGGATACCTACACCAGGGAAGCCGGGTGCATAGGTGCAAAGTAGCGACGGAAACTGACGAGAACCACAATGGAGGACTTCAGTGAGGATGCCACTGGCGAAGATGGTGAAAAGAGTCCAGTGAAACCCAAAGGTGATTGAAGATGAGAGGTACCTGCAAGCAAAGGGGACAGAGTTTATGCCACTCAGGAGTTACCAGGAAGCAACAAGGACGAATGCCCACCAATGTTGGGGATGCAGGAGAATTGACAGTGCCCTTGTAGTTGCAGCTGTGTGGACCAGGCAACACTGTGGAAGACCAAGAGCCATTCATGAGATGTCCCACATTGGATGTCAAGATCCAGGGGGTCAATGTCCGGCTGGGGCACTAAAAAGTCATGGCAACTGCAATCAACGTACTAGTCAAACAAGCATTTGCAATGCAATAGGTCTCGCATTAGAAAAGTTTGAGTTATTGGTATTGTAAATGACAATTTTTTTATTTATGTGTTGGTTTTGAAAATAGCTAAATTAATAGCTTTGTCATTTACAATGCCAATAGTTATAACTTTCGCAAATGTGACACCTATTGCATTTGTAATGCAATATGTGTTGTATTTACGTGACTTAGATGTATTGATATTACAAATAACAATGGCTTAATTTTTTTAAATAATTAATACTTAAAAGTTATTGTAATTTATAATGGGAATAGCTTAAACTTTAGTAAATAACTTTTGTGAATATTATGTTCAGTGTACTTTATTGTGACGAAAATCCAAGAACAGAAATGAAATATTAACATATTATTGTGACATTTGTAATAAGGCTTGAAACATTGATAGACCATATTTGAACCAGTTGTTGTTGAATCGTTGCACAGATTGATGCTGTGGTGCCCCTGAGTGCTGCTGTGGTGCCCCTGAGTGCTGCTGTGGTGCCCCTGAGTGCTGCTGTGGTGCCCCTGAGTGATGCTGTGGTGGTGCGCTAGATAGAGTGAGGGCGATAGAGTGAGGGCGATAGATAGATAGAGTGAGGGCGATAGGTAGATAGAGTGAGGGCGATAGGTAGATAGAGTGAGGGCGATAGGTAGAGTGAGGGCGATAGATAGAGTGAGGGCGATAGATAGAGTGAGGGCGATAGATACAGTGAGGGCGATAGATAGATACAGTGAGGGCGATAGATAGATACAGTGAGGGCGATAGATAGATACAGTGAGGGCGATAAATAGAGTGAGGGCGATAGATAGAGTGAGGGCGATAGATAGAGTGAGGGCGATAGATAGAATGAGGGCGATAGATAGAATGAGGGCGATAGATGGATAGAATAATTATGTGCCGTGTAATTATGTGGCACTGAGTGGTATTTGGAGTGTATGTTGCATTGAGTGCAGTGTAATTATGTGGCGTGTAATTATGTGGCACGGAGGGGTATTTGGAGTGTATGTTGCGTTGAGCGCAGTGTAATTATGTAGCATATAATTATGTGGCACTGAGGGGTAATATGAGGAGTGTATGTTGTATTCAGTAGAGTGTAATTATGTGGTGTGTAATTATGTGGCACAGAGTGGTATTTGGAGTGTATGTTGCATCGTAATTATGTAGCATATAATTATGTGGCACTGAGTGGTATTGTGTGGAGGGTGTGTTTAGTTTAGTTTAGTTTAAAGGGGTTTATAGAGCGCCTGGTGACGCCTCCCGGCGTGTCCCCGCGCTGTGGAGAGAGCATTTTATGAGGAGAAGAGGAGTACCATTATGAAGTAAATAAAAAGGTTTTCAGCATCTTTCTAAAAGAGGCCTCATTGGTCTCTAGCCTAGTGTCCATGGGCAGGAGATTCCAGTGCTTGGCCGCTAGTGAGCGGAAGGACCTGCCTCCCATTCTAGCTTTTTTGGGGCGAAAAGTTCTAAGCAAGCCCATTCCTTTGGATCTAAGGGATCTATTAGGTTCATACAGGGTTGCCAGATCCGACATGTAAGCCGGCGCTCTTTGGTGGATTATCCTATGGCACCATAGTAGAGCTTTGAAAACAATCCTCTTGTTAATAGGTAGCCAATGGAGGGATGCCAGAGAGGGTCTCGAGGGGGCTCTACGGGGAAGCCTTAACACTAGGCGTGCTGCAGAGTTTTGTAGAACCTGTAGTTTCTTGATGTTTTTAGCAGATGTGCCCAAGAGCAGCACATTCCCGTAATCAATACGGGAAGTGATTAGTGCCTGCGTCATGGTGCGTCTGGAATTCAGAGGCAGCAAGTCAAGGGTGCGATTGAGCGTTTTCATTACTCCAAAACATTTGCCTACTGTTTTCTTAATGTAGCTATCAAAAGACAACTTATTGTCTATCCAGACACCTAGATTTTTTGCTTCCCGGTTGGGAGGGGGCAGAGGACCCAAGCAGTTGGGCCACCATTCTTTTGTCCATTTTGCCTCATTGCCTCCAATTATAAGAACCTCCGTTTTAGTGCCATTTAGTTTTAGACAGTGCTCTGTCATCCAAGTGGCAAGCTTACTCATGCAAGCATTGAAGTTGTCTGCTTCCAGAGAAGGGGCTTGAGACAGTGATATTAGAAGTTGCGTGTCGTCGGCGTAAGAGACAAGCTCTACGCTGAACGATTGCACCACTGCTGCCAGGGGAGCCATGTATAAATTGAACAGGGTGGGACTCAGGGCACAGCCCTGAGGCACCCCCTGTTCAAGCATCACGCTGTCTGAGAGAAAAGTCCCTCTTTGGACTTGAAAGCTCCTGTTGATCAGAAAGGCTTTCAGCCATCCCAGTGCCTTATTGATGACTCCCGCTCTGTTTAGACACTGTAGCAGGATGGAATGCGCTACAGTGTCAAACGCGGCACTGAGATCTAGCATGATGAGAGCCATGGTCTTACCCTCATCCGCTCCTTCTCGTAGGGTTTCAGTGGCCCTCAGGAGAGCTGTCTCTGTGGAAAAATTAGACCTGAATCCCCATTGAGATTTATGAAAAACGTTATGGGCTTCTAGATGTTCCATAAGTTGGGTATTAGCAATCTTCTCAGCTAGCTTAGCAAGGTAAGGTAGCAAAGATATAGGGCGAAGGTTTTCCAAAATGTCTTGACTTATGTTCGGCTTTTTTTTAATCGGTAACACTACTGCCTGTTTCCATTCCACAGGCAAACAGGCCGTGGAAAAGGAGACTTGAAGCAGATGTCTGAAGTGAGGCTCTAGTGCAAGGAAAGCTTCAGCTAAAATTTTAGGAGGCGCAGGGTCTCGAGGAGATCCTGATTTGATGTTCTTGCACATTTTAGCCAAAGCTTCAAAGGGAGGAACTTCGAATGAGCCTAGGCACTCTGGAGTGTTTATGAGATTGTCATTTTCAATAAATTCAGTAGCCGATTTTATATTATTGGAAAAGCTGGCATATATTTTAGTGATCTTTCCTGAAAAATACTGGGCAATTTTGTTACTGGTTTCCACAGAATCGTTTTGGGAGGAAGGATTCGCGTCCACTATGGAGATTTCTTTGTATATTTGATACAGTTCCTTAGAGGAGTTTTCTGCTTCCATAATGCGGGTATGGTAATGAGCTGCCTTAGCCAGGCGTATAGTTTTGTTATATACTCTTTGCGCTATTTTGTACTGGATTTTGATTTCTGGGCAGAATTTATGGCGCCATGCTCTTTCAAGCTTTTTACATGCCGTCTTCATGGTTTGCAGTTCTTGACTGAACCAGGGAGCAGCTTTTTTAGTTCTCCTGGCATTGGTCGTGGTGCGAATAGGGGCAGTGATATCAAGGGCCTTGGTGACGAAGTTGTGTATGTGCTTATTAGCTGTCTCGCAATCATCCCCTTTAGGAGGGCCTTCATCCTGGACAATTTTAGTGAAAGATTCTATTGAGAAGTTCTTCCATTTTCTGCGTTTATAACGTAGGGATTGATGCCGATAATACTTGGTTCTGTCTAGTTGAATTGTTATGGGGATGATGTAATGATCCGACCAAGGTATGGGTTGAGGATCTGAGGTATGAACTCCCTTCCAGTTGCCAAAAACGGGGTCTAATAAATGTCCTAATTGATGTGACGGTTCCTTATTCTTTAATTCGAGCTGTATCGAGAGTAGCTCAGCTTGAATATCAGTTGCGTCAGTATCTAAGGGGTCTTCAAAATGGGCATTGAGATCTCCTAGCACTAATAAACGAGATTTCCTTAGTGCTAAGTGAGTTATGGCTTCCATCAGGGTGGACGTGAAGTCAAATAGCCTACCAGGTGGTCGATATATCAGAATGCCCGATATAGAGTGATTGGGACCGGTGTTAATCGTGAAAGAGCCAGCTTCACTATGGTCAACCTGTATGGGAGATAAGGTACATGTGTAGCATTCAGTAGAGTGTAATTATGTGGTGTGTAATTTTGTGGCACCGAGTAGTATTTGGGGTGTATGCTGCATTGAGTAGAGTGTAATTATGTTGTGTGTAATTATGTGGCACTGAGTGGTATTTGGAGTGTATGTTGCATTGAGTGCAGTGTAATTATGTGGCGTGTAACTATGTGGCACTGAGTGGTATTTGGAGTGTATGTTGCATTGAGTGCAGTGTAATTATGTGGCTCTGAGTGTTATTTGGAGTGTATGTTGCATTGAGTGCAGTGTAATTATGTGGCACTGAGTGTTATTTGGAGTGTATGTTGCATTGAGGGTGCAGAGTGTTTGAGGGTGCAGAGTGTGTGAGGGTGCAGAGTGTGTGGCCTAAAGTAGTGTGCGGGCGCAGTGTGCGTGGCCTAAAGTAGTGTGTGTGGCCTAAAGTAGTGTGTGCGTGCAGTGTGCGTGGCCTAAAGTAGTGTGTGGGCGCAGTGTGTGGCCTAAAGTAGTGTGTGGGTGCAGTGTGTGGGCGCAGTGTCACAAACATTTCATACCAATTAAAGACAGCAAAATTGCAGCCCTACTTATTTGAGCATCAACAATGAATTGTGATGAATTTTAACGCTGCTGCAGCTGCCCAAAAGCACTATTAATCATTTCACTGGATCTCACACTGCAGATGCTTCTACACAACTTTTAACCCCCTTACAATGTAGCAACATTGCGCTGGTATTGCGTGTACCATCACTGCCAAAACTGAAATTAAAACTGAAGTCTTTCACTTTACAAATATAAAATGAGTGGAGGCACAAAACATACCCGAAGCAACTGAGCCACCCACCAATTGTAGTTTACACATATTATCTGCCACATTCAGGTATGACCAGGCATTTCAAATGTCTTTCTTTGACAAAGTCTAGCATTGTGTCGATTTATATATAATGTCACCTTGTAACTCAAAGCCCGTTTTCGG
This sequence comes from Lissotriton vulgaris, assembly GCF_964263255.1. Lineage (NCBI taxonomy): Eukaryota > Metazoa > Chordata > Amphibia > Caudata > Salamandridae > Lissotriton > Lissotriton vulgaris. The sequence goes on from NC_141698.1 coordinate 95,713,991, forward strand.
CATGAGTGGTGAAGTGTAGAAATCCAAAGATCGGCACCATGGTTAAAAACTGTCACGTTGGTGAACGCCTTCCCGTAAAAGCAATAGAAGCCCACAGTCTTCACAGCAACAATATTTTGCACGGTGCCCAGAACCAGAAATCCTTATTGACAAACTGAGTGTCGCCACATGCTTAACGTAGAGAAAGACAGTCCCTGTGCTGAAAGTCTCCCGACTTCCTCGCGCCAAGTGCTCCTCCCCACCTCAGCCAGTGCCACTTATTCCTCATCTCAATTGAAAGTGTGGGGGCTCGTCAATGGTTTTCTTTCAGGGAATTCTCCCGAATAGTTGTGAGCTTTGATTTGGCCCGCCCATGTGCGAGGACCTGGGAACTCTTAATAAATATTTTATATATATATACCTTGCACATAGTACTTAACATAATATATATTTATATTTATTTATTTATTTTTCTTCGACACGTGTGGTCAAAATTTGCTTGCACCCGCGCATACGTTAATTCCGGAATAAATCCGGATTCCAAATAAAACGAGAAATTGCATCTTCACCCCTACAGCGAGATTCACTTGCAACTTAAGCTCGTGCTGCAGTCCGCCGCCGGCCTGCGACCAGGAAGTCAGGCAGGCCGGGCGGGACAACCGGAAACAGGAAGTAGGAGGGCGGGAGCCTACCCCGCCTCCCACGGAAGAGCCGCGATTGTTTGGAGCACCGGAGCAGGCAAGAGCCTACCCTGCGCCCCGGTGCCGAAGAAGGGAGGATGAGTCCTGCTGCCGGTGAGAGCCGCTGCACCAAGGAAGCCGGTGAGTGGGGCTTCGCCTTGTTGCTGGGCTGCGAGGGCGGGAGCATGTGTGTGCGCGCGCGCGCGTGCGGCGGCGGGCTGTGTATGTGTGTGAGCGTGCGTGTGTGTATGTGTTTTGGAGTCTGTGTGTATGCGTGTGTGTGTGTGTGACTGTGGGGGTTGCCTGTCTGGGTGCCTGCGTGTCTGTGTAAGTGCGTGTGCATGCATGCGTGTTAGGCTGACTTGCTGGGAGTATGGGAGGGAAGTGCACGGCGCGGCGCAGGACAGAACGTGCGCGTTCGCGCACCCAAATCTGCTTCAAAAGCTCGTGACAGTTTCTTGTCCTCCATGCCCCCGTGCCCAATAGCTATAAGTCTCCACCCTGGACGCATCCTTCGGATGCGAATTCCAGGGCGAGACCTAAAAAGGTGTAGTGTCGGGACCAGCAAGGTCCAAGTGATTCACCACGAGCAGGAAAGTCAGAGCAGGCCCGAGCAAGCAGGGGAGCCTACTGGAGCCAAAGAACCATCTCAACAGGACCTACGGGCCGAAGGCACAGGAGTCACAAGAGGACCTTGAGCAGCTCACCAAAGGATGAGAGGATGTGGTGCAGGTGAAGATCTTGGTTGCAGGAGATGCTTGAAACTGGAGCTTCTTGGAGCCCAAAGAACTCTGGTAAAGAGAGTCAACAAGCCTTTGCAACAGCAAGTCAATGTGGTGCACGGAGGTACTGCTCCAGCGGTTCCGACGAGGGATACTGGCTTCAAACTAGCTGTGAAGACAGTTCATGCCTCAATGGAGTTGCAGAACCACCACCTGTGTTGCTGAACCTTTCGGAGTCCATAGGAGCTCAGGAACAGCAGACCAGTCAGCTTTGTTGCGTTGCCTGCAGATGCAAGGGAGTGACTCCTTCACGTCAAGCGAGATACCTTCAGTGTCTTGGATGTCCACAGGCCTGTAGAAGGACCTGCATGGAGCACAGGCACAGGCGATGCAGAAGACTGGCAGGATGACGAGACTGAGACCAGGAGCAGCAGGAGTCTTCCCTGTTGGTTGAAGATGAAGTGGTTTCGGATCTGACTCTTGTCCCATGACGAATCTAAGAAACCACCGACAGGTAAGTCACTCCCACATGTACCTATGCCCTGGGTACCTTAGTACCATATACTAGGGACTTACAAGGGTACACCAGTAGCCAATCTGGGGTGTACCTAAGTACTCACCATGTCCAATTTAACGGAGGAAGCACAAAGACTGGGGTCCTGATTAGCAGGATCCCAGTAAGTCAAGTCAGTAAACCATAATGACACCAGCAAAAAGTGGGAGTGACCCTGAAAGCCGATCCTACTTTCCAACAATTACATCTGTGATCCATTTTGGATGGTAATAGTTTACTGTTGACTCTTAACCGTGGAGATCTGATATATGCCTGTTGTCTCCGGAAAGAAAAGTTTCTATTCAGGTGGACTTGTCAATCTACTAAATATTGCCCAAGATAATTAAACAAAAATATAGTATGTATTTATAATTGCATAATACATCATGCAACAGGAAGCTACCTCAGAGGAGTGTTAATGGACAAGGGATAGTGTAAGCAGTAGTAGATGGGAAGATAACAAGTGAAAGCAGCACACTCCAAAATATTTAAAATCCAAAAAACTAAGTGCATTTTGATAGATAATTTTTGGGAAGTACTTTTTACATACTTTGTTACTTATTTAAGATGTAAATAAATTGCTGAAAAACGTATTGGATCTTCTGTATAAATAGTGGTCCTCAATTACATTTCCATTATTTTACTGGAATTTGTGTGGTTATACCATACCATGTATACTCTATACAACACAGACACACCATCAGGAACCATCAAAAAGGCGACATCTTACTACAAACACAAATAATGCATTAGACTGCAAATCATGCATACTCACAGCAGAGAGCAAACAACCTACATACCCCTCAAGACAACACTAAAACGATATCTTACTTCTGGCAAATGGATATACTGCAGACTGAAGACTTGCGCCACCAATTGGAATACCCCCCTGGATGAACTTCTCCAACACTAAGCCACTGACACCAATTTGGGTGGCATATGGAGAGGCATTTGCCACACCGGTAAATACCATAAGCCAGAGGCGCTTCTCGGTAATGGCAGCACCCTCCTATTCTGGGTTTTCAACTGGGCAATGCAGCAAAATATGCAGAATTGTCATTTAATACACCAAATTCCACATGTTTTACTGGTTTCCTCTAGGCCGTTTCTCCTGCAAATTGCAGAAGGTTTGACCTCCCAAATTCTATCATGGGGAAACACTGGGGTGTGATAATTTCATAACAAATCTGAATTCTGACCCCTAAACCAAACTCGTATTTGCGCAGGGGTCAGATTGTAACACCATGTTTGTAAGTAGGACCCTAATCCCATTCCCAGATTTTAAAGCATGTTGTTTTAATTTAAAAACAGTTTAAAACAAGATTATGTACTACGTAACCCCATATTACACTAAAAAGTAGTTACATCACTAGGTTACTGGCAGTGTAAATTTGCTTTCTTTACAAAATGGAAAAATATTCACAATCCTCAATAATTCAAAGTTCATTGCAAGTTTCACAGCATCGATATCACAACTGATATGGACAATAAAGATTTTTGGAACCACATATTAATTCCATAAATTAGTTAATTAAAAAAATAGCAATTATTTATTCATTTTTATATGAACTTATTTGTCAGACACTGGACAACAACTGAATGCAGACTGTATGATTATGGACAATGAAATTGTGACTTCTAATGGTCACATGTACGCTGGGACGCTCAAGGGCAGCCGGCAGCCATGCACTTTATAAATCCCTATTTCATTTCAACCTAGGGGATAGAGATGATCCTTATGGTTGCGACAAAAGTCAGAACTTTCACTTCTAGCATTATGAGGGATGAAAGTTGATCAACGTTAGGGTGCGAGCTGGTCTCGAGAGTGAATGATAGATTAGTATTTGGTAACCCTGGGCGGACTTTGCGGAGTTGCAAAGTGCAAAAGAAACTCTGCTGCAAGCAGCGGAGTACAATAGACAAATGCAGTTCGCGTTGATTGCAGAGTGCCGAATGCTTGCCGCACTGTGCGATCATTACGAACGGCACCATGCTCAGCGCAAGCGATCCCTGCTTTCCTTTTCTGCCGCTCGAGTAGATTTTTACTCGAGGGGCAGCTTTCTCAATCTGAACTGCCAGTTTCTCAACTCGAGCTGTCGCACGCAGACGTAACCACTCGCAATGAGAAACCTGACCCCCCTGCGTTGAGGAATCTCTCCTGGGATGTTGATTTTCTTCACTTGCGCTCGCCAACTTGATGTTGTGGATCACGAACGAGGAAAAATCTCGCCGGAAAGTTGATTTTCCTCGCTCACAGTCGCCAACTTGATGTTGACGAACGGGAGCGTGGAAAAACACTCTGCTTCGCGGAGTGGAGTTTTTCGGAACTCCGCAAGCGCCACATATTGGGGAGTGCAGAAAACTCAGCAAACTTCGCTAGTTCACCGCCTAGGGTTAGTATTTGGCTTCACATCCTCTGTATGCACTTGTTGGACTTGGCCCTTTTTGCAGGGTCATCCCTGAACTTTTTGCCTTCCTTCTGTATTCTGTCTGACCTGTTTTTGTTGGTTTTAGGACTCTGGGCACTTTACCACTGCTGATCAGTGCTAAAGTGCATATGCTCTCCCTAGTGTTATTTGATATACGGATTAGTGACTCCATGATTGGCTGGTTTGGTTTACCTTTCAGAACCTATACTTAAATTTAATATTCAGAACGTGATCCACAACTGCTGCTGGTGGGCTTGCAGCACTGGTTGTGCCACCCACAGAAGCACCCTGCAAAAGAGTGTCTAAGGTCTACCATTGCAGAGCCTGTGTGCCGTCTGATACTGCCATGTTGACTGAGCACGTGCACCCACTTGCCTGTCCCGAAACCTTCCCTTTTCTTCATATCAGAAACCCCTATGGTAGGCCCACGGGCAGGGTACCTTGTAAGTATAAGGTAGGACATGCCCTGGTGTGTGTGGCATGTCCTAAAAGTGAATTACAGCCACTTTCGTTTTTCACTATTGCAAGGATACCTGTTCTCCATAGGCCAGAATGGGCAGTTAGATTATTACATTATTACATCATATAATCCTAACTGACATGGTAGAAATTTGAGTTTAGTATGCCTGAAATCAGAATGAAAAAAACATATTTTAGGGAAGTTGGTTTTAACATTCTGTGTTTGAAAATACCACTTTTAGAAATTAGGTATTTTCCTGTCTAACTATCCACGCCTGCCTCTGCTAGGTTGTGTATTCTTGTCCGAAGTTTGAGTGGCAGGGGCTGGGGGATTCCAGGAGACAGAGTGAGTCCGCCCAGTGGTGAATAGAGAGACCTGCATCTAGATGGGAGGGAGGAGTTGCACCTGGGACCTGATATGGGCTGTGCCTTCCCTCCACAACGCTGGCTCTACCCCCTGTGGTGTTTCTGATGTCTCTGCCCTGCACTGTGAAAGGAAAGAAGGATTCATGTAAACAGAGTGCTCCAAGACTGACCAGAACTGGTTTGGATTAGGCAAAGGCCCCTCTGCCCTCAGAGGACAAAGGAGTTTGGGGTATAAATAGTGGGACCCTGATCTGAAGAATCTAGATCACTTTTGGACAACAAGAAGAAACCTTTGCTGAGGAGAGGAACCAGAAGAAACTGAGGAGAGACTATCCCTAAGCTGAAGTGCTGCTTGGAGGATTGGTCTGCAGTGGTTGCCTGACTGCCAAAGAAAGGAGAAAGGTACTTTCATCAACGTGTAAGGATCTCCAAGGGCTTGAGAAAAGAGCTTGCCTCCTGCTGAAGTCTCAGGAACAACAGACTTCAACCACTAGCTCCCCAAGAGTTCTTTGGAAGTGCCTGCTGCTGTTTGGGCCTTCTGAGGGACTGGGTGTCGCAAGGAGCTGGAAGGAGACTCAGGAAGAAGAAGCGTGTCGCCGTCGCAGCCGCTGCCGTTGTATTTCTGAACAAGGGTGTCGCCGCTGTAGCTGGCGCATTGCACCGCATCACAAGAAACTTCTCACAACATTGAAGAAGCATGTCGCCGTCGTAGCTGTTGCTGTCGCATTTCTGAACAAGGAAGTCGCCGCTGAAGCTGACACATTGCACCGCAGAAGCGCCTCGTATCCAAGGAGAAGCGTGCCGCTGTTGGAGCTGCTGTCGTCGCATCTCTGAACAAGGGTGTTGCCGCTGCAGCTGTCGCATCGAGCGGAAGCGTCTCGCATCGAGGGAGAAGAGTTTCGACGCAGAAGCCACTGTCTTCACTTCTCTGAACAAGGGTGCCGCCTCTGCAGCTGACGCATCAAGTCGAGACATCTCGCAACATCGGAGAAGCGTGCTGCATTAAGAAGACAACGTCTTTATTTCTTTAGCCCAGAATTTCTACACATCACCATCTTTGCAACATTTTTGTTGCCCTGCGTGTCGCATCTTACGGTACATTGACTCAAAGTGTCGCATTTTAAGATCTAAATAGAACTAAGATAAACCTACCATTTTAAGTATAGTTTTGTGTCCATTTTTGTCGTTTGTGGTCTTGTGTTAAATCTATATAAAGAATACTTAATTTTAATATACAACTGTGTGGTATCCATCTGTAGTGTTGTCACTGGATTACTGTATGTGTTCACAAATGCTTTACACACTGCTTCTGAGATAAGCCTATCTGCTCATGCCAAGCTACCAAGGGGGTGAGCAGGGGTTATTTTAGGAGTGAACCCCTTTACCCTGACTAGAGGCAAGGTCCCTATTTATATATAACAACAAAGGAGTGGCTACTGATATATGGCAAAACACGAGGGGACTAGTGTCTTCAGCCAAATACAAGTAAGAAAAAATGATATAAGGTGAAGTGTGTATGAAAGTGATCGAAAACCATAAAGGTTTTTAAGAAAGCCCTCACTCACACACCTGGTGGGTGACATGCTTCATCATCGGGTTCCACCGGGCGGGCCGAGTGCCTACCCGGTGTGCTACAACACCTGCAATTGCAGTGGAGCTGGTTTTTGTGTCAATAGTGAATTGGGTGACAAGGTGAGATTAAAAGAGTGCGAACTTTAACCAAAAATTAATTTTAATAAAAGGTAAAGTAAGCACACATTAAAATGTATTAATATGGACAGAAGTTGGCTATTAATTTGAGCCAGCTGTGTCCGTTAGTGTTCAAAAGGTTGACATGCTTCTGCTCTGTATAGCCCAATCGGCTGAGCTTTCATCAGGACCAAGTAAATAGTGAAAGGACAACCACTGGGCAGTGTAGATATGCTAAGGCGTACCCTAACCTCAGTGCTATATGTGAAAAAAAGAAGCAAAACTTACGTTTTGTACCAGACTGCCCTGGCATTTCCAGGAGTCCGAACCTGTAGGGAAAGAAAAAGTAGGACATACAGACAGAACAACATTTAAAGTTCAATGCATGCAACCTTTAGCATACAGGTGTTGGCTGAGTCCTATCATCAACCCAGTATAGTGTACACTACACACTTCTAGCACCCAATGATGATCACAGTAGTCCCTTGCTTCAATATACAAAGAACGATTTTACCACATATTTATTCTTCATAAATATCGGTCCCAATAGGAAGCCCAATCTGCCCTTCACCGTATTCTCATATGCCCGGTATGGGCTTATGACGCGTAAGAAGATAGTCACTGACGCGTCTTTTCGGAATTTTACCGAAATGTGTGCAAGTCCTTAAAAAAGACTCGAAAAGTAACTAACGAGTCATATCAACAGTATAAAAACACCCAAGCATGGAAGTTTAGCCAAAAAACAAAAAGAAATAAAAGTTGAAGTTTTACGTTAAATCACTTTAAGCTTCACTTCATGGGACCGGTGGCAGGGGTTTCTCCACATCGGAGAAGCTGGGATATAAGAAAGGGGAATGGTCAATTATCTAGTAATAAAATATCCGGTAAAGCGACTGCCGGATACACTCCACACAGGACCAAATGACCTCTCACTTACTTGACTCCTGATGACTCTCCGCGTGTGACCTAGCTTGCTCACATCCACCGCCCAAATACTGAGGATTGTGCTCGGTTGGAATGTTGAAAAAGCGTCACGGTAGATCACGTGATTTCGTGGGCGGACATGCCTTGTTGACATCACGGTTCCCCCTCTCTGCCTTACAACGTATTATGTGATTTTTTAGAGATTGACATCAAACTTTTGTGGTAAACAAAAAAGGTGGAACCCCTTTTTCCCCTATTTATTTGCAGCATAATTAGAATTCAAACCAAAAATCGTAGGAATATTAATCAATGAATATGTACAAAACACACACAGCCACAGATCACTATTGAGAATGGCTAAATCAACGATGCATCACAGAACCCCAAGGGATGTTATCATTTAGTCCTTGTTGGTGGGTTGAGAGACGTGGGTTTACCGTCTCTCAACCCACCAACAAGGACTACATGATAACATCCCTTGGGGTTCTGTGATGCATCGTTAAATTAGCCATTCTTATACTCAATAGTGATCTGTGGCTGTGTGTGTTTTGTACATATTCTTTGATTAATATACTGCTACCCCCTTTTTCTTTGATCATACTTGACAACTCAATGATTGCTAAAGGGAATGTGACCTTTATTTAGCCGTTTCAGGTGCCAGTGGCTAGATCCTGGAACAAGCTTCCACTCCAACTCAGGCAGGCCACAAATAAATTAGCTTTTAGGAAACAACTAAAAACTTGGTTGTTTCAACAAGCAGGACAATGATTTGGCACTCTGTGCTTCATGCCCCCCGCTTTCTCCCTTGACCTCTGTATTTTTCTGTCTTAGCGCCGGGACACTCTGCAGAGTAGCTGTGCACACTACAAGTACTTTTTAACATAACATAACATATAGAAATATATTTTAATTTTGTCATTTAGTTTTTAAGCTGATGTGTTGTTGCCTGTGCCTGGTTAAATAAGTATTAATTGTGCTAAATAATTTTGGTTTTCTGCACTGTACTCCATTTAGTTGTGTAAGTAGGTGATTCATTTAGATCTCAGTGCCTTATCTAAAAATCTTTGTTTTCTTTCAACCCATGATAATGGTCTAGTATTATGTTCCTTTATAGCTGATCTTCAGAGCAGTAGACAAGTCATGAGTCGTAGGGTGAGATTTAGACCAAGGACAGTTGATGCTAGTACTCTTGTCATGTTTGGAACTCCCTATGCCATCTTGCAACTATCCAGTGGGTATCTCTACATTTTCAATTCACCCCTGTTCCCAGTTCTGGCCTGCCATACTAAGATCCCTTACTCACAGCCAGTCTGACCATGGGCTATATAATGGATTTTGTCATTGACTCAGATTTGTAAAAGTCAAAAATGCCTTGAAATTGGTGTCTTCACATTTGTGCTTGCGCCAACATAGTTGTTGCATATCAGAGGACTGTGAAGGGGATCCTCCAATGATGTCAGTTATGTTTAGGAGTGGTGACTTATCCAGTGGACCACAATATTGCTTTTGTGTATTGAATTCCCATTTCTTGATTTAGACCTTAGTGTTGAAGAAAGCTTTTCATAGGTCATATCTTGTTAATTTGTTGAGGATTTAATGTTGCGCCTTTCTTCTTCTCTTCTGTTGTAACTCTGTCCATTGTGCTCCAGAAGAACCCTATGTAACCCACTTGCATCATCAGAGGGAAGAAGATTGGCCTGCTTATGGTACTTTAGGCTTTATCCATCTCTGAGAGACATCTCACATGTATCAAGGTTCCAGACATTACCAGTGATTCCAGTGTCCACCCAAATTTGTTTTAACTAAATTGACAATTAAGGTTCTTGAAATGCACATGAAAAGCCTGTCCATGAAACAGTGCACTTCAGCTGTCAAGGACTGTGCAGGTGGGCCAACAGTGAGTCAGAAATACCTGAGAAAATATCTCCAAAAACAGTTTAAAATAGTTGTGTGCAACATATGTCCAGGACTGACCTATCCATGCTAGATTTGTAGACTCCTCACTATGTAGAGGAGTTCCAGACAGTTCCTTTTAATGTCATTTATCTTCCCTCGATATCCTGAAAATCTAGCATGGGTATGGCCCTTCTGTACACCTCTGTTTTAATGGACGTGATAGTAAGAGCAGCCCATCTTTCACTTCAATGCATAAGGAGGCAATGGAAGGGGACTGAAGGCATTGTAATGTAAATGTTTTTGTATTTGTATAGCGCACAGCTACCCGCAGTGGGTTTCCCGGCGCTTGTACAAATACCGCAAGGGAACCCATCCTGGCTTTCCCTGTGAAGTGTCCACTCCTGGGCACCCCCATGATGCAGACCAGGCATCCCTCGCATTGTGGGGGCCGTTGTGGAGACTAAGCAAGCTATTGCCCAGAGTTGCAGCGTGGGACCCATGATCAGAATAGGCACTGAGGCGCGAATATCCAGTCAGGGGAATTAATGAGCCTGAGACCCGCCAGGGCAGGAATCGAACCCTGGTCCCTGGCCAGAGCTCTGCATCGAGGTGTGCCTGCTCTAACCATTGAGCCACACTTCTCCAGTTTGGTTGCACTACATCACACTGTAGTGCAACCAATTGGACTGTACAATGGCATAACCACAGAGCAGTTGACAACAGATGATGATTTTCATTGGCATTTTTGACAAGTCTATGGATCACTGAACATCTAAACTTTGTAAGCAAAATCTCTATGTTTTTTATTGAAAGTTTAATTTAAACCATTCTCTTTCTGAAGACGATGGCATGGACAGTGTCCATCTTTAAATATTTAACCTTGTAGCCTTCTTCCCACCACATGCGACCAATAGTTCTGTTGTGTTCAGGGAGGAACCAGTCATGACCTAATAGATGGGTCACATCATATAGATCCTATGAATGTGGATCCTTCCTTTAGTGCCTAGAAGGAGGTCTGGTTTTGCAGATGCCTTTTGACTGAATGATTCACCAGAAATAGGTTGACACTATTAAGGTGTCAAAGTCCATGCCTCTTTTTATTTTGTTTTTCATCAGTGACAACATCTGCCATGAAAGTATTCTTACATAGGAAGACTCAGATACAATTGTATGCACCTTTATTCTACACCCCACACAGCCCCAAATATATTGATCCCTAATAATGCAATAATGTAGGAATCATTGCTTTGAGAAATATGGGGTAAGGCGGTTAGGATGACAGGTAGTAGTACAACAGCACCTTTGTGTTTCATTTATATAAAAAGATAGGAATTAGTTTGCATAATATAGAGTTCCCAAAAACACCTCAAACCTGGCGCAACATGAGAAACATGGCAGTAAGGCAGCTGTATTGTTAAAGGTTGGAGGTGGTGGTATTTAGCTGACACTGCCCTGCTCTTTTTCATCAGAGTTCACAAAACACTTTAACAAATCTGTTTTAATTGTATAGTCTTTACCCTTCCTTGCTACCCAACATACACCTGAGCTCAGTCTATGGTAAGCACTTGGTAGAATTCACAGTATTTGACAAGAACAACAAGAAATAGCACAATCCTGGGTAAATGACATGAACCTTGATGGCTTCGATCCCCATACTTTCACTGAATGCCAAGTCACTTGCATTCTTCATGGACACCAACCTCACCCTCAAGGAACATAGACAAAAAAAACAAAGGTGACCTGGTGCCAGCTCCCTTGTGTAAATAAAGGGAACATTTCTTCCAGAAAGCTCCATCTGAACTGCTGTCCAAGTCCTCATACTTTTGTATCTAGGTGGTGGTAATGCCCTGCTCAATGACCCCCTAGACTCCATGCTTGCACCATATAAAGGCATCATACATCCCACAGCACATCTCTTCTAAGGCTGGAATAACATGATCACATCATCCCCATCCTGATGCATCTCTTTTGATTCCTCTTGCCAGCCGGTACCCTCTTTCAAACCAGCTGCATCATTGACAAAGCCATCCTTGTGGGGTGCCTCAAGGCTCATCCCTGAGTCCGACACTTTTTAATATCTATGTGTCGGACCTAGCTACTGTCATCAAGCAATACGGGATGGGCCTTACCTCTTATGCAGACGACACCCAATTGGTCATTGCCATCAATAATGAAGGAGAAAATGTGGCAAAGCGTTTTCAGGAGGGTATGCTGGCTATCGGGGACTGGATGTCCGCCAGTTCCCTTAAGCTAAACTCCCAAAAGACCGAGGTTGTAATTTTTGGAAACCTCTCCCCTTGCTGGCCCCCTGTGTGGTGGCCTTCATCCTTTGGTACCCCGCCATGTCCTGTCCCAAAGGTCAGGAATCTGAGAGTAGTATTCGATGAAAAGCTCAACTTCTCGGCTCATGCAAATAAGTTGCAGCCACAGCTTTTCATAAGCTGAAACTTATAAAAAAAATTACTCAGTTTTTACCTGATGCTGCAGGGAAAACCCTGGTGAGTGCATTGGTATTATCATCACTCGATTATTGTAACGGATTGTTTACTAGTGCACAGACTAGAGTCATTAATAAAATGCAATCTGTGCAGAATGCAGCAGCGAGACTGTTGACCAACACTCCTACATTCAAACCCATTTCTCAAACTATTCGCAATCTTCACTGGTTGACTATCAAAAATCGAGTGAAATGTAAAGCAATGTGCCTGGTTTTTAAGACCCTCCAGAACTCGGGTCCACAGTTTCTTAGGAATTAGATAACGCCATACCGACCATCAAGACAATTAAGATCAGCCACCTTGCTTCATCTAAATATTCCCCGTACGAGAACAGTCACCTGGGGTGATAGACGGTTTACAGTTGCAGCATCCAGACTCTGGAATTCTCTTCCTTTGTCAATTCGGATGAGTCATACGTTGCTGTCATTCAGGAAGAACTTAAAGACTTGGCTGTTTAACCAATGACTGGGCCAACAACATCAGTAGGGAATCATGAATCGATTTTTAGCGCCAAGACGCCCTCAGGCATATGTTGGTGCTCAATAAATTTAAAAAATAAATAAATAAATCCTGACCAGCGCAATTGAATATTTTGCAGACAAGCTCACCGTTTCCTATGGCTGTCGGCACGCATGCATCCAGGACACCATATGACTGGAGACAAAGAAGTGTAAAAAATGAAAAAAAAACAAGGCAGCAAGGGGTAGATGTATCAGCGTACCCTTTTGCGATTTCTAAATAGCGATTTTTAAGGAATAGCTATTTAGAACTCGCAAAATGTGATGTATGTAGAAAATCGCAATTTTTTAGCGATTTCTTAATCTTCCTTATTGCGAATTCCCAATTAAGGAATAATTTCCAATTCATTCCTATGGGCCAGGAGGCCCATAGGAATGATTGTGAAATAATTCTCAATTTGCGATTCGCAGTTTGCGAATCGCAAATTGAGAATAGTTTCAAGGGTGCAGGGGTGTCTCAAGGACACCCTGCTGCACCCCTGAAATTTACATGTTTGTGCATATGGCGCACATAGATGCCCTATGGGCATCTATGTGCGTCACATGCCACCTTCACAAATGCCAAATTGTGCATTTTTAAAAGAATTTGCAAATTACCACCAACTACAAGTTGGTGGTAATTTGAGATTTCTTAACCTAAATTCGCAATTCCAAAATGCTACATACATAGCATTTAAGGAATCGCAAAATTGCAATTCCTTAAATGCTTAAACAAAATAAGGAATCGCAAATTTTTGCGATTCCTTATTTTGCAAATTTTTGTTACATGCCAAAACATGCAAAAAGACCGTTTGCGATTCGCAAACGCCGGAATTCTGCGAATTTAGGCCTTTGCGAATCGCAAACAGCTTGATACATCTAGCCCCAAGCCTTTATCATCTTTGCACCCAGGATCTGAACAACGTCTCCATATCCATCAGGACCGCCCCAAACACCGCTCCAATTTAGAAATGAGTTGAAGACACACCTCTTTAAAGATCACTATATCACAATGCATTAACAATCCAACAACCAGCTACCGCCTATTGCTCTTACACATGTCTGTGTTTGCTGCCCTCTTATCCCTGTAGAGTGCTCTGCTACCCTTTTTAGCCAGCTTTGCACCGTACAAGCATCGCATCTATACACAAAAACATATTTAATATGACATTGACCAACATGTCAATAAATCTACGACGCATGACTGTGATGTGTTGTACATGTTGTTTTTACATACCAAGTTGCTATGTTCTTCACAGTGTCCAATCAGCTGTTTCTGCGAACATTCCCATTTTTGCAATCACACAATAAAAAATAGCAAAGTTAAACAGCAGCAATTTGTACCTTCTAGCAACCTGCCCCAGGTTGATTTAAAATCAACCCACTCTCAAAGGCAACTATATTTTGTTTGTTTCAATTAAAAATCAATCGCATGATTAAGACTGTGAAATGATGCTTCAGAAAGTGTGGCTCCCTAGGAACTGGGTAGTTTTTGTTGCTATTAGAAGAGAATGGGTTGCCAATTTTAATCCACCCCATTAAGTTATTAAATTTCCTTTATTTACACACAGATCTCACTTTCATTAACATTGTAACAGGTGTTCATTAAGAATTTATATCTTTAAAGGAGGAAAAGGGAAGACTTATTGGTACCACATTTCCTGCTGCTGCCTGAGTTAACAATACAGAAGTGCGAGGGGATAAAACAATTATACATTTATCCATAAATCAACAGTCAGGCTCGCATCAATGGCAAACATCAATATTTCCTCCGCGCTTCACACAATTTGTCCTCGGGACGGCGTTAACTGTAATAATGTTTCCGAGCTTTATTTTTTATTTCGAAAAGCCCAGTGCTCGAAAAGCAATATATTTGGGTCAGTGTATTAATGGATGCCTGCTCTATTCCCCGTATTCACATCTTAAGTGAAAAGTAATAGAATTTTAATATGATCTACAATCACACTAAAAACTGTAGTTCAGATTTCCTAACCATTACTTTGCAGCGATTAAACAGCCTTACAGCTAATTAGCATAATAATTTGCCGAACCATCTGGGTCCTATTTTCAATTGTTTTTTTTTCTTAATTCAGGAAAAGGGATTTTCTTTCTCACTCCTTTAGCTTAAAACGAGCACTCGTGTGATGTAGTTTACCAAATATATTTTAGTTAACTTGTTTATTGAGGGGCCTGAAATGCAGAGAAAAGTAGGCCAAAAATGGGCATTCCACAGTGTTGCTTTTTGATGATGTCACCTTGGGTTAGGAGACCTATTGTGACATAATTTACTGGATGGCCCATTCAATATATTTTTAGCTGTCACAATTTGAGTGTAAAATACACAATCCAAGTCCAAGCTCTCAAATCAGATTTCATGATCCCAGTGTTTCTGCTACTAATGCGGAAGTGATTGCAAGCAAATGTAGTAATATGTGGCCTAATGCAGGGTTCTCCAAAGTCTGTCCTGAAGGGTCAGATCCATGGCAGATTTTTGGTATATCCACATTTAGATAAATGTAGGTATCTTACAAATCTGGCGTGGATCCGGCCTTCCAGGACCGACTTTGGAGAACCCTGGAGGCCCTAATATGTACTAAAGTCAGATCATAATCGATTTGTTGAGACTTTTGCACGTCAATAGTTTGCAAAAAAAACCTTCGTTTTATGCTATGACTAATGTACAAATCAATTGCAGGACAAAATTCCCATTTTCAGGAGCTCGCAATATCCCCTGGACCTCCAAAACATCCATGAGGCAAGAGATCTGTCGCCACCCTTATGTATGACTGGGCCTGCAGGGGTGGTGGACTAGGTGCACAGAATTAATACATCCATGAATGCTGTCTTCTTTTAAAGGGTTTCTCCAGTGTAGAGCTAAAAATGGTTCTCTTCTCCCAGTCCTGCGTGATTAAAATCGCCAAGAGAAGGCATTCTAGAATGTTTGTTTGTTTGTTGATGTCAGCTGGGATTTCGAGATCTATTGCGACGTTGCCCCTTTAAACAAACCCCTCCCCATAAAACTTCTGGTCTGCTTTCAAAATTAAAAGATAACATTCTGGGAATTGCAATGTGGAGAAACATGCAGCGGTCCCCCAAGCTCTCCCTAGACGGGACCACCACCAACACCGTATTATACGGAGGACCGCTTTGGAAACTCTCCCATCCTTTTTAAAAGAAAAAAAAAGAAAAATGGATGTTGACTTGTGGTATTCTGGTTTGGATGCCAAGTGCCTTTCTTATTATCCTGTCTTGCTGCTCAGCCTATCTGGGTGAATGGTGGAATGTTGAGTGTGTGAGGTAATATGGAATGTGTGGTGTGCCTGGTGGATGGATGACAGTTGGAAGAGAGGGCTGAGTAGCAGGAGAGCTGCTCCTGGTGGGGCTTTAATGATTATATGATTCAACCTAATTATCCTTCAATAAATCTACTTGAATCATCACAACTCGGCTACCGATCCTCTTATTACATGACTCATTGTATTTTGATATTATTTGGAAACCAGAAATAGACTGATGAAAAATCTTGCATAGCCTTGAGAAAGCCCTGGCGTTATTCGCCACATAGGGTGAAACATGTGTCGGCTGTTTTTGTCATGTTCAATAAAGTTTTACAAATTTTACAAAAAAGAAGTAAAATGGATTAATTGAGAAATGAATGGATGGAATATCCAGTAACAGGATCTGCTACCGCAATATCAAGACAATATGGATTTATCCATGCTGAAGGAATAATTACTTAATTAGAAACAAGGAACATATGCTTGCATTTAACCACAGTCCCCCTAGCTCAGTGTCTGCTCAATCCAAAACCCGCAACCCCTGTTCACAACATGAGAGTGGTCATGCGGGACAGGTTCCATTTTGCAAGTTTTATACCACCCCCTTTTGGGTCTTGGTAAGCGATCCCTGTGACAAGTGACAATTGGACATGTGGTCTTAAACTATTGATACATTGCACACTCACTCACCAACTAGAGAAGGATGCCCATTTCACACCCGCTTCCCTTTGTGTCTGTACAATGTGACTTGCACTTTATTATCTTAAAAGCCATACTTTTTTATTTGCTTTGTGACAATAAAAATGCTCAATACATCAGTCCCATAGTTCCTTATGCAGGTGTCCAGTTTTCAAGGAGGAGTGGGTCCCTGGGAGTAGCTGTGTAATCTGACGACAGGCGAGCAAAGCAGAAAAAGAACAATGAATCTGGATAATGAGCGGTAAAAGGTGTACCCAAAGGACTAGGTAGCACCTCCTTAAAGGCCCTTTTTGCTGCTGATGTTATTACTACTGAAGGTAGTGTGAGCAAATAGATGGAGGTTGCAATAAACATTTATGCTAGCTACTAATATATCTACTCAGGCCCTTGAAACACATTAATCAAATTTTTTTTTACAATTATTTTACCCACAAAGATTTTGGCCCCTACATCGCAAGGGCTAGTAGTCCCAGTCAGAAGTATGGTCATTGGACGCAGCCATGCATTCTGTATAATTTATGCTTGTATGTGTCGGCTCTATATTCTGCATCATCAGCTTCCCATTAAATTGGCACTTCATGGTAACCACAGTCTTCAATTACATCCAACAACTCTTCCCTCTAATCATTGGTCCCTTTGTTCAGTAATCCTCATCCACATGTTGATCACGCAAGAAATCCGGAGTAAGCAATCTTATCTTCCTCCTGAAGTATAAGATTTATATAAATTGAGCAGGATTTTGTATCCTGTCAGACCACCTCCTGATTTACAGTAGTGTCAGTAATCTATGTTAAACCTTATTATTGGTTTACAAATGTGATTAAAAAATAGACAAATTTAATGTCAAGGAACTTGCCTTAATATACAGAGTGGAAAACTTTCACTCGGATTTTCAAACTTTTTTGGATGAGCCCATTCACTTTTCAAATAGACGAAGAACACCAAGTGAGAGGAACATGCTTTGTAATATGGCAGAGTAATGTGCTGACACTGTACACTCTTACCTTGAGGAGTCAAGAAAGACAGACCATAAAAACACCAGACTAGTGTGTGGGAAATAGTCATACATGTCCTGCCTCAACAAATGACCATACTCAATCTATGCCATCCTTGCTTTGAAGTTGTTATTTGTCAATGTCAGAACTGCATTCCTTCTGTGGTCTGTTAAATGATTGACCCAGTCATCTGGGACTTTGTCAAATAGGAGTTAGAAAACCATAAAACCCATTTGGATACTGTGAGGCCTTTGTTTTACAAACTAGAAAATGTTTCCCCCTAGGGGCGGAATGTTCTAATGGCCTTAGAGCCCTCCCTAGCGTGCTCTACCAGCAATTAAATGCCCGCTCCATTGTTAAAGGCCCTTGCCTTCGGCTCAGGCCTTTAACGCTCGAGCGTGCCTTAAATGTCCAATAGAACCCACTACGGTGGGCACTAAGGCTATATTGGAACCCACTAAGTCATACATTCCCTGTTTTCGCACAGATTCCTATGTGCAAATGTCCTCTCTCTTCAGCTGCGCCTGTGAGCAGCAGACATGTGGGAACAAGACATTTTCAACTTGAATCTGATCCTTCTCATGGGTTAGATCTATCCTTCCGCCAACAGGCAACAGATATGTACTGGAAATTCCTGCAGCTGATCCTTCCTGACCATGCTGCTATTTATTTTGACCTCCAATCACCTGCCTTTTGTCTGACCACCTCTCAGTGTTGCTCCAGAAGCTCAAATACTGTTCTGTAGAGGATGGACATGGATATGCCGTCAGCCTGCCTTGCTAACAAATCTGGATGTAAAAGTTATACTAGATGTGGCTGCACTGAAAGCAACCCCCCCCCCCAACCCCCATAGAGGGAAACCCTTGTAGAATCCTGTTTCACACTTCACATACCTTGAATCATCCATGAAGAATCTTACCAGAAATACAGCTCAGGCGAGAGGGATTTTTATAGAGCAACACTCTATTTCTACAAAAAAGCTCACCTTGAAACTACGGCTTCTCAGAATCCTAAGGAGTTCATAATACTATAAAACAGTAACAAAACATCAGTGTTATTCCCAAGTATTCTGTAGCCCTCTGAACAAAGAAATCTCTCTGTCACTGGAGTTATGTTCAAACCTCTCTCAGTTTTCCAACAAGGTGCGCTAAATCAGAAGGGATTGATGCTTCTGTCTTTCTCACCAATCACCGTCTACAATTGTATACACTGCATTCCCCTCCCGTGTTTCTTCCTATTATCCTTTGCAAGTTAAGCATGCTCATGAGATGGCTTGAATAATCTTTAGATCCAGGTCATTTCACAATCACTTGGCCCATAATAATGCTTATCGCCCCTACTGTCATAACTATACTGAACCATTCTATCATCATGAGCTATACCCTGACCTCTTTGTTTATAAACCTTGCATTGCATCTTTCATATCCATCTGTATCTGCCCAGTTTCTATGCAGCCAGCTGGAGAGCATTAGTAGAACATCTAATTGTTAGGATGGCTTCCATGTTGGGCTTTACACCCATTCAATCAATCAATCAATCAATCAAGAATTTGTAGAGCGTACTACTTACCCGTGAATGTCTCAGGGCGCTGGGGGAAAAAAAGGGGGCGGGCGCTACTGGTTGAACAGCCAGGTCTTGAGTAGCCTCCTGAAGGTCAGCAGGTCTTGGGTCTGTCGTAGGCTCAGTGGGAGGGTGTTCCAGGTCTTGGCGGCGAGGTGGGAGAAGGATCTGCCGCCGGTGGTTGTTCTTCAGGTGCGATTGACGGTGGCGAGGTCAGCGGAACGGAGCTCATGGTTGGGGATGTAGAAGAAGAGTCGGCTGTTGAGGTAGGCTGGGCCGGTCTTGTGGAGTGCCTTGTGTGCGTGGATGAGGAGCTTGAAGGAAATCCTCTTGTTGACGGGGAGCCAGTGCAGGATACTCAGGTGGAGGGTGAAGTGGCTGTGGCGTGGTACATCGAGGATCAGGCGTGCAGAGGCGTTTTGAATGCGTTGCAGTCGTTTGATGAGCTTCGCCGGGGCTCCCGCGTAGAGGAGCCTGGGTGACTGTTCTTCTTGTATCTGTTGGGGTCCACCTGTCGATCTTGCGGTGCATGAGGAGAGTGTTGAAGCAGGAGGAGGAGACTGCATTTTACTTGCTTGGTCATGGGGAGTGTTGAGTCAAGGATGACTCCCAGGTTGCGTGCGTGGTCGGTGGGTGTCGGGGTTGCTCCCAGTGCCGTAGGCCACCAGGAGTCGTCCCAGGCTGCAGTGTTGGAGGCGAGGATGAGGACCTCCGTCTTGTCCGTGTTCAGCTTCAGTCGGCTGATCTTCATCCAGTCGGCGACGGCGTTCATTCCTTTGAGGAGGTTGGATTTGGCGGTGAGGGGGTCCTTAGTGAGGGAGAGGATCAGTTGAGTGTCGTCGGCGTAGGAAATTATGGTGAGGTTGTGCTGTCGGGCAACTTGTGCGAGCGGGGCCATGTAGATGTTGAACAGTGTTGGGCTGAGGGATGATCCCTGGGGTATGCCACAGATGATCTTGGAGGCTTTGGATCGGAATTGGGGAGGCGGACGCTCTGGGTTCTGCCAGAGAAGAAGGAGGTGGTCCATTCCAGGGCCTTGTCTCGGATCCCTGCGTCGTGGAGGCGTGTGCGTAGTGTGCGGTGGCAGACGGTGTCGAAGGCGGCGGAGAGTTCCAGGAGGATGAGGGCCGCGGTCTCACCGTTGTCCAGCAGGTTCCTGATGTCGACGGTGGCGGCGATGAGGGCAGTCTCAGTGCTCTGGTTGCTGCGGAACCCTGACTGGGAAGGGTCCAGGATGCTGTTTTATCGAGGTATCGGGTTAGCTGTCTGTTGACGATCTTCTCGATGACCTTGGCTGGAAATGGAAGAAGAGAGATGGTCTGGAATTTCTTGAGGTCTCTCGGGTCCGCCTTGGGTTTTTTGAGTAGGGCATTGATCTCGGCGTGTTTCCAGTTCTCTGGGAAGGTCGCGGTCTCGAAGGAGAGATTGATGACGTTGCGCAGGTAGGGTGCGATGGAGCTGCTGGCTTTGTTGAAGATGTGGTGCGGGAGTGGGTCTGACGGGAGCTGGAGTGGATTGTGCTCATGGTCTTGATGGTGTCATCTATGTTCACGTTGGCCCAGGCTGGCGCAGGGTGTCGTGGTCAATGGTGTGCGGGGTGTCAAGAGTGTCGATGTCTGTTGGGGCTGCCTGGGCGTTAAAACTGTCGTGGATGTCAGCGATCTTGCAGTGGAGGAAGGTGGCGAGGGAGTCGCACAGGGATTGCGATGGCGGGAAGTCGTTGGTGTTGGAGCTGGGGTTTGAGAGTTCCTTTACGATGTTGAAGAGCTTCTTGCTGTTGTGTGCCTTGTTGTCGAGTAAGTCTTTGAAGGAGGTCCTCTTGACAGACCTGATGAGGGGATGGTGTTTGCGGATGGCGTCTTTGTGGGCTGCGAGGCTGTCCGGTGTCTTTTCATTGTGCTGTTTCTTCTCTAGTTTCCGGCAGGTTGGCTTGGAGGCTAGGAGTTCTGGGGTGAACCAGCTAGCTCTCTTGCTGGTGTCTCTGTGGATGGGTTTCTTCAGTGGGCGAGGGTGTTTGGCACAGTCGTTGATCCAGCGTCTGAGGTTGCAGGCAGCGTCATCGATGGTGGAGGTGTCGGTGGGTGGGCTGAGAGTGAGGTTTGCGTGGTCTTCGGTTATTTTACTCCAGCAGCGGCGGGGGATCTGTTGGGTGCGGTGGGTTTTATGGAAGGTGAAGTGGATGCAGCGGTGGTTGGTCCAGAGGAGTTCGGTGGTGTGGCTGAAAGAGACATTAGAGCTTGAGGAGAAGATGGGGTCGAGCGTGTGGCTAGTGGAATGGGTAGGCATTGTGACGAGCTGCCTCAGTCCGAGGTTGTCGTTCAGGGTGGTGGAGTTGCTGTTGTTGTTGTTCTCAGGGTGAAAGTTCAGGTCTCCGAGGAGGATGTAGTCGGTGGAGGTCAGGGCGTGCATGCTGATGAAGTCGGCGATGGAGTCGCTGAATTGGGGTCGGGGTCCGGGGGGTATGTAGATGAGGGTACTTCTGAGGGCGGTGTTGGGGTCTGTGTGGATCTGGAAGTGCATGTGTTCGGCTGTGCTGAGAGTGTCGTTGGTGCTGGTTGAGACCCTGATGCTGTTCTTGTGGACGAGGGCGATTCCTCCTCCGATTCCGTTGGTGCGGTCTCTGCGGGTGATCTTGTAGCCGTCTGGGATGGCTATGGCGATGTTGGGTGCGGAGGAGTCGTTCATCCAGTTCTCTGTCAGGAAGGCGACATCCGGGTATGATGTGTCGAGCGGGTCCCAGAGCTCAATGGTGAGCTTGCGTGCGGAGCGGGTGTTCAGTAGGATGCATCGGAGGTGGTTGAGATTTTTTTTGGCAAGTGGTTTGGTGGCTCTGAGGCTTGTGTAGCTGCAGTTCCGTCAGGTGAAGGGACCATGTGTGTGTTTCAGTGCGGCCTTGATGCAGGTGTGGGTCTGTCCGGGGTAGAGGCCGTGCAGTGTGCTGGCATCGTAGTGGCAGCGGTCGTCGTGGTGGGCACGGGGTCCAGGGGTTCTGGCACTGGGCGCGGTCCAGGCGTGGACGGGGGCAGACGGGTTTGCCTTAGGCACGCATTTGGCGTGCCAACGGCGCAGCAACCGCCATATATGGGTAGGTGGGGGGAGGAGCAGCTGGGAGGCGGGAAGCAGGAGCAGCGAATGGGCTAGTCAGGGGGTTAGGGGATTGGGGCCATGGGGGATGCATCAGCGGGCAGAAGCAAGAGCACAGAATCCCGGGGGCAACGGAGGGAACAGAAGGAGACAAAGGTACAGAATCATGGGGCAGCGAAGGGGACAGAAGGAGAAAAAGGCACTGAGTCACGGGGGTAGCAAAGGGGACAGAAGGAGAAAAAGGCACAGAACCACGTGGGCAGCGAAGGCGACAGAAGGAGAAAAAAGGCACAGAATCAAGGGGGCAGCGAAGGGGACTGAAGGAGAAAAAAGGCACAGAATCACAGGGGCAGCGAAGGGGACAGAAGGAGAAAAAAGGCACAGAGTCACAGGGGCAGCGAAGGGGGCAGAAGGAGAAAAAAAGGCACAGAATCATGGGGGCAGCGAAGGGGACAGGAGAAAAAAGGCACAGAATCATGGGGCAACGAAGGGGAGACAGACAACAGTAGTCACGGACAACAAGAGTTTGCAATACAATGGAATGACAAATGACAAACAAACCTAAGGCCTACCACTGGCCACCAGGGATGAGGCACAGGTGGTAGCCTGCGGGTCGTGGAGGGCCTCGAACTTCCTCTCCTCAGCAGCGGCAGCTGAGGCAGGGGACACACAGGCTGTGCTGTGCGGAGGGGAGCGACCTACCTGGTGGGGTCACTTGAAGGTCTTATGAAAGCAGCTTATGGTGAGTGTGTGGCTTTTCAGAGCCTCTTTACACTATCAACCATCACATCTTGGCTAGCAACATTCAAGAGGTTGGCACGGATGAGCTTGTTGTTGCTTTGCCTGGATGCAGAATCACCCGTAGATAAAGGGAATTCCGGGGACTTGGCAGGGATGTGTGAAATTCACACAATTTGTGTATGCGCAATATACATAACTTGAAGATTGACTTTGTGCCTGTTAGAATAATCCATACCATTACGGGTGCATTGTGGAAAATCCAGTTCCAGCAAGTTATCTCCACATGAGATCAGAAAATAACAAATTCACACTTACTAAGACCCTCCACAGCTGCAATAGTGTCATCGCCATGCCCCAAACCCACGCTCCATCCATCCATGTCTTTGTATGTCACATTCCACCCAAAACAAATCAGTGGCAGGAGATCATGATCCCATACCCCAAGACTGCAAGGACGAACTAACACACAATTCAAGCTATCCTCTGGTAAGCTTTCAAATCAGTCATGATACAGGGACATTTTGTACATCTTAATGTGCATCAGATAGTCCAGAAAACTAAGACAGACCTACCATTCCGCCTGTCCACTGAGCCAATGAGTAGTTCATATGTAGGCATCAGAGAGAGATAGGGATTGTGGGGTCTGTGTTAGTGTGCGTGTGTGTGTGTGTCTGTGTGTGTTGGTGTGTGTGTTGGCGTGTGTGTGTGTGTGTTGGTGTGTGTGTGTGTTGGCGTGTATGAGTTTGTGTTGGCGTGTGTGATTGTGTGTTTGTGTGTGCGTGTTGGTGTGTGTGCATATATGTGCGTATGTGTGTGTATTGGTGTGTGTGTTGGCGTGTGTGTATGTTGGCGTGTGTGTTGGTGTGTGCGTGTGTTGGCGTGTGTGAGTGTGTGTTGGCGTGTGTGATTGTGTGTTTGTGTGCGTGTGTGTGTGTGTTGGTGTGTGTGCATATATGTTCGTATGTGTGTGTATTGGTGTGTCTGTTGTCGTGTGTGTGTGTTTGTGTGTGTTGGCGCGTGTGTGTGTGTGTTGGTATGTGTGTGCGTGTTGGTGTGTGTTTGCGTGTTGGTGTGTGTGTGTATGTGTGCATGTGTGTGTGGCCAGCACGATTGAGCTTAGTTTCAGTGCTCTTACTGTGGCACCTTTGACAGGAGCAAAAACATGCACAGTGATGCTGTATCTTGGAGCATGAATGAAAATATATTTGAAATGGAACAAACCGCACAATAGGTGTTTTACCAAAAGGTGTTAAAATATATCTTACTGGCAGTGGCTACTTAATGCACAAGAGACAATGAGTCAGTAAAAACACGAGATATCAAAACATCGGTATCATTTGCATTTATTTAAAAAATGTGTAAAAAAACTAAATGATGGCAATATTTTGCGTGGGACAAAAAATAAATGTGGAGAAATACATCTGAGAAAAAGGCTGTCTAAATGTAGTTGGAAATATCCATAAAGTAAAATATAAGCCTGGGAGCCTTGGGTTCTGTTATTTTATGTTGTGTTATGCTCCGCTAGGTACTTTTTATGGTGGTGTGTCGTGCGCATGCTGTTATTTTACATCGAATAGTGTTTATTTTACTTTGAGTATGTTATGTTGGGTTTTGTAATGGTAGGTTATATTCTGCTATTTATATTAAATGATGTTGTTTGGTGTTATGTTATGCAATGTGATGTTATGCGATGTTATGTTATGTTACATTAATTTATGTTTATGCCACTTTGGGTATGTAGAACTGGATGTAATGTTGCGTTATGTTCTGTTATTTATGCTTTGTTGTGTGTTCTGAATTCTGTGTTTTGATATCTTATGCTGTACTAGCTTACCCGTCACGCGTTGCTGCAATCTCAGAAGAAAGGAAATTTAAGGAAACTTGTTATGATAACATTCAATTTACATTGTGTCATTTTTATTGAAACGGATTCATTTTAATATGGAAAACATTTTAAAGTGTTGTTTTAATTCTGTTGATTTATTCGAGTGATTGTGGATACAAGGTATTTTTTGTTTTTCCGTCTGGTGCGTACACGAATAAATCAGAAGGTTTTCCGACGCGTGAGCTGGCCACATACAGTTGTCCATGTGAGAAGCACAGATTCTCCAAATTTAGTCCACACACTTGCAGCGATTGTCCTTGTGCTTTGTTGATGGTCATTGCAAAAGCGAGTCGCACTGTAAACCGTAAACATTCAGTATTGGAAAGATTATGAGGGCCCGGGGGGGGCGATATTTAACAAATGTTTCTTTTTTTTTTTGCCAGAAACCTTCGCGGGAGTGTACTCAACAACTTCCCAAAGTTTCATGCCGATCGGATGAATGGTGTAGTAATGCATAAAGGACAACAGACAGACATACTTTCGTTTTTATATATATATAGATAGATTGTTCATGTTATGTAGTGCCATGTTTTCTCATGCTATGTATGTGGTTAGTTTTCTTCTGTACTGGTTTGTGTGTAACTTAAATGTGCTGCACCTACCCATATCTTTGCCTGTGGGTGTTTTCCATCGAGTATTCTTAACGGAAGTCGGTGAATTCTACATCACTTATGCATTTATTTAATCTCTCACATTTCCTAAATGCTTACAGATTTTGGTAAAGAAATATTTAAAACGGTCTCTTCTTTAAACGTATGCAATATTAATTCACTAGTTTGATTTCTGTTGCATTCCTATGGCGAGTGAATCAGGTTAATTCGAATCAATTTTTCTCAAGAGGGAAAAGCCCATTCTTTCTATTAAATGTCTTCATCTATAGAATGCAGAAGAGCTTAATTAATGGCTTAATTAAGTGGGCTTTTAGAAATGTAAATTGCCTTTCCCTCCTCGAAGATTCCAGAAAGATAAACTCTGTATCAATGTTTTGATTCACATTCGCTTTTAAATACGACTTTGAGGAAGACCCTTTTATGTTAGACATTTCCACATGCCACCAAGAATGGTGGGACATCTTTGTTGTGTGGACGTGACGTCTCTTAGCACAAAGACCTGCTGATGCCCCATTCCATTGCCTGCCAAAGAGGTGTTAAGCGCAGGATTAAGGCGCAAACAATGGTTTACTCCTGTAATTAATCTCCAAAATCTGTAGAGAATGTCTTATTTTTTTGTGTCAACAAAGGTGTTCACCATACTGCTGGGAAGATGCAACTCTTTTATCAGGCATACTCCTGCAAATATGTTGTGAATTCTATTTTTATATTTATATTTATTTATATTTATATTTTTTTTTTATTCTATTTTTCAAGGGGTAAAAACACATATGTATATTTCCCAATGTAAAAGTCCCCGACCGAGTGCAAATGTATTTCCTAACTTTTTTGGTTTTCTGCACGAGTGAAACATTTTCCCTCTTTCGATAACACCTTCCCTTTTTCCCTAACAACTTTGTGGGTGTTCCTAGCACATGCCTACCTCAGAAATTGATTTACTCCTGTTTCTAACCGTGTTGGGGTTTTGGGTGCATTCAAATCATGCAGAAGTTTGCGTATGTCCACAAATTCTCAAATTTCTTAGTGTGCACACATTTTCCAGGGCATCTCCTCCGTGGGACTCCCACTCTGCAACCTTGGATGAGATTTACTCCTACATGATAGTCATTTACACTCGTTTCATATTACATGCGAGTAAATGGTTTACGACTACACTGTCACACTTTGTCAGTGCAAAATGTAAATGCGTAGTCTTAAATCTATCCATTTGCCTGTGGATGTGAAATTGGTTTTGTGAATCGCGGCCCGTGTTCTGTGGTGCGACGTGTGCATACAAGCGGAATGCTGTTGCAGTAAACAGGAGCGGGCCCGCACATTGAAACAGCCCGAAGAACATTGACGGGCTCAGAGAGTAAGCATGGAATCTGCCATTCACCTGGGCGTGTTCACCCGGCTGTCATGGATTGTCAGTTTTCTGCCCCATTAAGGCTCGCATCGAGTCAGAAAACCTACTATTTCTTACTCAAAAGAGGCTTGTTTGAGCAAATTCGTTTCCTCGTCGGCGTCGACGGCGGACAGTAATGGGCGCGCGCGCTGGATTCCATTCAGACTCATCGCGCGCGGAAGCGGCGGTGATTTGCCGCGTGAAAAGGCTCAGCCATCCATGGCCATGAAATCTATGCATGGCCGTGTGAGCGGGGGAAGCAGCGGATTGGTGGAGCCCTCATCTGAAATGATGAAAGAAAATATGTCGAGGGGGCTGTCTGTCATGGGCTGCGATGCATGCCCAAATGTGAATAAGAAACGCAGAACTCCATCAAGGGGTTCAGGGCGACACTGCGCGCGCGGAACTGGGCTAGCTGAGAGAAGCTCTCCCATCAGTCTGCAGGCGCAGTCTTATGAACGTCATTAAGGGGTAGCAGATGATGAACGTCATTAAGGGGTAGCAGGTGATGGCCTTTCCCTTTGGTGACCCTGGTGGTGCTCTTGCTACCCCTGAGTTTAGGGCTAAGGACGTCAGTTGCTGGAACCAAAAGTAAACAAACTTTCCATAGGTCCCACTCCTGGCCTAACATTCAGAACCCTACCAGCTTATAGATGAATGTATTGTTGACAGGGCCACTGGAATCATGCGATTGCGCGGCGGGGTCGATTTTCGCATAGTTATAGATTTGCTGCATTTGCCACATAATATATTAACTTTTGCATACTCTGCAGATTTTAACAAAAAATAATTTTGATTCTAGCTCAAATGGTTCAAAAGTTACTAAAAATATAGCGACACATGGTCCCCCGCACTGAATGGCCATTTTCAAAGCTGGGCGGGGTTCCTTTTTATTGCTTACTGCTATATTTGGGTATTAAACTGGTACTAATGAGATGCAACCAATGCCCAGACAGTATTACCAAGTTTAAAAATGGTGAAATAATGAAGTAATACTATTACTAAATATGCAGCATTATGCCACACAATTTCTGTTTTCTTGTCGCATAATTTTCTCAACCCTGCCACATAATTTGTCCAGTAGTGGCTACTACCGGAGCTGGGTGGTGGCGAGGGAAAACAAATAAAAAGGACTTACCTGAGCCAATCACAACACTACAATGCAGCGTTGTAATTGGCTCCCCATAGTCAATCACAACCCTGCAATATAGCATTGTGATTGGTCTGAGCGCAGTGGTTCGGCGCTTTGACGGGTACTTGGAGGCTTTGCATGTTTCACACCAGGCTGTGTAATGCAGCCTGGTGGGGAACATGTGTAGGGCGCAGGACTGCTTTGGCCGGCCAGCCAGCAGTCATGCGCACGTAGGGAGTGCAAACCACTCTTCCCCCTGCCCTGTACAGCCCGACACCTGGAGCCACTGACTTCCATAGGAAAAATACAATGATAATAACAATACGTCAGCAGCAGGTCAGACTACGGAAACCCCCTCTACGCAGGAACCTCGGCCAAACTCCTGAAACGACTACAACAAATTCAAAACGCCTCTGGACGCCTGATCCTTGACATCCCTGGCCGCAGCCACATCACACCCCACCTGAGAGACCTGCACTGGCTCCCCATCAACAAGAGATCACCTTCAAGCTCCTCACCCAGGCACACAAGGCACTCCACAACACCGGACCAGCGTACCTCAACAGATGACTCAGCTTCCACACCCCCACCTACCAGCTCCGCTCCGCCGACCTCACCCTCGCCACCGTCCCTCACATCTGAAGAGTATCCTCCGGCGGCAGATCCGTCTCCCACCTCGTCGCCAAGACCTGGAACACCCTCCCCACCCACCTACGGCAGACCCAGGACCTGTTGAAAGACTACTCAAGACCTGGCTATTCGAGCAGTAGCATCAACCCCCTCCCCCCAGCACCTTGAGACCCTCACGGGTGTGTAGTGCGCTTTACAAATGTTCTGATTGATTGATTGATATTATCATTGAATTTTTCTTTTGGAGCAGTGGGGGGACACTCCTCCGCCTCAGCGGTGTATTTTGTACATTAAGGATATCAGGTCCCATAGCACTTCAATGGGTGTCTGAAGGAGGATGGCAAAAATTGATAAAATTACTTAAAATAGTTATAACTATACAATAAATACTACTACAAACAACCCACATACACAGTATACAAACAGGAAATATATATGAAAAAAGAACAAATTACAAAAATATCTATGAGCTCTCAAGGTGCTATAACACATAAAATGCCCCAGGAAAAGGCTTTTAAAAGTGTCAGAAAATGCCTAATAATCAATGATCATACACACATACTTCTTTCACAAAATGGTGGGCAGCTCAAACTTGGCAAGCATGGAGAACAAAGACTAAATGGCCAACCATGAGGCACACTCTGGTTTCACAAAATGGTGAACAAGCACATGGAAAGGAAGTAAAGGTTTGGAGAAAAAAAATTCTACCTCTGAAACGTACATTGGTTTCACAAACAGAATGGTTGACACGCACATGGCAAAGATGGAGGAAGCATGGAGAACAAAGAGAACATGTCTGCCTGCCCTAGAGCCCTTTCATCCACCAACGAACACTTGCAGCACTGCTGGAAAAGGATTGAACAAATATGTATGACAATGGTTTGATGAGGAACATACAGCCATAAAGATGTGCTTGTTAGGTGTTAGGTGTGGTCGAAGGGTGTACCCATGACCAGGAAAACCCCATAGGGTCCCAAATAGTTGATGCAGGGAGGTATATAGCTGCTGAAAACCCCCAAAACAAAGTTGGAAGAAAGGAAATAGTGGGCTTTGAAGTACAGAGCCAAATATAAAAATCAGAAGCCCTTTTGAGGAAATAGTTATTTAAGGTTGTAATTTAACTCATGGACCAGTGGTCCACAATTAAGGAATTCGAGTGGTTACAATATATTTCTAGTTTTATGAGGCTGAGATGGAAACTACTTGAAATAATAAGCAATCACCAGTCACAGTGGATAAGGAAAAAATCTCAGGAAAGAGACAATGTAATACAAACAATAAATGCCCAATAGCAAGGTACAGCTCCAGGGCAAGATACATGCAAGGGCATTATTGAAATGAAAACCATTTGTATAGGGCCCTTACCTATGGAAGATTGTAAAAACAATCTTGAAAAGGTATGAAATACCATGCAGAATATCATCCCCAAAAATATTGAGTAGGGATATCAATTACCACTATGTTGTCAATGTAAGGCTATATAGCTTAATATAGGCTTACTCGTCTTAAATCCACATCCGTGTAGCGCCAAGATGCTCCTTTTGGAGTGACAGCTTTGCTCTACAAATACCTATTCAAATTCAAATGTACCTTGATGATTCCTATACCTTCATGGTATATGAGGATTTAAGAACAGTAAATGTATAGTTATCTACATATTTGGATTTTGATGATATATAGTTAGCCGATTTCCTGCAGCTGATATTTTTGCTGGACACTCTTTTCTCACTCGATATTGTCACACACAACTGAAATACACCTATCTTGCCGGAGAGAATTTGAATATACAGAAATGGGACACAAACAAACCATCAAATTCTCATACTCGTTCACCCAACAATGCTTTAGTAAAAGCCAATAAAGTATTGCTAACGAAAGAAGTAGACTGATTCATGAGTGATAATCTATACACAAGAATGTGTACCACTACAATAATTTACAAATCTATTTTGCAGAAAATATTATGTGGGCCACCCACTATAAGAACATTCAGGGGACTATGTTGCACTGCACTTCTGCTCTGCTAAAATAGGTTGTAAGTTATCAAGGTGGGACAGTCTTGGCAACTAAGATTTATTATTTGGCCTTTATTTTGCATTAAGGCAAACACATTTTTAGGACTCACATGTTTTTATAATTTCTTTATTAAAGTTTTATTAATGCAGTTAACTATAACCATAAGACATTCATGTTTTACAGTCACTGACAGCAAGTGTAAATATAAGGACATAGACATATTACCAGTCTATCATCGCATGACACAATTATCGAAGGCCTAAACATCCTGTCTCTCCCCTCCTCCTGTTTTCACCCTTTGACAAACTGAGGTCTGCTCTAAGGCAAGAGTACCAATCTTCAACTGCCCTCTACCCCTCTAAGGAGCACTTAACGTGTCAAATGGAATGCCAACTATTTCTAATCAAAGGGATTCGAATCTGCATGACATTGAGTATGAGGTAGATTATATGTTATCAACAGAAGAACATTTTGAGGGATTAACACCTTGCGTGCTGCCCCGATTTCCCCCGTGTGCTGGACATTCCATAACTGGGTATGGTCGTGACGGAACCATTCCGTTATCAGCACAGCTCAACCGTGACTGATGACGGAATGGTTCCGTCACAAGCATCGAAGGGGTTAAGAGAGAGAATAAGAGATTTGCTTATATAACTGAATGCTAGTGTTTTACTGTAGTTCTATTATTTATTTATTTATGTATTTATTTTATTTTATTAATAAAGTTTTATATAGCGCTAGCTAGACCCGTGGGTATCAGAGCGCTTTACATACACAAAGGAAAAGAAAAAAATTGTATCACATCGCAGGACATGAGGATGCATAAAGATATAAGCAAAGACAATACTTACGTATACAGTGCAGGGGAGAAAAACGCAGGTGGTTGTAACAGTCAGATAACCACCATCCTTGAAGGTCAAAGTGAGAGGGGAGTCCATTAGGTTATTGATGCTTACGTTGGTTGACTTGGTCAGTAAAGTATTGGTTGAGGAGCAGGAGTTTCAGGTCCTTTTTGAAGCAAGAGAAGGAGGGGTTGCATCTGAGGTCAAATGGGAGTGCGTTGCACATCCTGGGAACGTTACCAGAGAAGGATCGGCATTGGGTCGTTTTCCTTTTCAATTTCGGGGGATGAGAAGAAGTGAGCTGGTGCTTCTCAGAGTTCAGGATTTTCCTGCTTATACCAGTTTGCTGTTTAGGTAGTTGGGCGATTGGGCGTGAAGGGCCTTGTGTGTGATGCAGGCCAGTTTGTAAATACATCTACCTTCCATGGGAAGCCAGCTGAGTGAGTTGAGGGTAGGTGTGATGTGTTCAAATCTTGTTACACCAGTTATGAGTTGAGCTGCCATATTAAGGACTGACCTTGGTGGGGCTAGGTGAGCTTTTGGTGAACCTATTAGGATTACGTTCCCGTAGTCCAGTTTAGGACGGTCTAGGTATTGTACTATTGTCTGTTGTCTTAAGATCATCCTGGGGAATGAAAGGTTTAATTTTCTTGAGGCGTTTTAGAGAGTAAAGCGCACCTTTTGCAGAGTTTGTGATGTGTTCTTTCATTCACAGTTTCTATCCAGGGTAATGCCTAGTGACTTTACCGAGTCGGATAGGACGAGGGAGCAGTTTAGAGCATCAAGGTTGCCTGGACCTAAAATGGCGGCACCGTTTTAAATACGGAGACCTTGGCTCTTCCCTGATTTGATCATTCAAACATAATCAAAGGCGATGACCTTGTGGCACACAAAGCAACTCCAGCTCACAGCTGCTAAGCAGGGATCACTTTGTTTTGTTTCTCCTGCAAGACATCTTCAGTCAACCCCTCTCCAAGAGGGTGATGGTAAACTTCGTTCAGGCAATTCTTCTCATTCTGCTATCTGTATCCCTGGATTGTTTATGCTGCCCGAAACGTAATGTGAATTGTGTTATTGATTTATTATTTAGTTAGGGTGGAATCAAAATGGTTTACCTCATTTCTGTTTCCGTATTTGATACTAAGCTTTCTTATCTACCTCTGCCCTACGTGCACTCATTATAGCCTCCCTCGCTTTATTTCTCTTGGTTATAATTTTAACTTTTATATTTAAACTTTTCTAAATGTTACATAGCTTATCTTTTGAAAAATATGTACAGATGCACTTTTTCCTTCATCTCCCTGCTCCTCATTGATTTGTTTATTACTAGTGTTATACAGATCTTTTTATTATCATTGCTATCCACCTCTATCTCGTTCTCCCCCCACACCTTTCCCCTACTACTTCCACTATCTCCTCTCCATATTCCCTCTACCTCCCATTCTCCCCCCTCTCATAATACTGAACCTGTCCACTGTCTCCTCTCCTAGAATCTCCCCCTCCTCCCAGCTCACTCCCCCTAACGCCTCCCACTCAACCTACCACATTCCACGGCCCACAACATCCCCTGAAAATGTTACCTTACACTCCCCCCTTCTCTCATATTCCCCGCCCCCATTGTGCTCTACCCCAATCTCCCACCCCTCAGTCTTCCCCTCACCCCCTGACCACTAACACTGACCCATCATGCCACCCCTCAACCTTACCCACATGTCACAGGACTCATCCATCATTAATCATGGACCCAACTCTTGGTCCATCCTTTACCCCTAAAACCTTTCCAAAAATGCCAAGAAAGACTTTAAACACAAACTTCTTACATGCCATCAAGAAACCTTATTTGTTGACAACTATCTTAGCCTAACCTTCATCATAAAAACTAACTACATCTTCTTTACTAAACGCCCCTCTAAATGGAAAAGTATCTTTCTTCGCCACCTTCCTATCACGAATTCCAGCAAAATCTCTTATGGTTGAAACTTTCCACCACACCTTCCCCCACTTTCCCAGGCGAAAATGACATCTCTATTTTCAAATCAGGAAATATCCTCATTAAAAAGGAATCATGCATCATTGGTCCATACTTGAAAACAAAGAGGATGAATAAAGATTTTTCTCCTCGTTACTCCTCTCCTGCGAAGGGGTAGCATTTTGACGCATTCCAAAGTCTACGACTCATGTTTAATCTGGGAATGCTCCAAAACCCACGCGTGGATACATGGGAACACCCATGCTCCACGCAAGACTTGGTAAATCTGACTTTAGAATTGATTTGCCGCTGCATTATCATGCGTGACGCAAGGGCAATGCAATACTTTGATAAATCTGGACCCTAGAGGCAAAACATGTCGTGGGGAAAGAGGAACATATTGAATTAATTGAGCCAACATTTTATAAGTCGCTGTGTCTATAGTTTTATTTGGGTATTCTTCCACTGATTGCTTTTAGAACTATTTGGGTGAGGAATGGTGCAAATAAGAGTAAACTATTGTAAGAAATGTGGTTACTGATTGAGGGTGTGAAACCATATTCAAACAGCAACCATAATCCTTGTCAGGGTGAATTAAAAAGGAAAACTTCAAATTTACCTGTGCTCAACTCTCTGGTTGCTTGGCACAGAGCAGTCATGCTTACTTAAAGGCAATGTGTAAAGTATTCGTACAACACTTCAAACAGTAATAACAGGAAAACACAACACAAGAAGGGTCCCAAAAAATGTTTGAAACAGAATACTTTTTAACAAATATGACAAGACCAAAATGGCAAAAATCTCATTAGTAGATCTGGATATACGTAAATTAAAGATTTCAGTGAAATTAACACCAAAAAGCACAAAACGCCTATTGTGGATCTCTGGTCATGCCAGACAGAGAAAAAGTGACAAGTTCAGGCCAAGTGCGATAGAGCGAGGGCTGGTTACAGGGCCCCCTAAACAAGAGTCCCTTAAAAATCCTGGTTGCGGAGCGTTGTGAGGTCCCACATTGAAGATGTGTCACCCAGTCGATGCAATGTCCGGGTCGGAGATGCACCACACAATGTCAATTCCGGGGAGCTATGAGGCTGTGATGTGAGATCCTGCGTCGTCATCGAGGAGGCCATCGATGAGGGGGCTTGCATAGTCCTGCTCCAAGGACACATCGCATACTGGGTGGTTCTGAAAAAGCTACTGGGCTTGGGAAGCAGAGTCCTGCGTTGTTGTTGAGGATGACGTCGTTGAGGGGCTTGTGATGAAAGGGACTGTGTCAAGGATGCGTCACGCATTGGCGGTTCTGCTGAGGCAGTGGGTTGTAGTGGAGATGTGAAGTCTCTGCGACGTGAAGCCCAAGCAGCAGAGGTGGTGCGCTGGTTCGGCTAGGGGTTGCAAGGTGCAGCAAAGGAGATGTGTTGGTTCTGCTAGGTCCACAGATGGGTTCGCGGAGCATCTTCAGGCCCTCTTCCAAAGGTCCATGACTAGGGTGGCACCACTTGACAGGGAAGACTCACAGTTGCTGAGTCCAGGTGCTGGTTACAAGACACTATTTTTAAGGAAACAAGTGGTCCTTAGCATAAACGAATAAAATTGAGCAAAGATAATATATAGACCACAATGGGCTACTATATAGTACACAAATCCCTTGTCCAGCCGGACAGGGAATATTTATTTATGCAATAAATTGTCTCAATAAAGGAATAAGACAAATAACTAAAGACATAAAGGTTACAGTAGGGCACAGTCCTGTGCCGTACGTGAGGAAGAAGTAAAGAAGACAGTGAGTGCAAACAATATCAGGCAAACAGTGTGAGCTAACAGGCCACTGACAAGAATTCAAATTAGCAGTGTGTCCTGGAGTGAATCATCCATACACTAATACATTACATTCTTAAGTATGGGACACTCTTGAAAGGAGTCGACGGACGTTTCGATCCCAAGCTCAGTTAAGGGGGATCATCTTCAGGAGTTTCACAATTATACCTTTTGCCTTTTGCCTGAAGCGATCCTGCTGACTACAACGCGATACCGGCTCATCGTCAGCCACAGGAACCTCTAGCGGACCTTTAATTTTTCGCTATCATGCCATGTAAAACATTAAATGACATGCCTTCTTTTTAAATACATTGCATCCTGCCCTGGTCGCTTTTTAGGGCCTAACCTAGGGGTGACATATATGTACTAAAAAGGAAGGTTTGGGCCTGGCAATGGGTTTATATTGCCAGGTCGACATGGTAGTTCAAAACTGCATGCACAGGCAGGCCTGAAACGGGTTTTCAGGGCTACCTTATGTGGGTGACACAACAAGTGCTGTAGCCCATTAGTAGCATTTAATTTACAGGCCCTTGCTACATAGAGTGGGACTACTTTACTAGAGATTTATACATAAATTAGACAAGCCAGTGTAACCATGTTTTAAGGAATGAGCACACACACTTTAGCACTGGTTGGAAGTAGTAAAGTGCACTGAGTCCTAAGGCCAACAAAAAAGAGATGAGTAAATTATGGAGGAATAAGGCAAAACGTTTGGAGGAAGTACACCCTAGGACTGGCAGGTCTAACAACTATGGGCCAGATTATGACTTTTGGCGGTGCAGGAGCAGGTGGTATGCCACTGCCGCACTCCTGCACCGCCGAATGAACCCGCCACCACCAAATTAAAAGTTTAAAGTGGTCTGGCGGGAGGGCGGCGTGAAAGTTCCAAGGCTGTGCCTTCGAAAACAGGCACCGCAATGGTACCACAAAAAAAGTTCCTGCATGGCATGGACTCGAAAGTCCATGCCATGCAGGGACTGCGGTGCATGGACACAGGGGGTCATGCATCCCCATGTGGAAGAGGCACACGGGGCCCTTTAGGAACCTCCATGACACCGCCGGTGGAGAGGAAACTTGTAATATGCTTGGGTAGAAAGCGGCGGTCCGACAAGTACATGTGACCTCATGACTGCTGCTCCACCTCCAGGGAATGGCAATTCCCTGGTGGCGGTAGCGGTCCCAAGGTGGTCTGACCACCAAAGTCGTAATGGGGCCATCCGACTGCCAGTGCGGTGGTGGCTGAACCACCACCGCCGTGACCCTGCGAGTATGGTGATCCTTGGACCGCTAAACTTGTAATCAGGCCCTATGTTTTCATTGAGATACTCAAGAAGAAACTGTATAATAGTTTTCTTTTATATCCTTTGCACAAAGTATTACACCTTACTGGCTAAGTCAATTACCATTGCTTTTCTAGGAAAATGATGTTCCTATGACTCTTGCAGGAATTTTTATGCATCATTTCGCAGGTGAGATTAGAATACGGTAAAACAAAATTGTTAAAGATAAACTAATCTAAAAACATATGTTTCTTGTTATAACGAGTGTTCTACCTACATTTGTGAAACTGATTTTTGGTTCTTGGCATAAAAAAAGGTTCTACAAAATTATTTGGTGTTAAGAGAAACTGATTAGACCAAGTCACCTGTTTTGATTAGTTGATGTGAGTTTTTTCAATTGTAGACAATTAAGCAAAGAGAATTTGATGCAAGTCTATTAATATTCTCAACCAGGCAACAAATGCAAACTTAAACTTTCAGAAACAAATTGGATGGCTAACCAGTAAAGTTGATGCTCCAGGTAGACCAAAATAACTCCTCAAGTTCAAACTTCTTGTAAGGATGTACTAAACCCCATCTCCAAAATGCATGTGTGGGGCACTTGTATCGTGCAACCTAGCCAAAAGCCAGAGGAGCACTGTACATGGTCAAATGCAATGATTGAGTCAACAAGTATTTGTAACTGATATTTATTAAGTGCTTGAACACCATTACGTAGAAGCTTCTTGGCGCTACAAAGATTGCTAAAAGAGGAGAAATATAAATATGACCCCAGTTTGTGGTTTACAGATTGAAAAGGGTGGGTTATTAAATGTTTGTGGAAGATGGACAGAGAGGAGGAAGAGCACAGCTCACAAGGGAGTTTGTTCCATTCCTAGGAAGCAGATTTTTTATTCCGCGTTTTAGCAATCACTAGCAAAAATTGGCCCCAAGCTCGTGGCTGGAGGCATATCAGGGTATGATGTACATTTTTGCTATTTGTATAGGTTGTATGGTACAATATTTAGGTCAACAATGTTGATCTGACATATATCAACTGCACAATATTGACTACCAACATATTGTCAAGGTACACATATAAAGGGAAGTATAGATTTACAATTCTTAACTTGACCTCTATTACATGAAGGGATGTTGGTCGTTGGTATTGTAATGATATGTTGGTTGTTGGTATCAGAATAGATGCAAGTTAATATTAAAATGTAATACTGTAATAGAACATCATTGAGATTGTGTGAACCTAGTAGAAAGGCAGTGGAGCGCATAAGAACCCCCCAGATTGAAGGTTAACCGGCTTGCTACCCTAGAGGGCGCAGAGACGTTTCAAGCCATAGGCAAAGTGGGAATTTGCCCGTTCTGCTAACTTCCAAGGCACTCTCTGGTTAACTGAACTTTCTCTCTAGTTCACTTCAGAATGTTTTTGTACAGTGGTGGCCGGCAAGGCTCGCCGGTGATGACGGGCACGGGGGGTTGAGCAGGGGCGTTGCGCAGGAGGGGTGGGGCATCGCAATTGCAGGAAGGAGTGAGCAAAAAAATATATATATTTAAAAAATAACTTACCTTGCCGTCGGGTCCTGCTTCTCTTGCTCCTGTTTCCTGCTTCCGACTTCAGGAAACAGGCAGCCAGGCTACCTCCCCTAAGCAAATGTAAATTGATACTTGTATAGCGCACTACTCTCCCGCAAGGGTCTCAAGGCGCGTGTACGAATACCACTGTGGAACCCATCCTGGCTTTCCCTGTGAGGCGTCCACTCCTGGGCACCCCCAAGGTGGAGGCCAAGCATCCATAGCGTTGTGGGGGCCGTTGTGGAGATTAAGCAAGCTATTGCCTAGAGTTGCAGAGTGGGACTCCATGATTGGAATAGGCACTGAGGCGAGCATTATCAGGTCTGTGGAATTTTGAGCACAAAGACCCGCCGAGGCGGGGAATTGAACCCTTGTCCCGGGGTAGACCTCTGCATCAGGGTCTGCCGCTCTAACCATTGAGCCACACTTCTAACCCAATCACAGCGCGGCAATGCAGCATTGTGATTGGTCTGAGCGCCGTGACACAGCGCTCAACCAGAGGCTAGAGGGGTGGGTATGTTCTCCACAGGGCCGGCTCTAGGGCGGTGCAATCAGTGCCACTGCTCCGGGCGCTGACTTGGGGTGGGGGCATCATTTTTGCAAGTATGTTCTCATTTTAAAAGCACCTGCTGCCGCGTTCCTGTCCTTCAGCAATTATCAGGCATCAATTAAAATGTCAATTTAACTCCAGTTATTAATTGTGTTCCTAGAAAAAGACCAGAGGTTTTGCTAGTGGAAGTTTTGACTCGTCCTAAGGTAGTGCAGAGGGTTAAAATGCCTGCTGCTAAGAACGCGTACCATGCATATAAATAAGTGCATATAATGGAAATAGGTCAGTGAGTTACTGCTTCTGTAAGAGAGCTCCCTTTGTTACTTGTTGTATATAAGTCAAAATCCTAAAATAGAACATTGAGATATCCACTGCCATCAAAAAGCTGTATCCAAACTGCAAAGTATATGTTAGCGCTATATGTTTTTTGGCCCAGTCTTTCATTATCCTAATCTGCTAAAAGGGTTCATTTGGGTAGAAAACAATTCTTATTAAAGAGAACCCCCAACAATTATGTTGTTTTAAATTAAGAATGTGTGCTTTTCAAGAATAAGGACTCTTAAACTATATTGCCTACCAGTATCGATGACATGTCACTCCTACACTACACCTTGTAGTCCTGTCTGATGTAATATTTCCTATACACTAATGTACACACATATGATTGTCTCTGTACAATGTGTGTGTGATGTAAAGTCTTCTGACACCTTACACTGGTATGAATGATCCTATAAAACTAAATGAATCTAAGAGGCAGTGGTTATGGAGATTTGAGGGGCACTGTTAACCCCTCCGATGCTCATGATGAGGTCAGCTCGTCATGAGCCAGGGTGCTCGTGTGCTCATGACGAGCTGAGCTCGACATGACCGTTGGAACGCTCCTATGCGGGGCTAATTCCCCTGCTGTGCGAGCGTTCCACACAAACGGGTGTGGTCATGGCACAAGAGCACCGTGGCTCATGATGAGCCGACCTCGTCATGAGCACGGGGGCGCTGTGCCCGCCGCCAGCACAGTTGGGGGGAAACGGCCTTGCAGCCAAGAGGTTAAAGGGTGCTAGTGAGAGAATCCATGGCAGAGGTGGTCATTGGGGGTGCGCCAACAAACATTGTCGCACAGGGCGCCACCAGTGTTAAAGCCGTCCCTGATTGTCCATGCAGGCTGTAATGCAGCCGGCATGGAGAACAGACTGCATGGAGAACAGAGAAAGTGTGCATGACTGGTTTGGGCGGCCTGAGAGGGCCAACCAAACAGTCATTGCACACTTAGGAGTGGGCAATACAGCCCTGCTCCGAGAGCAGAGCAGCCTCGCCCACCCACCTGCCCGCAAAACATATAATTCAGTATTGTTATGTAACATAGGGCTTGAATTTGGAAAAACTGGGTAGTAAAATTCAAAATTGTTCCAAACAGGGGTCCCAAAGTATTTTTTTCTCATGGCCCCCAAAATCCTTCAGAGGACACCGAGAGGGCAGCCTACTGCCTGAAGGGCTAACACAAGGATTGAACATTATAACTCCACCGAGAGGATGTTTGGATACACGTTGGCACAGTGGAAAATATTTTAAATAAATAAAATGAACTGATAAAGGTTATGTTCTCGAAAAAAAAAAATTCGATTTGTGTTAGCCGCCAACGAAATATACATTAAACTCCCTATGTTAAGACATTGCCCCTCCCAATTGCAGAATTGATGTGGTGAGACATAAGAGGATGAAACTCTTTAGGGGCGCATTACACAGTCTAGCGCCAGGCCCCATGACCACAGCCCAGTCTTTCAAGAGAAGAGTTTGAGAAATGCAATTTTTCGTCCTGCTATAGAAAGAGGTAACACTTTTCACAGAGCAGCAATCATTATACAACCCTTCAGTATTCATTGTGAAAACAGTCATTCTGATGAGCGCGCCTCCGTTTCTAATGCATAGGAAATGTGAAATTCCATAGGAATCACACAGGAGGGGGGGTGAATGCAAATTCCTCCCTGTGCTTCCTCCTTTATCTTTGACCCATTGTGTTATGTAAATCTCACGTTCACAGTCCCGCCACTTGCCTCTCGGGCGCCCGGTTCCCCTTCCCTTCATGCAATTATACCAGAAAGTAATTTCCCTAAAGTTTCTCGTCTTTTCTCGCGAGCATATGTCTAGCCTCCCACGCAAACTTCAACAAGCAGTGACATTGTTTTATTCGATTTGCACTTTAAACTGAAAAAAAGCAAACTATGCAGCAATTACATAAGTGGAGCAGAAGGGGGGCATGTGGTCTAGCATATGTGTTTCTAACCTAAACAGACATCTAAATGTTCTCCGCCAGATATTCAACACTGGGTAATGTACTCACAGCCACAATTGAAATTTGCAAGGC
Source organism: Lissotriton vulgaris (assembly GCF_964263255.1). Taxonomy (NCBI): domain Eukaryota; kingdom Metazoa; phylum Chordata; class Amphibia; order Caudata; family Salamandridae; genus Lissotriton; species Lissotriton vulgaris. The sequence continues at coordinate 95,755,079 of NC_141698.1, forward strand.
GAACATTACGCTCCTGAAGCTTGTTTCTAACATCTGGTGAAGTAGCATATAAAGTTAATATGCTTTCCTTTTTTTTTTTAAGACCAGGTAATCATATTCAATTTTTAATATCTCTCTCCAGCCCGCGTACCTGCTAGGAGAGACGCGCGGCGCATTGTTTTAGCAATAAGTCAAGGTCAGTTTCCACTCCTCAGGTGCTGCAGGCTAGGTATCTTTGGAAATCATTTTGATTCCCCATATGCGGAAGTCTGCCATATGGAAATCACAAAGGGTGGGTGGGGGCAAGGCAGGAAATGGTAATATCCCGGATTCTGTAATTGAAGCGAACAGGCGGGCGCCATTTCCCCGCTTGTTTACGTCTGTTTTCCTTGGCTGTCTCACAAAGGCTTCAATCAACTACGCGGCTCTAAAGAGATCAAGGAACTCAAATTCTGGATAAATAGATCAAAATGGTGCCAATAAAATAAATGAATGTGATGTGAAGCCGTCACTTATTTCCCTCAAGTGAGTCCGATCCGCTGCCAGACCAAGGCGCCGCGCCTCACATTCATAATAGAGTGGGAACGCGGAGTGTTGATTGAAGGCCTTAAATTGAGCGTATTGTCCATTCCATTTGGATGCATCTGCAAATTAGCAATAGAAATAAAATATCTATTATGATCCGGGATATCCGTGCAATAAAATCAGGCAAACAAACATGAGGTTCATGGAAACAAACCCTTCTGGTACATTGCCACCAGCTTGTATTTTGACGCCTGAAATGACAGGCCTAACAAGGCAGCAAAGATGTAGGGCCTAGCTCTTCTCTGAAGTGCCGTAGAATTGGTATGCCGTTTTGGGTTCAACCTTGGACCATGAGGACCATGATTAATAAAGCTTTAGTTGTAAGTAGATATGACTTACTCTTGACTTACTCCAGACTTATTCTTAGATTTTCTCCTGAATATCCTGAAGAAGGCAGCTCCTACTTAAGGAAAAAATCTTTGTGAATTTGCACAGGGTGAGGGTGGACAGCTGCGGGTGGCACGATGATGTCTCCACTAATTCGGATCCAGTCACGGTTCTACTTACTGGGGAAATTAATTTGGAGAAATTGGAGAAGGCAGTTGAGGATGATGAAGATGTTTCAGGAGAGGGTATTTGGGTCATCCTATTATTTAAATAGTGCTTAATACCAACTTTGATCTATTTGTAAACGCTCCTAATTTTTTCCAGTCAAGGGAGATGGATGTTAGAAGAGGATCACACAATAAAGTCATCTGATGAAGCCATGATTACCTGCCACCGTAGTCAGCTTCACTAATAGACCCCACCTTGCGTGGCCCTGCATGGCTTGATAAATCTAGTGTAATGCAACGCAGTGCAAACCGCTCCATTGCATCATTCTGCCCCAGGGGGGCGTTCCATGGCATCCACCCATCGATTTTGGCGCATTGCCAAATTTACCAACAATCGTAAACATGTGAATGCGTCAAAATGCTACACCTCCCCAGGCAAGGCGTAACAAGGAGAAAAATGTTTATTTCTCATTGTTTTGTACTGTTTCTATGTGTTTTACATTCTGCAGCACAAATAGATAGAGGAAAATGCCTCAGTCCCTTCCTGCACAAAAACAAGCCTGCTTACAACGCAGGCACCCTCGCACCGTGGAGCAAGGGTGCCTGCGTTGGCGCACGGCAGCACATTGTGCGCCAGTAATGTGCTAGAAATGACAAGAATGAGCCGTACTGAGCATTCCTGCCCTTTCCTATCACGCAAGGTGACTTGCTGCGCTGAGGGATTATTTGTCAAATATGCCCCCCAGTATACTTTCTCTCTGACCCTGCATGTTATTTCCAGCGGCCATCTTCTTGTCAGGTTACCGCCACTGTATTGAGTACATGAGTTGTCTGTGCAATTGACAGCAGAATGGCATTGGTTGGCTGTAACCGATTATCATTTCACTTGTGTTGTTAGACGATATTACAGTGTAGATGAAATGTTCCACGCGCTGCGTGAATGCGCGGTGTCATTTTGCTGTAATCCATTTGTTCCTTTGACATATCAGGAACACGTCAAGCTAACCTGTCCAACCTCTTTAATCTTCACGTTCATATCCGCCTTCAATACACATTTTATACCTTCAAGCGGCTAACAGTATCTCCTCTATCAGGCAGCTGAGCTGTTTTGACAATCTCCTGCATTCTTCCCCCTAAATAGTCACACTTCCTTCTGCACTCTGGATTTTACGTTCTTAGCTCATGATTGGATAATGCTGCCCACGCGTCACTTATCATGTGATGCACTTGGCTGCCATGTTTGTTGATAAATATTGGGCCAGTCTTTCTACCATTTCCATGCTACTCAGATAATCCCCACGGGTGCATCGAAATGCTTGTTGTTTCTTCAACGTATATTAACCCCTTAAGCGCTGCCGTCGGCCAACGGTCGTCACGAGCGCTACCTCCCCAGTGCTGCGCACGACCGTTGGCCGACGGGCCAGCGCTCGTTATTCGAACGTTCAGCACTGGGTGCTGAACGTTCGAAGCAGCTAAGGTGTTAAAATGTGCCTATCAAAACAAACCTTTGTTGGTCCTTATATTTGGTAAAATGCAGATGCCGATGGGGGTCTTCGGACATGAGGTGCAGTGCCTGCACTCTGTCAATACATTTTACACTTGCTTCTTTTTATTTCCTTATAGATTTGTCTCAGACCTTTATAGACTGTGGAGAAACAACTGAAAACCTTTAGAATCAGAATTATTAGAACAATTTATAACGTTCTCTCTTAATTTTATGAGGGTACACATTATCCCATGATGTTCTATCACATGAGGCAAATCTGGCAGATTACAATTTCCTTAGTAATACCTAAAACAATCGTTTATGCTTTACAGGAATACTTCCACCAACAAGAAGGTAGGAGAAGCTTGATTCAATACAAAAATACCACTAATAGAGGCCCAAATTCCTAAGCACACACCATGCTGGTAGCAACAAATAGCACAGCAACAGGTGAGATACTTGCTTAGTGCCAAACATAGGTCAGGTGACCTTTCTATGTGCTAGGCAGATGATTGTCTATTGACCTGGAGGCAATATAGGATGAACATCACACATATCCTGAAAACCTGACATGGATCCTATACTCCTGGACCTATGCGAACACCCAAGCCCATGTATTGTGAGGATTCTGAAAACATGGAAAGATGGTCTTAATGAGCAATAGTTACCACATTAATCCCAAAAAATAATGTAAATTGATACTTGTATAGCGCACTACTCACCCGCAAGGGTCTCAAGGCGCTTGTACGAATACCGCTGTGGAACCCATTCTGGCTTTCCCTGTGAGGCTTCCACTCCTGGGCACCCCCAAGGTGGAGGCCAGGCATCCTTAGCGTTGTGGGGGCCGTTGTGGAGATTAGGCAAGCTATTGCCCAGAGTTGCAGAGTGGGACTCCATGATTGGAATAGGCACTGAGGCGAGAATTATCAGGTCCGTGGAATTTTGAGCCCAAGACCTGCCAAGGTGGGAATTGAACCCTGGTCCCGGGCTAGACCTCTGCATCAGGGTCTGCCGCTCTAACCATTGAGCCACACTTCTCCACAATCAAAACATCCCTTTTGATTTTCATCGTATGTCTGAAGCTTGCAGGATTTGGGCTTTCATTTAACACATCTATGTATCTGTTATTTTGAATGAATAGAATAGAGCCTTCTTGTAGTTTGCACAGAGATTAGACTGATTGAGGATGAGCTATATGTTTGCATTGAAATGTGAGCAAGATAATCCAAGAGTAATTAAAAGAGAAGAAATGTACTTGGGAATGTGGTTTTAAGACTCTTCCTTTGAATGAGTTTAAGTGGCCCTAAGACGGGTTGGTGAATTCAGATACACATCATTAGTTGCATCATAGGGAGTCTAGCAATTGAATGACTCTAGCCTCAGTGAGCTATATATCCTGACACAGGTTGATTCAAGTGCCACCCTAGGATGGCATTCTCACCAATGAACATTGACTTAAGGAAGACCAACAAGGAGGGACTTCACAATCAGAAGCAAGTGCAGGGTGTTCATGCATGTAAGGAACATGCCGCATGCAGTCCCAAGACTTAGATGCCACTTTAATGTTGACAGAGAAACATGGCAAAAACGTGGAGATTAGTAAGTATGTCACATCACCTGAGAGGACACTGAGAAGTCCTAAGAGGTTCAAGTGATGAGTGGTGCAGTAAAGTGAGGCGATCTGTCAGAGCTCCCAAGCACTGGGCATTGGAGTTACGACTAGGCTGATCAAAGCTCATATAATGTTTCTGGACCAACAAAACACCAGTCAAGCGATGAACTGCACCATCAGTTGCTCATTAGTCCTCAGGTTATAGAGTTGCAACAGGATGCGCAATGCTTCTCTTTGCCTATCTGGCTTACCATGATTTTGCTTGTGTGTGTGGCCTACGCAACCCAGATTAATGCTGCTGTCTTTGGCACTAACTGTGGTTGTTGGTTCCCCTGCACCTCCCTGGAAAGTGGATGTGGACCACAGAGCCAATCACTTTCTTGGCTTTTAATCCGGTACATGGGAGCTGAAGGTGGACTAAGTGCCAATACCTTGGCTTTTCCCTTTAGGTGATGTCCTGAAATGATTGGACACATAGGAGGAATCATAACTTGACACGGCCTGGCTTTAACCAAACCCAGGAGGATAACTATATGTGCTCAGTTCAGCTTGGACAATTTCTCTTTAACTTAATATAGTAACTTAGTGGTGGCGGTTGGTACATCCCAGCAGAAGGGAGAGGCCATTGATGACGGAGAGGTGACATTCACATCATGAAAGATATTTGATTAAACCATGGGACTATTGCTGAGAAAATCAACACCCTTGCCCTCTTCCTTGGAAATAGCCAAACTAAACCAGAATGGGCAAACAAAGGAGGGCTTGAGGATGCTGTGATATGAGTGAACCAGCTTAGTCACCACTGTGCAAGGGAATCTAAACTAGTTGCTGAGGAGGCTGAGGATCTTAGGGGGAATATAGGTCTGACAAGAGTATTTCTACAGTGATCCTAGGGGGAGTCACATTATACAAGGTGGGTGGGGTCATGTTTTTAGGACCTCCTCAATAAACAAATGATTGCACAAGTTACATTTCCCAGCATCGCCACTCGGATTCCACGCAGGAGATTGGTGATATTCCGAAGGAGTGGATTCACACCGAGAAATGCAGACTGGTTTTAAGATACTAATTATGTTTTTTTACGCAAGTATTATTTTCATTTTTCAAAAGATACCAGCTTCATATTACAGTAGAATCGATTAACAACTTCTTACTAATCGATCTGTTTGTTACCACTCAGTAATGCATATAATCAGACCAGTCCATCATTTCACAGTAGATCAGCAATAACAAGCATATCCGACCAATACTAGGAGCTGACAAGCGATGTTACCTCTTATTCTGTACTTGACAACAGTGATACATCTTTGTTGCAAAATTATTATAAAAAACTGCAACAACCATGCATTGGCCACCTAACCATCCATCACTCCTATACCCTTTCACACCTCCATACATCCTGTGTAAAGCAAGATAAAGAGCAAATCAAAGGGTAAGGAGCCTTTAGGAGGGGTGAGGAGAAAGAAGGGAAGGTGCACAAGATCCAACACAAGCCAATCATTTCAAGCTTTCCCCATCTTAACCACAGGAAGGATGCTTCCATCTCGTGTTCTTCATTTTACTGGAGAGTTAAGACCTATCCTGTGTCAAGGGAGGGTCCTCCGTTGATCAATCAATCAATCAATCAATCACAGAATTTGTATAGCGCGCTACTCACCCGTAAGGGTCTCAAGGCGCTGAGGAGGGGGGGGTCGCTACTGCTCGAACAGCCAGGTCTTAAGTTGTTTCCTGAAGGAGAGATGATCCAGGGTCAGCCGTAGGTGAGTGGGGAGGGAGTTCCATGTCTTGGCTGCCAGGTAGGAGAAGGATCTTCCTCTGACGCTGGATTTCCGAAATCGTAGGACGGTGGCGAGGGCGAGGCTGGCGGATTGGAGCTGGCGGGAGGGTGGGTGTGTAGAAAGTGAGGCGGCTGTTGAGGTACTTCGGGCCAATGTTGTGGAGAGCCTTGTGTGGGTGGGTGAGGAGTCTGAACGTGATCCTCTTGTTGACGGGGAGCCAGTGCAGGTCTTTCAGGTGGGCGGAGATGTGGCTGCGGCGAGGGATGTCCAGGATGAGTCGTGCTGAGGCGTTCTGAATGCCCGTAGTCCAGACGGCTGGTGACGAGGGCCTGGGTGACCGTCTTCCTGGTTTCGGTGGGGATCCATCGGAAGATCTTTCAGCGCATGCGCAGGGTGTTGAAGCAGGATGATGAGCCGGCGTTCACTAGCTTGGTCATCGTGAGGGAGGAGTCCAGGTTGAAGCCCAGGTTGCGTGCGTAGTCCGTTTGTTTGGGTGCGCTGCCCAGGGCAGGGAGCCACCAGGAGTCGTCCCAGGCGGAGGAAGATGGTCCGAGGATGAGGACTTCCGTCTTGTCTGAGTTCAGTTTCAGACGGCTGATCTTCATCCATTCTGTGACGTCTCTCATTCCTTCGTGGAGGTTGGCTTTGGCGGTGGCGGGGTAGTTGGTGAGAGAGAGGATCAGCTGGGTGTCATCGGCATAGGAGATGATGTTGAGGTTGTGTTGGCGGGCGATGGCTGCGAGAGGGCTCATGTAGACGTTGAAGAGGGTGGGGCTGAGTGAGGATCCTTGCGGGACGCCGCAGATGACTTCGGTGGCCGAGGATCGGAACGCGGATCCATCCTCGTCCTCCACTAGAGAGGACATTATTGTCTCACAGGCACTTGTTGATTCCAGTTTGCCCTTTTTCACTTATGGCTTCTCGAAGTGATATGCTACTTTCGTGCCCGGCCCATTTAGTAAGATCTTTTATCCATACAACATAACTGGGGTCCACTGTTGCCTTCCAGTTCATTGTTATTAGCATTTTAGCCAACACTAGAGTCAAATCAATGTATATATTTGCACCTTTGGGCTTTTGGGCTCAGGAATTAAGACTTAGAATACATGGCTCCAGGGTGATAAGTCGATTTCTATTTGTAGCCTCCTTCAGCCAGGACATGATATCAATCCAGTATGCATCCATCTGAGGGCATGCGCCAAAAGCTTGACATTTAGGTCACAATGCCTTCATGTTTGGAAAGTATCTGTTGATTCTATCATGTGTGAGATAACCTCTAGGATTAACGTAGAAGAGAACTATTGTAAAATGTGCATTACGTGAACCTTTGAAACCTTTTGCAAGGACTTTTGTCCAATCTGCATCTTCTATTTGTTTATGTATGACTTCCACCCATTTGTCCCTGAGGGGGCCCTTCGAGATATTAGTTTGTCCTTAATGCTCCATTCATCAGGGTCGCTGCCTTATCTTTACCCGATGTCCTATGAGCACTATGAAGTTCTCGTGTGGATTGAGTCTGCAATTCCCATTTTTCCATGTATTTCTGATTTCTGGTGTCAGTGCCCCATACAGTAAGATTTGTCCCACAGGCAGTCATAAGTCAGACATAAGATCTTCATAGACGAGAAAGTGCCCATCTCTGAGTAAATCTCCAGTTTTCCTGATCCAGATAGCCAACCAGAGATCCACTCTACTCCGACAACTAGTGTGATTTACATTATCTGTTACACCTGTGAACCATATGGTGGTCTTCAACCAAACTTTTATGCTTCCTTCTTCATTTCTGCTGATCTTGTTTTGAGGGCCTTAGGACTCTGCGCACTCTACTATTGCTAACTAGTGCTTAAGTGTATGTGCTCACGCCTTACAACCTGGTAACATTGACTTATACCCAATTGGCATATTTAATTTACTTTTAAGGTCCTAGTAAAGTGGTACTTTATGTACCCAGTGCAAGTCAATTAAATGTCACACGTTGGCCAGTAGCACTAATTGTGCCACCCACTTAAGCAGCCCCTTAAACATGTCCCATGACTGCATATGCAGCCTGTGTGTGCAGTTTATAAACTGCCATTTCGACCTGGCAAAATAAACCTTTTACCAGGCCTAGGCTTGCCTTTTTAATACATATAAGTCACCCCTATGGCAGGCCCTAGACAACCCAGAGGGCAGGGTGCAGTGTATTTAAAATGTGGGACATTTACTTTTAAGTTTTACATGTCCGTTTTTCACTACTGCAAGGCCTGCATCTCCTATACGATAACATTTAAGTTACCTCATTACATTTCATATGCTGTAATTTCCAAATGGGAGCAGGTACCCAGTTCATGTCTGGTGTCTTTGGAATTATAATGAAAAATCCTAACTTATGGTGAATTCAGATTTTAGATTACACTTTGAAAATTACACTTTTAGAAAGTGAGTATTTTCCTGCCTTAACCATTTAGTGCCTGTAGCTTATCTCTGGATCACATGACTGGGTGTAGCTGACACTTGAGCTTTGTATATTCCTCCTAGAGCGCCCCACACAAAAGAGAGTTTAGGTGTGCCTGGATGGGCCATCACTGGCAGAATGGGAGGGTGGAGCTGAGCACAGCCCTACTTACAGTGGAACAGGCTGTGTCCTGTCTCCATAGAAAGGACTGCATACTCACTGTAATTAGTCTGGAGCAAGGACAGGAAAGGCAGGATGCTTGGGGACTTCAAACGGAACCTTTAGAAGCTTGTCTCCCAATTCAAAGGCAAAACTTTTCAGTACACTTCTGGATTTGTGGATTTTCTGCAAGGAAGAAGGACTGCTGTGCTGCTGAAGAAATATCACTATGCTGGATTGCTGCTCTGCTGGACTATTGCTTTGCTGGACTGCTGCCTTGCTGTGTTGACCAGCTGCCCTCTTGCTTGGGTGAGAAAGACTGGACTTGCATCTCTTGAACTGACAACCCCCAGAGTGACCTCAAGGGCTAGTTGGGTGAACTTTTGACTAGAATCTCAGGGACAGAAGGCTCCAACAACCTTGAACCCAGCACCTGGACTCTGGTATCTGTGAGTATACCCTGCCAAATAGTACCACCCCATTCTTGGACCCTTTTGAGTGAGCCTAAGGTGCTCTACCAGCCTCTGTGGATCTGGCGGAACCAACGCATCTCCTTTGCTTCACAGTGCAACTCTGAGCAGAACCGGCACGGTGCCGTTGTTGCATCCATCAGCACTGTCGCAAAGAACTGCATCGCATCACAGCCCTTAGCCACATCAGAACTGCCACTGCACGATGCATCCTCGGTGCCGGCCCAAGCATTCCTCATGGACGGCAGCCTCGATGATGCCGGACTCCACATCGCAGCTCATGGGAAAAAATGTGTTGCCCGAACTGCATCCTGCTCCTGACGCTGGATTCCACATCGCAAGCTCTCAACAGTACCGTCAATGATGATTGAGAACCTCGCATTGCAGCCTTGCCATATCTTGGAACCGATGCATCACTTGGACTGTGTGGTGCATCCTCAACGCGGATCCTTGCAATGCTCTGCAAAATAGGATTGAAGGTGCTTTGTTTAACAGGCCTAACTGGGTCCCTGTAGCCACCCCGCACACCATCATGGTCAACCTGAATTTATGACTTTCTCTCACTCCAGTGCAACCATATATCGACAGTTGCCACGTTGTGCCTTTTGGCACTATTTTCACTGAACTCTTTAAAATTGCATATGTCCAGTTCTACTGGTTGGAAATTTATTGTTTTGATCTTGTTTTATTTATTAAAAGTTATACTGTTGAGCTAAACTGGTGAGGGATCCTTTTGTGGTGTGTTTTCAGTGTGTTACTGTATTATAAGTTAAAACATTAAAATAAATATATATTTTTTAATTATATTTTACACTACGTTGAATATGGCAAACCTGAAAACGTTGCATAGCCTAGGGAATAAAATTAATATTCCAACTCCAACGAGTGATACAACAGGGAAAGTGTTGGATAGCGGGTGGATAGAAATTACTATTCCCACTCCTGCGAGTGGAACAATAGAGAAAGTGTTGGATAGCGGGTGGGTAAAAATTACTATTCCCACTCCAGTGATCGCAACAGTAGGGAAAGTGTTGGATAGCGGGTGGGTAAAAATTACTATTCCCACTCCAGTGAGTTCAACTGTAGGGAAAGTGTTGGATAGCAGGTGGGAATAATGTACTATTCCCACTTCACCAAATATAACAGTAGAGAAAGTGTTGGATAGTGAGAGGGTCAAAATTACTATTCCCACTCCAGTGAGTGCAAACATAGGGAACGTATTGGATAGCGGGTGGGAATAATGTAATATTCCCAATCCACCAAGTGTAACAGTAGGGAAAGTGTTGGTGTTGGATAACGTAGGGCAATCATTTAGTATACCCACTCCTGCTATATAATTAACATTAATTAACAAGTCATTCTTTTTTCAAAATTAATTTACCTCCCACCATTTTCCCCTATAAACGTCACCTACAATATTGTAAAATATTAGTAAATTAACATAATTAATTAACAATTCAATAATTAACTGATAATAAAATGAATAACCATCAAGTACAGTACATTCAAACTAAATTACTACCTACCCTACTCCCCTATCATCCCTCAACCCACCCCTAAAAAAATACACAATTAACATATTTACAAATTAATTATTAATTATTCATATGTAATTAATTATGAAAAATTAACACAATTAACATAATTACCTATTAATTATTAATTGTTATTGATCAATTTATAATTAATTAATAATACAATAATTAGCTTAATTAACAATAGAATTATTTAATACTACATTATTAATTAATAGAATAATTATTAATTAATTTCAATTAAATTACTTCCCACCCTATTCCCCTATAAACCCACAACCCGCTACTGAATTAAATCACGCAAAAATTAATTAACATATCATTAATTAATTCCAATATAATCTTAAAAATATATATTATAATTAAATTACTTCCCACCCTATTTCCCTATAAACCCACAACCCGCTGCGGAATTAAATTACGCAAAAATTAATTAACATAAAATTCATTACTTTAAAAAAAATTCAAATATACATTACAAAAATAATACATACTTTTAACACATATACTAACACTTAAAAGTTTTATAAAATAGATATTTTTAACAGCTATATTATGACTGTTGATATTACTAACTTCGATATTATGACAAACGATATTTCTTACCTGCATTTCGATATTCTGCACCACTATATTTTTGAAAGTCGATATTATGTCCACTCGATATTTAAAACTCGAGACTTTGCCATATCGATATTTAAAATTCGATATTTTGACTGTTCACTACTTGCAACGTTTCGCAGAAGGCCACACCCTATCCAGCCGCCACAGCATTCCAAACATTACCCTCAACCAAATCAGTGTCTAATCTATAAATACAGACTCCCATATATTTTATAGCTGTTTGTTCGTAATTATGTTAATTCTACAGAAAATAAACTTTGTGAATGTTATGAAAAGGTTGTTTGACTTCTAATTGTGATCAACGTGGTCAATGCCACTTCATAATTAAATCCTCTCTGTGTCTTGGACAATGAATCCTGTTACATTTACAATTACTGCTTTGAAGATTATAAGCCATTACTTTCTGTCAAGTTATTAATTGAGGATGGAAAATGTCCTTTTCCATTCTATCTCTGTACTGAAAGAAATTCGGTTGAGAACAATTTTGCAGATTTAGTATTTCCTTAACATATTAGAGGAGTTTCCGTTACCACCCAGTTCCAAATTAAGGGGGTCATTAGGATCGCGGACGGACTTGAGTCCGTCCGCGACCCCTGAGGGGGAGGGAACGTCCGCAGGGGCTGCGGCGTTCCCTCTGAGTAGATTAGGATGTGACCGCCAGGGTGGGGGTCACATCCTCTATCTTTAACATTGCGGCGGGTGCAGCTTCAAGCTGCACCCGCCGGAATGTTAAAAATGCATGCATCGCATTTGCATGCACATAGCAGCAGGCACTGCGCAGTGCCTGCCGCTTTGTGCACGCAAATGCAGGGGGTACCATAGGTACCCCCCCATGTGCCCCCCCCCCCACCACCCCTTTACCCAGGGGGCCCGCAACGGGCCCCCGAAGTGAAAGTCTGTATGCTTTTCCACGGCAGAAAAGCAGCCGTGGAAAAGCATGTATTCACCACCATCCTAATATGGCTGGCGGTGTCTGATAGACACCGCCAGCCATGTTAGAGCTTTTCCGCCGCGGTCGGAAGGCGACCTCGGCGGAAAAGCTGCGGACGGAATTCCAGACCTACCAGCCATCCTAATTTGGCGGTGGGTCTTTGGAGGCTCCGCAGCGGTTTTTCCTCATCCTCCGGGCCGGCGGTGGCTTCCGCCGGCCCGGAGGATGCGGAAAAACCGCTATCATAACCGGCCCCTATGTCCTTACTTGTTATTGTGAGAAAAGTTTCAAACACATGTAAGAGACACAATAAAAAAGGAGGAAACCTTATAAAAAAAATCCACCATTTTCCATTGGCCTTTTGGGCATTACTTAAAGACAAATACTTAATAAAAAGAAGAAATAAAGTATTAAATATACAACTGAGGTTGTTAATAAACGTTACTGTCCACTGAATTGCTATTTTATACTTTACTACTAGAAGCTGGAAATTTGGTGGCTCAGAGACCAAAAGCAGATTGTCTTCTGTCGTGTTTGCCTGTTCCACCATTGTTGTAGATGTTAATTTACTTCTGTAAAAAAGATAAAGATATGAAGCTTCAAGGAAGTGTCTGATTTCTTTAGTACTGGTTTATTCGCACTGGTACAGTCACAATTGTTTTATAGACTACAAAAGGATTTTTCACAGCTAAGGTGGTGGTCTTTGTTGGCATTTTTGAGTTTTCAGCTGAGGCAGTCGTTCTTTACTGAGAGCACGGCATTGTGCTCTTCTATAGAGATAATGAAAAGTTGTTCTTTATTTACTTCTTTATGACATGTACCTAAAAGCTCTGTAACTAAAAGGTACAACTACTACTGACCAAAACTGCATGCTTTTTATCAGCTTTGGAAGCTTTAGAGATTGAAAGGACATGCCTGGATTTGAACCCACAGAGGTTCCAGCAGCAGAATCATTATTCCACTTAGATTGCTATCTTACCAATTTTTACCAGATGGTTTTATTGTGAATGAGGGTTTAGTGTAGTTAATGAAAATCTCCAGTGCTAACCATGCTTTCTATGTTTTTGCTTGGGCTTGTTGTAGTACCAGCAACAGTAATTGAGCTGATGTTTTTCTTGGTCTATCGTACATGTGTAAGGGCTGCAGGATGGGGTGTTAAGCGACTGGAGTATCGCTGCAGGATATGTTATATGTAACAGTGCTGTGATTTTGTTAAAGGTGTTTTCACAGAGTGATGAGTGTTGTTTTTCAGGGATCTGGTCAAGTGTATGCTTGTTTTCAGTGTCATTGGTTATTAAGTTATAGTTGGTGATCACGAAGGAGATAACTTAGTGGTAAGTCTAATAAAAATGTACCACTTGAAAGTGTTGACCTGAACCTTAGGTTGGAACATCATGGTGAGTTTATATCCTACTAGCAGCCCGCCCCAGCGTTGCCCGGGGCAGAAGGGGGCTGGGGGCAGCATTTCAGGCTTGCGTGCACCTTACCTCAGCGCTTGCTCCCAGTCGCACAAACCCAGGCCCCCGCTCCAGTCCGCCTCACTTCACCGCCCCCCACTACTCTCACTTAAATGTCTGCACCAAAGGTGAAAGCCGTTTTAAAACCTATCATTTATTTTGCTATCCCGCTCCAGTCCGCCTTACTTCACCGCCCCCCACTACATCAAGCCAGTCTACACGCCCCGCTGCAGTCCGCTATCCCGCTCCATTCCGCCTCACTTACCGCTCCTCCCGTGTACTTCACCGCTCCTCCCCGCGTTTCACATACCTCATGGCGCTGCAGTCTTGTTACGTTCTCCGCTCCTCCATGCGCTGTTGTCCTCCATTCCGCTCCAGTCCGCCTTACTTCACCGCTCTTCCCCGCGGTTCACGTACCTCATTCCCTCCAGTCTGGCTAACTTTTCCACTCCTCCCCGCGCTGTTGTCCGCTCCTTCCCGCGTTCCTGTCCTCCGATGATGTCAGCACGCACGTTGTTAGCACACACGGCCGGCGCTACTTCTTAGGGACTACTTTTTTTTTATTGTTTATTTTTTAAATAACGTTTATTTTTATTTTTTTTATAGCCTATGTCCATCTACTGGACCCCCCCCTTTCCAACGCTGTATTGGGTGTTGCGATTGGTGGTGTACTTTTCGAGTTTACCTGGCTCAAAGGACACAGTTCTCTCTTTATAATAGTAGTATAGATTGTTCAGGTGTTGTTGTTCGTCAGTTGATTTATGATTTGGTTGTGGGTTCCAGTGGATATCCTGTCCATCTTATCGCAAGTGCAATATGTTCTATGGCATCTTATTGATATGACAGGAGGTACACTTCCCATGCTTGATGGAGAATTCTTATGCCAAACTTTATAAAAGGCCTTAAATCAGTGAAAGGCATCAGGAATTGGTATAAAGGTGTCACTGAAACACAATGCTAAATATAGGAAAAGGTTAGTAAGTTTCAGGTTAGATATGTTTACAAATGCCAGCTTTCCTTCTCTCTAAAAAAATGTACTTCTCTGTCAGAATGGAGAAATTCTCCATTACTAATCAGCTTGTTTGGTGTGGTGGTTGGTGTGTGGTTTTCATTTGTGTTGGGCTGCTGTTTTCTCACTTTCTTATTTTACTCTTGCTTGTATACAAGGTTGGATAGAGTGATTTTTTTACATGTGAATGAAAGTGTGTGCGCAGGTAATCTGTGATAATTCATTTCTGTTGTGTGGCGGTGAAGCTTAAGAGCATTTCAAGGTATAAATAAGAAGGGAAGGAGTGCCCAATTCCGGAAAAAGATTTTTCAGTCCAATACTGTAGTCCAATAATACTTTATTATGAGCTTGTTCCAAAATCCAAAATTGTCCAACGGAAACGGCTGTATTCAATCCAGTGTAGTATATTCAAAACAAAGATTCAATATCGCAATGTTCATGAGGTGATAATCACTTTAACACAGCCTACGCGTTTCGTCCTACTTGGACATCATCAGGGCTTCATTTTCATATCATCCAAATTAAAGTACAAATTAATCATGAGAAAATACGAAGTCATGGGTGTAAATTACCCCAGTCTGCCTTCCACCTTCCCCTGCTGCTAACCTGTACCTACCCCAGCGAACCTGGAGGATTGCAGCATGCTGTGAGCCTATACTTTTGTGCATAAAGCAAACCCATACTGGGGCACTAGGCCTCTCCAGACACCTGGAAGTGTAAATACAGGAGCCCTGTGCAAGTGCTCCAGTACGAGCACAGTACAAGCTGAGAACAAGCTTGTGCTCTTACAGAACAGTAATGTGCCCATTTTTGGGGAGAATGCATCAACAATGCATGTGCAACCTAATAGGTTTTTGGGCCAATCTCACCCAGAGTTCAGTAGTTATGAGTAGATCCGTAGCTGTGAAGATCAGAAAAGTAATCTCACTTACTGCCATAGACCATGCCACTATTTTCGTAAGCTGTACTTATTTTAATTGCTACTTCATAAAAAAAAAAATTAAAAATGATATTACACCAGCATCTATGACTCTCTCGAAACAAATTGAAATGCCAGAGTTACAGGGCAATGTAAATGTTTGTAGTACTCAAGCATGTTGTTTCGTTTATGTATTGCTTGAAAACGCACTTTATTGAACAACATGACATAAAAAAACGGCCCTGTATGCAAAAACTCAATCTAGAACATATCTTTAAAACGTAGAAAATACAATATTCAAATTAGCCTAAAAAGTAAAAACCACAAGAAAAGAGAACGTAAAACAAAAGAGTTTGCCACATTTTAAGAAACAGCAAACACCCCAAATCAGAAATAGTTATAACATTAGTTAACATTAGTTATATGGAATTAATAATTAGTGAATAAGTTAATATAAGATGGTAAGTTGTTTACCACCTTCACCTTGCATGAGCTACAAAATAGTTTCTTATTTAGATATTAAGGGGTCTATTATAATAGCGGGCGGATCGCCACCGCCCGTATGGCGGTGGCGTTCTGCCCGTCATTACCTACCACCCGCCTCCCATTTTCCCCACCATATTATGATGGCAGGGGGACCCCGGCGGACAGAAAGACCGCCCACCGGTTTTCCGCCCGTCGACAGTCGACCGGGTGGAAAATGGGCTGAATATGGTGGCTGTGTCTGCAAGACACCGCAATCCATATTACAATACAGGCGGAAAAATGCATTTCCATGGCGGCATTGCCGCCATGGAAAGGCATGCGGAGGCTGAATGTGGGGGCCCGTTGCGGGCCCTGAGGTATTGGGGGGGGTGGGGGGTGCACATGGGGGGTACCTATGGTAACCCCTGCATTTGCATGCACATCGTGGCAGGCACCGCCACGTTGTGCATGCAAATGCACAAGGTGTATCCACAGCATTGTGGTGGGTGGTGCTGTGAGCACCACCCGCCACAATGTTGTGGATAGGGGATGCCACCGCCACCATGGCATCCTAATTGCCGGTGCTGGACCGCCGCACCATTGGCAGCCGGTTCCTGCACTACTACGGTGGTGGGCGGACGAAGGTCCGCCCGCCATCCTAATAGACCCCTAGGTTTGGAACCCAAAATTCGGTTTTAGCTTCTAAAAGCATATCAACACCAGAGAGACAGTGCCCAGCATGCCTCGAAAAAGCCTCGAATCCAGAGTCAGTCTTCAGGGGGAGACTCACTCCTATGGGCTTTTGGTCTAGATTTAGTAAGAATTGCATAGGTGCTCATGCGCATTGTGATACACAGTTTCGCACTGCCCCTGTGAGTCTTTTTAATGGTAAGTGTATCGACTCGATGGTTTGTGGTAGTTTGCGCTGTGAGTGCCTGCAGAAAACACTGGTAAATAACCCCTTAGTCGTGGCCATAAGGTGTTTTTTTCATTTCATATGTTAAACCAATTGACTTCTTTTTTCTGGTCGCTATGTTGTTGTACTAAATACCAGGGGCCTCATTTACAAGAAACGGACACATTGCTGCGTTGAAGCAGCAATGCGTCAGTTTTCTTGCACCTGCGGGAGAAACTCTTGCGCCACCAAACGCTACACCATGGCACAGGGGGGGCTTGAGCCCTTGCGTCACTTTTGCACCATGTTGCGTCATATTTACAAAGTTACGCATGTAGGTAGATGCGTCACTTTGTAAACCCCTGCGTCACATTATGCCTGCGCCAGGTATAATGTATGCAGGGGGAGCGTTCTGGCGCAAGTAAGCCTTGTAAAAGTGATGCAATGAAATCATTTTTGCGCCTACAGATACGTCAGAAATACTGACGTATCTGTAACTCCTTGTGTCATGATGCGTCATACTGTAAATATGACGCATCCAGCATGTCGCGAGGAGGGCGCAATGAAAAGTGACGTATCGCTGTTTTCATGCAGCGATGCGTCACTTTTCATAAATGAGGCCATGGGTTTTTTTGGTGCATTGCTGGAGTTGGTGTAAAAACCGACGCAACTCCGGCAATGCATCAAAACACATAGGCGATGTGTCCGTTTTCGGTGACGCTTCATCTACTGTATGGGGACCAATATAATAGAGTGTGAAAAGGTGGAAAACTCACCTAGCGCTCTATTACATTGGTCCTGTATGTCACTCCTACAAGTGGGCAGAGTGTACTTATGTGTACCACTATGCCCTCTTGTATGCTTGACATAAGACAGTAATGTCGAAAAATGTGACAATTGATGTATTACCTACCTCATGTATGCACTTACCTGTTGGGGGGGACGTCATTTCCATCGTAGGAACTCACTTCAGCTGGTCAACTTCCACTGCAACAGCCAATGCGTCATTCCTATCCTATGCCTTGGTTTGGCAGGTGTTGGGATTGCGACGCATTGGCAGCGGAGCGGCAGGTTGCGTGAAAAAAAAGAGTGGTAAATACCACTGCGTCAGTTTCAAGGTAGATTTTTCCGACAGTGGCGTAACTAAACTTTATGGGGCCCCCCTGCAAAGTACATGTTGAAAAACCTACCCAGCCTGTAAAAAAATGGGCCATCTGCATCATTGTAAATATGGAGACGATGCTGCGCGGCCGTTGCGTCAAAAAAAAGTGATTCAAGGCGGCGCAAGGGGCTTGCAAATAAACCCCCCAGATATAAGGTTACACACAAGATCTACGACCCCCCACCCCCAATTTCGCCACTCATCTCGGCATCCCCCGCTTTCTCACCCCGACTTCCCCAAGAAAGAGACGGCCTGGTCTGCAAATGGCTTCCCCCTGACTGACATGACGTGAGATGATTTTCAAGGTGAAATTTCTAGTTCAGTAGAGTCACTTTCATTCAAGGCGATGAGTAAAATGTCACCCCCACGCCGCACCGCACTCGACGCCGACGCGCTGCTATTGCATTTAAATTTACTCCAGTTTTCCTTCCTGACACCTGTTTAAATCAATATCTTCCTCTCCAGGTCGCGGGCCGAATGTGCCTGGGCTCTCCGCACAGTGCTTCTCAAATCCTCTAAAATCAACACAATAATTGAAATATTTTCAAGCTGATTACACCGCAGCCTCGGGCTAGGCTGGTTGCTAAGGGTAAGCTCCCCGGTTGCTAGGGGGAGTAAATCATCTTGCATTATTTGATTTTTGTTATAGATATGAAACCGCTACTCCCTCGATTAAATGTCTCTCACTCTAACACCTATGGGACCTGGGGAAAGAGAGAAGGAAAGCGGCAACCTTGACCCTGTCAAATAAATATCTCTAACTTTTCCTGTCCTCCGGCTCTCAGTCCAAACCTGTCTGCTGATATATATTTTTTAACCTGACTTTAAATAACAAAGCTGTGGGGACAAGCAGATGAAGAGAGGGGAAAAACGGCTTGTTCTATTAGAGAATCTCTCAGCTTGGCTAAACACTTTCTATTTACTCAAAACACGGTGTGATGGGAAGCTACACAGATCTAATGGCCTCGGAGATGAGGCGCGGCGGCCATTATGGCTCGCCCTCGCGCCGTGCCTGGGTGGGCTAGGGGGAAATAAGACAATATTCTAGCCGCTGCCGCGACAAAACGCACACAAATATAGGCGGGTGGGGCGCCTTCAGGAGGTGGATAATATAATATCCCTAATTGTCCTTTGTGGGAGGAGCAAGGAATGAGTGTCAATCAATGGGCATCATTCTATTTAATTCCGTTATATTCTATTAAGTTGAAATGCAAGACAATGCACGCATTTTTTCGACTCTATGACCTTACTAGACAATTATTTGCTTAAGAAATATTTTGATAAGATTTGTAGCGAATTTAGGTAAATTGCATCTGTGCCGCACAATTTTGCGCAAGTGCCGGGCAATCTTGACTTGTTATTTACAGAAACTGGTATGTGCAAAATTATTTTTTTTGCACTGGACAGCTGGTAAAAGTATGATTTTTGCACTGGTCGGTTAGTGCCAACATCGGTGATTTTTTGTACAAATGATGTATATTTCCACTGCCAGGGTACACTGCTGCTGCCTACTAGTAGCATTTACAGGCCCTGGGCCCTGGGCACTGGTACTAGCACATATTAGAGACATAAAAGTAAATTAACGGTGCCGTTTAGGCGTATACCAATTTTACTAAGTTTGAAGGAGAGTGCCACTGGCTAGCAGGGGTAAAGTGCACAAATTCCTAATGGGAACAAAAAAGAATTTAGCATTCAAAAAATTGGGGCAGTACCGCATCAAGGATGTCAAGGCCTGTCAGTCATCATTTTGTAACAGAGGTGGTCTTAACCCCCTTCAGTAACATGTACTTAGTGCCTGTTCTTGAGGCACTTGTGTAAGAAGGTGGCCCCTATGTTTCAGGTAGGCCTGGCTAAGACATGGCAAACAATGGTATGGCAGTGGTCCTATGTTTTCCACGAGGGGAACGCTTGGTGCCCCCTCCAGGCCCCAGAAGATCTCACTTCACCCAGGAGAGACCTGGGTGTGTGCACACAGGTTAGATTAGCCTGATGCTAGTGCCAAATAAAAGGGCAAGATACCAGTTTCACAAGCAATCGGGCACTCAGGACAGGTGTACATATTGGTTCACCATGTAGGGGACATTCCTGTTGCAACACCCTTGTTTTTCATTTTCCAGATGTTCGTGCATCTCCATGGCTACCCATGACTCTTCATAGCCCACCAAGATCAAATATTCTGGAGCCCAGCCTGCATGGCCTCAGGCTTACTGGAAAATCCATGTTGCCTGAGCACCGGTTGAATGGAATCAAAGCATGTACAGGTGTGGACAGACAGGGGGAATGTGCCGAACACAAGATGGAAACAGGCGGTCCCTGTGGCCCCTGCAGATTCCAGCAATGAAGGAGCGACAGTCTTAGACTCTATACCAGTGGAGGTGTCCCTCACCCCCTTCAAAAGGAGGCTAATGCTATCCAAGGAACAGGCCTCTTTTATTCAACATCTGTTCATTGACATGGTACACCAGGCCCTGGCTTTGAGAGGTGCAACAAGGGTAAGTCAAGCTTGATAAAGGGAATACATACTGGGGTTACACAAAAAGGTGTTTAGTGCATTGCAATAGATGGAAAGGTGACTTTCTCCTGGAATCAAATCTACTATTTTGCTAAATCAACATTAAAATATATGAAATACTACCACACAAAATGGTGCTTTGTCTGAACTTAAGGATCAAGTCAAGAGAGTCCATAAAATGACGAAGAGCAATATAACAGCAGCATGGAAAGTTGACAGCGACAGAAAGCTGGAAACATGATAACCCCACAAATATGCTGCAAATAAACAAACTGAAAAATCCAAAGACTAGGTAGTCAGGTAAAAACTAATTTTTTTTGTTTAACACCTTAACCATGGCCTTTATTTCGTGGCAGTTCGGCGGTTTTAATAAGTGGGATGGTCCGCGTCGTCCGTTGGACGTTCGCAGCACCAGCGAGGTAGTGTTCGAGACGGCCAACGGCCGACGGCAGCAGGGAAGGGGTTAAATGTGTTTTTATTAATTTTTAAAGTTTGGAGGTTATGCAATTTTACAATATTTCAGTACACTGTGGACAGTATTATTATCATGCATTTTTAAACTTGTCCGTATCATTACACTTACTGCAGCGTTCCAATAATGTTTATTTAGTTTAACCAATAGTACATTATCAACATTCAGGTAAACACTCATATGAGCAAAAGAGAATATATCCTGAGCTTAGTTCACCATCAATTAAAGTCCTTAATAAATCAAAGTAGAGACGGTCTTCTTGTTCTTCATTTATTTCACAATGCTTCTCCAAAACACAGTCCTAGCCGGCAACACGTGTTTCGTCTTTGTGGTGTAAGCATATCTAGTTTAACCAATAGTGCATTATTAACATTCAGGTAAAACGCTCATAGGAGTCCTGCCAATATGCACTCACCTGCATGCAAGCTAAGAAGTATTAAATGTAACTAGAACCAAATTATTTTTCCCAAGAATGGAACAAGTGTACAACATGAAAACTAGCACAGTGGTTCTGTGGTCTCATTTACCCACAAGTCTGGATCACGATTGTAGAACTGATATTATTAAAACTAATAATTTTAAGTAATGTAAATAAGAATTACATATGCCTTTCCTTCTTTCAACAACTCAAATTACATTCTTCTTGACATGTAAAGGACATTTCTGTGAGTGAAGATGGCAGAGTGCGCAAAGGTGCAAGTGTTGTGACAATATAACCAAGCTGTTGGGATGGAAAAGGCCTCTGCATGGACGATCACAAATCATGGCTCATGGACTGCGGTCTTTTTGGATCAGGAGGGGTGTCCAAAGTGCTGCCCTAAAATATGTGGAAGGCTTCTGCCTTCACCAGGAGTTAACACAAGGCGATGATTGATGGTAGGCTGAAACTTTTCAAACACTCAACCCCCGTCACAGATCTGGGTTGAATCCATCATCGTTCTTTAGCTCACTTTGCCACCCTAGTTCAGACTCAGCCATATGCAAATCAGTCTTGTGCCTCATGGGAACAGTCCAGACTGAACTACCAAGCTAGGTCTTCCCTAGCTCGGGATCAGCAGACCGGTCAGCTTCGTTGCGGTGCCTGCAGGTGCAGGGAAGTGACTTCTTCACTTCAGTGGAGATTCCTTCAGGTGTCCTGGATGTCCACAGGCCTTCGAAGGTTCCTGTATGGATCACAGGCACCGACATTGCAGCAGATGAGCATGGTAATGAGACCAGGAGCAGCAGGAGTCTTCCTAGTTGCAGTCTGTAGGAAGGGGGAGACTCTAGTTGGCGCAGTGCGAGCACTAGCGACAAGCAGGGACTCTCTCTTCCTCGTCAGGGCTGAGGGTTACCTTCCAGACAACCTCTGCTTACCCTCTAGGTAGTGTGGCTTAAGCAGTCTTAGGCTAATCTTTGGGGCACATAGGGTTAAACACTTGCAACAGTACACCCTTACAACCAACCCACCACACAACGAGACCAGACTGTATTCTTGTAAAAATATATTTCTTTATATAAACTTTACGCAGGCTTGTGAATACAGTCAATAACTTTTACGGATACGGTTGCAGATTATTAGCTTTAGGTTACCACAGTTCTTATTGTAGTTCTTTTGAGGCCCGTAGGCCGGCGTTAAACAAAGGTCTTTGTGGAGCCAGCGGCTTCCAGGGGATCTGTCCCACGTCGCGTTGCCTTCCCGGTGTCGCTGATCGTTGCGGCTCTTCGGCCGAGCAGGTCACTGGTCGTCCGGGGCAGCGGTGCTCTGTGGCGGCACGGTCCTCTCTTCGTCGTCTGCTCCGACCTTGGAGTCGGCGGCTGTGTGGCGGTGACAAGTGGCGGTACGGTCCCCAAGCGCAGGACGTACCCCGCCAAATGTCGGTGCAGCTGTGGCCTCACAGCTGGGCTGTCGGGCAGGTTGCCGACCTGGTGGACTCTCGTAGGGCAATAGTCTGTCCTTGCAGGTGAGGGACGGCTCGCTATGCAGTCGCCTCGATAGCTCGGACCAGACGGGTCCTCCTTCGCTTTGCTCTCGGGCTCCCAGCGCAGGTGTGGTCACGATGTTCGGGCCAGCGGCGGCTGGTCCTCACTGTGTTTCCGCTGTAGCTTTGGGCCCCGGTCACGGTGGTCGGGAGGGAGTGGATGCCTTAGAGGAGCTTCCTCTTTGTCGGTACTGCGGCGATGGTCAGCACCCGCAGTCGCTTTCTTCCAAGGGGGGGTTTAGCGTCCACTGGTCCTGGGACGCTGGTCAGGGGGCAAGTTCAGTTCCAAGCCCTTGGAGATCTCTTCGCAGAGTTTGGCACAAGTAGCACAAAAGTCTTTTCGTAGTCTTTTTGTCTTCCTCTCCTTCGGCAGCAAGGCACCAGACACAGGCAAGAGTCAGCACCCTTCCTTGTCTTCTCGCGGTCCTTCTCGTAGGGCAGAGTCGTTCTGTGGCCCAAACTGGATCTAACTTTCAAGGAGCAGGGCTCCATCTTTTATAGGCCAATTCTTTTGTTCTCGCAGGCCAGGGGGGCCTTTGCATAGCCACTCTCAGTTCTGGAGTACCCCGACGGGTGTACTCCGGCTCTGCTTTCAGTGTGAGGGGCAGGCGCATCAGACGCCCCACAGGAGGTGGAGCCAGCATGGTCCGGACAGGGGTGGCCAGAGTACCTTGTTGATGGGGCTTCGCCCTTCCTGGGCCAGGTGCCGGCAGAGTCATCCGCCGCTCCCCAGGAGGGTGGAGAGAGCATTGTGGTGGCCGAGCACAGTGACAGTTCGAGTCAAGAGGCACTCCTACCTCCCACTAAGGTGTAATCTGCGCATTCACCACCTGTCATCCCTCCAGCCCTGTCACTCACACATCCCAGACAGTCGGATACACATACTGGCAGAGGCAACTGAAATGGTTAGGCAAGCAAATGCTGACTTTCTAAAAGTAGCATTTGCAAACCCAGGATAATAAAATAAACTTGACTACAAGAAATATCTCATCGTCCTGAGTCCAGGCATACTAAACATGACTCACTACCATGCTCCTTGAGCCTGCGGGGATTATAGGGTATAATAATCCTCGCAGCTCAGTCTGGCCTAATGGAGCAGGTAGCCTTCAGTAGTGAAATACGGTCTTCGTTGTAGGTCACTACCAGGACATGCCACGCACATCAGGGCTTGTCCTACCTCGCACCTACAATGCACCCTGCCCGCAGGCCTACCATAGGGGTGACTAATATGTAGTCAAGGGAAGGGTCGGTGCTGGCAAGTGGGGACACTTGCCCAGCTAGCGTGACAGTACGAGACCGCACGCGGGTTCTGCGGTCGCAGTTCCCAGACACATCTTTACGGCTGCTTGGGTGGGTGGCGCAACCAGCGCTGCAAGCCCACCAGCAGTATTGGCATCTACACGCCCCGGCACTCTCTCGTGCGCGTTACTAGGGACTAACAGTAAATCCAATGCACCAATCATGGATACCAATCGTATGTACAGTTTAGAGTAGGGAGCACTTGCACTGCGGCACGGATCAGCCGTGGCGCAGTGCTCTGAGTATCGGAAAACCAGCAAAACATCGGAGGCACATCAGCAAAAAGTGGAAGGGAGACTCACGCCAAGGTGCCAGGTCTAACATGTGTCCCCTCCAGCTGAAATGTGGGGGGAACTACCCTTCCCCAGGGAGTTCCACATCACTAAGGCGGAAAAATCTGGACAGACCGTCAGCGTTGGCGTGATCGGTGCCAGGGCGGTGTTCCACCGTAAAGTCCATACTCTGTAGAGAAATGGACCACCTCAATAGTTTCGGGTTCTCACCCCTCATTTGCATCAACCATCTGAGGGGCCTGTGGTCCGTCTGAACTCGGAAGTGAGACCCAAACAAGTAGGGTCTTAGCTTCTTCAGCGCCCAGACCACAGCAAATGCTTCACGCTCGATTGCACTCCACCTACTTTCCCGTGGAAGTAACCTCCGACTTATGAAGGCTACGGGTTGGTCAAAGCCCTCCTCAGTCATCTGTGAAAGAACAGCCCCTACACCATGCTCTGAAGCGTCTGTTTGCACAATGAACTCTTTGGAGAAATCGGGGGCCAGGAGCACGGGCGCCGTGCACATGGCAGTCTTCAGGGTGTCGAAAGCTTTCTGACAGGTGTCAGTCCAAATCACATTCCTGGGCTGCTTCTTCGAAGTCAGCTCTGTCAAGGGGGTCACAATCGTGCCATAGCCCTTGACAAACCTCCTGTAATACCCAGTGAGCCCCAGGAAGGCTCTCACTGCCGTCTGGGTCTTGGGGGGTTCCCAAGCCAGGATGGTTTCGATTTTGGGCTGCAAGGGGGCTACCTTGCCACTCCCAACTTGGTGTCCCAAGTACACCACGGAACCCTGCCCAATCTGGCACTTGCTTGCCTTGATTGTGAGGCCTGCTCTGCGCAGGGCCATCAACACTTCCCAGAGGTGTCGCAGGTGTTCGGGCCAGGTGCCGCTGAACACCGCGATGTCATCCAGGTAGGCGGCACTGAACTCGTCCAGTCCAGCCAACACCTGGTTGACCAATCTCTGAAAGGTGGCAGGGGCATTCTTCATTCCAAATGGCATAACCCGGAACTGGAAATGCCCATCTGGGGTAGAGAATGCCGACCTCTCCTTTGCCCCATCGGTCAAGGCGATCTGCCAGTACCCAGACGTCAGATCAAACGTGCTGAGAAACCGGGCAGCCCCTAGCCGATCAATGAGCTCGTCAGCTCTGGGGATGGGGTGCGCGTCAGTCTTCGTGACTGAATTGAGTCCTCTGTAGTCCACACAGAACCGGAGTTCGGGTGTGGCTCCCGGCGCAGCAGCCTTTGGGACCAAGACCACGGGGCTGGACCAAGGACTGCTGGAAGACTCAACCACCCCGAGGGCAAGCATCTTGGAGACCTCCTCCTTGATGCAGGCCCGCACCCTGTCAGTCACCCGGTAAGCCTTATGCTTCACCGGCAAGCTGTCTCCCGTGTCCACATCATGGACGCACCAATCTGTGACGCTCGGAACCAGGGAAAACAGGTCTGGAAACTGCCCCAGCAACTGGCGGCAATCCTCCTGTTGTTCGGCGGTCAGGGAGGGTGAGAGGTTAACTCCATCCACTGACCCATCCTTCTCACAGGCCACCAAGAGGTCCGGTAGAGGCTCTGACTCCTCCTCCATTCCGTCATCGGTTGCCAACAACATGCCCACTTCGGACCTTCGCAAGTGGGGCTTGAGGCGGTTGACATGTAGGACCCGCAAAGGGTTCCTGGCCGTCTTCATGTCCACCAAGTATGTCACGGGGCTTTTCCGCTCCACAACCTCGAATGGTCCTGTCCACTTATCTTGAAGGGCACAGGGCTCCACCGGGGCCAGGACATACACCTCTTGTCCAGGCTGAAGCTCGACCAGAGTGGCATTCTGATCGTACCACCGCTTCATTTCTTCCTGGCTCGCTTCCAGATTTGCCTCGGCAAGTTGTCTGAAGCGCCTGGTCTGGTTTCTGAAGGCCAGCATGTAGCTATATACATTCTGGGGAGGTTTCCTGGGAGATTGCTCCCAGCCTTCCTTTACCAAACTCAGTGGTCCTCTCACGGGGTGGCCGTACAGCAGTTCAAAGGGACTAAACCCTAGGGACTTCTGTGGCACCTCGCGGTAGGCAAACAGTAGGCATGGTAAGAGGACGTCCCACTTACGCCTCATCGGACCTTCCAGGCCCATGATCATGCCTTTGAGGGTTCGGTTGAATCTTTCAACCAACCCGTTACCTTGGGGATGGTAGGGGGTGGTGAACTTGTACGTTACGCCACACTCCTGCCAAAGGGATTTCATATATTTCGATATGAAATTGGTCCCCCTGTCGCTCACTACCTCTAGAGGGAATCCTACTCGTGAGAAAATTCCCATCAGTGCACGCCCCACCACGGGAGCCGTCACTGTCCTCAGAGGTATGGCTTCAGGGTACCGGGTGGCATGGTCCACCAAGACCAGGATGAACCTGTTGCCCATGGCTGTCTTGGGGTCCAGAGGCCCGACGATGTCAATACCCACTCGCTGGAATGGCGTACCGACCACAGGGAAGGGTTGGAGGGGAGCCTTGTTCTTCCCTCCCGTCTTCCCACTTGCCTGGCAAGTCGGACAGGTTCTGCAATAAGTGTCGGAACTTTTATGCATCTGGGGCCAGTAAAAGTGGGTGACAAGCCTGTCATAGGTCTTGTCCATCCCTAGATGTCCTGCTAAAGGCACATCATGAGCCAAACCCAGTAGGAAGGCTCTGAACTTCTGGGGTACCACCAGCACACGGGCTGACCCAGGTTCAGCAGCCTTAGGCTCCGAATACAGGAGGTCGTTCTCCCAGTACACGTAATGTGTTTTGGCCTGAACACCATTGGCCTGGTCTGCAGCCTGCTGCCGCATACCCACGAGAGAAGGGCATTCTTTCTGCTCCCTGCAGAATTCCTCCCTGGAGGGTCCTCCTTCTTGCTGCCAATGGGTCAGCTCAGGCAGGTCCCCCAGTTCAGCGATCTGTTCCCCTGTAGGCTCCAGGGCATCCCCCTTAAGGTCTGCCTCCTCCTGGACCGTAGGAACTTCAGGGGCCGGTTTCCCGCGCCCCCTGCGCCTTCTCCCTAAGACCGGTTCCTGGGCCTCTCCATCAGGCCCCAGGACCTCTCGATCACCCTTACTGGCTGCCATCGACCGTGTGGTCACGCACGCCCAGTCAGGCAGACCCACCATCCGCAGGTGAGTCGTTTTCTCCACCTTTTCCCAAGGGGAGTGCTCCAAGTCGTTCCCGAGCAAACAGTCAACAGGCATGGTTTTTCTCACACAGACCTGCAGAGTACCAGAGACCCCCCCCCACTCGAAGGGAACTTGAGCCATCGGACACTGACTCTCAGAATTATCAGCGTTGATAACCCTACAGTAGGCATGGGGTACAACCTGCTCTTGAGACACCAGGTGCTGCCTCACCGCAGTCACACTGGCTCCTGTGTCTCTAAGAGCCTCGGCTTCCTTACCATTGATGATCACCACCTGCCCATATTTCTTAGTGTTAGAGGGCAGGTAGTTCGTAGGGATCATCTCACTGTCTCCTAACGAGACCAGGGTCATGTGAACGGGATCTCCACCCCCCGGGACCATCATTTCTTCTCCCAGGTGAACGCTAGTCACTTGTCGGGGCGGAGCACCAGTGGGTGCGGGTTTTCCAAATAGGCGACACTTGGGGTCACTCGATATGTGCCCAGGCTCGCCACATTTGAAACAATTGAAGGGCCCCTTTGGAACAGGTTTACCTGTCGGGGCCCCATTCTGCTTCGGGGGTGGGGGAGGCTGAGAACCCTGCTGCGGATTCCCTTGGGAACTACTTTGGGGGCCTTTTTGGAACCCTTTCTGTTTTCCCCCCTTGTCCCCCCCACTCTTCTGCTGGGGACCCTGCCCACTCTTGGCGGAATCTCCCACGGGACCCTTGTGGACCCTGGTGCTGAGCCAGCGGTCCGCCTCCTCAGCAAGCTTCCTCGGGTTGGACAGCTTGCTATCGATCAGATGTTGGCGTAACTCAGGAAAACAGTGATCAGACAAGTGCTCCCATGCAATTAAATCAAAGAGACCTTGAAAATCATTCACTTTGTTACCTTTCACCCAACCATCCAGTGCTCTGCAAAAGTAAGTCACATATTCCACATACGTATTCCCAGGCCGCTTAGTACATCCCCTAAACTTCTGTCTATACATTTCAGGGGTAAGCCCGTACCTGCTCAACAAAGCTTCTTTCATGTGGGTATAGGACCTCTGATTCTCGACGGGCAAATCTAGCAAGGTATCTCTCCCTTCGCTAAGGAACCTTCCCCACAACCCCGCTCCCCAATCCTTTTCAGGGACCCGGTGGGAGGACATGGCTACCTCATATGCCCTAAACCATTGTCCTATGTCATCCCCCTTAAAGAACTCCTTGACTACGTCCTTCGGGATATGCACTCTTGACTCTACCTGCACTGGCGATGTGCTGCCACCAGAGGGAGGCCGATCCAAGTCTCTCTCTTTGAGACTTATCTCCCTCATTTTCACCTCATAATCCATCTGGTGCTTTCGCTCTTCCAGCGCCATTCTTTTCGTTTCAAGCTCCAGCTGGATTTTCAATTCTGCCAACTTTCTTTCGTGATTCCGGGTTTCCTTCCTGTCCGCCAGCTCCTCTGGCGACAGGCCTTTTCCAAAGCTGTGTTCGCTGTCCTGCCGCTCGAGATCGATCAGATCCCCAAGCGCATTCTGCTCCTCCGTTGCGTTCTGCTCGGCGAGGACGTCTTGCTCTTCCGGGGTCTTTCGGGACTCTATCCAGGCTTTCAGGGCCTTGGAGAGCTGCGTTTTGTTTTTGCAGCCAGCGTGCGGAACTTTGAGTTTCTTGCAAAAGAATTTCAGTTCGTCCTTGGAATATTTATCCACTTTGGCGGGGTCCCACTCTACCTCCAAAACCTCGGAGGTCGTGGATTCCGCTCCATCCAGGCTCTTTGTGCCCGGCATGGTTTCTGCACTCGGAATCTTCTTTTCAAAACGCAAAGTCTGTGGTTTAATAACTGTACCGTAATCCTTGTGTAGTGGTCAGAAGCTCAGGTATAACTATCGCAAGTGTAAATTCGAAATCCTCACCGCTGCGTCCAATGTAGGAAGGGGGAGACTCTAGTTGGCGCAGTGCGAGCACTAGCGACAAGCAGGGACTCTCTCTTCCTCGTCAGGGCTGAGGGTTACCTTCCAGACAACCTCTGCTTACCCTCTAGGTAGTGTGGCTTAAGCAGTCTTAGGCTAATCTTTGGGGCACATAGGGTTAAACACTTGCAACAGTACACCCTTACAACCAACCCACCACACAACGAGACCAGACTGTATTCTTGTAAAAATATATTTCTTTATATAAACTTTACGCAGGCTTGTGAATACAGTCAATAACTTTTACGGATACGGTTGCAGATTATTAGCTTTAGGTTACCACAGTTCTTATTGTAGTTCTTTTGAGGCCCGTAGGCCGGCGTTAAACAAAGGTCTTTGTGGAGCCAGCGGCTTCCAGGGGATCTGTCCCACGTCGCGTTGCCTTCCCGGTGTCGCTGATCGTTGCGGCTCTTCGGCCGAGCAGGTCACTGGTCGTCCGGGGCAGCGGTGCTCTGTGGCGGCACGGTCCTCTCTTCGTCGTCTGCTCCGACCTTGGAGTCGGCGGCTGTGTGGCGGTGACAAGTGGCGGTACGGTCCCCAAGCGCAGGACGTACCCCGCCAAATGTCGGTGCAGCTGTGGCCTCACAGCTGGGCTGTCGGGCAGGTTGCCGACCTGGTGGACTCTCGTAGGGCAATAGTCTGTCCTTGCAGGTGAGGGACGGCTCGCTATGCAGTCGCCTCGATAGCTCGGACCAGACGGGTCCTCCTTCGCTTTGCTCTCGGGCTCCCAGCGCAGGTGTGGTCACGATGTTCGGGCCAGCGGCGGCTGGTCCTCACTGTGTTTCCGCTGTAGCTTTGGGCCCCGGTCACGGTGGTCGGGAGGGAGTGGATGCCTTAGAGGAGCTTCCTCTTTGTCGGTACTGCGGCGATGGTCAGCACCCGCAGTCGCTTTCTTCCAAGGGGGGGTTTAGCGTCCACTGGTCCTGGGACGCTGGTCAGGGGGCAAGTTCAGTTCCAAGCCCTTGGAGATCTCTTCGCAGAGTTTGGCACAAGTAGCACAAAAGTCTTTTCGTAGTCTTTTTGTCTTCCTCTCCTTCGGCAGCAAGGCACCAGACACAGGCAAGAGTCAGCACCCTTCCTTGTCTTCTCGCGGTCCTTCTCGTAGGGCAGAGTCGTTCTGTGGCCCAAACTGGATCTAACTTTCAAGGAGCAGGGCTCCATCTTTTATAGGCCAATTCTTTTGTTCTCGCAGGCCAGGGGGGCCTTTGCATAGCCACTCTCAGTTCTGGAGTACCCCGACGGGTGTACTCCGGCTCTGCTTTCAGTGTGAGGGGCAGGCGCATCAGACGCCCCACAGGAGGTGGAGCCAGCATGGTCCGGACAGGGGTGGCCAGAGTACCTTGTTGATGGGGCTTCGCCCTTCCTGGGCCAGGTGCCGGCAGAGTCATCCGCCGCTCCCCAGGAGGGTGGAGCCAGCATTGTGGTGGCCGAGCACAGTGACAGTTCGAGTCAAGAGGCACTCCTACCTCCCACTAAGGTGTAATCTGCGCATTCACCACCTGTCATCCCTCCAGCCCTGTCACTCACACATCCCAGACAGTCGGATACACATACTGGCAGAGGCAACTGAAATGGTTAGGCAAGCAAATGCTGACTTTCTAAAAGTAGCATTTGCAAACCCAGGATAATAAAATAAACTTGACTACAAGAAATATCTCATCGTCCTGAGTCCAGGCATACTAAACATGACTCACTACCATGCTCCTTGAGCCTGCGGGGATTATAGGGTATAATAATCCTCGCAGCTCAGTCTGGCCTAATGGAGCAGGTAGCCTTCAGTAGTGAAATACGGTCTTCGTTGTAGGTCACTACCAGGACATGCCACTCACATCAGGGCTTGTCCTACCTCGCACCTACAATGCACCCTGCCCGCAGGCCTACCATAGGGGTGACTAATATGTAGTCAAGGGAAGGGTCGGTGCTGGCAAGTGGGGACACTTGCCCAGCTAGCGTGACAGTACGAGACCGCACGCGGGTTCTGCGGTCGCAGTTCCCAGACACATCTTTACGGCTGCTTGGGTGGGTGGCGCAACCAGCGCTGCAAGCCCACCAGCAGTATTGGCATCTACACGCCCCGGCACTCTCTCGTGCGCGTTACTAGGGACTAACAGTAAATCCAATGCACCAATCATGGATACCAATCGTATGTACAGTTTAGAGTAGGGAGCACTTGCACTGCGGCACGGATCAGCCGTGGCGCAGTGCTCTGAGTATCGGAAAACCAGCAAAACATCGGAGGCACATCAGCAAAAAGTGGAAGGGAGACTCACGCCAAGGTGCCAGGTCTAACACAGTCTTAATGCCAAGAGTGAAGTCCAACGAAGTCTATAGTGCCCGGACGGTCGAAGAAGAAGTGGTGTCTTGAAATGAATCTTGTCCCACGACGAATCTAGGGATCTACCTACAGTTAAGCCCTTAAGTACCCTAAGGAAAGGGTTGGGACGATTCAGGGTTCCCTCCCAGGGAAAGGGTCAGGCAGTGAGGAGGATACTCCCATGTACTCTGTCCAGTTTCACTCCCAATCCATACAAAATTCCCATTTCCATACTGTCGGGAGTGTAGCACCACTCCAAACTTTAATCCATTCAGAAAGCAGCAGCTAGAATTCTGCTTAAGTTACCTAAACATCACCCTACATCGAAAGCTATAAAACAGCTTCATTGGCTCCCAGTTCGACGATGTGTCGATTATAAGACGCTTTGCGTGGTGCATAAAGCCTTGTTTGGTGGTGGGGCTGAAGTTGTGCAATCCTTGTTTTCCCGTTACCTCCCTTCATGGTCTCCAATGTCAGCCACTCTTGGCCTGGTACAACTCCCCAAGATAAAAAGAGTAAGATGTGGAGGAAAACGGTTGTCTTTTCTGGCATCCAAACTTTGAAACTCGCTTCCTGTACACTTTAGAAGGTTACCAAATAGATCGGTCTTTAGGAAAGAAATCAAAACACAGCTTTTTCCCAACCCTTAATATGCCAGTTGTTATGTTTCAGTCACTTCACCCCAGCGCCAAGACACCTCGGCAGTAGTGCGCTTTATAAATACCCTCAGTCAGTCAGTCAGTCATATGCGGATCATATCTCAGCGAGCTTCCATCAGAGCAACATTACAGGAAATAATTGTGTATCTGTCTAATGTTTTTTACCCCCAGATTTACATGGTCACCATCTGTAATGTGAAATCTACTGTAATTTACAGCACCTCCAAGGTCCTGCCTTACCCCTTCCCACAGAATGACTGAATTTTAGGGTAGTCCCAGAGTGTGTGTAGTAGTGTGCCCCTCTGCTGACTTCTCGACAAGCATAGGTCGGAATCACTCCTTCCCATTCGGAATAACTTGGTTTTTTGTAAAGGATGTCCTATGGAGCCTTTTAAAGTGGCTCAACTGAAACCTTGCTCTCATTGCCATCTCACAGGGATATCCGCATGCCGCTCCCCAATCGTCATCCTGCAGTTTACCCAGGTAAGCTTCCCACTTCCACCTCAGAAAGTCTAGTGAGGGAAGGCCATTATGTAGAAGCGTAGAATAGATTTGGGACACTGGTCAGGGACACCCCAACACCCTGTATTCTAGAGGTGTCTCGTCTTGTATCTTGCTCAGGAACTCTTTGTGCTGGCTTAGGATATAGGTCAGCTGCAGGTATCTAACATATTGACTACCCATCAGTTCATATTGTCAGAGAAAGGTATCATCTGGCTGTCTCGCCACACATTCCCAATTTTGGAAATATCCAGCAGGTCCTATTTTCTGTGGTCCTGAATGACTGCTTGGAGTTTGTGCCATCAGCCTACATCTGTTTTATAGCTCCCAAGAATTCTGGTGAGGTTTTCTCTAGGAAGTCTTCCCTATCTGTGGTCAAAAATATGCCCAGATATAAAAACACAGTCGGCTCCCATCTCAGAGGATTGTCTCATTGTGCAGTAGAGGTATTCCAGGATAGATGGTATGCCCGAGTAAGACCCAAAGGTCCCTACAATCTGTAGGATCCTCGGCCTGCAGCTTTCCAGTCCCACCAGATAGAGCAGGATATCGTTCACCGAGAGGGAAATTACGTCCTTCCAGTCCGAATTCAATCTCAACCCATGGAGTAGCACGTCCCTCCCTATCCAAGTGTCAATCGGCTTGAGCGCCACCACGAATAGCAGGGCAGACAATTGGCACTATAAGGTACCTCTGGCTAGTCTGAACTCTGTGGATAGCGCCCCATTCACTTTTACGCTCAATATCGGGTTAGTGTATGGAAGTCTCATCCACTACAGGTATTTGGGGTCGAATCCCATATTGTCCAGGGCTGTCTACATGTATGGCCAGTCTAAGGAATCAAATGCCCGTTCAGCGTCCAGGGCTAGCAAAATCACCCACTCAACTATGTAGGTCTCGCGCACTAAGCACCACGCCAGGCGACGTACGTTGTGTTTCAGTGATCTATAGGGCATAAAGCCCGACTGATCTGGCTCACCAGGATATCAACATCCTGTACCAAGAGGCTGGTCAGTGTTTTCGGGATAATCTTGGTATACATATTTAGCAGTGACAGTGGCCTGTAAGAGGCACAATTCTCACTCAGTTTCCCAGGCTTGTGAATCAATACAATCACTGCCCGTCTCAGGTCCTCTGCTAAGGTGCTGTCTGTTCACACAGGGGGCCCATGATGTGGGCATTGAAGCATTAAAAAAATTCAACATGTAGGCTGGTAGAATCCGAAATTTTGATTCCCTTCATCTGGGCTTTAACTTCAAAAACTTCTTCCTCTGTGATTTCCGATTCCAACCCCAGCCTTACTTCATGTTGCAGTCGGGGGACTGGGAGATCTGCGACAAATCATTCTAGATCCCTGGGTTCTTCTGTTGGTCTGGCTCATTATAGATCTTCCAAGTAGTAGGCAAAGGTCTGTGCGATATCTGCCGAAGTTTCAGCTAGGTCTCCGGTATTCGCCCGATCGCCTGTACCCAGTGCTGACCCTCTTCCCATTTCGCTAAAAAGGCTATGATTTTACATGCTTTGTCACTTGACTCATAGAGTCACTCCTCCTGCTCGTGAAATTTGGCCCTTGCCTCTTGTTGGACATTAGTCTGCAGGCCGTGTCTGAGTCCTTCTATACTATGCACCAGTTCCCTGGAGAGGGTCCTCACATAGTCTCTTTTCCACTGCATCAAGGTCGATTCCAGCTCTCTAGTCTCCCTATCATGCTCCCTCCTTTTTCCTGAACAGTGCACAATTAATTGTCTTGTAAGCCTCCCAGAGAACCATATCTGAGTCTACCATGCCTTTGTTGTCTTGAAAGTATTGAGTGGAAGTCTCCGTGACCAGCTTTCTTGTACTCCAATTGGTCAACTCCTGCAGGTCAAGCTTCCACTCCTCCATTGACCTCGGGACTGCCAACTGCAGGTGTGTAGCTATGGGAAAGTGGTCTGAGATACCCGGCGGTATAAATGTGGTGTGTTTGTTGGCCCAATTGACAGTTGGGCACCAGTAAATAATCCAACTTGGCCAGACAGCTCCTTGTGTTAGCCACAAATGAGTATTGACGTGTTGCTCAGTGGTCCCTCCTCCAGAGATCGGCCAGTTCCAGTGCCACTAGAAACTGCGAAAAACTCCGGTCTACCCATGGGTTATCTCCTGAAGCTGTCACCTTGTCCTTGAGGTCTTAGCCAGTGAGAAGTATAGCCTCTGGTAGCCACGTTAGCCAACTCCCCAGGTGGTCCAGATCCACCAATTGTAGTTCCGGGGGAAGTAACAGTATACCAGCACCAATTCTATGTCAGTCCACGGAGGCTCTGATTATGCTTCTCTTATCTTTACTGACCAAAAACAGCAGCCAATAGTAAACTTTAAACTTGCATGACCCCGGAAGGACAACCCCCTCCAACAGTCTGCACCAATCATTATCAAGTCCATAACATTAATAGTCCATGTAAAACCGGAACCTTCCTCTTTCTTTGCTGCTGCAGCAGCGAGTTAAGTGCCTTTCCCTTATTTTGCTTATGAATGAGGGTTTATGGTGTGTATTTCTGGATTTTATGGTGAACGTGTATGATCGAGTGCACAACTGCTTGTAGCGCGCTTGTGCTTTCCGTCTTTGCGCCTTGCGAGCGGTTTTTTATTTTTTTCCTTCTCTACGTCGGGTGTTCATTCCCGGTCCGCCGGCCTGCGGCGTGCGCTGAGTGTTTGAGCGCGTTAGGGGGCGGTGGAGTAGGAGGAGGCAGACACGGCTTCGCCGCGCACAGGGAGCAGTCGAGTGTGTGCCCCAGGTAATACGCGCATGCGCGAGGTGCCAAGTTTCGTTTTGTGTTACCGGCTCCTCGCGTTTGGCACGCTGTGGACTGCATAAATCCCTGGCTTCATATTAACGCTGACCGGAGCGTGTCCGGAACAGAGCTTTGCTCAAGGGGAGTTCTGTGAATTCTACAAGGGGTCTCCTTCCACCATAGATCGTCCTGCCTCTGTAGTGTGTGTGGCAACTGGAGTTGCTTTGTGTGTGTGTAGAGACGACACCCCTGGGCTACTCCCCCCCTTTAATCTCCTCCACACCTCCTGTAATTCGGATATGGCGTATTACGCCGAGGAGGACGACCAGTGGGTCGAATTTAATGAGTATCAAGAGTATGAGCCTGAGGAAGAATTACTGGAGGAGAATCTAGGTGAGGCTCTGGCTACCCACGACCAGAGCTCTGTAAGCAAGGCCCTGATTAAGGCGTTAAAGCCTTTTACAAAGTCCCATCACTCGGGCAAGAGGAAGGGTAAATCCTCACGTAAGGGGGATACCTCAGATCAACCCCAGGCCCATAGGATAGCAGAGATGGCCAGGTCAGTGATGAGGGACCATGGCTCTATGGCCGTTCAGACCTCGGGGGACTCCTCCTCGACGCCGCCTGGTACGTCAGACTCAGACGTGGATTCCTTAGCTCCTAGAAAGAAGTTTAAGAAAACTAAACACACTGCTTACAAGGCGGACGATAGTCAGGTCCCTAGGAACCTTCTTTTTGACCCCAATAACATAGTTCACCCTAGATCCACGGAATGGGTGCCTTGTGTCGAGGTTGCGCATTATGTCGCCAACAACTTGCGCCAGGGATTTGAGAGTGGGGTTCGTGCCACTCTGAGGTCAGAATGCCCCAGACCTTCAGTGACGGGGAAGGTGGCGGATACTCCGGACCTTGACCCCACTATGACTGCATTCATGAGGAAGTTTGCTAAGGATCCTAAAAAGGGACTGGATAGAGCACGGCGGGGGTGCCAGGACAAACTTCTGGACGTCTCTGGACCCCTCACTAAGATTCTTGAGGCGGCAGTCAAGGCCAAAGAACAGGGCGTGCCTATGGACACCTCTGACGTCATGGAATGGGCCCAGCGCGCTATGTGCTTTCTGGGGAACGCGAATGTGGCGTTGTCTACCGAGCGGAGACGCTCGTTTCTGATGCGCATCGATTCCCAATTGGCGGAGATGGCCACCAACGAGCCTGGCGCCCTGGCTAACGGCATGCTCTTCGGTGACAAGTTTGTTAAAGAAATGGGCAAGTACGTAGCCACCTTTTCTGCGATTGACAAGGCGCAGTCCACGATAAAGAGGGTGCTTCACACCGGTGTTTTTGACAGGGCCGGACGCCAGCGAGGTCGAGGGTCCGGCCGAGGTTCCAATCAGACCTCACGTGGAGGCGAACAGAGAGGCAGAGGATTTCGACGCCCCAATTTCTACCCCTCCCGTAATCGGGGAGGTCGTGGCGGAGGACAGAGAGGAAATTACAGAAGACAACAAAATAACTCTGGAGACAATTCCTATTCAGGTACGAATTCTTTGTGCAACAGAACACAAGGTGGGTGGCAGGTTGGCCTTGTTTGTCCACAGGTGGCGGGAGCTGACATCAGATCCCTGGGTGTTACAATCAGTCCAAGGGTATCAGATAGAGTTTTATGCCTCCCCCGCGCAGCGTCAAGCGCCCGCGCCACTGCATTTTTCCCTACTAGAACAGAGTTTCATAGACAGAGAGGTGCTGGCCTTGCTCGAGAAAGGGGCAATTGTGGAAACTTTGCCGCACGCTCACGGCTTTCTGAGCACGGTCTTCGTGGTCCCAAAGAAAGACCAGGGTTTTCGCTTAGTTTTAAACCTAAGGGATTTCAACGCATGGGTGGTGTATCGACACTTCAAAATGGAAGGCATACACCTACTGCGAGACATCCTGTTAGAACAAGATTGGATGGTACGTCTGGATTTGAAGGACGCTTACCTGACTGTGCCCCTTTTTCCACCGCATCGACGGTTTCTTCAATTTCAATGGCGCAACAAGTGGTTCGAGTTTGCCGCCATGCCCTTTGGCCTCTCGTCCGCTCCCTGGTGTTTCACAAACTGATGAAACCGGTGGTTCAATACTTGAGGGAGAGGGGAGTGAGGATGATCATCTACCTAGACGACATCCTGATACTGGGGTCCTCTCCGGAGATGGTGTCCCTCCATTTGTCTTGGACGATTTGCCTCCTTCAGGACCTGGGTTTCCTGTTGAATTTGCAGAAGTCCATTCTGACACCTTCACAAACGATGGAATTCTTGGGATTCCAGATAGACTCGGTGAAGGCCTAATTGCTCCTCCCGCTCAAGTAGAGGTTGGCAATCAAGAAGGAGTTGAGGAAAGCACTTGTCTCTCCGACAATTTCTTTGAGGACTTTGGCTCGCCTGGTGGGACTGTTGGCCTCGTCCATCCAAGCGATCTTTCCGGGTCCCTTACACTACAGGGCGATGCAACGATTGAAGGCCTTGCATCTTCGCAAGGGTGTGACTTACGCCCAGCAGGTTTTGCTATCGACGGACGCCCGCACGGAGATGAACTGGTGGTTGGAGCATCTGGAAGCCTGGAACGGCAGAGCCATCTTTGCTGCCACCCCAGAAGTTGTGATAGAGTCGGATGCGAGTCGATGGGGCTGGGGAGCCCGTTGCGGTTCGGTGGAGACCGGGGGGCGTTGGTCCCGCGACGAATTGAGGCTCCACATCAATTGTCTGGAACTCCTGGCGGGATCTTTTGCAGTGCGGACGCTTTCCCCGCAGAAGATTTCGTGTTGTATTCTACTACGCATGGACAATGTGTCCGCGGTACGATACATCAATCGCCTCGGGGGCACCAGGTCTCGTCTCCTAGCGGAGATAGCCAAGGACTTTTGGCATTATTGCCTGGATCATCAGATATCGGTTACAGCGGAGTACATTCCGGGTTCAGTCAACGTGACAGCGGACTGGAACTCACGGTATTTGAGGGATGCCAGCGATTGGATGCTGCATCCCAGGATATTCAGGGCTTTGGACCATCTGTGGGGTCCGTGCGTGATAGATCTGTTTGCCTCACGGCTCAACAGACAGTTACCCAATTTTTTCAGTTGGCGCCCGGATCCGCTGGCGATCAGCTCGGACGCCTTTCTTCAGTCATGGACGATGGGCATTCTTTATGCCTTTCCCCCGTTTATCATGATCCCGAGGGTTCTTGCTCAGATTCGGAGGCAGAAGGCCGAGGTGATCTTGATCTCCCCATGTTGGAAAACCCAAGCGTGGTTCCCAGTCGCGATGAGCCTTGCATGCGCACCCCCGGTGCGAATCTCATCGTTTCCAGACCTTCTGACGGATCCGGTGGGCCTTCAACATCCGCTGGTCCTTCTGGATCAGTTGTCTCTCATGGCGTGGAGACTTTCAGGAGACACTGGCAAGTGCCGGGAGTTTCTCAAGACACTCTCTTTTTCTTGTCACAGGCATGGGCGCCTTCCACCCATAAGCGATATGAGTCTGCTTGGAGACGGTGGGTTGGTTGGTGTAACGAGCGGCAGGGAGATCCGGTGGGATCTCAGATCTCTATGATTGCGATTTTTTTGTCAGATTTGGCTCGTTCAGGCTTGGCATACAGATCGGTGAACACTTTCCGGTCAGCTATTTCGGCGGGACATCCACACGTGGATGGTAGACCTGTTGGGGAACACCCACTGGTGTGTAAGGTTGTCAGGGGGATCCGGATGAGGAACCCTCCTCAACCTAAGTATACGGAGCTTTGGGACGTTTCTGTTATCTTGCGTTTTTTGTCGGCGTGGCCGGCTAATGAGGGTCTGTCTAGGAAACAACTCTCAGCGAAGCTTACGATGCTGCTATGCTTGATTTCTTGTAGAAGAGTCTCGGACATTCGAGCGCTGGATTTGGCAGGTAGAGTATTTACTCCTATGGGAGTTTCCTTTACTATTTCAAAACGTACTAAAACACATTCAAAATGTATTTCTTACCCTGCTTTTCCTCACCACAGCAAATTGTGTGTAGTAAAATGTCTGAAAGTATATGAGGATTGTACTAGAGAGTTTAGGAAAGATTTTGGTCAATTATTGATTTCTCTACAGAAACCTTTCCGCCCAGTCGCCAATGCTACTCTGGCCAGGTGGGTTTCCTGGTTGTTGAGCCTGGCGGGTATTGATTCTTTCAAGTTTGGAGCTCATTCTGTAAGGGGGGCTATGGCCTCAAAATCATTTGGTGCCGGTTCTCGGCTTCAGGACATCATGACTGCGGCTGATTGGTCCTCTGAATCTACTTTTAAAACGTTTTATCATAAACCTATTGTGGATGTGGCCTCGGTGGTGGTAGAGACACTTTAAACTAGCATAATCAGAGCCTCCGTGGACTGACATAGAATGAAAAATTGTCTAGCATTCGCGACAAAGAATTTTCAATTCTATTAAGGACACGGAGGCGAGGATTATCCCACCCGGGTGCCAGTGATGTACTTGGTATATCGATTTGAAGATGTGATGTATTTTCCCACCCAAATGATGTTATGGCTTGTTGTATTCGTTGTTGTTGGAATAGCCATTACGACATATTTTTTCGTTTCAGGAGATCAGCACAAACAGACCTGAATACGATTCCTGCGGACTGAGCTGGGTCTCAGCTGTGGAGCAGTTTTCCCCTTCGGACAACAGAATGCGGTAGTGGCCACGTTGGGCTACAGTCTTGGTTGGACTGCGGAGGACATCGCAAAGAAAGAGGAAGGTTCCGGTTTTACATGGACTATTATTGTTATGGACTTGATAATGATTGGTGCAGACTGTTGGAGGGGGTTGTCCTTCCGGGGTCATGCAAGTTTAAAGTTTACTATTGGCTGCTGTTTTTGGTCAGTAAAGATAAGAGAAGCATAATCCTCGCCTCCGTGTCCTTAATAGAATTGAAAATTCTTTGTCGCAAATGCTACACAATTTTTCATTCTTCCCCACAGCAGTGCCCACACACCGCTGCCCGATATCCCAAATCATCTGCCTATGACTGCGTGACCTGTAGTTGGAGAAATCTGCACACCAGAGTTCCCACCCCATGGACCCTCTGACAAACCTGCGTGACCTAATAGCCTTTATCTGCCCCAGGTCAGGAATCCTCTGCTGTTGCCTATAAGGTGGGTTTCCTTCCAAAAAATGATATCTGAATCTTTTCTAAAGAGGATCTTCCACACAATGCCCTGTTTTTGCTTACTAGCCAGGCTATTCACATTTCAGGAGAGTATTTTTAGGGTTAGCCCTGAAGGCACCACACAGTGTGTGCATCCCACAAATCTTGGGGTATGTCATAGACCCGCCAGGTCACCCAACCTTTTCAAGAGTGTATTCTGAACCATTGTGTCTGCCCCCTCCCCACTCCCTTGAGCTGTAGGTGTTGAACTACCTGCATCCCCAAAGCCTGAGGAGTGTGTTGCCCCAACTTAACAAACATATGTTATGTTTGAACAGCTTGAATACTGTGCACCAAGTAGTTCACAATGCTACAAGGGTACAGCCAATAGGGGGTATGACCACCACGGAGTAATCAAATACAGCATTACTAACCATGTACCAGTCATGGCCCAGACTTGTCTCAAGTCTTTGCATCTCTGGGGCCCTCCTTTGTCCTTGGCCTGTCAACCCAACATATCTTTCCTTCACTAAAGTGATCACTGGGAGTGTCCCATCCTCCAGGTCCTACTGGGAGACTCCAGATTTGCTTCTTGCATCTTCAGAGTGTTTCGCCAGTGTGGCCTATGTGTTGCCAGTGACCAGAGATAGTCCCTGTTGGATTTCTTCCACCACCATAGCCCGCTCCATTTCAGCCTGGTTCCTTGGCGGGCCTCATTCAAGCTTCAGCAAGGCTTCCATTTAGGGTTTCGCCTCTGCCATTCTATCGGATTCTTTTACTCTTGTTTCCCTGGAGTTAGGAGCCCTCACGCCGCCAGCTTGTCACAGACCTCCATAGCTGTTGCAAAGAAGTGGGAACCGTCCTGGTTGTTGATTCTCAACTTGGCAAGAAAAAATAGAGTGTATTTCAGAATCAATGTTCTCGGGTGGTATTTCACAGTAAGAAAGGTTTCCCTCAGTCGTTGCACCGTGTTGGTGTATTCTGGATATATATTCACAGAACCACCGGCCAGAGACAAAATGCACGTG
This sequence comes from Lissotriton vulgaris, assembly GCF_964263255.1. Taxonomy (NCBI): domain Eukaryota; kingdom Metazoa; phylum Chordata; class Amphibia; order Caudata; family Salamandridae; genus Lissotriton; species Lissotriton vulgaris. The sequence goes on from NC_141698.1 coordinate 95,797,119, forward strand.
TCACCTGCAGGATGTCTTCACTGTCTCTAAAATTTAACAATCTGGCGACAACCTGCCAAGGCATTATCTCTGGCCACGGCTGCCTGCCTGGTGCCCTTTGGGTTCTTTCATCAGTGAACATATTAGATGTCTTGCCCTTTAGTACTTGGGACAGGAGCCAGTCTTCCAAAAACAGTTCTATGCAGGGGCCTTCTGTGTGCTCCAGAAGCCCCACCAGCCTATCATTATTTTGCCAGGACTTACCCTCTGCATCCTCTACGCGATTTTGTAGGTGAGCTATGATCTTTTGCATATCACACACTTTTTCTTGTCCGTCTCTGAAAGTGCAAGTTTCAGTTGGGCCAGCAAGGATTCTGGTTCACCCATCTGCTCCAAAATATCCTTATGGTCAGCCCATAGGAGGCCCAGGTACAGGGCTACTGCTTCAATTTTGTGCTCTAGTGCAGCTTTGGTGTCTCTGAACGCCTCCAGGATTTCCGCAGTGTAGACCGTTAATCCCTGGTCTTCCTCCACCGAGGCAAGCCGATGCAATCCCGCATCAGATCTTGGGTGGGTCCACCACTGGTCACATCAACTGTGGGTTTTGAATGCACCATGGCAGTATCTGGCACCCATGACTCCCCGGCCTAAGGTGATACACACCACTTCGTTAAGTGCTTCACCACTTCACCCAAGGCCGTCTTATTTGGGGAGTCTCCCACAATCCCCTGAGCTCCACCCCCCACTCTCGAGCGCCAGCCCCCCAGGAGCCAATTCACTTAATCAAAACTTGTAATAATTCCTCATTAACCACAAAATGCTCAAGGGTTTCTAGGTTAAATTTAAAAAAGAACACATCCCCTTTTTCTTCTCTCACATAAATTCCACGTAAATCGTTTTAACTTTTCAGTTCCTCATCAATTGTTCAGGTGAAATCGTTTTTATTTCTTGGTTTTATTCAGTTTTCATAATCTGGGGTTGTAATGATTTCTATTAATTTCAGATGTCATGTTTTCATCGGGAATTACCCTTAAGTTTTACGTTTTTCATGGTTTTATTTTTATCTTAAGAATGTATCAACCTGTACAGTGGTATATTCTCAAAACCCTCATTCAATAATTTAAACCAAAACACAGTGTTCTAGTTGACAGAACAGTTTTCAAGATTCACTTACTCAATGAATTTTTGATTATTGTATTACCAAAATAAGAATTGTGACTTTCATGACTAATATAAAGAAGTATAATTTATATGAGAGAATTAGGTGAATATGGGTGCTTAATCAGATCACGTTTATGGACAGTGTAGTCTGACATAGGAAAGCAACGAGAAATATTACTCTAAAATATTTTGTTTCTGAATCTTTTGCAGCTCATATTTTATTATTATATGGTAGTTGTATGGTTGCATTGTATTATTATTTATATAGGGACTTCCACATCCTTTGAGAGGCATAAAGCGTTTGATCCAAGTATTTTTAGAAATAGGATTAATAAGGATATTAAATATGTTGACAAATTGTCATAAAAACAAAATCCAATACATAATGAGGATCCAATTGTAAAAAGCAATTAAAAAGGGAAATTACCCCTCAAATATAAAATAAGATCCATAAAAATATAAAAGAAACAATGATAAAATTCATATTCGCCTCTCATAAACATAGCCCGATATACAGGTAATAAAAGATGCAGCATACAATCTGAATTCATTAAGGATATTGTTACTCAACAGCTAATGAATAAATAAATGTATATATGTCTCCACATAATAACTAAGAGGCCGATTAGAATGGCGGACGGATCGCCACCGCCATGCAGGCGGTGGCGATCCGTCCGCCATCCTTGTCCATCCGCCACCTATTTCCCCCGCCATATTACGATGGCGGGGGGACCGTGGCAGACGGGAAGACCGTCCGCCGCTTTTCCGCCGCGGTCGCCTATTAGAAACGGTCTTATATGGTGGCGGTGTCTATCAGACACCGCCAGCTATATTAGGATGGTCTGAGGGAAATCACAATGAAGAGAACAGATTTCCCTTAATGGCCACACAAATCTAATGCAAATGTGCCTCTAATTAATAATAAGATATTGGTGACAAAGGCACAATAATCTATTTCATTCTTTCAAAAGATATGAATTTTATTTCATTTTTTCAAAATTATCATTGCTTTTTGTGTATAGAAATCTCTTTACTAATTTTTTCACAAGTAGAAAATTACCATTTTTTTAAAAAAAGAAGTTTTTTTATACATAGACATTTTTTTTAAATAGGACGGAGAAAAAAGTGAAAGAAAAAAAGCATGGTAAAATACATACAATACATTGCTATATACAAACTAATTTCTTATACATTACACACAAATCATTATGCCCCTGGTAATAGACAATCCATCACAACATTCTCACACATTCACACCCTATATACATGCATCACCACACCATCTGAAACAAGGAAGTTGAATCATGAATACAGGTCTCAAGGTAAAATGTGAGACCCCGCACTTGGTCGACGCGCGTTTCGGCGGCTCAAGGCCTCTTCCAGTAAAACAACCCAGGTATCCAGGGGACCTACAATATATATATAAAAAGTTGTCACCAATAACAGTACTACCACGTTGCAGCATGACATTGTTGAGAACAACACAAGGACATCCCAAATAGCCCAACCGGCATAACAACTTTATGAAAAGAAAAATAGGAGAGAGACATCCACATGTGCATAGAACATAAGTCAAATTTATATAAAAAGACAACAAGAGTGAGTAGAGAAAAATGTGCTATTATCCTAACTTCTCTGTTTTAAGGTCTTCTATTCATTACAACTGGTTGAATCTAAGGTAAATCTAATAAATAAATTTGCACTATGTTGTAAGATTAGCTTTTAAATACTTACATGAAAGGACTAAATATAAAAGTTCAGGAAAGGTTTCTGTGATAATATCCTGTATTTATTTAGGGTTTCCTAATTTGTACGTCTTCCAGTATGGTATTCTGTAGATAGAAGGACCAGATAGTAAAGCTATAATCTCTATGATGCTAATATGGTCATCAGTAATATACACATCTCAAATAGACTCTTACCCCTATGGTGAATGTTCAAAAATCACGCTAAACCTCTTCATGTGGTAAAGTCATTGCATTCTCTTCAGCTAAAAATAAAATAAAAATCAAAGGAAAAGTTGGAGAATAACTATGACTACAGAGGTACGTGTTTGGCTAAATCTAATCTCTCATACCCACCTCTATAAGCAGGCTAGTATTTCGATAATGTCTTATATATGCAGCTTCTTTTCTAATCCTACGTGAGTAGACACCTACGAATACCTCCAAGCGACCTGTCAAGATAAACATCAGGATCTAAATTTTTAAAGAATGATGGATCCATTACATTCATGAATAGGGGGCTTTCTACTATTCGAGCCAGGGACCTTATACTTAAGTCCATAAGGGAAGGGCTGAGTCCGATACATTTCCTCACGTATATGGTATGGCGAAGTTTATATTGCAATATGAAATACATGTTCATATGGGCGTCTACAGATATAATGGAGATGAAGTTGCCAATGACACTTAACTACAAACTGAGACATATCGTAGTACGATTCCTGTCTCAATACCATACAGACATTGTTTTCTCCACCGAAAACAACCAGGGGTAGCGCCTAAATACGCTGTTCGAGTTTGGGGCGTGACACATCAACAAACGTTGATCACAACAAGCGCCTCGCCATTAGCCGAACAAGGTTCGTAATCCGCATACGTTACAAGCCTGCCAAAAATGATCGAAAAATCGATTAAAAAATGTTCATGATAACATACAACCAACAGGTACAAAGGCCCCAAGTGCAAGCAAACAACTGAGCCCACTTAGGCCAGCATGCAACGAATAGCACTAATGTCCCGACACTCACCTGGCCTCAGAAAATATATATGTGCCGGCATATCCTTCTCCTAGTCAGCCCGGTCAAAGATAAAAAAACGGGTGATTACCCGTTTATTTAAACACTCAAACTACAAGGCAGATATCGCGATGATAGGCGTGTTACCGGAGGGGCAGTCGTACATATGGTTTAAAACTAAAAATCAAAGAAGGGCTATGGTTCCGCCATGATTAATGAGGGTACTAGACCTAGGAAAAGGTACCGCGATTAAATGCAGATCCCGAAAGGGAAATCATAGCGCATAAGTATTACACACGATAACTGAAAATAGAAGACAGACTCGAATCCCGCCAAGAATAATGAGGATGCTGGTAACGTGATATAATCCACAGTATGAGTCATATGTATGGTAGTACATCACAATCAAATAAGGAGAAAAGATGTTGGAAAAACAGCTTAGTTTCCTCCGTTTTATAAAAACAAATAAGGTAATATCAATTTCTACACCCAAAACGTGCACAAAAATAATAATTAATAAATAATGCTCAAAAACTCAATGTGAGTGAGCACATTCTGTCTCATGATCAGTAAGCCAAATTCTCTACATTAACCAATTTACTTGGTAAATCACATTGTATTTCAGTTATGTAACTTAAGAGAGACTGAAGATATAAATGGGGTCATGGACATAAGATCACATTATTCAAGAGGCCAATGACTAGAACCGTCTAAATATAAGTATAATGGTTATTCTCATTAAAAAGTAAGTATCAATTCAACACTATGTGAATATCTAAGAGCATATTATTTGGTAACATACCAGTTTATCTCTTCGTTAAGGCCACGTTTAACGCAATCAAGATGATAGATCCAGAAGGTTTCACGTTTTTTGCGTGTAATTTCTACTGGCTGGCCTATTTTCGGTTGTACTTTCTCAAGAATAGACCATTTTAATTCTTGTTCACTGTGGTTCATATTCAAACAGTGTTGTACCAACGGTGCCATCAATTTCTTAGTTCTGATGGCAGACTTGTGTTCACTAAATCGTAGGCGAAATTCACGACCAGTTTCTCCTATGTAAGCCAGTCCACACAGACAGAACAGAATGTATATGGCATTGCTGTTTCGACAATTGGATAGGCATAAGATTAGCACCTTGTTGGATTCAACACAGACATTCCCATATGACCAGCAATTTACTCACAATTTTTTTTCTTCTTTTGGTGGTGATTTTTGTATGTGATTTGCTTTAGAATAATTCTCTCTCTCTTTTCTTTTTCTCTCTATATTTAGTCTTCTTTACTCTTTCAGCAACTTATTTGGACATACCTTTTTCGTGAGTATTAACTGTGTAGTAGATTATTAGTTTATCCAAGTGTAACGTAAAAATGGATACGTTCCAAACCTTTGGTTTTACAGATGATGACTTTAACTCATTGATGGGTAGAGTTACTGGAGATACAGGTACCACCCCCTCTCACCACTTAGAGAACAGTGAATGGCAGAATTTACTTAATATGCGTAAAAAGGGGCATAATGATTTGTGTGTAATGTATAAGAAATTAGTTTGTATATAGCAATGTATTGTATGTATTTTACCATGTTTTTTTCTTTCACTTTTTTCTCCGCCCTATTTAAAAAAATGTCTATGTATAAAAAAAACTTCAAAAAAATTAGTAAAGAGATTTCTATACACAAAAAGCAATGGTAATTTGGAAAAAATGAAATAAAATTCATATCTTTTGAAAGAATAAAATAGATTATTGTGCCTTTGTCACCAATATCTTATTATTAATTAGAGACATATTTGCATTAGATTTGTGTGGCCATTAAGGGAAATCTGTTCTCTTCGTTGTGATATCTCATTCCCCTCCTTTCCCTGGCCTGATTGAATCCTGAGGGGGTCCCATCATATTTGCTACTGGTCTGAGGGAAATGCCTTTCTGTGGCGCAATAGCATGAAAAGGCATACAGTACTTGCTTTGGGGGCCCGTTGCAGGCCCCCAGGGTGAAGGGGGGGTGGGGGTTGCACATGGGGGGTACCTATGGTACCCCCCTGCGTTTCACAGTACAACATGGCAGGCACCGCGCGGTGCCTGTCAGCACCATCGGCCGCAATGTTAAAAATGTGGGATGCACCCGCCACTGTGGCGGGTGCATCCTAATTTGGAGCACGGTACCTCCGCCCTTGTGGTGGACGGTTACTGCCTCAGACAGGATGGCGGACAGACTTTGTCCGTCCGCCATCCTAATCGACCTCTAATTTCGACAAATTCCTTAATTCTTGTCTGAGCTGCTAATGGTTTCAAGATTTCTCAGATCCGATCTCAAAGGTGAGAAGTCCTTCTTCTGCAACAAAAATTCTGTAACTGCCGTAGCATAGTAGACAAAATATTTTAAAATTCTCTTATGTAGGTTCTGTGCTGCTAGGCAACCTTATTACATTAGTAGTCATGATTGCCTCTCCTTATGCAGAACTTCAGCAATCCTATGAAATATCTGAAATCCAAAAGCTTGAGCAACCCATAACTCTATTTCTGATCTTGAGACCCAATAGACAGTACTTTCAATGGCTATTTGGCTTACTTAATGTTCTATTTGGCATAGACCCTTAGCTTATTTATTGATTGATTGATTGATTGATTGGTTGATTGATGTTGTTAGATAGCTCTACGATGTAGAGCATAGAAAGTACAAAATAAGAAAGACGATAACAGAGATAGAACAGTACAAACATATAGTATATTGTGGTTGAATAAAATGTGTTAGAAATTCAAAATGAGGTAAAAATATGGTTATTGCAAAAAACTGTCAAGATAATGACTGTTATGGGAGTTGGTTGTGCAACACGTCTTTAGGAGAGCAGTTAATAGAAACCACTACCAAACAGTTGGGTCAGCGTGAAAGTAGCTGCAAGAAGGAAGGGGTTAGGTGTCAATAGTGGATGCATGATGAGTAAGGGGAGGAGAGAGGACCGATGCAGCATGAGATCCATGGATCAACACAGTCATGCTCCATGGTGTCTTTGAAAAAGAAGATGTTTCAGATCTTTCTTGAAGAAATCTAATGTTGTAATGGTGCAAAGGCTATTGGGGAGAGAGTTCCACACTTCTGGCACTGCCGGAAAGCACTGTGTCAGAGTGCATTCCGTTTTGAAAACTATAGGCTGCAGGAGAAAACATTTGATCCTGCATAGGGGATAGGAGTCTGCCTGATACTCTAATTTTCAAGCATTAGGGTGGTGGTGTGTAGGATCTTGTGAGTAATAAATGCTTCATTACAGAGTGCTCAGCTTAAAAGGAGAGTCATTGAAGTGTTAAGAGCACAGCACAAATACGAATGATGAAGCGAGCGGCTGCATGCAGTAATGATTTCATGGGGCAAGGTGTATTTTGGGACAAAAACGTCAAATAAGAGAATTCTTATAGTCAATACTTAATATAACAAAAGATTGTACAAAGATCTTACGGTCTTCTTCTCGGATATACTGAATATACTGAAATATATCCCATCAAATAGTTCTAGTTTCATATAGCGTGAAATTGACCTAAAGGTTTTAGGTATCAGAGTGCTTTACAAGAGCACCAGTTGCATTACACAAGGAAACATTTATTTGTGTTAGGCACAGGGAGATTAAGTGATTTGCCCAGAATCACAGGATGTTGAGCGCCATTGCCGAGACTCGAACCCAGTTCCCCAGATTTGAGATTGGCCGCCCAAGCCGTTAGGGCACATCCTCTATTTCAGGATCCATGTGACCTCTATACTTCATTTTGGTGTCAAAACATAAGTTTTGGGAGTCAACTAGTCCTATAGAGACAGGAAAACTTCTGCCATTTTCCAAAATGGTGGCTATAAGAAACGAAGAAGAGACATATGTAGAAATGAAACAAATAATAATGGTTTTTAATCCTTTTATGTATACACCAAACAATGTTTCTGATCTGAATGTGAAAAAAAATTATGTTTATCACTCCCGTTTTGGACAGATTTTCATAGTTCACTTTATTTATTTATTTCAGCAATTGCTTGTGGTACAATTGCAAAATGTTGAACATTTGAGAAGAGCATATCGACAGGGACATCCTTTTGTAGCACAGGTTTTACAAGTACATGTAGATGTGAGTTTTGTGGGTAGAGGCTTTAGAAATTTCGTAGGTTTTAGCACCCCATCAATATCTTCCCAATCAAATTCACACTGATCTTTCTATACATATGCATGATCCAAAACATTTCCACATCTTCTGATCAAGTAGAACGCTCTTTTAATGTGTCCAAGCATAGACTGTGGCATTGGTGGAAGGTCACTTAGCGAGACTGATCTCTTGAACTCACTGTACCGACGATCATCAAATGTGTGACAGTCAGAACTATTCTTCCGTTTCAGCAGATCCTTTTAGAAACCTCACAGGTTCAGCAGTTAAAGCTCCTAGCTTTGTTCCAAATTTGCTCATAGTGCCATCACCTGTAAGAATATGTGACTTGATAAGAACACTGGGCATCTGTAGGTCAAGTTTCTTGTACAGAATATGAAGCAGGATTAAGTGCCTTTTCTCTCCTCTTCCATAACGTACCCATAACTCTGACAATTCATGACTTATAAACATAGCAACAAATCTAAATAGCACAATAATAACATCTGTGTCATTTGACAGCACAATGACTCGATTTTAACCATTTCAACAGCCCACTCAACATGCGGCACAACATGAAGGTCAGTTCTTCCAATTTGCTGCTAAATTCTTGTCAACCTGTGTTTGCTATGTTTGCCTTAAGTGGCCAAGGGTATGCATAGACCTGGGTCCTTTGCTCGCTGTGCTACTGGATTCAAGCTAACCTGGCTGAGGAGTGGTGATACCCCGAAACCTGTCCCAGGTTGCTTGTTTCCGGTCCAGGGAGGATCTGACCTGGCAGGTAGGGCTGGACAGTTCCCATGAGGGGCAGTGTCAAGACCGAAGTGCATATGGCTGGTTACAAACTGTGGGGGCATAGAACAATGAATTCAACCCAGATCTCATGACTGTGGGTGAGTGATTAGAAGGTTCAGCACTGCATCCATCATCTTGTTGTGTATGCTGAATTTTCGATGCAGGCAAGGTCAATTGTTCCACTTGTAGGCATTTGTCTGATTCTCTCACATTCTTCGACAAATAGTTCAAGATAACTGTCAAAGACAATGTGCAGTTCTTGCAAGGTGCACACTGACCTTGATATGTGAGGAACAGTCTGAACGACCTCTCCGAAGGTTTGCATGGATGAAATCTTGACCATTCCCAAATGTGACATATAGTTCACAACAACAACAGTTTTCAATGAGGACACCTTTATAAATTGAAATTCTTCAGGTGAAAGGTTTTTTTTCGAGCTCTTGCATGAGTTTGTGCTTCACTGATTTGGGTGCAATATCTCCATCAAATTTTGCATTTCTTGGAAGAAGATCATGCGACCAAATATCCATGATAAATTCACCCCTTTCTTTTTCTACATCCATCTTTCTATGTGCTTGTGAACGTTTTTTTTTGTAGCCTATTTTGTAGTGGCTGGTTGGAAAAAACTCCTGCTCTATACTATGTCATTATAACTTGTTGATACACCAATCCTATTCATTGAAATTATTAGCTCTCTACTTTTGCACTTGTCATAGATGGCGTGGGCAGTCATCATGTGCAGCGGAGTTTTCTTTTTCTGTGATGTAAATTCCTAAAACATGATTTGGAAAAGACAGTACATTTGCACAGCATAAGCCTGTTGGTTCATGGGATTTTATTCCACTTCTTAGCTTGTATCTACAAATCCATCAGTAATGTTGTTGGCTTCTGCTCCAAACTCAAGAACTTTAGTTTGTACAGTTCTGCTTTGCTGATGTTAAACAATGATGTAAAAATGTTTAAGACAACATCAGGCATTCATGTCGACTCCCATGATCTGCGAAGCTCTGGTGCATGGCAACATTTGTTATTAAGTCCAAAATCTATATCTTTCAGGACGTTTCTTAAAATGGTTCCTGCTGATTTTACTGCATCCTGTGATCCTATTTTGGCAGCAAGAACATAAGGAGTCAAAGCACCTGAGAACACCAAAAGTGGCTCATTGTTTTTGTTAGACTGACAAAAATACATTCGAATGTTGTACATTCTCAATTGAAAAATCTTAATTTCATTAATATGGATCAATACAGTTTCATCAATGTTGACCATTATTTCTCTGATCTCACTGAGTGTGAACCCATAGCCAACACTCCAGAGTGGCTTTAAAACATCATTTGCTTTGTCAAAGAGTGCAAACTTAGCTAAATGCTGGCGGTCATGTTGCTGCACATTCATATTTTCGAATGTATGCACGCATACAGTTTGGGTAGGCATACAAATCTGCTGCAAAATTCACCTTGCTGTTCAGATCAGCTACTCAGCTGAACAACTCATCTTGGAAGAAACTAGCTGCAGATAAAGACACGTTTGACCTTTGAGACTCACACTCTCCGCACTTTGTTCTTTCATCAATCCCTTTGGCCCTTGTTCTGGCTAAACTACAGATAACACATTGAAGATCCTCTACTTTCTGATCAGTTGTTGGAGGTGGACAAGGGTAGACATCGATTTTTGAAGTGGATGAACATTGGGTTTGGGTGCCGCCGCTTTCTCAGAAAACTCTGATTTTTGTTGTGATTCACTGGTTTCTACTATTTTTTTATTAACTTTTTCCAGGCTTTTTTCCATTGTATACAACTTGTTGTTCTTGTTGTTACAATAATAAAATATTTGATCCCCTTCACCCATCAGTTTCAATATTTTGTGAACTTCATCTTGCCATATCTCTTGAACCCTCTTCTGCCCATCCGCAGTTAATGTTAGCTTTTCTTTTGGATTAGTTTGGCATATGACACATTTTTCTTGGTTGAAGGAGTCCTCAGATTTTGTAGTTAGCAGCACTCTTTCAGGAGGTAAAGTTCCTCTGCTACCTCCTGCTTTGCTCATGTCTATGAATTTGAATCAACAAACAACCTGAAACAAAAACAATATTAAAATAAATTACCATGGCTAAAACACATCATAGAGCCACCATTTTGTAAATGGCGGAAGGGTTGCTCTGAGGAGATTTTCTCTGTCTCTATATGACTACATGACCATCAAAACCTATGTTTTAACACCAAAATCAAATATCTAGGTCTCATGGTTCCTTAAATATTACATCAGCACTGCAACACATCAGCCTTTTTTAATATTGTCGTCCCGAAAAATTCGGCCTGGATTAGCAATGTCTACCCAAGCTAAATTACTTCTCTAATGAAACAAAAATATAAATCCAAAAAAAAAAATCTCTGTAAAACAATTTATTTACAGAGATACATCAAGGGATCAGGACTAAGAGTAATAAAAGTTTCGCCTAGAACTAGTTTTGGTATCAGTGAATAAATGGATCTTAAGATAGAGCTGGGTATCTTCAGCGCACTGATAATATAGGATTCCAGAGTGCTTCAGTAGGACATCAATTGGTTCGATATAGAGATTGAAAAGTTTCAAGGTAACTGAACTAGAGAAGGATTTGACAGTTTTAATATGCTGTGCCATGTGCCAGGAAGGCCCAGGCAAAATGTCTCTTATCCTGATGTAATCTCACGTTAATTGGGTTATTTTGTGTTATGCATTTTACTTGAGATTCCCGAAATTGAGCTATTATGCCATGTTGCATTATTAAACATAATTACATGCAATTCGACAGGCGAAATACTGCTGAGAGCTTCTGGGTCTACTATCATTTTTGTTCAACTTGGCCGACTTTGAGGCACTTTTGGAATACTCCTTGAGTAAGAGGAAGATTTATAAAAAAATTTAAGTGGGACAAAAGGTAGTAGGTCTCATATTTTACCAAGGTTTCTCGGAATCCGGTCAAGATATGGTCTGAGGACGTAATTTGTGCAATGGTTTTTAAGTTTCAGTTTGGGGAGAGAGTCGACCTGGAGGAATTTCTACTAACATTTACATAATTAGCTCATAGCCCCTAGATGAATCATTTTCCTGGTTTCCTCAAAGGAGATAACCCGATTTTCACAGTTCTTTGCAAGAAGACCATGATACTGGATGATAAAAAGCTGTTTTCTAGGGGGACAGTGAGTGAAAATTTGTCTTACAATACGTAGCATTGGAAAATATATGTATTTTACCTCTTCCTTGTTCTCTTCACGCTGCTCAGTTTATGGAAGTGGTTTTGAGTATAGGGCTGGAGCACCGCTGTAAACCAGTGCTGCTCCTGCCCTATTTCAATGGTGGTGGCCATTGCACGGGTTTTTAGGTCTCGACCTGTAAAAAACTGCACACATGCGCAGTCGAGCTGGCGAGATTTAATGAGTCAGGGTATTTTTCACTAGCGAGATTAAGCCCCGCCCCTGTTTTCCATTGACTGGTGTCACCGTTCATGCTAAACGGTGGCGAACCATTGGAGAAGAGGTCCTAGTGATGTTCTTCTTTCTCTGTAAGCCCCGTCCTTTTCAGACTGGCTTACTTGACTTCCTGCTGGCATAAAAGCTTTCTTATCTTCTTTATGGGTCCAACAGATGGCCCCATAAAGAAAATAAGAAAACTTTTATGCCAGCAGGAAGTAAAGAGAGAAAAGTGTACATCATGCGGTCTGCGACATAAATACTTGTGTTGTTAGCAACCGTCCAGTAGCATTCCTTTCCATCTGGGGAAGGCAGCAGCAACGATGATCCTAACACCTAATTTACACAGAGTGGTCCATTTCACATATATATATGGAATACGGTTCAAGTAAATGCACTGCAGTGCGTTCAAATGAAACACTTCCACCCTACCTATGACAGCGCTTACGCAAATAGCTGCCACACATGCGTAGAAACTGAGTCCTTTGCTTACGAGACAACCTTTACATTGAATCCCAGATTCAACTTGGATCTTAACTGCTTAAATAAATAGAAAACAGTGCGCGTATTCCTACCTGCCACAGGCATTGCCAACTTTGCTTCAGAATTCGTACTTCTGCCCACTCCCGCCTCGTTTTGTTTCGAGCTAGTTGGTCACCAAGTTCTCACATCTTACGTCATTTTTGCCCGCCCTGGTCTGAACTGTCCGTGAGTTCCTTGAGCCCACTTTGACTTTTTGCAGTTCATTGGTTGCCTGGGTGGTCTCACCGAAGCCTTGTGTGCTGATTGGATGATAAGTGGGAGAAATAAATAGAAAGCAGTGCGCATATTCCTACCTGCCGTAGGCATTGCCAACTTTGCTTCAGATTTCGTACTTCTGCCCACTCCCCGCCTCGTTTTGTTTCGAGCTAGTTGGTCACCAAGTTCTCACATCTTACGTCATTTTTGCCCGCCCTGGTCTGAACTGTCCGTGAGTTCCTTGAGCCCACTTTGACTTTTTGCAGTTCATTGGTTGCCTGGGTGGTCTCACTGAAGCCTTGTGTGCTGATTGGATGATAAGTGGGAGAAATAAATAGAAAGCAGTGCGCATATTCCTACCTACCGTAGGCATTGCCAACTTTGCTTCGGATTTCGTACTTCTGGCCACTCCGCCTCATTTTGTTTCGAGCTAGTTGGTCAAAAAGTTCTCACATCTTACGTCATTTTTGCCCGCCCCGGTCTGAACTGTCCGTGAGTTCCTTGAGCCCACTTTCACTTTTTGCCGGGCGTTGGTTGCCTCGGTGGTCTCACCCGAAGCCTCACGTGCTGATTGGATGATAAGTGGGAGTGGTCGTCATCACGTTTCTGAAACCCTTTACAGGTAAGTCGACCCTTTCTGTGGTCGAGATGTGCTAAACGTGGGCTCGCCACTTGGCTGGTTTTCTACCGCCACCACCGGTATTCACCTCTGAAGGTGACAATCTGCTCTGCACCCATCACCCTCGGCCCTCCATGCAACCTCCCTTGCAATACCTCTTTCACCCCTCACAGACAGCGCCTACCATGTCTCCTGAGCGCCCGCAGACACTACCCAATCGGCCTCTGAAGGATGAAAGGCATTGGCATTATGACTACTCCCCCCCCCATTCCCCTCAGCCGCAACGGTCCCCTTTGGCTACGGCTTCGCCCCTCCATCCGTCCTGCCTCCAGACCCCTCGCTACCTCCTCCCCAGCTGTCCAACTTACCGCCCCTCCCCCACTGCACCCCCTGGCTCACCTCCTTCCCAACCCCCAATCCGCTTCCTCCATCCTGACCACGAACTTCCCGCGGCCAAAACAGCAGAAATGCAGCCCTCCCAGCGCTCCCACTACCTTAACAATTTAACTCCTCGCTGCCTCCTCCCCAAGCTGCCTAAACACAGTGTCCCCCCTTGCCCCTTTCCACATGAGCCCTCCAAGGAACCTCCTGGCAGGATATTATCCCTTAAATGATCTGGGCATGGTGCACGAGAGGGTGGCCGGGAATGCATTATTTAATAGCACTGATGTCTCGGATCTTTGAGCACTTCTCCATGCATGTAGTGCAGGAACTCCCCTTTATGCCTTACTTGGAAATATGAAACTGCCCAGGCTTTTAAAACCTGAAAGAGACGGCAAAGACAGCGGAGTGGATTGCAAGAAGGTACTAGGAACTGAGTGATTTATATGTAGGAGTCGTGTTTACTTCAGTTGAGGAGGCACGGTAAAAGCTCACGGCTGTTCGAGGTCAGTTTTTAACATTTACCAAGAAGCACCCCAACCCTCCCAGAAACGATCACAATGAAAGTCCGGCATTTCACTCATTGAGTCATCCTTCCTTTTAGTCATCCATCCATCAATTTGTTCACACCATCCATCCATCCATCCACTACTCCACTCATCTATCCATACCCCATGCACTCACACGTCCATCGTTTCACTCATCCTTCCGCTCAGCCACCCAGTCATCCATCCATCCATTTACTCTTTCACTCATCAGTCCATCCATTCATTTACTCTTTCACTCATCCATCCACGCTTTCACTCATCTGTCTATCCACTCTTTAATTATAACTACTCTACTACTCACTCTACTATACTCTACTACTCATCCTCTACTATTCACTCTCTACTACTCACTCTCTACTACTCTCTACTAAACACTCTCTACTACTCACCCTCTACTACTCTACTACTCACTCTCTACTACTCTCTACTCACTCTCTACTATTCTCTACTCACTCTACTACTCTAATTCTCTTTACTAATCACTCTCTACTACTCACTCTACTACTCTCTACTCACTCTCCACTACTCTCTACTACTCACTCTCTACTACTCACTCTCTACTACTCTCTACTCACTTTGTACTACTCACTCTCTACTACTCTACTCACTCTCTACTATTCCCTACTCACTCTACTACTCTAATTCTCTTTACTAATCACTCTCTACTACTCACTCTACTACTCTCTACTACTCTCTACTCACTCTCTAATACTCTCTACTACTCACTCTCTACTACTCTCTACTCACTTTGTACTACTCTTATACTCTCTACTACTCACTCTACTACTCACTCTCTACTACTCATTCTCTACTCTCTACTACTCACTCTCAACTACTCTACCTCTAACTACCTCTAAGCGCACACATATGCACATATACATGTATATATATATCGTGTGAACAAGAGCACTTGATGCTCGAAGCGCGTCGCTGTTGAAAGGTCATTAATAAATCTTACCTTGCCGTGGGGTCCGTTCCTTCATTTCGCCGCTGTGGTGGAGGTTTTGAAGATTGCTACCATATATATACTACTATTATAAAGGAAGAACTTTGAACCTTTGAGGCGGGTAAACTCGGGAACCACAGCGCCAATCCACACACCCGATACATCGTTGTATTCGTCAGGGTGTGCAGATGGACATAGGCTATAGAAACTTAATATATATATACGTTATTTGATAAATTTACCAAAAAATAGTAGTCCCTTGGAAGAAGCGCCGGCCCCGACCTGCGTCCCCGACGTGAGGAGCGAGGCTAGGAGCGGCGCCCAGGAGCGCGAAGAGGACCGGCAGACATGGCGCGGGGAGGAGCGGTGAGGAGCGGCGGACAGGCGGTGAGGAGCGGCGGACAGGTGGTGAGGAGCGGCGGACAGGCGAAGAGGAGCGGCGGACAGGCGGGGAGGAGGGGTGAGCGGCGGATGAGGTAGGTTATTTATTTATTTAGGAGCGGTGAGCGGTGGAAAAATGAAGCAAAAATAAAAATCGTGAGCAAGAGGAAGCAAACGGAGCATTACAAAAGTGAGCCAAACTGTGCATTACAGGAGGAAAAAGTTACGTGTGCAGGTTACAAAAGTTTACATCGTGAGCAAGAGGAAGCAAACGGAGCATTACAAAAGTGAGCCAAACAGTGCATTACAGGAGGAAAAAGTTACGTGTGCAGGTTACAAAAGCGTAGAAAGTAAACATAGAGGTATAGGAGGAAAAAGTGACGTGTGAAGGTAGAAAGAGGAAGCAAACGGAGCATTAAAAAAGTGAGCCAAACGGTGCATTACAGGAGGAAAAAGTTATGTGTGCAGGTTACAAAAGCGTAGAAAGTAAACATAGAGGTATAATACTGCAATATATGGAGGAAGGCTGCGGGGGACCCACGGACAACGTCGGGGCGGGCGGGGGCCCTGAAGCCTAATTGCTCCCGGACAACGTCGGGACAGGCTGCTAGTATATATATATATATATATATATATATGTGTGCGTATGCATTTATATATGTATGTCCCACCTTTTATTTATGTGTTGGTTTTTGAAACATAAATAAAACGCATTGTTATTTGCAATGTCAATAGCTCAAACTCACGTAAATACTAACCCTGGGCGTAGTTCGCGGAGTCGGACTCCGCGGAGCTACGCGAAGACGTAGTTGCACTCCGCGAACTACGCGTAGCTCCGCAAGCATGCGGAGTTGCTTGCTGGGCCCGTTCGCGCGCCGTTTTTCGTCTTCGGGAGCGCGGTGCGCGTGTTCGGGGCGTTGCCTGCATGCTCGGGATGGCTAGCGCGCTAAATTACCCCAGAGGTTTGTCCCGCCTGCTTGCGTTCCCTTATTTCCTGTTCCGGGTCACAATTAACGTGGTCGCGTTGTGCAAGACATGTTCGGGAACTCATCTTCTCGTTCGCACTACAAAAGTGCGTGATCGCGCTAAATATCGCGCGAACCTACCCATGCGGTCGCGATGGGCGCAGCCATCTTGGATCACACACTCTGGCTATGGTTTTGGGCCTACTTTTGCATCCTGTTAAAATCTCTTTAATCCTTGTCTTTTTACCCACTTTTTCTAACTTTCTTTAGTTATTACCTATTTCTCTCTGTGCCTAGGTTTATATTTTTCATTTTATTTCTACTTTTACAACTTTTCTATTGCTTTTTACTTCCTTCTTGTTCTTTTACCTTGCTTCTTCTTTCCCCTACCTTTTTGTCTTGAACTTTTAGTTTTCTTCTACCCTCCACCCAGAACCATGGTCAAGGGCGCCAGCAGCAGCGGCGGCTCAAAGGGCAAGGCGCCAGTGCCCCAAAAAACTAGGCTGCCTTGCGGCAGAATGCGCCCCCTAGGGGTGAGGCCCCGCCAACTTTTTGGGGAGGAGGAGGTGGCTGCCCTGGTTTTTTTTATCCAGCGCTACCTCCCCTTGATGTTGGCAGCAGGTGGCAGGCCCGGCTCCGGCTACCAGCATATTGAGGAGCGTCTCTGGCGGTGGGTGAAGGTGCGTCGGGCAGTCTTCCGCTGCTCCGGTATCCGGCGTACCCACCACCAGCTGACCCACCGTTGGGCAGACATTTTGGACCGGGAGCAGGACCTGTTGGACCTGCTTGGCGTCGAGGTCGTGGGTCTTGGTGAGTGGCTACCCAAAAAAAAATAGTGTGTGTATAATATATCTCTATAGTAGTATAAGTATTGTTGTTGTATCTTTGTAAATCTTGGCTGAATAAGTAACGCGATGACTGGTGCTCCTAGTTACATTTCCGATGTATTCCGTTATTATATCTACTGTAATTGTATGACACTGGTCTATGCTGCGCTTCTTCATCTTCACTGACTCTTGCGTGTTCAATTTGGCGCTAGCTTTTGCTGTTTATTGGTGTGAGATTTTCTTTATTGTAGAGAACTGAAGTTAGTTAATGCTATTAATAGAGTCTTGTCCTTCCTTTGTCCGTCAGTGAAATAGCCGTTGATGGATAATTGTACGTGTTTGCAATGCATATTGTATCTTTTTTTCACGGCCTTCTCTTCTGCATGAATAATACTCCTCTGGCAATGAATGCAAAAGTTACTTTGTTCTTCTTACCTCAGCCAGGGCCGGATTTAGGCATGTTCAAGCTGTGCAACTGCACAGGGCCACCAAACGCCAGGGGCCACCCCACCAATATATATCCTTAATTTAATAATCCTCAGAGGATGGATACATATGTGCGTGGCGGCCCCTGGCAGGGATTTGGTGCCTCCGGCTCTGTTCCACTTCCAAACACCCTGACTCCCCCCTCTTCACTGGCCTCCGTGCTCCGCCCGACCTCCTCTTCCGGGCCCCCCACCTACGCTCCCTGGCCAGGAGTCCAGGACCACCATGAGCCTATAGCCGCCCCTGCCTCAGCCCTCCATAGAACTGATGTAGTTTGTTTATTGAGTGGGTAGGGCAGCAGTAGCATTCAGTCAGTAGCAAAACAAAATATGATGCCATGAACGTACAATTTCGTGTTAGTTAGTATGCACAAAGTTGAGCATGTCTCCTCCTTGCGATCTATGCATTTTGCTGGCAAAAAATGAAAAAGAAATGGCTACTTACAGATAATTGATTGATTACCCCATTCTTGAATCTGTGGTGTTGTTCAGGTCTTACTGCCTCTGTGTTACTTAGTAATCTGCAATCAGAATGTTTATGGAACATTTGATTTGTTTTCACCAAGTACACTAGTCAGTGAATCATGCAAGGCAGTAGTCATTTGGTAGACCAATGTTTGTTTCTTTTAATGTTGTAGCAGTGGTTTTTGAAATGCTTGCTGTCTATGTTTCACAGCACTCAATGTTTTCTCTTTCTTTATTATTTCTTACATGAACCACAGAACCCAGGGGCAAGCAGAAGGCTGGGACCGAGTTGGCGGGTGAACGTGATTGTGAACCACAGGCACAGAGCTCCTCTACTGAGGATCCTGCTGCTGTCCCTAGTAAGTCCAACAGTGTTTTCTTTTGGAACAATGATATTTCCCTAACTTTCTAACGGAGCTTTTTTTCCAACCGATTAATGACATTTCACCTAACTGTTTAGTTAAGGTATCAATCTTTTCAAAAAATCTGTGATCGAATAGCGGAAGGCACAGGGTCCACTCCTGTCTTATGCTTTTTCCTCTGTAATGTCTCTTCTTTGGCAATTGACACCAACCAAGTATGCATGCAGATGTTGGTCTACTATTTTGTAAGCGTTAGTAATGAATACCACTACTACTCTTGCGGGTATTCTTCTATGCAGTGACATACATAACTATGTATGCACCCCAAAATTGGATGTTGTTGTTGATAGGCAGGTTGGACCTTACTTACTTACAGTCTTACACCTCAGTCACAGAACTCAGAGGAACCCACAATTCAATGAACGACAACCTATATGGGCTCAGTCATTGGTCAATTATTCAATTACCCCTTTCCTGAACCCCAATATGAAGATGCCAAATGCTTTTATTACACAATCCATAACCTAAGTAACCCCCTTTTTCTCACTCTCTCGTGTAAGTCTACAAGACAACAGACACTGAAAATATACTTCCGAGTCAATGTGGTACTTCAAAACCTTTATTTTGTTAGAAGTAACTAAGTAAGTAACATCAATGTTTTTAAGTTGTTCTGTCAAATACGTCAAGGGCAGGGCCACCAGAAGAAATCCAGAGTTAAAAAAGGCTCAATAAAAAGTATTCTACATTTGTACAGCTACCAGTGCACGATAGGGAAATGTGGGAAATGTCGGAGACCCCTCACCATTGAACGTATACTGGTTGCATATGCCTCTTGTTGGTAAGCTCTGCAAATCTTTGCTTCGTAGAAGTAAATCTTCTCATCTGCCGAAAGATAATGACAAAAGTGGTGCACGTTAGACAGTATGAAAACATTACATACATTTATTCAACTTTTTAGCTGTCATGCTAAAAAAAAGGTGTAACCTGAGGCTGTAAGGAAACTGGATTCCACAATCCACATTCAAAAAGTAAATACGGGCCTCTATTTTCCAAACTCTTCAGGTGTATGCTTTGAACTATCATGTGGCCTCAAAGGCGTCTTCTCGTACTGCGCAACAAGCTGTGAGGTAGCATGCGCAAAACTGTAGACATGTCATTGATGTACAAACTGGTTAGGTTACATGGTTCAGTCTAACTTTCCAAGGACTAGAGTAGCAGTATAGATGAGATGAGCTTGGGTACCATACCATACCAAATAAATGCTGATATGTGTAGTGTGTTACTTACTCTGCTGTACTAGGCAATGTGGACTACTAGTGATTACGTTGTACTTAACTGTTTTGCAGAACTCCGTTCTTGGTGAACAAGTACAATGGGGGCTGTGCATCCATCTAAAAAGGTGTACTTAATTACTTATTTTTATTTTTGCAGAACCGGTACCATCCACCAGTGCCGACGGGGCAGCGGCGCTGCAACGCCGTCAGCAGAGGCGATCCCGGAGGGGAATGGAGGACCACCAGAGGCACCTACAGCAGCACCGGCAGCAGCGGGGGAGGAGACAACAACGGTGGGCGATGGTAAGTTACATTCAATAGTGATCCGCATTACTTGGTGGGTGGGGAAAACTTCCTCACTGTACTCTGATATTTATAATGAACTTGAAGTTCTACTGGACAATATATGACGCCACTGTTCTCATTACCAAGCTTAGCAAAAGCATTACCACCGGCCAGAATTGATAAAATTAGTTATACATGCCTCTTCTATGTGACTACAACTCAGCTGTGAAAGGTTGGTGGCAGACTAAAAAAGTCTTATCCACAACATTACATGACCGCGATGGATTAACATGAGATTGATTTTAAGTATGATGAAAGGTGCAAGGAAAAAGCTCTAATCATATAATATAGAAGGATACTTTGGAATCAGCAATGCAGGTGTTTGAGAGCAGTTGGATGAGTGGGTTGTTGTGGAAGCATAGAAAGTGGAAAACACAGCTGCCTGCGTGGGTGGGAGACACATCCAATATTGGTGGTTAGTGGATAGTGGATACTAGTGTTGGCAGCGGTGTTTTGGTTAAACACAAAGGCAAGGGAAGGAGGGGACGACTGGATGCATTCCGGGTTGTTGCTGGCGAAACACAAACCACCTAACGTTTGTTGGCGATATAAAGAATGATAGTCTCTAGAGTAGACATTTACTAGTACTAGCTGGCCACTGTTAATTTAATGTTAGTTTGAGACTGTCACTTTTCCCGGAAGCACAGAGTATATGATATAAAAAAACGAGATATGAAAAAGACAGGTGTTTGTATGTGACTGTTGAAGTACACCCATGCTATGTTACTAGGGCAGGCATAATGCCGTGCCAAAAAGGCAGACAAATGAAGTATATAAGGTGTAGAATGTTCAAGATAGATAAAACAACATTTTAGGTACTCAACTTGCTTGCTATTGCTACTGTACTGTGCCGCCCACTATGTGTTGGATCCATTTTGTGTTCTTTATTTGCTGGGATTTTTGATTACAACAATTCTGTCTCTTTCTTTATAGTTACTCCTTCTAAACCAACGAGGAAGGAGCTGGCAGTCCGGGCCCATCAGCGGAAACTGCAGGCCATCGTTGAGGCCTACCGCCGGCTGGTGGCTCAGGCCGAGGAGGAGGAGGAGGAGGCGGCGGCAGCAGCTGCTGCCTCTTCCAATGCCCCGGCCCCCAAGCCTGCAGGAGTACGTCGGCGTGGTCAGGCAGCCGCCCGCCGCCAGATTTTCCCCGCATCGTCCACCCCCCCACAACAACATGGCTGCCAATGTAGGTGCCGCCAGTTCCAGCGAAAAATTCTCCTCCGGGTAGCCAGGCTGGAGGCTCAAAGCAGTCAGACTAAAAAACAGATAGAGGAGCGTGTAAAGATCCTGGTGGATCAACACTTAAAAGCCCGCCGGCTATGAGATGGACCCTGTTTGCCCCTTTTTCAATCCTTTTGTTGGTGGGTGGGAATTGGGTGTTGGGTTTTTACTTTTTTTTTACATGACATTGAGCGTGGGAATTTGTTTGGGGTTAGGGGAGGCGGGTAGGGGGACAGCTTGGTGTAGGATTTATATATATTTTATTTTTGTATCATCTTTAGTTATATATTACATTATGTTAAAATAAACGAGACACAAAGTTATGTTAAAAAGAAAACATTTGAAGTTCATTTGCGTTTCTTGTGGGGTTGGAGGGGGGAGTGTTTCACCAAATAATGTACGTTGTGCAACCTCGCAAGGTTTAATTTGGCCATGCAGGTCGGCGGACAGTGCTTTTTAATAATAAAATATATTGTCCACATCTTTAACATGCAAACAGATAGATGCAGTAAACCCTCACTGAGTTATATTTGTAGTATTAGAAGAACGACCAGTCTGTCTTGCGTTATACCTCACTGCAAACTTATCTTACCTGTGATTGCTGATGAGATGATGATGATTTATCATGAAGTGTGGCACTGCAAGGGCTGCATTTGATTTCCAAGACAATGGCGAAGAATCTGTGGTTCAGAATCAGAACTTCTGTGATAGTAGTAGACAGACCCTGCCAGTAGCGACAAAAAGAAAGAGACAGTCATTTGCGTGACAGACAATGTGGGGGTAGTATAAGTAAGTACAGTACATTGCATGGGTGACCCAATATTGCAACTGCTAAACTGAAACAAAACAATGGTTTTGGGGATTGAAAACAAAGTGCAAGAGAAGATAAGAAGTTCAACTTTACTTGTAGTACTCACGGCAACGTCAAACTTTTCTAAATCATAATGCTTTACACTTTAAACCCAAAAAATTACGCCAATTCATTAGATGCATTCGTTGTTTGATGTTAATGGTAAACTATTTGGCGTTATACACAGAGCTTGAGTTGGGAAGCCGCAGAAGATCCTGGCCATGCCTTGTTGACATTTCACTATTGTTGCTTTGACCACATCTGCCCCAGCAAGCGCGTGATCAAATTGTTGGTGTATATTTAATGTAAGAAACATCACACCTCAATGTAACCACGCAGCCCGGGGGAAGAGGGTTAGGGATTGTTTAATGGATGGGTACGGGGGTTTTGGGAAAGGTTTGAGAAAGAAAAACAGTACGCATGGAGATTGGAGACAACAAAAGCAAAACAATGAAGACGATGATTTATGATGTTGATCCGCTAGCTAATGATTGTAAGCAATGGACGTAAGAAAAGGACACGCTGAATATGATTCTTGGTTTCCCGCAATCCAATTGCTTGATGATGAGGATCTGTGGTAAGGATGAGAGTTGATGCTCATACTATAAAGCAGTGGGTGAACCGTGAAAGATGTCCAGCCTGAAAAAGAAAAGGCAAATACAAAAGAATGTGAATGACCTAAACAAATTGTAATACAGTGAAGATAAAAAAAACAATACAAGAGGAGTAGTCGTATGAGAGGACTTTCAGACTGAGGCGGCTTGGATACAATTTGTATAAGTCTACTAGTTGCATATCATTTTTAATCTAGAAGTACAAAAAAAGACAGGAGCCAGCACACAACAACAGGCCCACGACGACACAGGTTTGGCCGTTATACAAACTGCATTTCCCTAAAAATTTCAGAGCCACAGAAAGGTGAATGAAATTGAAAAAGCAACCTAGCATTTACAAAATTAATCAACAAAATCAATGCGTCATTCTCAGTCATCAATCATACCACTATTGTACTCTACCACAGCACTGTGCACAAACATGTAGTAGCCTGGGTCTACTGTGCTGTGACTCTTATTTGTATTTATTTATTACCTTGCATTCCACTCCAAGAAACATCGTGCATCAATCAGCTCAGATCCAACTGCCTGACAGCAAAGATATGGTGGTCACCATCATTATCATCAGCAACTCAGTCTGTAGTGAGTGACTACGATAAATTAAGTCCTGACTGCATCTGTAGTAGTAGGAACACAAGTGCGTAAATAATTTCTATTATTAGTAAATAACATGGAAGAATTGGCTATCACGTGAGTCTGAACTGAAGTTACTAGTATACTTCAACTCCATGCACATTAGCTCAGAGTCAGCCAAAAAATACATCCAATGCAATGCATGGCATCATTCATTTTTATACCTGTTTTGCTCTTCTTCTCTTTCACTGTCAGAAGATTGATCACAGATGCTGCCGAGCCTTTGTAATGCGAGTCATCACAACAAGTTGACTTCAGTTGTGGATGCCTGCTCAAGTTTCTTTTGACACAGAAGAGTCGTCTCTGAATGCCTGCAGACAGAGGTGGTAGCCTTAACAGTAAGACTCAGCAAGGCAGTTATTATGAGTTGCAGATTTCAAATGAAATAGAGGATGGCTGTAGTCATGTACGGTTCACTTATTATGGAGGGACTGTTAGAGGCTACATTATTGTTATTGTACTATACTCCATCTACAACATCAAATGTATGGCTGCCAAGATGGAATTGTATTGACTTGAGTGGGAGTCAAGAAGATGCAGCAAGACTCTGAGGAGTGCAGTCAACATGGAACATAAATGCACAGGCGTGCAACTCCAGAAGGTAACTAAAAAAGATACAGCGAAAATAAATGCACAGGTGTGCAACTCCAGTAGGTACATTAAAAGAATGAGTGGTGGGGATGGATTTGGTTGAGCTTTTTATTTTAAGATTAGCAGTTTTGCACCAGAAAGTCATTTTTAATAAGAAAATAAATAACACAAATAAAAGAAGGGAAAAAGTCACAATTTAACAGCCTATTGGTCAGGGAAGAGGTGCTCGTCCTCAAACTCTGCGGGTCCGGACAGCAGTAGGTGATGTAACCCAGCAGTGATTAATTCTTCGGGCTCGCTTTCTTCATCCTGCTCTGATTCACGTACAGTATAGTCTGGTGGTATGAAGTGTTGATTCATTTTTATCATTGTCAGCCTCTCGACGCTTTTGGGGGAGAGACTGGTCCTTTTCGATGTCACAATGGCACCAGCAGCACTGAAAACCCGCTCAGAGGTGACACTGGCTACAGGACAAGCCAAATACTTTATCGCCAGCCTGCTCAGCACTGGCCACTGTCTCCTTCTTTCATACCAATAGACCAATGGGCTTTGCTCCATGAACACCTCTGTTGTGTCATCCAGATAGGCCTGAACCATCCGCTCAGTGTTCATTGGTGCTCGGCTTTGCTGCTCCTCTTTCCCCTTTGCAACAGCAACGGACTTACCCATCCCCTTCTGTAGAAAAAAAGCAGTTATGCTTTTGGTTGTGTCTGCTGAATCAGATCGTGTAGGTGCTGCTTTTGGTACTGTTGGTGCCTGCTGGGAAGCGGACGCACCGCTCTCATGCTGTGATGAACTTGCCTGAGTTGCCTCAGGAGGATGGCCTGGAGTACTTTGACTGTCCTGGGCTGGCACTGTCAGGCCTTTAAGTAACAGCCGTTCAGTTTCGAAATCATTAGCTTCCACAGCTATGGAACTTTTGTAATTGGCAACATCCCCATCTGAAAAAGGAATGACTGCGCTACTGCTGACAAACAATTTGTACCGTGGATCCAAGATTGTTGCAGTTATGTAATTTGGATCTGACACAATCATTTTAAGCCTTGCATTTACAGATAAGCGGTTGCGTAAGGCCTTGGCCAAGGTACATGCATCAACTTTTTCTTCGTCACCTTCGTATGTTTCACAGACCTCCTTCAGCTGTTGCTCGAGCATGTACAACAATGGGATGGCTTGGCCCATAGTACAGTCCTCCCTGCTAACTGCACGTGTGAACACCTCAAAAGGTTGTAGCATCTCTGTCAAGCATTTAATGATGTCCCACTGCCATATCTCAACGGTCAGGCTTTTAAGATTAACAGTAGGATCCACTAATCTTCTTGACATTACATAAGCATTCAGTGGTATGTACTGCTCAAAGAGACGCTCAAGCATGAAATAAGTCGAGTTCCAACGTGTTGGGACCTCCTGGATCAGTGCTTTGACTGGCAAATTATGCTCCCGCTGAATGACGCGTAGCAGCTTCCGCGCTTTGAAAGAATGGTTAAAATGCGTGCATATTCTTCTGCAGATGGTCAGTATGGTGCTGACTTGGAGTTCATTTTTCAGAAAGTCTTGCACGACTAAGTTAATGCAGTGTACCAAACAGGGTACCCTGAAATACTGTCCATCTTTCATTGCCCTCACTACATTACTGCCATTGTCGGTGGCAACAAAACCAATCTTAAGGCCTCTTGGTTTCAGCCATTCAAAGACCTTGCTGTTAAAGTCAGACAAAATGTTGTCAGCAGTATGATTTTTCTCCATACCAAACATGGCTACAGTTGCATGTTTGCGAGTGTCATTGAAAATCCCAGCAACGTCAAGAAGGCTTGATGTTAACTTGTCTTTCACACCTGCAAAAGAGATCCAGTGTGCGGTGATGCACATGTAATCTGCTGTGGCTTCGCGACTGCTCCACATGTCGGTTGTCAGGTGGATACAATGGACAACACTCTGTTGTAAGGCTTTCCCAATCAATCCCAGCACGTCGTGGTGTAGTGCTGGAATAGCAACTCTTGCAAAATAGTAGCGACTGGGAACGTCCCATTTTGGGGCGAGTGTTGCCACTAATTGCCGAAATCCCACTGCCTCAACAAATGAAAATGGGAGAAGGTCCAGTGCCAACATTTTTGCAAGTTTCGCATTGTACAAACGTGCTGTTGGGTGGTTCCGCTCGTACTTTCCCTCCTGCCTAAACATGCCAGTAATGGTAAGCTGCTTGGTAATTCTTTCTGTTCTGCTAGACGGACCACCTTTCAACGCAGACTTTTCACTCCTTGCCCTTGGTGTCTCCGGCTGACTCTGGTGCCACTGAGAAGTTGCTGATGCTGAGGATTTGGACTGCACCACTCCAGTGCTGGCGACAGGGCTCATTTGTGTACCACTCCCAGATAGAAGGTCATCGTCTCCCTCTTCTTCCATGAGTGGACCTTGTAGTACTGTATCCTCCCCACCAACACCAGTGCTTACATCTTTTAAGCTTGCAAGGTGGTTCTCCCATACAATTGTGTGTGTTTTTTTCATATGGGTCGTTGGGCCTCCAGTACCATAGTTTGTACCAATCTTACCACGACTAACATTGGTGTGACAAATGGTGCATATAGCAATGTTCTCCTGATGTGGGTGAACCGTAAAAAAATCCCAGACTGGGGAGCTAAACTTTTGTCTCCTGCCATAGGAAGAGGAGGACCCACTTCCAATCCCGGATGAACTGGAGCCTTTTTGTTGAATTTCCCTATGTGACAGTTCAGTACTAGTACTGCCACTACCTCCTTCTGTTGAGGTGGTGCTTGCGCTGGATGTCGCACGCTGCCGGGCCTTCGCTGATGCAAAAATGGGAGCTGGTGTTACTTTGGGCGCTGAGTGTGTAGGAGTTACACGTGCTACCTGCTCATCACTAATCGTAGCCCTTCTGGATAGGGTGAAAATGCTGGTCTCTACATCCTCTGCACCAGGAATAACGCTTGTGATGATGACATTGTCAGTGTCAGACCCGTCTTTATCACCATCAGTATCCTGCTCACCTACATCGAACTCCGGAAGTTCAAGCCTTGCCGGATCCTTCCTTTTTCCAAGCCTGGTCTTAGGATGTCTCTCCTTTGAATGCTCAGTTACTCGTGGTGGACGCCATTCGTTATCAAGGTCATCTGAAGGGATGCTATGCGAAGAACTCGATGCACTGCCACTAACACTGCTTTCCTTTCGTAAATTTAAAGACAGTAGATCACCTCCAGAAGTGGCTTCCTCTTCTTCTTGCTCGGAATGAGGCTCTACTTCCTGAACTGCCCCGACATCGGGAGGAACAACTTCTACTATTGCGTGTGGAGACGGTGGTTGTTGTTCTTGAGGAAGTACTATAGCGTGCTGTGGTTCTTCAACAACTACTATTGTGGGATTTGGTTGTTGTTGTTGAACAACTATTGCGGGCGGTGGTTGTGGTTTTTCAACAACTATTGCGGGAAGTGGTTGTGGTTGTTGAACATCTACTGCTGGCGGCGGTTGTTGAGCACTTTCATCTTGCGTGGATTGTGTGCTACTTTGAGACAGCGATAAGTTAAGTTCAGGCTCAGTATCACTGCTTTGTAACACTAGGCTGGCTACCTCTTCGACCCTCATGTGCTTGGCCCTGGGTTGGTGGCTTGCCCCCGCTAATGCGGATGTGCTGGCCCCAGCTTGCACCACGGACACCGCTGCTGCAGGCGTACGTTTTGTGGGCCCAAAAAAGGTTTGGGGGTCCATACCAGCCTTAAGTGACACTTCCTTCTTCTGTACCTTCTTCTCAGCAACTTTCTTGGTGGTGGAGGACCTGGTACCTGCTCTCTTAGGGCCCATCTTCTTCTGATGTCAGCACACAGCAGCACTCAGTAGCACAAATTGCAGAGATGTGTGGTCAGATGAGTCACATACCACACGTGGCGTACAATTGAAGGACGTCCGTCTGGCAGTTGAACGGGCGATGGATGAAAACAACCCGCACCTCCTCAGTCTTTTTCTGTGCACCTACAAGCAAAGAAGACAGAACACGTCAGTGAAACAAGCAGCAAGCCAGCACATGAACAATTGAAAGACACACAGGCCAATGTATAAAACACAAAAAAGAAGACTAATACTAACAGCACCACAGCTCCCAGCCACATGAAGTCCAGAAAGAACCAATAATAAAGTCAAGCAGGCCTATCATATACCAATATGGACAGAAAAAGGAGGATGCCTGCTACACATGAGTCATGACAGGTTAATGCAAGGAAAATCAAAATACCCCATGGCTAAGAGTTTGTAAAACTTCACTGCAAAAACACATACAAGCCATAAAATTATTACACACACAAAAAAGTTACCTACCCCCCTGCCCAGACAACAAACTTGGAAATGCAATGGCATACACACATGCCGTAATGATGGTAAATAAATAGACCAAATAGAAACAGCTACATAAAGCAGCCCCGCTAACTAGTAACTACCACCTCTGGGACTCTGGCCTACTATCAGATCAGACCAAAAGCAGGGAGGCCAATGATAAATGCACAAAGGAAGTACCTACAAAATGGCCGCCACCACATGGCCTGTCCAGGAAGACAAAACTACAACCAAATAACAGATAAATGAGGACTTTTTTGTAGCACAGGGGACACATTAAACATTTTCGAGGAACTTTTATGCAACTCGGGACATATTGTTCGCGAGAATGCAAAATCGGCGTGTTCGGCAACGCGAATCGAGTGAAAAGTCGTTATCGCGTTCCCGAGCCAGTACATTGAGCGCGCGAACAAGACAAAAAAGGTAAGGTCGAGTTCTCACACGGTGCGACGTTACCAAAACTACCCGAGCTGTATTCCTAGGGTTACCTAATGGCAGGGAGTGCCATAATAGCTACACACAAGCAACCAAAAAACTAAAAGTACCACCATTACAAAAAATGTGAAGCAATCCAAAGCCATACACGGTGTAATTAAAGTTACACCACAAAAATAGTTGATTAACTTGAATGCACCTATGGCTGTGAGTGGTAGTACCTACAAAAGCCTTGGATGGCTATGGCAAAAGAAGAGAACCAGGGAAGGACACAGAAAATGGCCGCCTCCATAGGGCCAGGAGGACAGGGACACCCAAAAACAACATGGAAAAGGGATGCACCCAAAATGACCTCCACCACATGGCAAAATCAGTCACAAAGGAAGCATACACAAAATGGCCGCCACCACATGGCCTGCCCACCAACAACAACATAGCAGAATCATCACAAAGGAAGTAAGTACACACAAAATGGCCCTCACCACTACATGAAAAGAAAGAGAGGACAGACAATAAATGCCTATGCCAAAGGGACAATGCTTAGCTTCACAAAATGGACACACCAGACACCACCCCCCAAATTGGTCACCCCAACCATAAACAAGAAATCATTACATAGAGGACAGAAAGGAACTGGGAGTGGCCCATGCTCCAGGAAGACAAAACTACAACCAAATAACACAAAAATGAGGACTTTTTGGTAGCACAGGGGACACATTAAACATTTTCGAGGAACTTTTATGCAACTCGGGACATATTGTTCGCGAGAATGCAAAATCGGCATGTTCGGCAACGCGAATCGAGTAAAACGTCGTTATCGCGTTCCCGAGCCAGTACATTGAGCGCGCGAACAAGACAAAAAAGGTAAGGTCGCGTTCTCACACGGTGCGACGTTACCAAAACTACCCGAGCTGTATTCCTAGGGTTACCTAATGGCAGGGAGTGCCATAATAGCTACACACAAGCAACCAAAAAACTAAAAGTACCACCAGTACAAAAAATGTGAAGCAATCCAAAGCCATACACGGTGTAATTAAAGTTACACCACAAAAATAGTTGATTAACTTGAATGCACCTATGGCTGTGAGTGGTAGTACCTACAAAAGCCTTGGATGGCTATGGCAAAAGAAGAGAACCAGGGAAGGACACAGAAAATGGCCGCCTCCATAGGGCCAGGAGGACAGGGACACCCAAAAACAACATGGAAAGGGGATGCACCCAAAATGGCCTCCACCACATGGCAAAATCAGTCACAAAGGAAGCATACACAAAATGGCCGCCACCACATGGCCTGCCCACCAACAACAACATAGCAGAATCATCACAAAGGAAGTAAGTACACACAAAATGGCCCTCACCACTACATGAAAAGAAAGAGAGGACAGACAATAAATGCCTATGCCAAAGGGACAATGCTTAGCTTCACAAAATGGACACACCAGACACCACCCCCCAAATTGGTCACCCCAACCATAAACAAGAAATCATTACATAGAGGACAGAAAGGAACTGGGAGTGGCCCATGCTCCAGGAAGACAAAACTACAACCAAATAACACAAAAATGAGGACTTTTTGGTAGCACAGGGGACACATTAAACATTTTCGAGGAACTTTTATGCAACTCGGGACATATTGTTCGCGAGAATGCAAAATCGGCGTGTTCGGCAACGCGAATCGAGTAAAAAGTCGTTATCGCGTTCCCGAGCCAGTACATTGAGCGCACGAACAAGACAAAAAAGGTAAGGTCGCGTTCTCACACGGTGCGACGTTACCAAAACTACCCGAGCTGTATTCCTAGGGTTACCTAATGGCAGGGAGTGCCATAATAGCTACACACAAGCAACCAAAAAACTAAAAGTACCACCAGTACAAAAAATGTGAAGCAATCCAAAGCCATACACGGTGTAATTAAAGTTACACCACAAAAATAGTTGATTAACTTGAATGCACCTATGGCTGTGAGTGGTAGTACCTACAAAAGCCTTGGATGGCTATGGCAAAAGAAGAGAACCAGGGAAGGACACAGAAAATGGCCGCCTCCATAGGGCCAGGAGGACAGGGACACCCAAAAACAACATGGAAAGGGGATGCACCCAAAATGGCCTCCACCACATGGCAAAATCAGTCACAAAGGAAGCATACACAAAATGGCCGCCACCACATGGCCTGCCCACCAACAACAACATAGCAGAATCATCACAAAGGAAGTAAGTACACACAAAATGGCCCTCACCACTACATGAAAAGAAAGAGAGGACAGACAATAAATGCCTATGCCAAAGGGACAATGCTTAGCTTCACAAAATGGACACACCAGACACCACCCCCCAAATTGGTCACCCCAACCATAAACAAGAAATCATTACATAGAGGACAGAAAGGAACTGGGAGTGGCCCATGCTCCAGGAAGACAAAACTACAACCAAATAACACAAAAATGAGGACTTTTTGGTAGCACAGGGGACACATTAAACATTTTTGAGGAACTTTTATGCAACTCGGGACATATTGTTCGCGAGAATGCAAAATCGGCGTGTTCGGCAACGCGAATCGAGTAAAAAGTCGTTATCGCGTTCCCGAGCCAGTACATTGAGCGCGCGAACAAGACAAAAAAGGTAAGGTTGCGTTCTCACACAGTGCGACGTTACCAAAACTACCCGAGCTGTATTCCTAGGGTTACCTAATGGCAGGGAGTGCCATAATAGCTACACACAAGCAACCAAAAAACTAAAAGTACCACCAGTACAAAAAATGTGAAGCAATCCAAAGCCATACACGGTGTAATTAAAGTTACACCACAAAAATAATTGATTAACTTGAATGCACCTATGGCTGTGAGTGGTAGTACCTACAAAAGCCTTGGATGGCTATGGCAAAAGAAGAGAACCAGGGAAGGACACAGAAAATGGCCGCCTCCATAGGGCCAGGAGGACAGGGACACCCAAAAACAACATGGAAAGGGGATGCACCCAAAATGGCCTCCACCACATGGCAAAATCAGTCACAAAGGAAGCATACACAAAATGGCCGCCATCACATGGCCTGCCCACCAACAACAACATAGCAGAATCATCACAAAGGAAGTAAGTACACACAAAATGGCCCTCACCACTACATGAAAAGAAAGAGAGGACAGACAATAAATGCCTATGCCAAAGGGACAATGCTTAGCTTCACAAAATGGACACACCAGACACCACCCCCCAAATTGGTCACCCCAACCATAAACAAGAAATCATTACATAGAGGACAGAAAGGAACTGGGAGTGGCCCATGCTCCAGGAAGACAAAACTACAACCAAATAACACAAAAATGAGGACTTTTTGGTAGCACAGGGAACACATTAAACATTTTTGAGGAACTTTTATGCAACTCGGGACATATTGTTCGCGAGAATGCAAAATCGGTGTGTTCGGCAACGCGAATCGAGTAAAAAGTCGTTATCGCGTTCCCGAGCCAGTACATTGAGCGCGCGACAAAGACAAAAAAGGTAAGGTCGCGTTCTCACACGGTGCGACGTTACCAAAACTACCCGAGCTGTATTCCTAGGGTTACCTAATGGCAGGGAGTGCCATAATAGCTACACACAAGCAACCAAAAAACTAAAAGTACCACCAGTACAAAAAATGTGAAGCAATCCAAAGCCATACACAGTGTAATTAAAGTTACACCACAAAAATAGTTGATTAACTTGAATGCACCTATGGCTGTGAGTGGTAGTACCTACAAAAGCCTTGGATGGCTATGGCAAAAGAAGAGAACCAGGGAAGGACACAGAAAATGGCCGCCTCCATAGGGCCAGGAGGACAGGGACACCCAAAAACAACATGGAAAGGGGATGCACCCAAAATGGCCTCCACCACATGGCAAAATCAGTCACAAAGGAAGCATACACAAAATGGCCGCCACCACATGGCCTGCCCACCAACAACAACATAGCAGAATCATCACAAAGGAAGTAAGTACACACAAAATGGCCCTCACCACTACATGAAAAGAAAGAGAGGACAGACAATAAATGCCTATGCCAAAGGGACAATGCTTAGCTTCACAAAATGGACACACCAGACACCACCCCCCAAATTGGTCATCCCAACCATAAACAAGAAATCATTACATAGAGGACAGAAAGGAACTGGGAGTGGCCCATGCTCCAGGAAGACAAAACTACAACCAAATAACACAAAAATGAGGACTTTTTGGTAGCACAGGGGACACATTAAACATTTTCGAGGAACTTTTATGCAACTCGGGACATATTGTTCGCGAGAATGCAAAATCGGCGTGTTCGGCAACGCGAATCGAGTAAAAAGTCGTTATCGCGTTCCCGAGCCAGTACATTGAGCGCGCGAACAAGACAAAAAAGGTAAGGTCGCGTTCTCACACGGTGCGACGTTACCAAAACTACCCGAGCTGTATTCCTAGGGTTACCTAATGGCAGAAATTGACAGACACCCGAAACCTGACATACCCCACACATAAACATAAGATTTTCTAAATCAAACCAGTCCATCCATGATTTCCTAATTAGAGGTACACCAGAAAAACAGTTGATTACCTTTCATGACCCTATGACTAGTACCTCTGGCCTACTGGAAGAGTAGGCCACAAGTTTGGAGGCCTATGGCAAGACCAAAGTGGCTGGGAAACATAAAATGGCCGCCAACAACACATGGCCAGGCCAACCACAGAAAGTTATTACAATGAACTCAAACATGCCTACACACTAACTACATGGAGTACTAGGGTCAGCTATTGGCTTAAAAAAATAAAAAACTTTTTCATTACACAAACAGAAATTCCACAGCAGACATTGCTATTGCATAATGATGACCATAATCCAATGCCAGCCATGATGTTTGTTTACAAACTTGAATAAAAATTTAAACACAGAATTATGATTTTACCCATGGGTACCTCTCTATGTAGCCTGGATGAAATTTAAAAAGAAATACAAGCTGGGACCTCATAAAAGTAGGCACCCATCAATAATTTAAATCAAGGAATGAATACTGTAGTTAAAAAATTTTAAATCAAACAAACACAAGTCTACAACATCATACTCACTCATACATTACTGAACTTACTTGAAAAAGAGAATTCAAAATCCAAAAGTCCTCAGTAAGATTCAAAAAAAGCAGTAATGCAGCCAACACACACAGAAAGTGATCCTGCCAGCTCAAAATCCAAATGAAAGTGACCACCTCATGGACAAAGCACTGGGAGGAGCCTGGTGGACAGGAAGTTGTAAACTCCAGAGCCCTTCCTCCTTAATATTCAAAAATAGAGTAGAAACAGAAAGAGGACTCCTTCCCCCCAAAAAATACATCCAAAGGTACAACTTTGAGGGGTTTTTCACTTGTTTGCTAACCAAAATGGTAATTTATTATTATGGTTTAACTTTTAACATGCTCGCGAGTTATTCTGTGCAAGATTGCAGGTTCTGCGTGTTCGGCAACTTGATCTTACCAACAAACATACTCGCGCGTCCTTATGGCTTTATCGCGCTTCCAATGACGTTATCGCGTTCGCACAGCTGCACGGAAGGGTTTACAAACATGGTGGCAGACGCGACCGGGAAAAAGCGAACGCAGAACCAAGGTAAGCCATTGCCGCGCACGCGATAATGTTATTTAGCGCGCGACAATGTTATTTAGCGCGCGACAACTACGCTCCACACCGGATAGCGGATTATCGGCAGCTACGCGAACTCCGCGGAACGCGGAGTTGCCAAAACTCCGCAAACTCGGCAAACGGAGCGTAGTTCTTCGCCCAGGGTTAGTAAATACGCGACCTATTTCATTGCAAATGCAATAGGTCTCGCATTTGCGAGAGATTACGCTATTGGCATTGTAAAAGACAATGCCATTTATTTATCTGTTTTCAAAACCAACACATAAATAAAAATGTTGTCATTTACAATGCCAATAGCTCTAACTTTTGCAAAGGCGAAACCGTTGCATTGTAAATGCTTATTTGTGCCTGGACCTGCCATGGCAGTCCAGGACAGTGAAATTGTTCAGTGGTCCTATTCTTGGATAATAAGACTCCTTTGAACCATTGATATATTATTTTTTTACATTGAACTTCCAAATGGAGGTTTATTGTTAAAAAAACAAAAACAGTGCCAAGTGGGCGTTTCCAACATTGCGCTCAACTAGAAAAGCGGTACTGCTTTCCATGGAGTCGTCGCAGTAGCGGCTCCACTCAAGACAGTGAGATCCGGGCCTGCCTGGCAGGGGCATCTTAACCAGGCTGATGGGCCACTGCCAAACTGGCAGCATGGCAGGGTGCCTGCTGTACTTTAAATTAGGTCCTCTGTCTAATGTTAATTTGATCAATGTCCTAGGATATATTTTAATAACTTAAGTGTTCTTATACTGGATTTAGGAGTGTATGATCCCATGCCTCTCATTTAAGCCTGGAAAAACAGTAGCATAGATATTGCAGATAAGATACCTGTCCACTGAAAAATCAGATTAGTGAATGCATATGAGCTTTGAGACAAATTCAGAATGAGGTTGATAGAAAATCAGGGAGAATGAGAGAAGTGAGATTTGTGGAGCCGAGGCTTTGAAATCAAAAGCATATTTAATGTGCAAACGGTGGAGCTGACAAGTTCGAGTAGGTGGAAGAAATCGAGACGTAATTGGGATAACAGCACGGGGAAGGTGGCGCGAGTTTGATGTGCAGCACAGATAGATCTAATTTAGGAGGCGGTGAGCCCTAATGGGGTAAGCAACCTGGGAGGGAATGGGACACGTGTTCATTCAGAGAAAAGAAGCATTCATTTCTGATCAGGCACAGACCCTGTAAGGGTCATATGCAGTACAGTGACAAGAACATATGACGGTTTTCCCTCAAACAAGACAGGGTCCCATGCTGGCTCATCACATCATCAAAAGGGCTACTTTTGGTCGTGGGCGAGGTCAGACCTCGCCCACGACCAAACATGACTATGTGCTGCCCTGGTACTATAGTTTGTATTGTTTTGTTTTTAAGTACTATGAGAAAAGTGGATATTGGTGGGAATCACTTGTGGCCAAAACAAAAAGAGAAAACAACAAGACTCACGCTGAGAGCAAAATACGATGCTTTATTTGTCAACTCCAGCTGCAACTAGTTGAGATATATAACAAGCATTGGCATTGCCAATAGGTCTCGCCTTTGGGACCTTATGTGTTTAGCCAGACCTCTTGACTATGTTGTAGAGTATTGTGGCTGCCATACATTATGTTGAAAAGTTATTAAAAAAAAGTGTGACTTTATATACAACTGAAATACCTGATTAAAAAAAGATTTTAACATAAATAGTGTCTTCTACTTTTTTTGTACTTGCACTGCTGGCAACTTCTTCCTGCCTGTTCTCATGCCTGTTTGTTATCATTTAATTTGTTACGGGGGAGCGGGACATAAATAATGGGGGAATGGAGGTTGAAAAACAGTAATTTAATTAGAAAACGAGCAGCAGACGTACACTAGGGGAGAATCAACAGATGCCAGATTCCAAGGGCAGACTGATGTGATGCTTAGGTGGTGCGCTGATGCAAAATGGTGGTGGTAAATGATGTTTGGTGCTCAGGTGGTGACATTATACGGTGTGGATTTGAGATACGTTGTTGATTGTGGAGTTGTGGAGTTGAAATATGTTCTTTGGTGTGTAATTATGCGGTGTGTATTGGAAATGTGTGGAATTGAATTGTGTGACCTGGAACTGTGGTTTAGTGCATTTATGTGGAGTGTATTTATCTTGCATTGAATACAGTGCAATTATGAAGTGTGTAATTATGTGACACTGAATGGTATTATGTGGAGTGTATTTATGTTGCATTGAGTAGAGAGTAATTATGTGGGGTGTAATTATGTGGTACTGAGTGGTATGTGGAGTGTATTTATGTTGCATTGAGTAGAGAGTAATTATGTGGCGTGTAACTATGTCGCACTGAGTGGTATTTTGTGGAGTGTATTTATGTTGCATTGAAAAGAGTGTACTTATGTGGCTTGTAATTATGTGGTACTGAGTGGTATGTGGCATGTATTTGTTGCATTGAGTAGAGGGTAATTATGTGGCGTATAACTATGTCACACTGAGTGGTATTATGTGGAGTGCATTTATGTTGCATTAAGTACAGTGTAATTATGTGGCGGGTAATTATGTGGCACAGTGTTATAATGTGGACTGTGTTTATGTTGCATTGAATAGAGTGTAATTATGTGACGTGTAATTATGTGGTAATGAAAGGTATTATGTGGAGTGTATTTATGTTGCATTGAGTGGGGCGAAATTGTGATGTTTGATTATGTGGTACTGAGTGATATTATGTGAAGTGTATTTATGTTGCATTGAGTAGAGTGTAATCATGTGGCGTGTAATTATGTGGCACTGAGTGGTATTATGGGGAGTGTATGTTGTATTCAGTAGAGTGTAATTATGTGGCGTGTAATTATGTGGCACTGAGTGGTATTGTGTGGAGTGTATGTTGCATTCAGTAGAGTGTAATTATGTGGCATTGAGTGGTATTATTTGG
Organism: Lissotriton vulgaris; assembly: GCF_964263255.1. NCBI lineage: Eukaryota > Metazoa > Chordata > Amphibia > Caudata > Salamandridae > Lissotriton > Lissotriton vulgaris. The sequence goes on from NC_141698.1 coordinate 95,834,908, forward strand.
AGTGTATGTTGCATTGAGTGCAGTGTAATTATGTAGCATATAATTATGTGGCACTGAGTGGTATTGTGTGGAGTGTATGTTGCATTCAGTAGAGTGTAATTATGTGGCACTGAGTGGTATTATTTGGAGTGTATGTTGCATTGAGTGCAGTGTAATTATGTAGCATATAATTATGTGGCACTGAGTTGTATTGTGTGGAGTGTATGTTGCATTCAGTAGAGTGTAATTATGTGGTGTGTAATTATGTGGCACTGAGTGGTACTTAGAGTGTATGGCAGAATTATCACAAAATATGGCTAATGGTGGCGGCAGGCGTGGCAAAAAGAAACATAGCGAGGGCATGGGGTGTGGATCTTCCTCCAAGGGTGGCAGACTGGAAGACCGACCTGGACTGGTGCCAACAAGCCGAGAAGCTGGACTATCAGTGTTGGGAATGGCCAAAAAAAGGGAAAAAGTCTGGGCCTATGGGGAGCATACAGAGGCAACAGAAGAAACACCCTGGAGGGATCACAGACGTGTTAGTAAAGAGGTTTGAGTAGTGTTTTGAACCCTGCTGAGGTGTGCATATTTACAGTAGTAAGCTGATTCTATTTATTTGACTGTAATGGACACTGTAAATGAGGTGTATTTCTATTCTTGCACGGCCAGTCGTGATTTTACATGTACAAACCATTCCATGAATGCTGAGCAACTGTTTAATAAAAAGATGTTCAACAACAAACAAAAAAACTCTTGTAAACAGAAAGCAACCCAAACGGTGTTCCATCTCCCAGTATACTCTGAGATCACATTTCGGTGGGTGCTCTTCTGCAGACATGCGAACAACTCGGATCACAGAAGTCTGACATGTAGCTGACTCTGCCCCAGCCCTGAGGCTCTTTCAAAGGCAATCTTTTGCTGAGTACCTTACACTGCCGTCCACACCTTTCTACTTTGGGATGTCCATCCATATCCTACCAGAACAGACATCCTCTCTTAAAATGTTTTGAAATATCAATGGATTGACCTCAATTATTCCTACAACCGATAAAATGACCCTTAAATTGCCTAAAATATGAAAAATCAAATCCAATCTTCTAAAATTAAGCTAAAAGTTGAAAGCAAAAGGTACAATATATAAACAACTGCACATAACTGACCTAGAAATCGGCGCTAGTCTTTTATTGAAGGGGTGTGCGGTGTACTGAGGGGGTGGGGGGGGGACAAACAGAGGCCCAGAAGGAGCACACGTGGGACACAAAAGCAGACATGATAAAATAAGTATTGGCAACTGACACACAGCAGATGCCCTATTTGTGCCAACACACAGAGAGCTGGCAAGCCCACCAGGCGCACAACACCCATTGGGCTCAAAGGGCTTCAGTCCCCCCCACCCCCCATCGTGTGTGGCAGCCAGGGCTGAGACAGCTTCCCGGACACACATACAGCCACTCCCAAGTACTTCACAGGTCTTTAAAATACCATTTACGTGTTAATGAGGCTTTCACCTCTTCTTAGTGCCCTTGCATCTCCACTCTGCATATTACTGGAAGAGTCAGCCCCCCGCGAAATTTTTCGTAGCCCCTCCCGAAATTTGGCTCTAGTTGCGCCTCTGAAGCCCACATGGGAATGGTGCTGGTGGAGAGGTGGTTCCCAGAGGACTGGTAGAAACACCTTGGAGCAGTCAGAAGGTGAACCTAGCAAAGACAGGGTATTTATATCATCTCTGCAGCGGGCACACAGCCAACTGAGCTATCATAATGCTGGGAAAACGCACTTACTCGTCACAGTTCATGGATTGGGAAATTATTTGCAGTGAAATGAGACAAGCAGCATGTTAAGCCAGCCCTCCCTGATGCTAAAGTCCGAACCTGTCGCTGTGACGCGTTTGTAAGTCCAGAGGCCATGGACTGCCCGGTCTGGACTGAAGACTCCTCAACCAGAGGAGCTGCCATGACCAAGAGCATTGGCTGCAGCAAAAACAACAGCCTTCCCATGCCCCATCACAGCAGCGCCAAAGAAGCAGCTAAGAAGGGGTCGACGAATGTTGAACTATACAAAACCCACATGCAATGATACAACATGGCATGGCAAGTCTTGAAACAACATAGCACATATGACATAGCACATCACAAGCGGTCTCACTTCGTAACATAACATCGTAATCCATGTCAGAACATAGCGTACCAGGAAAAAACTGTGACATATCGTAATATCATATAACATGAGATGAAGACGACATGACACGAAGAGATATAGTACAAGGTAACATGACATAACACAACACAATTGGGAGTATAAAACAACATGAACATAACATAACAGGAAACGGCATAATGGAACACAAACCAATAGCATAACTAGGTCTGGGCATGACATCACTTGATCGAGATTTCAAAACGAGGTATGTCAAGCCAGAGTTTACCTCAGCCTGCAGCCTGTGTGTGCATGTGCGGGTGGTTGGGGCTGTCTGCACATGCCTGGCCTGCACGCCCCAGAGGTGACCACTTTCTGTCGTGTCTGCAGGAGGCTCCGTGTGCTTCATGACAGTGCCTTGTCCCTAACTGGATTCTTATCTATTGATTCGCAAGTGACGGACTCGGTGCATTCCCTCAAGTGGTGACTGGGGTCAAGGGGAAGGGAAGGCGGCGAGAGATGACTTCCCAAGGGTGGGAAGGGGTCAGAGGAAGGCCGAGTGACAAATTGATATAAAGCAGAGAGGGTATCAAGGGCCCTTTGCCGGGCCCCGCCAACGGGAAAGCCAGTGCGGATATGTAAATGAACAAGCATGATTAAGCATAACCTTACCCGACTCAATTACAGCATCTTACACGCTTTCTGGTCACGAAGCGGTGAGCCGCCGCATGGCTGCTTTGCTCACAAATAGGCCAGGCTTTCACCTGCTAAAAAAGAAAGGATGCAAACTTTCAGGAAAGTGAAAGCTAATAAGACAAGTGGCGGCAAAAGTAAAAGCAGCTGCAGCGGGAGTGGTGCGCACACGCTCGGCTCGACCTAAGAAAGGCAAGCACCATCTATTTCCAATTCCGCCAACGCGATAATTGGAAACAGATGGGATTAGAGCTCGCTCCCGCGGACCCTAGGCCATGGAACAATCAATGCGGCACAATCACCCACCTTGCACCAATTGCGTGCTGTGTTTTTAAAAAATACCCATGCACAGGCCAATTGCATGCTATTAAAAAAAAAGCACACGTAAGAGTGTGTGTTCAGTGCTCAAAAGCCCTTACTTAATGCCTTGCAGGGCAGCGCATGCACGCTGGCTCAGGCGAGATCTAAAAATGGCTGTTGTCACAGGTTGAGTCATAGTACACAAGATGTAAATGTTATTTGAACTTCATGTATATCTTGACCTGTAAGACATGCTGTGGCCTCCCACCTCTGTTTATTTCTGTATGTGTTTCTCTTTTCCATAAAAACTGTTACTAATAAAAACATTTTTAAATAAAATGGCTACATTTTGAAGATTTTGACATGGTCTCCATACACAATCATTTTTTTCTGCCACGGGCAGTCTTCATTTTCTTGCCAAAGTATTATCGTTCTTTAATGGTTTCGCTCATTTTATGCTGTCTAGTCTCTCTAAATCAGTGCTGTATCTTGAAAGATCTGCTGGGGATGATATTAAAAGATTTATCTCTGGCAGTTCTCTCCATCTCTTCTTGGATTGCACTGATCTGCTGTTTCCTTTCTTCCTTTGATCACTGTTTATCTCTGATTCAACTTCAGTCTGTTTATTTCCAAAATATCTTGGTGTCGCTATTTCATCGCATTGATTGGTGCACTGAATTCTCTGAGCTAAATCAGATTTAATCGCCTCTTTTCTCATTGACATAGAATGATCACATGCACACTTCATCTCGGGGATACATTTAAAAACCGCCCTGGTCTCAGTAAACTATATGATCCCTGCACATTCGGTATGCTCTATCGCCTGTGCAGTTGGACAAATGGCAAAGTCATTGGTAATCTGTGATAGTGCCAAGGTTGAAATCCCTTGTAGCAATTTCATTTAATCTCCACACATCATTCTCAATCTGCCTGTATCTCAAAACCTCAAACTCCCATGTTGCCTTCTTACATGACTATAATAATTTCCTACACCCCTTACAACTGCACAACATACATTCTTACCACATGCATCTTAACCAGGCCAGCTGGGGGCAGTTGTTTCCTAGACTCTACAAAGCTTGCATTGTCTTACAGCTCCAGACTTTGCTCATGCCATTTCACCAATACACGCAGGCATTACCCCAAACATCAACAGACTGAAACATCCATAGTTTAGCATTGTGCACAATTACCGTTGACTCTTTGTTAGTCAACTGTCTGGCTATTTCTGGGATACTAGTAATAGGTGAGTGTGATCTAAATAGAGATAGAACAGATTTTGGGTTATTTTGGAATTTGTTAGATTGTTTAGAAGCTGTTTAAATTATTTTATACTATCCAATGATTACACCTCTTGGTCCGCTCATGATGTGTGATGCGGCTGAGTCTTGCAAGAATAACACCAGCTGTGTCTCGAACCCTCAGATAAGAGCAACAGGGGTGGCACAGATTGAGAGGTTGCTTCTTCTACGGAGTTCATATGAGGATAAAAAAAAAGAAAATAGGTGAGTGTGATGGAGGTGAACCTGCATTTTTCAGTTTCTTGTATTTGTAAACCGTTTTACAGGTTATGTGTACAATTGTCAAGGGTTGGGGCGATAAAGGTCTGTTCAGTTTCTATATTTACTGCCAGAGATTAGGGCAACTCTTTCTGTGTCACCCTTCACAGTATAACACACAAGTCTCGTTAAGAGGGTCACAGTCATGAGGGTAAAACACCTCTTTGGAAATGTGATTGGAGATGGAGCTGTATGTTGGAGTAGAACCCTGGCACCAATCTTTCTGACATCAAGAAGTGATAATAACCAGGCCAAAGAATCCACAAGAATAACGCAAAAGGAACCCAACTACAAGAAGCAAAATACAATGACAAAAATAAAGTAGACAAAGGGTGCAATGAAAAATAGGGAATGGGGGTATTGCAATACATTTTCCTCCCATGATTAACTTATTTACATATGGTTCAAATAGGAAGTGACATCACGGGAAAGTCTCAAACTTTATCTTGGATTGGGAACCTTCAACAGATAATTCACTAATCTGTGGAGGCATCATTCATCAGAATCATGGTGTTAGTAAAAGATGCAAAGAAGAGGACCAAGTTTGACATATTTTGTCTGCTGTTGTATTCACTAACTCATCCACCACCCACTCAGACTCATGCCTTCAGTTCATTGTGGGACACCCCTTTGAGTGACCACATTCACAGAACCATCAGCACAACCCAAACTTCGAGGATTCTTCAATGTGCACAGGGTAAAGCATACCCCAACATGGCATATGCATGCAAAGTGCATGCACAGTCTTCATCTGACCATTAGAGAACCTTCAGTAAGTCCTGGGCACTGATGTGACCAAAGCGCAGCTTCATAGCCAAACTATGGGCCTTATTACGATATTGGTCAGTCCCACTGCCGACCTCCATCGTTTTGGGCAGGAGACTGTCTGACAATGAGTCGGCAGTCCTGCTCCGCCTATTAGGATATGACCACCATGCAGGGGGTCGTAAAGTGCCTTTTTTCTACTGTGGCTTGTGCTGCGGCCCAGGAAAAAGGCTGCAGCACAAGCTGCAGTAGAAAAAGGCACTTTGTACACATCCATGCACCATGTGTCAGGCACCACTTGTGCCCCCCAGGCCACTTCACAGTGGCCCACAGGGGCCGGGGTCTCTGCTTGGGGCCCCCAAAGTCCGTTTCCATCTGTCTTTTCATGGCGGTGGGACCACCATGAAAAGATAGTCAGGAAGGGACACACTAATCCGTATTAGGGAAAAGAGTCCGACTGCCGCCCGACGGGATCTTGGATCCTGTCAGAGGCCGCGGTTCTACCCCCGGCCTCTGCACTCTGACCGCTGGTATTGTAATCCAACGGTCGGATCGATGCCCAGGATGTTAGGTGGCCCGCCACCAACGGCCTGTCAGTGGTGGTCCAGCCGCCATCGTAATGACCCCCTCTACTTTCCGAAAAAGTGGCTCATTGTATGCTGCTGCGGTGGCCCATTAAGGTAGTAACATTTCTGCTGCCTGTGTGGGGCTGCAGAGGACACCAGGGGTGGGGTGGCAACATTTTGAAGTAGTCTCACCCTACACTGAGGCCTCTTTGCGCATCAAAGACAGATCCTAGGCCCTGTCACTCCAAGTCCTGGAACATCCCTCAGGATGCTTGGTGCTTACATCCTCTTCCCCTACTGACTTCCATGGTGATGGACATGTTCGTCTTAATAATTTGCAATTTTTTTTCAATATACGGGGTGTCCAAGAGACGCTTGCCTATGTGTTTATTAATCCTAATACGCTGGCACTACAAAATGGTCGCTGCTACGTGGGAATTTAGACTGTGCATTCGTCGGTCATACCCATGTGACGTGACGTACTCGCAGTTCTGGTGGGAAAGTGTTTGCTCATGCGCAATATAGCTAACATGGCCGCTCTGTGTTTTCACATGCTACAAGCTTTGCATTGCCGCTTTCGCAAAGCTGTCTGTTCTGCATAACCAATAATGCTATAGTTATTATGAAGTAATGGGTGTAGTATAGTGATTCATGGTATACAGTGTAATCATTTATTACTGTGTTCTAAATTGTTTTCTCTTGTTTTTCATATATCGTATCCTTTTGGGCCTGGGAGGTGCTTATTACTCCATGTTGGAAGTCCCTACTGGGCAGGTCTTGATGCGGAGAGAGAAAACTCTGCAGCAGTGGAACCCAGCCAGCTGGCAGCCACAGCCAAGATGCTCCTGGGAACCTGACCTGCGACCTAGCTGAACGAAGCTGAACTGTACCAAACTTGCAACAAATGTATTAAAAATGTGTATTCACTATTGTTATACGAAAGACATATGTCATGAGAAGTTGGAAGTTAAGGGGTGGGTACAGAGACTGAATATTAAGCCTGAGAAAGTCTAAAATTTAGGTGGTGTGATGACTTAACCTCCTCCGTTGTCCAATCAGAATTGGGGATCCTTACACTTGCACCTTGCAGAGAGGGAGTAGCGCAGGCGTTGCATCCGAAGCTGCTGGTGTTGGTCGTACCCTTTGGTGAACCCGGTCCTGATCCAATTACTGGGGTTATCCTGTCCTGACTGTCCATGAGCTGTACCTGCTCGCCTACTGGCACCTAAGTCCTTGAGGGTTATTTCCCGTCTTCCCAAACTGACCAGTGGCCAGGGTTGGTCTTCACTCTATCCTAGGTAAATATAAGAGTCTGTGTGGGTGATTGCTTATCTATATTTGCATTTCTAATTCTCGAATATTGTAAAGCGCAATTGCATATGTTCCTTTTTCCTCCCTGTCCCTTTATAAATGAGATTTTCATGCATTACTCGTCTATTAGCATGTTTCCCTTTTTACCTACCTTTAGTTAATGCTAAATTGTTTCTATTTTTTGTATATGTTCCTTATCTCACCCTCCCTCTAGGAGATAAGCTGAATTGAATAGTATGCTCCAATCTTACCTACCCTTTAGTATTTGAGCTAAAATTGAATCTCGAATTACAATAAGTTTCTTTAACTGCTCTAAAGACTCTCAAATATAGCATGTTCCCTTTCTTTACCCTCCTTTAATCAATGTTGCGTAAGCCTGGTATCTAGGATTAGCATGTTCCCTGTTTTTTTTCCAGTCCTTCAGTTTAAAGTTCTAGATGCTAAGCATACTCTGCCTTATTCAAAGCTATATACTGTTTCTGATTGTAGTTATTGATAGCCTTATCACATTCAATTTTCTGCTCATGACATATGATGATGATGATTAGATAAAGTTTTTAACCTACCTAGAGTCTGTGGTTATTTCATATTTTCAAATGTTTATAAAAAAAAGTTTTTGATTACCTAATATTTTTACCCAACTCCCTGATCCTAGGTGATTAGGTTCCTAATATCTACATTGCTAGGTTATAGATACAGGAATCAAAATTAGTAGAAGAATCTCAAGATATACTGATAGTAGAGCGTGAGTTACACAAGGTGAATGTTAAGGATATAGCAAATATTATGGGCCCAGGTGAGTATTCAGTAAAATTATCCTAGCCGGGTGACCTGCGCGCTCTATCAGTATTCTTTTCTGGTAAGCAGAGGATGGTTAGGGATTTGTTATAGTTAGGTAGCTAGTTAGTTATTAGGTTAAGATTCATATTTTATTGAGCGATCAAATGTGTTAATATCAAATGTGATGTTATTGAAATGTTTATTTGATGCTGCTATATTGATGTAAATGTATTAACAACAATTGTGCGTACCTGTTATATGTTTTGTTTGGAATCCCCGGTGGCAGAATAGCGGGTGGTGGAATAGAAGCCACAAAGCGGTGAGGTCACTTATTCGAGGAAAATTAGTGCATGGTTAGGCAGAACTGGAAGCACTAATTAGGGTTTTCTGTATGAATGGTTGAATAAATGATAGCAACAAGTTCGCTAGCAAAACTTCTATTGTGATATAACCTAATAAGGGTCACACGGAAGGAGTAGCAGGTTCGTCGGAGCTTGATTGATAGCAAAGGGGTTCGCTGGTGAAACTTTAGACTTAGTATATATCCCAGAGTGGATGAGTCAAGGGAGTAGCAGGTTCTCTAATACTTGTATGAAGGATTGGCAGAAGGGATCTATCTGCAGTATATGAAAAGTAGATAGAAGAGGTTTACTTGCAGTGAGACAAATCTTTCCTTTCTAGACACTCGAGTACAGTGGCAAATGCTTTACGTTGTAAGTTAAATAAAGCACTTGCACTTTAAGAAAGAAATTGAATTTCAGTTACCTTGTGAAGGAGGGAGTCAGTTGTGGAGCTGCGCTGACTTCACTCTGTGCCACGCTGGTATTGGTCAAAACAGCGGGCGGGTAGCTGAGATAGTATTGTAAAGGAGGGGTGAGCACAGGAGCGTGAGAACTTGTCTGACGGGAAAAAGTTGCGCATCCATTGGTGGAACTTATTTGCAACCACAGTGTTGATTGGTTGTCGAAAATTAAAAGTCGCGCTAGCATTGGAAGAATTTAGTAAACAGAAGTACGTATTTTTGCACGATTTAAGTTTTTGCAAAGTATATGTGGTATCCGAGATATCCATAAATTTTACCTGATCCGAGATACTTAGGGTTTGCTAAGGAACAGGTGTTAAAAGGTAGACCTTACAATATGTATGGAAGCAAGAGAAAAATGACTCTTGTAGACAAAGTTAAAAATTATTTCAAGAAAGACAAGCCGATTAAGACTAGAGAAGGAGTTATTATTCCACCACCAAACACTCCCGCTTCATTTATGATGTTTGACAGAGGATACTATGCTTGTGTATGGTTGGAGAATTGGGTGGAATATATCAAAGATGATGGAATTTTAGCTTTCCCCCCCAAACGGTACCTTCAATGGAAGAATTTTGTTCAATTTGAGAAACCAAATGAATGACTTACATCCTAGACCTAGATTGACGCTATATGAGGCTCTAGAAGAATGGGAGATTGAGGCCTTTGAGCGAAACAGGCCTAGGATTGACAAAGGAATAAGTAAATGGTACCCGAAAATGCACCGAGAAGCAAATGAGAAAAAAATGAAACAGTGGAGACAGAATATGATAGTGGAAGGATTTTACCCAGTACTAACCGTAGAGGAGCCTATGGGAGGTAAAAGGACTGAGAAAACTAGACATTTAATGACTACTGGTGATTCTGATGATGAATACCTGGAGGATTTATTAATGAGAAATCCACCACCATATAGTGAAGAAACAAGAATAGTAAACCCGAAAAATCCGTTCTTTAGACCTCCCTGTAATGAGGGGTCGAGCACATCTGATCCAACTGTTCCATTTTGAAGGCCTTCCTGTAATGAGGGGACAAGCACTTCAAATCCGACTGCTCCGTTCTTTAATCCACCTTTAGTTCCGCAAGTGATTCACGAGACCTCCCTTGAGAGGGCATTACAAGAAAGAGAAAAGGAAGCTTTAAATAAACAGAGAAGCAAATTAATTCAGAAGATATCCCGGTTAAATACAAGTCCTGAGGCTTTGACCATTCCGGTGACCATTGGCCCAGTTGTTCCATTGTATGGAGATAAACAGACTAGTTCGAAAGCTCCAGTTATAACGACATCAGTAGTACAGCCAAGAAAAGAAACCCTGATAGTAGATGATCAGGCAAGCGAATGTGAATCAGTGATTTCTTTGATTGATTTACCAATACGTGAGCCTGAAAGTGGTTCCATGAGAAAACCTACACCTGTACCGGCAAGGGAAGTACAGATAGAGACTTCATCAGGTACGAGAAGTGCCACGGTAGTGACTCCTGAAGAAATAGAGAGATGGACCCGAGAAATAGAGAGACCAGAACTGCAGCCCAAGCCATTAGACGTATTTAAATTAAGAATTGAAATAGAAGAATTGATGAATGGGAATGTGGGACTGGAAAGATTGAATACCCTCAGTGAAGACGAATTACAGTTTGTCTGTAAAAGCATCACTAGAAATACAAGGGTGTTTCACGAAAAATTAATGGATATGGCAGCTAGCATGGGAATTGACATTGGCAAATCAAAAGTACTGCAGAAACCCTATTGAGTAGAATTTTCTGACAAAGATTTAGAAAACATGAATGTGTCAGGGAAAAAGGTCCAGATTAGAGAGTTGATGAATTTGATGCAAAAATGGGGTAATCTAGAAAAATGGAGAGCCGGGTGGGCAAAGAAAAAGGAAGAGGTACGGTCAAGACAAATGGCTTCAGAATGTGTCCAAAAAGAAGCAGACAAGGTAGAAAAATTATGTCCCATGCGAGAAGTACCAGGTGGAGGATATGTATATGTGCCATGGTCCAGACAAGATATTGTGTCATTTACAAATGGCTTCCCAAAATTACGAGAGAAACCTGTAGAGTGGTACAGACAGGTCGAGAGATTTGTGAAAGTTTCGAAATACCTCCTGAAAGATCTAGATGGTTTCTTTGACATAGTAGTTCCTGTAGATCTATGGACAGAATGTAAAATTGCTGTTGATTGGCCAAATGAGGAATACCCTAGAGACCGAAAGACAGGGGCTCCTTCCGAAGACGTAATGAGGAAATACAATCAGGTAATGTTGTACCTGAAAGGAAAGGTGCCTGCAAAAGAGACAGATTGGACCCGAATAGATAGAACTACTCAGAATTGAGATGAAACCGTACATTCATATTATGAGCGTCTTTTACAGGTGTTCAAAACGTACAGTGGGCTAGATAATATTGAAATGAAGGATATGATCCACTTCATTTATCAATTTTTGTTAGAGTTAAGACCTGAAATCTCACAGTGGATCAAAGACAATAAAATTTGTTGGCAAGCCAAGCCCATAGATGAAGTCCTTAAATATGCCAAGTATTGTGAAGATGAGTTAGAAAATAAGAAAAAGGAATTGAAAGAAAAAGTCATGTGGGCACAAGTAAAATTAGCAGAACACCAAGAACAGCAGTTAAGTAAAATGACAAATACTCAGAATCAGAGCCCTGGGGGTGGAGGAAAACCAAGGGTAAAAATGAGTCGAGAAGAGGCCAGGAAGAAATGTCCCTGCCACGGGTGCGGAAAGATGGGGCACTGGAGGGATGAGTGTGAGGCTGTGCAGAATGATAATGTGCAAATCATGATTTAAATCCACAGGCGCAGAATGAGGGACCACGGAAGACACAGCAACAGGTACAACAGAATCAGTTGCCTCGTGCACCTAGGCCAAACTATAGGAGCAAAGCACAACAGGGTGAAGAAGCCAAAGTTTGGGAAGGAAGGGAGGATAGAAATGCAGCAACTTCGCAATTCCTGTTAAATGATACATTCCTCTGTGACGAACCTTACTGACGGTGCCTGAGGGGGGAGGACGAGGAGTGCGTGCTTGGCGCCTCCTTGCCGGTAGACCAGTCAGGGCCATACATTGAAGGAAAGGTTGAAGGAAATGACGTCACCTTTCTGTTGGACACTGGTGCTACCCGTTCTACTGTAAGAACAGCAGACGTTCCAAACCTACCCCTCTCTGGAGAAGCAGTCCAAGTAGTGGGCGTTTCTAATAAATTAACTAGTACCCCAGTTACAGAACCCATGGAAATTAAAATAGGGAATTTCAAGGAGATGCATAGATTCGTTGTTTGTGATTCAAGTCCTTTGAACTTACTAGGACGAGATTTGCTGTGCAAAATGAACTGTACAATCTTTTGCACTCAAATGGCGTCGAAATTCAGACCCCAGATGAAGACGGAATCTACAAATTAATGATAATAAGACCTGACTCAGAAATTAAAAAGCTGACAATACAAGACTTACCTGAAGAGCTCCAACAGACAGTGAAACCAGAAGTATGGGATTTTACTGGAAAAGATGTAGGGTTAATGGCAAATGTGGACCCAATTAAAATTTCCATAACAGAGGATGCAGTTTACCCGAATACTCGACAGTATAAAATGAGTGCAGAAGTAAAATCAGGAGTTGCTATTGAAATAAAAAGGCTGTTGGAAGCAGATATCATACAAGAGGTGTTGAGCAGTCCTTGTAATTCGCCCATAATTGGAATAAAGAAACCAAGTGGTAAGTACAGGGTAGTACAGGACCTGCGAAAGGTTAATACAATTGTTGTTCCTTGCTGTCCTATTGTGGCAAACCCTGCAGTGATCTTGTACCAAATACCATGGAATGCTGGATGGTTTACTGTTATCGATCTGTGCCATGCATTCTTTTCGATTCCATTGCATCCAGACAGCAAATTTATTTTTTCATTTGAATTCGACAGTCATGTTTCCGTCTGGAATCGTGTTCCTCAGGGAAACACAGAGAGTCCTTCAATTTTTAATCAAATTCTGAAAAAATGCCTTGAGACCCTGGTATTGCCTGGAGAATCAGTCTTGGTGCAATACATAGACGACCTCTTGGTGGCGTCTAAAAGCAGGAAAGACTGTGTCATTGATACCATTGCCTTACTGAACCATTTAGGTGAAGGGGTCCTAAAGTGTCACCAGACAAACTACAGTTCTGTACCTCCTCAGTGAAATATCTGGGGCACCAGATAGAGAGAGGTATCAGGAAGGTTACTACAGAAAGGATTAGAATAATTGGAAATATGGAGCTGCCCAATACCCAGAAAGAAATCAGAATGTTTCTTGGAGTTGTAGGATACGGTAGGGAGTGGATTGTGGGATTTGCAGTCCTAGCAATACCATTGATAAAAATGACAAAGAAAGGAGCAAAAGACCCAGTAGAGTGGAATGATGAAAGCAAGACATCTTTTACAAAATTACGAGAATGTCTGTGTACAGCTCCCGCACTGGGAATGCCTGACTACTCAAAGGAGTTTGCACTGTTTTGCGACACACAAGACAATTGTGCACTTTCAGTCCTGACCCAAATTCATGGTTTAACCAGACGTCCTGTAGCATATGTTTCCTCTACTTTGGATCCAGTGGCTGCTGGATTACCTGGATGTCTGCAAGCAGTAGCTGCAACTTGCATGAGTCTTGAACAAAGTGAATCCATTATTATGGGACATCCTGTAACTGTGTATGTTCCACATGCAGTTGTAATTTTGTTGACCAGAACCAAAACTCAGTATCTCACACTTAGTTGGTTGACTAAGTATGAGAGAATTCTTGTAGGTGCAGGAAATGTAACCATTGCCCGATGTAATATTTTGAATCCAGCTACCCTACTACCAAATTCACTCACAGCAGAAGTGAAAGGAGAAGTTGAGCATGACTGCCTGGATCTGACTGAGTATAGCACAAAACCACGCCCAGATATAAAGGAAGTGCCCCTAACTGACGAAGATTACAAACTGTTTGTAGATGGCTCATGCATGAGACATGAGGACGGAGGTTTAAGTGCTGCTTATGCAGTATGCACTGCAGGAGGTCCAGTGGAAGCATCCTATTTACATGGAGTCAAGTCTGCACAAATAGCTGAATTGGTTGCATTGGCAAAATCCTGGTAATTTGGGCGGAACATGAAAATAACCATATACACTGATAGCCAGTATGGTTATGGGGTTGTGCATGACTTTGGCCAATTGTGGCTACAAAGGGAGTTCCTGACTTCTTCAGGTACTCCTATCAGAAATGGAAATTTTGTGCAAGAATTACTGGAAGCAATCCAGTTACCAAAAGAATTGGCAGTTGTCAAGTGTGCTGCTCACAAATCTGGCGATGACAAAGTGACAGCAGGTAATCGATATGCTGACCAACTGGCCCAACATTGTGCCAAATACAAAATGGCGATTAATAAAAAGATGGGGGTAAACTGAAACAGCTGCCAACTTCTGGTGCTTGAAGTAATAAAAACATGGGAAGAAGTGAGAGATTTGCAGAATGCAGTAGAACCAAAAGAAAAAAAGATGGAGAAAATGTGGTTGTCAGAGAAGGAATGAGGATGGTGTCATTGTTTACCTTGATGATATGCCTGCGTTGCCAGACTGCCTGCTTGCTCCCATGGCTAGATTGATACATGGAGACACACATTTAGGAAGAGATGCCATGATACGCATCTTTAGGCAGACATGGTTTAATTCGAAATTCAGAAACATAGCAGAGGCACTCTGCCAAAGGTGCCTAGTTTGTCAGCAATTCAATCCCGGAAAGAAAACTGTAGTGATGCCAGGAAAAATTGGGAAGGCAGAAGGCCTATTCATACGATTACAGCTTGACTTTATTCAGTTACCACCATGTCGAGGAATGAAGTATGTCCTCGTCATTGTCTGCCTGTTTTCAAAATGGGTAGAAGCTTACCCTGATCGCAGAAATGATAGCATCACTGTAGCCAAACTGTTACTTAGGGAATTGATACCAAGGTACGGTTTTCCAGTCACAATTGAATCAGATTGAGGAGGGCATTTCCATAGTGAAGTAATAAGACAAATCTGTGAAGCATTCAAATTACGCAAAAACTGCACTGTGCATATCGCCCAGAGGCTTCTGGAGTGGTAGAACAACTGAATGGCACTATCAAGTCAAGATTGGTAAAAATGTGTGAATCTACTCAAATGGAATGGCCAGATGCTTTGCCACTTGTTTTGATGGGACTCAGAAGTATTCCAGACCGGAACACAGGCTTGAGTCCACATGAGATACTGATGGGAAGAGCAATGCGGCAAGCACGGGTGCCAGGATACACACTGATAAGCATATCTGATGATTTGGTGCTGGAATACTGCAAGCAACTGGGTGATCAAGTGCGTTCTATCTCTCACCAGATTGGGGAAGACGCTGTCGCCAGGCCAACAACTCCAGCACATGACTTGAACCCAGGTGATTGGGTCGTAATAAAGACACATACTCAGAACAGTTGCCTTGCACCGAAGTGGGGAAAACCAAGACAAGTAATCCTGGTTACCACAACAGCTGTGAAGTGTGCAGGTGTGCCACGGTGGATCCGTGCCAGCCATACGAAGAAAGTGACTGAACCTGAAGAAACTGAGGCTGAAGGTTGTGCGGATGAGGGGTCTCCTGAAATTGGTCCTGAAGTAGCTAAAGAAGAACAACCAAGCTCCAGTCAAGATGATTGGGTCCCAGTAATCGACCTGACTCTCGATCCAATAAGAACAAGAAGACAAACCTACTGAGATAGAGAGTGGGATAGTGAGGACGAGACAGGAATAGAAGAAGACAATCAGATTATCGAAATCCCAATCAAATCTGATGATGAGGAGGACCAGATAGGGAAAGAACAGATTATTGACACTCCTCCAAGAACCCCAGAGCCTGAAAAGGGACAGATAGAAATTAGAGCAGAAGTTCAAGTGGAAGAAAATCAAAAGTTCGAAGTGCTTGAACAGGACCAGATAGAAGTAGATAAATGTGTTCAGGAAGAAGAAATTGAAAAAAAACAAAGCCAAATCCAGCATATACCTGAACAAGGCCAGCTTAGCAACCAGGCAGAAGAAGCTGGAATAAGACCTGGAACTAGTCAGACAGGAAGAGAAAAAGAAGAAAATGAAGTAAATGTGCCACAACTGAACCAGAATAAAAGAGCACTTGAAGAAAGCCAGATCACAGTGCCAGTTAAAAGATTCAGAAAAGGTAATAAAGTACAGAGATTTGTCAAGAGACTGAGACTGAGATTAAAGACTATCGACAAAGAACTTGAGCAAGAAAATCAAGACTCCAATAAAACTGATCAGTCTGTGATGCAACACCAACACCCTGCTCGACAACCTCGCCAACCTGGGACTCAAGCAACTGGTGTCCACCCCCACCCACCTCGCCGGACACACACTCGACGCAGTCTTCTCTTCCAGCACAGACATCGACTTCAGCCACGCCACTGAGCTTCAATGGACGGACCACAGCTGCGTCCACTTCACCTTCAAGAGAACGACGACCCACCACCACCAGCAACAGGCCGCCCGCAGAAGCTGGAACAAGATCACAGCAGACCAGCTCGCCACCTCCCTGAGCCAGCACCCTCCTGCCAACTCAGCGAACCCCAGCCAGGCCGCCGACAACCTCACGAAGTGGATCAGCAACTGCGCGGACGAACTCGCCCCACTGAGGACCCCGCCTAGCAGACCCGGCAGCAAGAAGGCCCCATGGTTCACCGACGAACTCAAGAGCTCCAAGAAGAACTGCCGAACCCTCGAGAAAGTCTGGAGAAGGGAACCGACACCGGACAACAGGACCTCCTTCAAACTTGCCACCCGGAAACACCACCAGCTGATCCGCGCCGCCAAGAAAACAGCATTCAAGGACCGGTTGGACAACAACGCACACAACTGCAAGGAACTCTTCAACATCGTGAAAGAGCTTTCCAACCCCAGCGCAGGAAACAGCGACATCACCCCATCGCAAGACCTCTGCAACTCCCTCGCTTCATACTTCCACAACAAGATCGCGGACATACACAGCAGCTTCAACAACCAACCAACGCACACCATGACCGAACAACCGCCCCCCACCACCACCCTCCACGCCTGGACCCCGATCAGCACCGAAGACACCATCCGCACGATGAACTCCATCCACTCCGGATCACCGACCGACCCCTGCCCTCACCACGTCTTCAACAAGGCCGACGCTGTCATCGCACCCCACCTGCGAGACATCATCAACACATCCTTCGACACCGCCACCTTCCCTGAGAGCTGGAAGCACGCCGAACTCAGCGCTCTACTCAAGAAACCCACAGCGGACCCCACCGAACTCAAGAACTACTGCCCCATCTCGCTCCTCCCGTTTCCAGCCAAAGTCATCGAGAAGACCGTCAACAAGCAGATGGCCGCCTTCCTCGAGACGAACGGATCCCTCGACCCCTCACAGTCCGGCTTCCGAGCCAACCACAGCACCGAGACCGCCCTCATCGCCGCCACCGATGACATCCGAGCCCTGATGGACAAGGGAGAAACAGCGGCCCTCATCCTCCTAGACCTCTCCGCGGCATTCGACACGGTCTGCCACCGCACCCTAGTACGGCGCCTCAGCAACATCGGCATCCAGGACAAGGCGCTGGAATGGATCATCTCCTTCCTCGACGGAAGAACACAGAGAGTCCGCCTTCCACCGTACAAGTCAGAGGCCTCCGAAGTCATCTGCGGCGTCCCCCAAGGATCATCTCTGAGCCCCACCCTCTTCAACGTCTACATGAGCCCCCTCGCGGCCATCGTACGCAAACACAACCTCAGCATAATCTCCTACGCCGACGACACCCAGCTGATCCTCTCCCTGACCAACGACCCCGCCGCCGCCAGAGCCAACCTGCACGAAGGGATGAAAGAGGTAGCCGAGTGGATGACAACCAGCCGCCTGAAACTGAACTTGGACAAGACGGAGGTCCTCATCCTGGGCTCCTCACCCTCCGCCTGGGACGACTCCTGGTGGCCTCCTGCCCTGGGCACCGCACCCAAACCGACAGACCATGCACGAAACCTGGGCTTCATCCTGGACTCCTCCCTCTCCATGACCAGACAAGTCAACAACGTCTCCTCGGCGTGCTTCAACATCCTACGCATGCTACGGAAGATCTTCTGGTGGATCCCCACCGAGACCAGGAAGACCGTCACCCAGGCCCTCGTCACCAGCCGACTGGACTACGGCAACGCCCTCTACGCCGGTACCACCGCCAAGCTCCAGAAGAGACTCCAGCGGATCCAGAACGCCTCAGCCAGACTCATCCTCGACATCCCACGAACCAGCCACATCTCCGGACATCTGAGAGACCTTCACTGGCTCCCCGTCAACAAAAGAATCACCTTCCGCCTCCTCACCCACGCACACAAGGCCCTACACGACCAAGGCCCGAGCTACCTCAACAGCCGAGTCAACTTCTACGCTCCCAAACCCCACCTCCGATCAGCCAACCACGCCCTCGCCGCCGTCCCCCGCACCCGAAGAGCGACTACAGGAGGAAGGTCCTTCTCCCACCTGGCCGCCAAGACCTGGAACTCCCTCCCGACCGACCTGCGCCTGACCCAAGACCACCTCTCCTTCAGGAAGAAGCTGAAGACCTGGCTGTTCGAGCAGTAGCGGCACCCCCCCTCCCCCAGCGCCTTGAGACCCTACGGGTATGTAGCGCGCTTTATAAGTGTCACTGATTGATTGATTGATTGTGATAAAGCCTAAAAGAAGAAGTGCCCGAATAAAGAGACTAAATAACAAGTATCAGAGTCCTGAATGGACTTATCTGGTGTTGGAAGACTTTGAAAACCTTGAAATAAGTGATGAAAGTGATGAAGAATTGATTGCTGACCAGACTGACGAAGAAGTGAAACCGACCTGAAAGTTGCCCTGTGTAAGCAACCTGTGCAAAGTTAGAAAGAGGGGTTGAAGCTTCTTTTGAGCCAAAATGTCTGATTCCTCTGTGAATGGAAGACCGAGACGAAATTGTTGTAAAACATGCTGCAAAGTGTGTTTATGTAGTGTAGCATTAGTACTTCTATTATGGATAGGACTAACAATTACTATTCCTTACATGATGAGTAAAGATACTAATTTGTACCCTACTAAACCCGTGACAAAGGACATAGAAGAGCTGCAAACGAAAGATGCACCACAAAGAGTAGAGACACAAGAGAAAGCACTTAGCCTTAGACAAACTAGAATGGACTTAGATGCACCAGATGAGGGAGGACTACATTATCATAGAATCAAGAATAGAACTCATTTAAATGTATTTGCAAACCTTTTAGTACATTACGTAGAAGCAATGGAAACAGAAGACTGTTACGTCTGATTGAAGCTACCTACTTCAGTAGCTGAGGGTGTGACATACCATCACTTGCCACTAACATATGGAATTTCCTGTAGTATGTTAGGTAGTTTATTCTAGAAGAGAGGACCTTTACAGTATTATTACTCTAATTCAGATGTGATATTTTCTGAACTTCCCATACGTGGAAATCTGAATCCTGTACATACTAAGAGTGATGTAACACGTTATATGGGAGAATACTTTCTAACTATAGGTACAATAGATTTAGGTGAAGCTCATACATTAACATGTTCATTACACGAACAAGAGAAAATGTTTCTAAATATGGCAGAGAAAAGAAGAGACAGTTTCCAAAGAAAAGCGAATGATAAAAGGCAGAAAACTCCTAAATGGGCTGAAAATATGGGGAGCACCTCAAATGGTGGAGCTAATGCTGCTTTGTTGCTGGATTTCGAAAAGAAAGGGAAACTTTGTCTTTACAGAGAAAAGACAAGTTACTATAATAACATATTCATTGGTTCCAGTGAATGCGAACACAATGACAAGGTAATTGGAGGTTGGGGTTTAAAAAAAGGGTCAGAACCTGTGTTTCCCGGAATTTATTATATATGTGGAAAGAAGGCTTATTTCAAATTGCCAGATCATTGGTATGGAAGCTGTTATATTGGTATTGTCTTCCCAAAGATATACCATGTAAATGAAGTCGCTAGAAGCAATGAAAACACTAATGAATTAATACGTAGTAAAAGAGAAAGTGTAGGAGAAATAATAGGTGATATATTTAGTGCATTGATACCAACAGTGGGAGTTGCTCTGAATACACACAGAATCTGCAAATTGTCAACAGTAGTAGATCGGTTATCAACTGACACTGCTGGAGGATTCCTGATGTTCAATACCGAATTGGTTGCGATCAGATCTATGGTTTTACAAAATCGACTTGCTCTTGACACCTTATTGGCAAAAGAGGGTGGAGTCTGTAGAATGTTGAAAACGCAACATTGTTGCACGCATATTCCAGACAAAAATGTTGAAATTAAGAAGTGTGTGAGAAACATAACTAATTTGATAGTGCCTGGAAGAGACTAACTGATGGTCTCTCCTCTGTAGGTAGTTGGTTTTCTAACCTAGGTAAAAGTCTTGTGAGTAAAATACTGATGCCAATAGCGGGAATAGGTTTATTAGTGTTCACAATAATAATTTGCTGCAAATGTCGAAAGCACCAAAAAGAAATATACTGTCAGTAGGAGAGAATGAAACGAAATGTTGAAGAACTCGAACAAGAAGAAATGAATCACCAAATTTATAAAAGAGTGAAAAATTCTCATCCTAATAGGGATGCAGAGAAAAAGCTGAATAGAAAGTTTGAGGAGATTGAAATGGGTGAAATGTGAAAAGTTGGCATCTGGTTCCATTAATAATGATGATAGTAAATATCAAAGAGTGGATTGATGGAGCAAGGATTCACACGTTAAGCGACTTGCTTGTATCATGAACCTCAAATAATGTTAATAAAATAATCAACATGTTCGTCTTACTAATTTGCAAAAATTTTTCATTATACGGGGTGTCCAAGAGACCCTTGCCTATGTGTTTATTAATCCTAATACGCTTGCACTACAAAATGGTCGCTGCTATGCGGGAATTTAGACTGCGCATGCGTCGGTCATACCCATGTGACGTGACGTACTCGCAGTTCTGGTGGGAAAGTGTTTGCTCATGCGCAATACAGCTAACATGGCCGCTCTGTGTTTTCACATGCTACAAGCTTGCATTGCCGCTTTCGCAAAGCTGTCTGTTCTGCATAACCAATAATGCTATAGTTATTATGAAGTAATGGGTGTAGTATAGTGATTCATGGTATACAGTGTAATCATTTATTACTGTGTTCTAAATTGTTTTCTCTTGTTTTTGATGTATCATATCCTTTTGGGCCTGAGAGGTGCTTACTACTCCATGTTGGAAGTCCCTACTGCGCAGGTCTTGATGTGGAGAGAGAAAACTCTGCAGCAGTGGAACCCAGTCAACTGGCAGCCACAGCCAAGATGCTCCTGGGAACCTGACCTGCGACCTAGTTGACCGAAGCTGAACTGTACCAAACTTGCAACAAATGTATTAAAAATTTGTATTCACTATTGTTATACGAAAGACATATGTCATGAGAAGTTGGAAGTTAAGGGGTGGGTATAGAGACTGAATATTAAGCCTGAGAAAGTCTAAAATTTAGGTGGTGTGATGACTTAACCTCCTCCGTTGTCCAATCAAAATTGGGGATCCTTACACTTGCAACATTGGGGGGTGGTACACTGACCCGAAAAACAGTATAACTAGCGTAGGTTTAGCTAGAGAAATTGTCCGACTTGTCCGAATAGCTGACCTGTCACTGACCCAACACACTCTATAGGTGACTGATACAGAGAGCTGCGGAGCACTCTGTTGGGAGGTTCGAGAAACCCATTAAGGGTTTGCAGAATTTAAAGTCCTGGCAAAGCACTTTGCTGGGAGGTTCGAGGACCAATCGGGGTTATTGGCAGATTCCTTACAGAGAGGGAGTAGAGTAGGCGTTGCATCTGAAGCTGCGGGTGTTGGTCGTACCCTTTGGTGAACCCGGTCCTGATCCAATTTCTGGGGTTATCCTGTCCTGACTGTCCATGAGCTGTACCTGCTCGCCTACTGGCACCTGAGTCCTTGAGGGTTCTTTCCCGTCTCCCAAACTGACCCGTGGCCAGGGTTGGTCTTCACTCTATCCTAGGTAAATATAAGAGTCTGTGTGGGTGATTGCTTATCTATATTTGCATTTCTAATTCTCGAATATTGTAAAGAGCAATTGCATATGTCCACTTTTCTTCCCTGTCCGTTTATAAATGAGATTTTCATGCATTACTCGTCTATTAGCATGTTCCCCTTTTTACCTACATTTAGTTAATGCTAAATCGTTTCTATTTTTTGTATATGTTCCTTATCTTACCCTCCCTCTAGGAGATAAGCTAAATTGAATAGTATGCTCCAATCTTACCTACCCTTTAGTATTTGAGCTAAAATTGAATCTTGAATTACAATAAGTTTCTTTAACTGCTCTAAAGACTGTCAAATATAGCATTTTCCCTTTCTTTACCCTCCTTTAATCAATGTTGCGTAAGCCTGGTATCTAGGATTAGCATGTTCCCTGTTTTTTTTCCTGTCCTTCAGTTTAAAGTTCTAGATGCTAAGCATACTCTGCCTTATTCATAGCTATATACTGTTTCTGATTTTAGGTATTGATAGCCTTATCACATTCAATTTTCTGCTCATGACATATGATGATGATGATGATTAGATAAAGTTTTGAACCTACCCAGAGTCTGTGGTTATTTCATATTTTCAAATGTTTATTAAAAAAAGTTTTTGACTACCTAATATTTTGACTCAACTCCCTGATCCTAGGTGATTAGGTTCCTAATATCTACATTGCTAGGTTATAGATACAGGAATCAAAATTAGTAGAAAAATCTCAAGATATACTGATAGTAGAGCGTGAGTTACACAAGGTGAATGTTAAGGATATAGCAAATATTATGGGCCCAGGTGAGTATTCAGTAAAATTATCCTAGCCGGGTGACCTGCGCGCTCTATCAAGGTGTCTATGGAAGATCCAGGGTGGCTGTTGGTTTCTGCAGGAGCTACACAATCATGTCCTGCATCAGGAAATGCACTCACAGGAGATCTCAAGCAGCAAGATGCCATGGTGAAGCAAGGTTGTTGTCTGTGTTTATTTTGCCTTATACAGGCACAGAAAATCACAAATCTGTGGGATTTATGAAGCTTGAAATCCCCCAATTACACCACCTGCACAATAGTAATGAGAAACGTCGCCCACCTTAAATAGTAGCCATGCCATGACATATTGTAGGCATTTAACTTGACATTTTAACTATCCCTGGCATCCGTAAGATATTAAGGGTGTTCTTGACATACTTGTGGCTCTCCATTACTTGCTTGTGGCCCTGGTGTAATATTGTCAATGTTTGACCTATTGGAACATCCTTTACATCATTTTGGGTATTCCAGCTAGAATGGTGGTGGAAATCCCAAGTCTAAGATGGGAAACTCTATTTTGGGGATGATGACAAAGGAGCATGAAAGGTAGAACCTGCCCATGTTTGACAGTGGTACATAAAAGTTCTCTGAGAAAAAGAGAAAAAGACAAGCTTTTGTTTGGGGATCAAATGTATGTACAAAAAAAATGAAAACCTGGAATTTCAGGACAAAATATTTTTGGGGAGAAAATGATAAGCTTCTATTTGCTGTATGAGGATTTGCCTGCAGGACGTGTCTGTCTCTAGCTTGTGACTGTGGGATTCTTTTAGTTCCCATGCCCCTTATAATTAGAATGCATTTTTAACAACATATGACTGAAAATTGACACTGAAGAGACTGAATGGAAAAATGAAGTGAAGAAATATGTTACATGTATTCTGAAAAAAGATTGGATTCTATAACACGATTTGTTACGAAATGACAAATAGCTTTTTAGACAGTCTTTAAGGAGATTGTACTGCAAAACCAACTAAAATGCCCCCATTTTAAAACTTTTTATTGTGGCTGTTGAGTGCCGTTGGAATGGCAAAGTTAGCCTCACACACCCATAAGTATTAGAATAGTTGTTCCAGAACCATGGGATTAATAGCCAATCTATGTATACATTATGATGCAAAATGCACCTTTGTAATGTTTTTCAAATCTTCTCCAGGAAGCACTTCCCCTCTACCCCAACCACCTAGCTAGGGAGAATCAGCCTAACTTCACCTGATCAAGTTAGGAGGTTATATCCCAACAATGTCAAAGGTCATCAGCCACAACCATGGCTTCTTAAGAAATAAAACATGCTGTATAATGCCTGCCTCATATTTTTTAAAGTGTTCTGCGCCTCTCTCTGAATGAATTCCACCAAACCTCCACGAATAACTGCTGTCGTGCTAGTTGATATCGCCTTCAACACTCAACAGAGTGGTGAAGGAAGGTAAGGATGGACCATTAAGGAGACGGAGGCATTTAGGGGGGTGTTATGTCCAAAAACCATGGAAAGTATAGAGGGGTCAATTCCGATTCGGGAAAAACCGCTCCGAATAGCCATTCGGACCGTTTTTCCCATACGAATCGTACCCTGCAATGTCCCCCGTACGTACGACGAAGTACGATTCGTACCAGGAGCAGGACTCCGTAAGAATCGTACAAAGACTGTACGACTCGAATCTCCGCACGAATCTCCCTCGGAACCCGCTGTACGCGGCATCTGTACGGTTCGCGGCTGCTTTTTCCAACCCGGCAAGTACGATTTGTGTCGGGTACGCACCGTAGGACCCTTTTTCTACAGGAGCTGAAAACAGCCGTAAAAACAGAGTTCGCCCCGAAACAGGTACGGTGCGTACACCCCATGATCGCAGGGGTACAGTGAGTACCCCTGCGATCGCGGGGTACGGTGCGTACACCCCGCGATCGCAGGGGTACTCACCGTACCCCTGCGATCATGGGGTGTACGCACCGTACCTGTACCGTACCTGTTTCGGGGCGAACTCTGTTTTTACAGCTGTTTTCAGCTCCTGTACGCACCGTACCCCATGTTCGCTGGGTGTATGTTGCGTACACCCTGTGATCACGGGGTACGGTGCGTACACCCCGCGATCGCAGGGGTACGCACCATACCCCTGCGATCATGGGGTGTACGCACCGTACGGTATGTAAGTGATTGTGTGCTTTTCTGTACGAATTGCCTTACCTGACTTGGACCGTAGGAAT
Source organism: Lissotriton vulgaris (assembly GCF_964263255.1). Lineage (NCBI taxonomy): Eukaryota > Metazoa > Chordata > Amphibia > Caudata > Salamandridae > Lissotriton > Lissotriton vulgaris. The sequence continues at coordinate 95,859,907 of NC_141698.1, forward strand.
CGTGTCCTCATACCCCAGTCCGGATCGTGCTCGTCGGGTCGTACGGCATGTGTACGAGTCGTACGGTTCACTGTTTCAGCCGTGCAATACGTACGGATCGCGACGATTCGGACGGATTGACGGAATATGGACCGTACTACGCGATTCGGAGGGACGGGTACGAATCGTACGGCGATGGCTCCGGATGACAATCGTACGGACATTTTTTTCCCAGGATCCGAATCGACCCCCTAGTGTCTCCACTAAACTCTGTGTAAATTTCACCCTCCATGGAGGGTTGATATGAGGAAATAAGCGGAGGAGAGACAAAAAAAGAGAGAGGTAGTTAGGTAGAGAGAGGATGGGATAGAAAGAGCATTTGGGAAGAGAGTTAGAGAGAAGGAAAGACAGAGACAGTGGCAAGAAGGTCTGGTGAAACAGATGAAGAGAGGAAAGAGAGAGAGAAACAAAGTATGAGGATTTAGGATGCTGGGCGACAACAACACATTGAGGCAACACTGCAGGAGACTGAAAAGGAAACAAAAAAGAGAGACCAGGTGAATCAGGGGACGAGAAAGCTAGCAAAAGCGCTAGAGTGCTGAAGAAAGTAGGTGAACTGGTGGGCAGGAGTGAAAAATAGCTAGAGAAAGTGTGTGTGCATGTGTGTTTGAAGAGAGGGAGGGAGAGACAGAGAAAGAAAGAAAGAAAGAAAGAAAGAAAGAAAGAAAGAAAGAAAGAAAGAAAGAAAGAAAGAAAGAAAGAAAGAGGCCGACCGACTGACCTCCGCCTATGAAGTTAACAAATGTTGAACTACGTGTGAAGAATAGGAGTGCATATTTCTTCCACCTTCCCTAAAGGTTTATGAACTATACAGAGGGAAGCAATAGCAGAGCTCTCTGATAATGAATAAAGAGTGAGTGAAACACTGATCCATCTATTTCTAAACACACCTGCCTGTGCTTCCTTCTGAACCTGGTTAATGAACAGAACGGACCCTATCATGTGACCCCCCTGGACCCTCCACGGGAAGACTTCCTCACCCTGGGACGGATATTATTTTCACCCTGTGACACAGAGGTGCTCCTGTTGTAATGGTAGCCAGAAGCAACAGGGCAGAAGGCCTCCTGCCCAGAACATCTGAAGGTTTGTAAGAAACACTGATTCAGTTGCATTGTAATCAAGCCCTGCAAATCCAATAGGAGGCGCCTTTGAAATCTCCTCGTTCTGCCCACCCCTTCTATTCATGCTGTACAGCATCACAGATCTCGGTTTAATCCATCGTTATTTTGCTCACCAAGCCACCCCAGTTCAGACATGGCCATATGCAAATCAGTCTTGACCCTGTGCCTCATGGGAACAGTCCAGCCCGAGCTGCCAAGCCATGTCTTTCCTGGACCGGAATCAAGCATCCTAGGACCGGTTTCTGGCTATCAGCCGTCTTCAGCCAGGATAGCTTGACTCCAGTGGCTTGGTGAGCGCGGGACCCACGTCTGGGCATACCCTTCCCACATAGGGTGAACAGCAAAACACACAGGATGATGGACGGAATATTTGCATATAGCCATGTCTGAACTGGGGTGGCTCGGTGAGCAAAATAACTATGGATTAAACCCAGATCTGTGACTGGGGGTGAATGTTTTGCCATTGTGCAACATTCCGTCCATCATCTTGTGTGTTTTGCTGTTCACCCTATGTAGGAAGGGTATGCCCAGACGTGGGCTCCGTGCTCACTAAGCCACTGGAGTCAAGCTACTGGCTGAAGACAGCTGATAGTCAGAAACCGGTCCTAAGATGCTTGATTCCGGTCCAGGGAAGACATGGCTTGGCAGTTCGGGCTGGGCTGTTCCCATGAGGCACAGGGTCAAGACTGATTTGCATATGGCCATGTCTGAACTGGGGTGGCTTGGTGAGCAAAATAAAGATGGATTAAACCGAGATCTGTGACTGGGGGATGAATGTTTTGCCATTGTGCAACATTCCGTCCATCATCTTGTGTGTATTTACAATACGGCGCACCATGACGCAAGCATTAACGGATATGTCAGAAATTCTGGCGCAAAAGTCACGCATTGCTGGAATCCTGTTGCAAGCACGACGCAACTCCAGCACTACATGGGGATGCCTATACTCGTGCTGCGTCACTCCTTACGCCTGCTCAAAGCAGGTGTAAGGTTTTGACGCAGTGGCGTCCTACAGGTGGCGCAGTGAAATCTTGTAGATTTCACTGCGTCACTTTTACAAGGCTTTTTTGCAGGAAAACGCCCACCCTGCATACATTATACCTTACGCAGGTATAATGTGATTCAGGGCTTTACAACGTGACGCATCGTTCTAGATGCGTCACTTTGTAAATGGGCCGCATTTTTATGCCGTTGCAACGTCACAAAAAGTGACGCAGCGCAAAAATTACGCAAGGGGCCTGTAAATCTGTCCCTGGTACTGCTGGGTTCGTGCAACAGAGCAGCAGGGAAAAACAGCACAAGAGTGACAGCACCATGGTAGACACGGTGAAGCAAACAAGCAAGAGAGAAACATCGAAAGAAAAGGGGAGGAAAGCACAGTGATTAGAGAGAATAATGGAGAGCACAAGGGCAGAACAATACATGAGGGAGACAACTGGAATTCACATGCACACTCATGGAGTGCTTAGGGAAAAAGACAAAAAGTAGTTCGCTAAAAGTGAGCAGCGGATAGACACAAGTAAGCGGCTGCGCCCCAGGGGAGGGACAAGTATAAGATGGACAAAGCAAGCTATTGCATAAGAAGCAAACAAACGAGAGTGACAATAAAGCTAACCTATGGTCATCAGTGGGCAGACTTTAATCCAGCTGTACATTCTTGGTAGGTTAAAATTACGAAATTATGTCTCATTCTACCTAAAAGCTGCACAGTGTGGTAGGCTCATCCTAAACATAAGTTTATCTCCAAAAGACAAGGTGGAAAACATCAGCACAGCCCGCCTGAGTCTCCCTCTGGTAGACCACGGATCTGGAGAGAATGGCTGCCAGATGCTCGCGCCAGAAGCCACGGGACATCACTGTCATTGTTTCCTTTTGATTCTGCTTGCAGTTGCTCACCTTTTTCTTAGAAGGTTTAACAGTACAGCTGATGACGTGACCTATTGTTTCCAGTTCTATTAAAAATATATAGGGCTTTGACAACATCCACGCCTTTATTTTTCATTCAACTTTGGCTATTGGCTGTTTGGTGTATCATTCTGCTTTCTAGGACATGCTTCCATTGCAATAAATAAGGGACAATTTTACCTCTGAAAAGAACAGTGTGTGTTCTTTATCTCCTAAATGACAGAAAGCAATCCCTTTTGTTACCTTTTTTGCTAGCAGAGCCAATGCATCCAGCTTTAATTTGTAACAGCATTTGTACATCCAACGCATGCATACATCGTTGTGCATGTCTGTGTTTGCATGCATTAGCACATTAAACCCAGGTCCATTGGCTTTGCCAATGCTTGCTTATATACAGTGAGTATATTGGAACTGCTGGCTGTCGATTTAAAAAGGCTCGCGAGGAGGCATGCGGACTGAGTGAACAGATAAATGGCACAGAAATCGCAATGCTATTAATTCCATTATGTTTGCCATCAATGAAAACCGTGCACGGCAGGACTGTAACAAGGTGACAGTAGAAAATGGCTCTCCTTCAAGAACAAAACTGTTAAACTGAAAAAAAGGGAAAGTGAACCTAAACTGTAAACGTGTTTCCCGCAGCAGTGAAATCTCTCTATGAGACCTGCTACAGCAATACAACGGTACAACAGGAAGCCGCCGCAATGTGTCGCGTGACGACTCTTTCGTAGCTAAAGTCAACGTTTGACAGACCACCGCTGCCCCTGAGCTTGATCAATGGAGAAAAACATCATAGCGGTTGTTGCCATGTCACTCTCAGCATAAGCCCTTAGGGTTTAGGTAGAGCAGCTTGGTGGACCACAATGATTGGATGCTTTATTTTATTGTATTGGAATTGTATTCATACAGTGCATAGCACTTCTGACCAGGCATTGAAGAATAGAAGGACTTCATGGTGAGTAGCATGAAACCCCTGAACCTAGGGTTAGTGATTAGTGTTTTTATTGTTATTAGTTTTAGTCTTGTATTCTCAAAATAAACCTTTCTCTGCATTTCCCCAGGTTTTGGTGGGTGAATTTGATGGAGATTGAAGTGATCAGTAGCGTGGGGCTATGTCAGTTCATGCGAAAGATTGGTGGGGTGTACAGAAAGGGTAAAAGAAGATTAGAGGATTGATTGATTGCAGGCACACAATTACCATATTCTAAAGGAGAGTTTGTGGTCTATAGATTGATATGTGGGCTTTTCCCAGAAATGCATAAAGAAAGGTAAATGAGAAGACGTGCAGTTTTGAACAGGAGTTGAATAGGGACATGCCATTTTGAATAAGAGTCACATAACTGGAGGGGGACATGCAGAGGATGGTAGATATTCGTAGGTCATAATTCAGGTAATTTTGTTTTCTGCAATGATGTCTTCAACATAGTGGGAGGTAGTTTGTCAAACTCACATAGGCGTTAAAGGCATGCCAATAGGAGCTGAATAAGCATGCAGAGGATGGTAGGTTTGTGATGGTCATGATTCGGGTCTTTTTGTTTAGGACAGGTTTTTTTCAATGTAGTGGGAGGTTGATGTCAAACTGCATGCAATCCTGAGCAGGTAGGAAGTAGAATGAAAATCAGAGCATTTGCTTGTGGGATACTAGTTTTATTTTTGTATATTTGATTATACAAGAACTCGGACGACGGATGGTCCGTCCGCAGGTAAGATTAACTTATTTCTCTCATAAGATTTTGGAAACGTTGCCCAAGGATTCTGTATGTGGAGTGAATATTCTTCTTGTGTGCCCTGCCTTTAAGAAGATAGTGCAACAGGCCGTCCATGATGATCAAGATGGTTTTAGCCATTTCTTAACCCATCTTGTAAATTCTAGATAGTTGTCAGTGGCTCTTATTTTTGACTGGGGGAAATTCCATAATTTAACAATCTTCATTGAGAGTGTTGCATAATTTTATTTTTGTAAGGTGGAATGTTCAGTAGCTGTTGTAGTCTGAAATGCAAATTCCTAGACTGGGACTGTTTGATCATTTTAATTTGGAGGAATTCAGGACCTTTACTGTTTATTGCCTTGTAAATGATACATAACAGTGTAAATTGATATCTTCTTGAGACTGGTAACCAGTGAAGAGCCTTCAGGGCTGGGGAGTTGTGTGTCCATATCTTTGGATGTAAACTTCTCATGGTTGAAAGTGGTATACCGTGATACAGTCAGCCAGACAAATTACTTTATTCAATTAAAATAACTATAATGTTGCAAAATAATTTAAATAATAAACAGACACAGGATGATCATTGCCCGCACAGTTACAAAATGATTAACCAAATTCTGTATGTAGTTTTCCACCCCCACCACACATAAACAGTAGGATTCTTTGCAAACATAGTAAGGCGGGTCTGCACTGTTAGATCTTAGTAGAGTGCAAGAAGGTTTTTAAAAAGAGCTTTTTAGGCATGCTATGAAAATTGCAAACAACATAGAATGCATGGCAGTCTGGGAAGAAACAGAATGACAGTGGCAAGTTAAAAACATACCTTTGTAAGAATCTGGCACTGGATGGGCAACCAATAAGTGTACAGTATCAACCCTGAAGCATGTAAGGAAATACCTCTGCTGTGAGTTGGTAATCCAGGCTAAATAAGGCTCCATCTTTAAGGCAGTCAGCAGGCAGAGCACTGCAGTACGCTGTCTTCTTCATGGCAAATGCCAAGAAAGCAAGCCTTAACAGAACCCTTGCAAGATTTAGAAAAACTTTCTGGGTTACTAAACAATTCATGCAAACCCAAACTAAAACATTGCATATTAATATAAATCAACCATGGAATCTTATGAACTTGCCTAGTTTCAGTCAGTCTGTTATTACTAACCAATTAAAATGTGTTTTGTTCTTGGTCCATATCAAGATTCAGAGCAGAAAATGGCTCAATTTAATAATGTTCGAGATGTACTCTAGGCCTAATGTGGGATGACAGATAAAGGTTGCGGTATACAAAGGGATAGCCAGAAGTTTCCTAAGACATACATTCTCCCTCTTTGGATGCCTGATTGCTAGCTGACGCCCAAGAGTCCTGCTCCTTAGGTGTCTACCAGAGCACATTTAGATCTGTAGACAATGATCATTTCTTTTAGGGATTTTGGGCCAGATGTAGGACAGTTTTTTGTGGTCGTAGAGGGGTGTTAGGCCTGTTTGAGACTTGCAAAAAAAGGGTGGCCCATGTATCAACCCTATTCGCTAAAACCTTTTTAGCAAAATTGGTTTTAGCGACTCGCTATTAGGAAAGGGCGTTACCTACCTAATAGCGACTCCAAAAGCGATGTAAGAATGTTTTGCGACCGCAATTGAGGTCGTAAAACACTCGTAAACGGGAAGGGGTCCCCAGGGTACCCCTTCCCCTTTCAGAATGCATGCACACATTTTTTTTAGGGCAGGCAGTGGTCCCAGGGACCACTGCCTGCCCATAAATATTTTTTTAAGTGAAATTTTTTTTAAATGCATCCCAACGGGCTGCATTAAAAAACAGCTTTATTTAAAAGCAGTCCCAAACATGAAGGTCTGCTGACCCCAGCAGGCCACCATCCCTGGGAGTGCCACCCATTCACAATGGGGTCGCAAATTGCGACAGCCTCATTAATATGCTTGAGGCCTGCAATGTGTGACCCCATTGGGAATCGCTAACAGTGGCTCTGACACTGTTGTACATTAATGTTTTTGCGACTCACAAATTACGACTAGAAATGTAATGCAATTTGCGAGTTGCAAACATCAATGGTCGTACAGCTGGCCCTTAGCCCCTAATTCAGCTGAGAATCTAAAAAGAGCTTCTCTGCTCTTGAGAAACTCTGCAGTCTTAGCGGTGCCAACTGTCAACTGTCAGAATCATCAAATAGCACATCCAGATATGGGAAACATTTTTTCATAATCAGTTTTTGAGAGGAGGGGTGATGTTCTTGCTCAAAACTTTTGTTGAATTTCAGGATGGGAAAAATGAGTTAAAGAGCCCGATTTAGAGTTTGGTGTACAGGGTACATGCACCAGCATAATGTAACTTGCGGGGGTCCCTCTGCAAACTACATCAAACGGCCCCCCTTCAGACTCATTCAGGAGCTGTCACGCCAGGGTACTGTACTGAGGGGGCCCCCTGGAGCTCAGCCCCCCCCCCCTTCGGGGACTGTAAGGGATGCGGGGGCCTTTGTTATGCCACCGGGTACATGGTCTCATTAATCTGTCAGTATAAACCTTCCTCTAGTGAGCAAAGGAACTCCAAGGTAAACCATCCGACCATCTGACCAAGTTAGTATTTTCGGTTGGATTACTTTTTTTAATGTAAAAATAAAAAAATTAACCCTACTTTTGGAGTTTGTTTTTGGAAAGTAAAAACTTTTAAAATGTTAGTGTAAGCATACATGACCAATGCAGAATCACATAAATCTTTTAAATGGCTTTCTATGAACCTCTGTGACGGTGTTTCGTACAAACCCACAGTGTTCATCGTCGGCGTTGAACTCCAAATTTGGCAGGCAGGGTAAAAACAGGGTAAAGGCAGGGTAGTAGGCATAAAGTGCTCTGCCTCCCTATAATGTGGAATAGAACAATAATAATGGTTCTGTCGGACTGAAATACACAGTAATATAGTATTTCCTGGTTTGTTACTCACAACATCCGTCCCTATAAGGGTACAACGATAGCGGTACCTATACCAATATGAAACAGAACACACTGACCACACTGACCACAATGAAGATTAGAGTAAAGTTTTAGTCATATACTTTTATCTTCTCTGAATTGTATTAAACCACTGATTATAGCTGTCCAGACAAACACAAAACATATATACCGCATACATTTTGAGTAGGACTCATATACATTTAAAACAACATACAAAATTGTCAAGTCACGAAATTCTTAGTAGCATCAACTATAAGAGCAATAATCCACTAGGCATATCAATCAATTCTTGGTTCCTAGTAGATTTTATAAAGTTGATTTCACGATAAAGAAAATGCGTCGACGTTTCGACCCTGGGGGGCGATGTGCTGGTTGTGCGCATCAGGGGCGGGTCTTCATCAGGACTGTACGGTTGTGGGACAGCCTTTTCTGGACCTCGGCTTCTCCTGGGTACCTGGTCCTATATACATAGTATTGGTGATCAGCCGACTCAGCCAATATCGGAATAATTCTTAGATCTCTGTATTGATTATTTATACAGCGTTGACACGATCGGTAAGGCGTTGTGTCCGTGATATGTAAAACAGGTGTCACGGTCTAACTCCTTCCTTCTGAAAACCGGATCTGCCTTTATAATGTGGAGGCCAAAACCCTGATGAGTGCCCATCCTGAAAGTCGCTTCCAAGTCCGCACATAGGAAGCACACACTGCCTTCCAACCACAACGACACATCACTAAGGGCCTGTGGAGCGCATGTGAACTCACAGCGATTGCGCCAACACACCACCTGCCCCACTTGCTACACATATCAGATCCTGACCCTTACGTACCAATGGAATTGATGGAACCATCATGGCGAAGGCACCCCCAATCTCAGTATGCTCCTAATGCCCATTTGTCCTGGCTGCCTCCTCATTCACCGGAGACATACCCTCCCCGCTTGGCGCATTTCTGGATCTTTCATTTATTTTTTTTCTTATTTTGTTCCTGGCTTTTCTCTTATTTTTTTCCATGTCTCCCCTGGTCCTTCTTCAGTCAGTTGAGTTGGAATGCACAAGCATTTGCTGTTGATGTTTTCTAAATGTATAATCCTGGCCAAATGTTTGGCGATAAATGGCTATCATTTGATAAAAATGCATTCTCATGTTCATGGAGACTTGACGGCTTCCTTATCGAAGTTGTAATGATATGTACAAAACTTTAATGAACACATTTTTATGTTGCAAAAAAAGTCCTCTGCCTCCCTGACTGCCTTAACTCCATCTGAAAAATTCAAAAAATCGGGTGCATAGTGTCTTCATAGAACAAAAAGTCAGCTTTGTTAGTTTGTCCACTTGGGAGTTAATTGAGAGTGCAGAGTCCATGACAATTCCAATATTTCTATCTTTTTAAATTATTTGTGGCAATGGTCTTAATTCATTTGACCAGAGTTTTGATGGCTCACAGCGTTTCCATTCTCCACAAGTAGCTATTTTGGTTTTTGATGCATTTAGTTTAGGCTTGCCTCACATCAGCCAGTGGTCTATGGTTCTGAGGCAGTTTTTGAGTTTTGTGTTTCCAATGTCTTTGGAGTTTTCCAGCTTGAATATTATCTGCTTCGCGTTCTCGTAATTGTAGCAAATGAGATCAAAACTGTTGATCATCTTTGATAATAATTTCATGCACATGATAAAGAGGGGAGGAGAAATCCTTGGTGGACTCTCTTTTTATTATGTAAGATACTGAAGACAAAAAGACTATATTTATCATGTTAGCCCCACCATCAAGAGGGAAGCAGATCCAGGCAAGAATTGCACCATAAATATTGATTTCTTTGTGACTGAGGATTCATGTTTAATGTGTTCAGAGCCAACAAGATCCAGAAGAAATAATGCAGCCATGCTGTTTTTGTCGCTTGTGTTCTATAAGGCATCCCTTACCTGAAGGACAGCAGCAGCGCCACTGGCTTTCACAAAGTCCTGAAATTCTGCTATTGTTCTTTTTTGGATCCGTGATAGAGACAGACATATTTTCCCTGAAATGCTAGTCGGAAGTGGTGTCTTGGATGGTAGCTGTGTCCCTTGTTTCCTTGATACAGTCCAATGTGTCTGCTTTAGTAATGTAGTCAGTTGCCATTTTGTTTCAGAAATCTTAACCCCTTCCACGCTGATGAAGAGCTGGGCTCGTCATGGCGTAGCCTCCTCGCACGCTGATGACGAGCCCAGCTCGTCACGTAACATGCGTTTTGAAAAATCTCAGCGTGCGAGCGGAATTAGGCTAGCGCGCATGAGGTTAAGAGTGAGGAATCATTAAAAAAAGGCTTTCAGAATTGTAGAATTGGTGTCTAAGCCCTATGAACTACCACAACTACCCCCCCCCCCCATCCAAGGCCCTAAAGACTTTCCCAACCCCCTCCCAGTCCTAAAATCTTACCAGGCCCCCCTAGCCCTGAAAACTACCTCCAGCCCTTGAAAACTACCCCCGCCACTCAAAACCCGGCCCCAGCCGCCTTACCTTGCCACGTCCTCTCCCAATCCGTCCTCTTCCTGAGCCCATCCATTCCAGCAACTAGACCACGCATATGCCTTAACCATGCATATGTTTGGGTAAGGCATATTTGTGGTTAAGGCAAGCATGGTTGCACTTGCATTGTCTGGGCACACGTGGCTGAGCCTGTGTTGTTCAAACCTTTTCCCATCTTTGGTTGTGGGACGGAACCACGCATTTGATTACCACGCATGGCAGATCGGCTCGGTCTTAACTACGCAAGTCTTAACCACACATATGCTTTTACCACGCCTGCCTTTAGAACAAAATCTTTGTTGTTAAGACATGTATGGCATGGATGTGTATCATCCCACCACTGTACAGCAATCTGCTGCTTCGTCGCTAACTTCTCACCATACAAATCAAATGAATACATACATAAAACTGACATTGATTTACTTTCACCCTCTGTTGCAGGCTCTATGGAACACCTTACGAAAATGTGTCAGATGTGTATGGAGTGAAAAAACCTGACCAATATCCATTGGGCATGTGAAGTACCCTCCCCTGAGATCATTTGTAATATGACATCCACTTGGAGTAGGCCATACAGCAGCAAATATGTGTCCATTGCTAACATATTCTGAGATAACATTCATGGTATTAGCCATTGTGTATGGTGCATAACTGCAGGGTCAAAAATGCCCATGCACAGGAGTTGTGTTCAGTCCTACTACTCAGTTTCTCATTCTGGCCGGCCAGGTATATATGCAGGTGCAGGGACCCTCTGTTGGGTGTCATTTGTTCTCTGATCGGCACTTTACTCCCCTTCTCTGTTTTCTTGCACTGCTCCTTTCCATGCAGATGCCAGTGTTGTCGCCAAGTGTAGATGTCTTGTTGGAAATTACATAAAAATCAAAGGAGCAAGAAAGAAATTGGGTGTCACCTTCTCTAGACTAATGCACTTACAGCTGGTTATCCTGTGGACCGAGAGCAACGCTTAAACATGGAACTGGGGAAGAGGGCGTGGCTATATTTGGACGCCTATGCAAAAAATTTGCAGCCCATACCCTTCATCCTGTGCAATCTTCTACCCAAAAAGCCGGTACCCAGCGGCTGCCCCTGAATGAAAAAAACATTGCTTCTAAACTACAAAATATCAGAGTTTACATTGGGAGCTCCTTGCAATGTAGGTACATCCTAGTTGAAGGAAATGCACTTGTGAATGATTCGCGCCCTCCAAGATTTGGGGACCAATTTTGAAATTGATTCGCCGTTTCCAGACATAAGCTCACAAACCTTGGCTTATTCAGAGGATCAACGTTTTATTTGGAATAATCCTATACCGCTGTGCAGAGAAAGCCTGGGACCATACACTTGGAACCTTGGAAGTGTCTCCTGACCCTCGGCTTGTAAAAAGTGCCATCTGTGCTGGCTGACCCAAAATCTGCTTTGGTGGAGAGTGAAGTTGTTCATGTGGCACAGAAGAGAGTGGTTTGTACCAATGCAGCAGAGCCATCTGCTTCCAGCCTCTCTCCATAGAAGACATCACAGGACAGCCTTGTGCACTGCAGGCACACAGTTTAAACTTTGCGCTGGTGGTACCTCCGGTTTGTGCATCTGAACAACCATCCCCATAACTTTCTTCTCATTTGGTACAACGAATGTATGACATTACAATGCAAACTATTACAACACATACCTTTACAACACGGTCAATACAACCCAGCTTCCATTACAATGCATGCCATTACAACGCATATTCCAGCACAACGAAAATTATTACTCTAACACCGCTGGGTGCTTACCTCATCGAAGGTGCTGGTCAGAGAGGGATATGCACTGTAATGGCGTTTGTTGTAATGGATCCTGCTTTGTATTGACAGCGTTGTAAAGGCATTGTGTCGTAATGCATGCGTTGTAATGGATGTTTCCCAGTACTTCAGTGTGATATGTGTTATCCAACAGACTTGCAATTGATAAATGGTTCCTGTGTTGACTTTTTAAGAATCCTTTAATCAATGATTTACTGCTACAGAGTATCAGCTGCCGTTGGCTACTCAATTGTGTTCTGAACAAGAAAGCAGCAGGAGTAACCAGGCTACATCTGTCTGCATTCTCTCCATTAGCTGGGACCCAGAGGCAGGGCTAGCCTGCTTCCTCCTGAACCAACCAGAAAGTCACCTATTTCTCTATAGCTACACAACAGCAAACTAAGTAAAACTACACCAGAGTAATTTTTTCATTTTGAGAACCTAGATGCTGAACTTTGGTTAATTCGGATTTCCTGCATAGAAATATGCCCTTGACCCCTATCTTTAACCTTTACAACAGAAGTATGATGAAAGTATCAACAGAATTGTATTCAGAATTATTAACTCTGACTGAACATTATATTTGTTATCGGTGATGTAAGTGCTAAAAGAGCTAGACGCTTTACCCCACAGCATCCTCCAAGGGTAAGCCTTGATTCTTTGACCTTGAGACAATTTGAAAGTCGAAACCGAAAAAGAAGATGCTTGGGAATTCCCGAATTCGAAGTGGTCTCAGGCTTCTGACGTTCCGGGAGCAGCAACAATGCTTGTTACAAAGATTGCCTATTTGCCCCTGAGTTCCCCAAACTCCGAAAGCAGACCTGACAGTGCCTCTGGGCACCGCACCTCTGGTTATTCACTTTTTTCCCTCCAGTTATAGGCCCAGTTTTGCTAACTTTTCAGGCAATGCAGTGCGCATCGAAATGTGCAAGGAGGAAAACAGCGCAAAGCTGTGTGGATTGACCTTGGCCTGCTGCTGGTTTTATCCCCTGATCTGGCACTGTAGCACAGCTGCCTTGCATGATGCACAGCCCCACACCTTGCTGCAGAGGTAGATGTGAGCTGTTTAGCATAGGACTTTACTGAAGGCGTTCCATTCCACTACAGATTCCTATGCGTAGAGAAACACAGAGGGAATCCTACCAGGGCCAGACTGGGAACCCAAAGCAGCCCAGGCAATTTTCTCGGACTAGCCCCTGGGGAAGCACTGCCTGGCCAAGGGAGGCTGGAAATGCTTGCTTGCTGTTTTTTTTGTTACAGGGTCCGATATTGTTGCACCGCTGCAAAACCAGCCCCTCCTGCTGAAAAACTGGCCCCAGTAAAAAAATCAGCCCCAATGCTGTAAAACCGACCCCTACCCTTCCAGCCTCCCAGGGAAATGCCCAATGCCTGCTATGGCCAGTCCGGCTCTGGTTCCTACGCATTGGTTGGGCGCTGTACACTGCAGCATGCATGCAATGTATTCTTCTTTGAGAAATGAACACATTTCTTCTTTTTGAAGCCTGCTTTAAGGAGGCACTCTTTTTTGATGCAAAGCGTGGTCTGGCTATCTCAGGACATATGCCTTTTTTTCAAAACCTATGGATGTTTGTGTCGATCCAGCCCAGTAATGCTCATTGACTCATGGCTATGCAAATCAGTATTTGTACTGTACCAAGTGCCCCTTCCAGCATGAAACACTTTTTGTACTGGGTAGTTATAGGTTGCGTTAATTTACGCCGCTTTGCATCTTTCGAGTGGTGGCGGAAAGCCTTTGGAAATCTGGGCCAAAATGTAAGTCTTACTTTAAAAGTAATGGAAAAACCTGCTTTAATGATTCTTCTTCAGTATATCAGAGTTTAGAGACAATTCTTGACAATACAGTGTTCTGTTTTGCTCTTAGGTGTGAATTCAACCCTTAGTGAGAGCTGCTAGACATTTATTCATTCATTCATTCACCTCACAAATCCAGAGCCAAGACTAATAATTGTGACATTAGAGTCTGTGTAGTAATTCGCTTTCAGGACATTAGTAATGTTGCAAAACTGGCTGTGAAATCCAAGAAGAATGCACACACGACGTGGATTAGGGTCCGGTGACTTCTTTATTTCATACCCCAGCCACAGTCCAGGTAGAGGGGCATAGCATCTATTTGTACAGCATGTACAGTGCCACTATGCCCTGAAGCTTGAGAGGGCCACTGAACCCTGATTATTGCTGTATTTTATAATTCAAACATCAACAGAGGGGTTGGAGGGGTGTTTGGGAGTATTCCCTTCCTTGCACTAGGGCCCATGACATGATTGCTGCACAACTGTCCAGGTTGAAGGGCCACAATTCAAAGCCTACAAAAACTTTGAGAACACCCAGAAAACACCCGGCTCCAGAACCTATGCCGCGGTGCCACAATTACTGAAGCACAGGGTGGATGCAAAACTACAATGTGCGCCACTCAAAGCACTTGGCATTACAATCTGGAAAAATACCTGGGCACCACTTGCATGGAGTGTTTTCTGTTCCTGTCATCATCGTCATTTTTAGAATACTGAGTTTATTGTAAACTTGGATAAACATAAGGCTATTATATGACAGTGCCAGGGTGTTGTCAATATGGACACAGATAGCTACACATGGTCCTTGTATGTGTGGTGCATCACCGTAAGTTTCAGAAAGTATTTTTATTAAAAACCAGGAATAACATCTCATTAAAGCGCATTATGAAATAGAGACAATAGTGACACTATAATGTCCTTTGTGCATGTAAATATTTTGTAGTTGTGTAGGTATGGACACAGATAGCTATACGTATACATTTTAATGTTAAGTGAATTTTAAGAACCTTTGGGAAACTGTAAACTTCGACCTCATCTTCTTAAGAGTTACTTTATTACAGTTTGCACCAAGGTCTTACTCATAAATCTCAGGAAAAAACCCCTCATTATTTCACACTGCAGTCAAAAACCTATCCTGGTGTAAAAATGTAAAATGTAAATTGATACTTGTATAGCGCACTACTCACCCGCAAGGGTCTCAAGGCGCTTGTACGAAAACCGCTGTGGAACCCTCCTGGCTTTCCCTGTGAGGCATCCACTCCTGGGCACCCCCAAGGTGGAGGCCAGGCACCCTTAGCGTTGTGGGAGCCGTTGTGGAGATTAAGCACGCTATTGCCCAGAGTTGCAGAGTGGGACTCCATGATTGGAATAGACGAGAATTATCAGGTCCGTGAAATTTTTTAGTCCAAGACCCGCCGAGGCAGGGAATTGAACCCTGGTCCCGGGCCAGACCTTTGCATCAGGGTCTGCTGCTCTAACCATTGAGCCACACTTCTCCACATGGTGGGTAAACAACTTCACTGTTTTGAGTATTGGTTGAAACTAAAATATACTTAGCCTTTGCACATTTTTTGGGATGTGAGGTGAAACATGGCTCATGCTGTTTAAGGTCTCAACCAGCCTTGACCCCTTTTATATTCATGGTATTAGCTTATGTGGGGGGAGGGGGATATCTCAGAGCTGGAAGACATGTGTTGACTTTCATTGTCGTTGTCCTTTACAGGAGATTCCAGCCCATTCATCTCGAATCAACACCATTCTTGCTTCACAATCTCTTCTCCACTAGGCCAGCAAAGCCTTTAGACGTTGGTGTCAACCCATTCTCTTGCAAGAGCTGCTCTAAAGGGGAGAACCTACAGGTCTGAAAAAGTCACATGAAGCTTGCAGCTAAGCTTTAACTACTAGTTTTCTCGTCGCCAGCCAGGCTGTCTAACAGCATGTGTGCCACAACAAGACACAGTCCTGCTGGGATCGAGCCAGCTGTTCTCACCATGAATGTTGTTAAGCTCAACGCAAATGAGCAGACACGGCAAAGATCTGTCAATCGAATAATTTTTGATTACTTTAAACCCTGGGCTAGCAGATAACAGCATGCTCCTCCAGCATGGAGTTGGTTTTCTTAGACACAAGCATAAGGAGGCCGTGTAAGTCTGGTGGTGGGCACCGGTGTCACTGAAAGCGCGCCTAGCAGGAAGCCCTCTTCAGAGTGCTCATGCAGTGACAGCTCCAGTGAGGGATATGGAGCATGGGACAAGGAGGGATCTTCTAGTTTATGAGAGAAGTATGGAAATAAATCAAAACAGATATCCATAAAATGTTGGTGGGCAGTGCAGTTGAGCGGCCCTCACTCCGACTTTCTTGGAACTCCTGATTCACTCAATAACAAAATATCCCCAGTGGTTCAGATTGCAGAGATCTGCAGCAATTCCACTGGAAGTCCTGCCACATATTCCTGAGGACACATTTGTCAAATAAAATGTGCCAAACATGTCCCTGGTAATGACACTGGGATGTGATAGCTGCAGAAACCAACGTATTAATGCAACATTCTATGGTAATTCCCCATTCCATAGGGTAAAAGTAATAATACCACAGTAATTAAGAATCACAGAATGATCAATACCTGCAGCAGAGGTAATCCATTGCTTGGAATTACCAAAGCAGAGTTGCCACATAACTCATAATGAGGGGATTGGGGGAGAGGATTGGGGGAGAGGATGTAGCCTTGCAGCTAGAGTGGTCGACCTCGCCGGGGAACCGGGTTCGAGTCTCGGCAACGACACTCAACATCCTGTGATTCGGGGAAAATCACTTAATCTCCCCGTGCCTAACAAAAAAAAAATGAATGTGTTCATCTGTAACGAAACTGGTGCTCATGTAAAGCGCTCTGATACCACTCTAAAAAAAAAAGAAAAGGCACACTTGATACTGTTCAAGCTAGCCCTGGACAAGCCCTGTGAATTCAACTATTTCATCTAAAAAATGTAAGGGATTCTTCTCAGTGGAGAGTCTGATTCAGTAAAAATACATAATTCTTTTACAAATGTATATTCATAATTTCATTTCGAAAGAAGGAAGGGCTTGTACTGTTTTAATCAGCGCCACAGAGGGATAGGCAGCGCAGATGCCATGTAGTGTGCACCATCTCTCCTATATAAACAAGGAGGCATTGAAGGTTGAAACAAAATGGCTGCAATTGTATTACACAGTAAATAAGTATGCATAGTATAAACAAAACATATATTAATTGTTGGGTTAGAGAGTGACCCTCTGCACGCCAGTAGAGAGTGTGCACCCCTGTCCCAAGATCACCATAGTAAGCTGTAGATTTGTTACCTTATCTCGGCACACACAACAATCACACTTGATCGCAGAAGGCCTTTTAAATCACACAGATTAAGAATGTATGGTTTGCAAGGCCACATCATGTTCACACCCGTTTTTGCTCGTTTCCTATAAGTGGGTCATTCACCCATCTATTTAGACATTGGTATCACAAATGAATACTTTCCCGCTGTGCGTAGTGGATGTGTATAGGGAGTGTGTGACACATGTAGCTAGAGGCGCGCTGGAATCCAATTTGTGTTGCCAACATCTAAGTGGTACCTAAGATGAAAGGTTGGAGATAGCCCGGATAGTAGATGTGACTTGCAGGGGCTCCTCAATGACTTTACAGAGTTCCTAGTAGTGGGGCAGACTTTAGGTGTAGAGGACAGGAAACAGAGGGTCCATTTGAATATTAGGGATCACTGACATAATATCGAGGGACATAATATCGACTATCAAAAATATCATTGACAAAATATCGACAGACAGAATATCGAGTTTGTATCTACAAACAGGTAAGTACAAAAATATTGAGTAAAAAATATTGTTTACTAAAATATAGTTTATAAAAATATCGACTTTATTAAAAACAATGTTAAATTAAATTAATATTAAAAATTAATTACTAAAAGATACTTAAAAATACTTAAGTTAACTTATAATAACTAAATAATTAATGAAAGTTATAAAAAAATGTATATCATATTTGTTAAAACATATATATATAGTGACATAATATAATTAAATAATATCCAATATTACCGTACAATAGCAGAAGTGTAAAAATTACTATTCCTACTCCAGAGAAAGCAACAGTAGGGAAAGCGTTGGATAGCGTAGGGGTAAAAATTACTATTCCCACTCCAGTGAGAACAACAGTAGGGAAAGCGTTGGATAGCGTAGGGGTAAAATGTACTATTCCCACTCCAGTGGGTGCAACAGTAGGGAAAGCGTTGGATAGCGTAGGAGTAAAAATTACTATTCCAACTCCAAGGAGTGCAACAGTAGGGAAAGCCTTGGATAGCGTAGGGGTAAAAATTACTATTCCTACTCCAAATAGTGCAACAGTAGGGAAAGCGTTGGATAGCGTAGGGGTTAAAATTACTATTCCCACTCCAAAGAGTGCAACAGTAGGGAAAGCGTTGGATAGCGTAGGGGTAAAAATTACTATTCCCACTCCAGTGGGTGCAACAGTAGGGAAAGCGTTGGATAGCGTAGGGGTCAAAATTACTATTCCCACTCCAAAGAGTGCAACAGTAGGGAAAGCGTTGGATAGCGTAGGGGTTAAAATTACTATTCCCACTCCAGTGGGTGCAACAGTAGGGAAAGCGTTGGATAGCGAAGGGGTAAAAATTACAATTCCCACTCCAGTGGGTGCAAGAGTAGGGAAAGCATTGGATAGCGTAGGAGTAAAAATTACTATTCCAACTCCAAGGAGTGCAACAGTAGGGAAAGCCTTGGATAGCGTAGGGGTAAAAATTACTATTCCTACTCCAAATAGTGCAACAGTAGGGAAAGCGTTGGATAGCGTAGGGGTTAAAATTACTATTCCCACTCCAAAGAGTGCAACAGTAGGGAAAGCGTTGGATAGCATAGGGGTAAAAATTACCATTCCCACTCCAGTGGGTGCAACAGTAGGGAAAGCGTTGGATAGCGTAGGGGTAAAAATTACTATTCCCACTCCAAAGAGTGCAACAGTAGGGAAAGCGTTGGATAGCGTAGGGGTTAAAATTACTATTCCCACTCCAGTGGGTGCAACAGTAGGGAAAGCGTTGGATAGCGTGGAGGTAAAATTTACTATTCCGACTCCAGTGGGTGCAACAGTGGGGAAAGCGTTGGATTGCGTAGAGGTAAAATTTACTATTCCCACTCCAGTGGGTGCAACAGTAGGGAAAGCATTGGATAGCGTAGGGGTAAAAAATACTATTCCCACTCCAGTGAGTGCAACAGTAGGGAAAGCGTTGGATAGCGTAGGGGTACACATTACTATTCCCACTCCAAAGAGTGCAACAGTAGGGAAAGCGTTGGATAGCGTAGGGGTAAAAATTACTATTCCCACTCCAGTGGGTGCAACAGTAGGGAAAGCGTTGGATAGCATAGGGGTCAAAATTACTATTCCCACTCCAAAGAGTGCAACAGTAGGGAAAGCATTGGATAGCGTAAGGGTTAAAATTACTATTTCCACTCCAGAGAGTGCATCATTAGGGAAAATAAATACTTCATATTTTATTTAAAAAAATATAAATTAATATCTATAAAATATTATTTAAAAGTAATTACCAATTTAATATAATATAATAATGAATCTATTAAAATTACTAATTAACATTAATTATTACAATTAGTTACCTATTAATACAAATTAATTACAAATTAACAATTCATTATTTAAAAATTAAAAATTAATTAACAATTAATTCAAATTAAATACAATTAAATACATTTAATTATTTAAATAATTATAAATAAATTACTTCCCACCCTATTCCTCTATAAACCCACAACCCGCTACAGAAAATAAATTAGTAAAATTAACATAATTAGCAAATAATCAATTAAATTAAATTAATTGGCAATTAAACATTTATTAATTACCCATAAAAACTTAATTAACAATTAATTCTAAATAAATAACTTTACATATTTAATTAATAATAATTAAATTACTTCCCACCCAATTCCCCTATAAAATTAACATAATTCGCAATTAATCAATTAATTAAAATTAAATACCAATTAAAATTTAATTAATTATCAAATTTAAATTAATTAACAATTCATTAAAAATTAATACCAATAAATACATTTGCATATTTAATTAATTCTAATTAAATTACTTCCCACCCTAATCCCCTATAAACCCACAACCCGCTACAGAATTAAATTACGCAAAAATTAAAAAAACAAAATTCATTAATTAAAATTAATTATAACATAAATACACACTTTTCACACATATAATAACATAAAAAACACTATAAAAATTCGATATTATTAAAAATCGATAATTTTAATAACCTATATTATATACTTCAATATTTTTACTTTCTATATTTTTAACATTCGATATTACATTAGTTACCTTAAAAACGATATTTTGATGTCTATATTCTGTCCATTCGATATTTTGTCCATTCTATATTTTAAACTCTATATTATGTCCATTCGATATTTTGGACTCGATATTTTGACAGTTCACCGAATATTAGGGAGTTACCCTGCCATTTCCTGGATACAATGTTCACTGGCAGGGCTGCCCACCGCAGATTAAGAGGTAGTTAGGAGGGCCATCCTGCCTTTCTTTTCCACCTCTGCTTTGGGTCTCTGCTGACATAAAACTCACAGCTCCATCTCAACCTTCCTGTTAGTACCTTATAACAAAGATCTTGACTTGACTAGTCCAAGTGGAATCAGCAAAGGGGGCTGAACTGCTCAGATCTGATCTTACAGCTGACTGTAAGCTCAACTAACATCTGCAACTTTGCTATAAAGGTGGACCAGAAACCTCCAGCCAGTGTGCAAGGATTTCTCTGCTTGAATCCAGAATCTCAACACCACTGGCGATCATTACACTCTCTGTGCTCCCGATTTGGCATAGTCACTACCAACTCCTCTTGACAGATTTGGGACCATCAACATGGGGACCTTCTGTCAAGAAAGCCAAGAGGGGTTGCATTGACCTTGGGTTGAAAAAGAGAGAGCTGCCTAACTGGGCAGGTGTGGCATTTGAGATGCCATGAAGGAGCCTAAGTAGGTTGAACCCATGATGGCAACTGAAGCAAATGGGAAGGGCCTGCACTGCTGTTGAAAGGTGAAGCCTGAGGATGGCAAAGTAACACTACAGAATGAACTGGACTGAATACTACCCGAGTTCTGTCGTGAAGCCAATTTCCAAGAAATATGAAAGCAATAGAAAACGCTGCCCACTTGAAGGAAGAATATGAGTGCCAGAGGAAATCCTGCATTCCCAAAGAAATATGCCTTCACCCAGAATTGAGCAATTCCAATACGACAAAGGATGGATATTTCTTTGAGTAGTGGATTTTGTGATTGGGTTTTAGGAGGGACCCAAGCTGCAAGATCTGCAGAGGCATGAGAATGGCAACTTCACAACAGCCTCTACGATTGGTATTGCCTCCACTGAACCGATTCACCATGTTGTCATCATGCACGCCACTGGAATTGGCACTAACCACCAAGGAACGCAAGCACTGCCTGTGTTCTGGACAATCCAATGGACAACACCAAAGAGAGTTAAGCAAAGCCTAGATCGTTGTGGCGAAAGTAATTGCAGCCACACCAGAGTGGTTATTCCCAAAGATTCTGGGAGTTCCAGGTGCTTGACATGCAGGCAGATTCTACACTATGTATATGACGTCCTTTACAAAGCACCCCAGGGGAAGACTTAAAGAAAATATATCTTCATTCTAGGTAATTGTATCCTACTCAAAAACAGATTCATGATGAGGACAGAGATCAGAGTTACGGTAAACCATGTTATATTGAGATTAAACTGTCTCCTCTATATGGACAGTCATCTCATATAGTTCTATATTTCTAGACTAATGGTGTAAACCAAATTTATTTTGGCTGACAAAGCCAAAAGTTTCCCTACCCACTTATTTTCTTCGTAAACACGTCCCATTATTCTACACATACGAAGTTTGCACTGCAGAGCGAAATCATCTAAGTTATTGGCCCAATATTTTCTTGACACTGAATATTACTAAGTCTGATATTACATCTCTGATTGTACCAACTCAGACTGTAGCACCTACATATGTTTTTTTGACTTGCAGGTCTTGTGCAGATGCAAAGAGTGCTCCATGGCCTAAAACATGTAGGGTCATTCCAGTAAGAGCCACAACTAGATCTAATGAGACAAAAATGAATGTAAGTGGTGGCAGAACAATGTTTGCAAGTATAGCATATTGTCTGCATGCACATTGTTAGACCTGGCACCATTGGCATGGGTCTCCCTTCCATTTTTGCTGTTGCCTCATGTATTTTTGTTGATGTTAGATGCTTTGGGCACTGTGCCACTGCTGTCCAGTGCCACAGTGCAAGTGTTCCCTATCGTAAATTGATGTATTAATCAGTGGTTCCATGTTTGACTATTTGGTTTACTTCACTGAATCAAAGGAGAGAGGGAGGACTAGGTAAGCTAGTCTGAATCCCCGCTTTTATATATCAAAAATCAAGAAAGACTAGCTAGGTTTTTTACAGGTAAGACTCAATGGAGTACGTATGTCAAGGGAAACCAGTAGGTTTTTTTGAAAGCCCTCATCCACCAACCTAGTTGGTGGCATGCTTCATCATCGGGCCCACCACAGTGGCACCTAACGTGCCCCGGGTGTGCTTCGACGCCAGATTACTGCGGAGCTGGTATAATTACTGAGTGTGCAGTGTGGTGAGTGTGAAGGTGAAGATTAAAAAGCCATACAAAAATCCCAGCACCCGAGGGTAAAAAATATTTTAATAAAACTGGGTATCTGTTGGCACATTAAAAGGCAGACGGACACGGTGGAGTATGGATTATGACCTCCAGTGTCCTGTGTGGTCTACATGTTTCAGCCTGGCCTTTCTTAATTTGAAACAGGCTTTCCTCAGGACCAAGTGAGTATGTGTGGGGTTATAAAGTTAATTTACAGTGAGTGTTTTAGATTTTATGTGTGGCACGCACTAAGGTGCTATATGGGTGAGAAGGGGATTCCCTCTCGCTTTGCTACATATAACATAAAAGGGGAGACAGACAGACGTACAGGGTGTTGAGGTCTTCCCTTACAGGTCGGATAATTTTGTAAAACCAATACAACCTTCTTTTAGGGTCTTTTTCTCTGCCAGGTGACCCAAGGAGGCTTTGAACAGCAAAATACTGTGTGAGGATAATAATTTTCTTTCACTTACCTGAACCTCACATTGGTATTCTCGTTTTCTAGCTCACCACTACAACCGGCTTCTAGATAACTATCACATGAGTCTTGCCACTGACAAGACCACACTTTAGCCATGCATAGTTCGCTCACTCACCTTATAAGACGGTGGAATGACGACTGATTTTGCAATAATATGCTAATATGACTCTACCCTGTACGTCTGTCTGTCTCCCCTTTTATGTTATATGTAGCAAAGCGAGAGGGAATCCCCTTCTCACCCATATAGCACCTTAGTGCGTGCCACACATAAAATCTAAAACACTCACTGTAAATTAACTTTATAACCCCACACATACTCACTTGGTCCTGAGGAAAGCCTGTTTCAAATTAAGAAAGGCCAGGCTGAAACATGTAGACCACACAGGACACTGGAGGTCATAATCCATACTCCACCGTGTCCGTCTGCCTTTTAATGTGCCAACAGATACCCAGTTTTATTAAAATATTTTTTACCCTCGGGTGCTGGGATTTTTGTATGGCTTTTTAATCTTCACCTTCACACTCACCACACTGCACACTCAGTAATTATACCAGCTCCGCAGTAATCTGGCGTCGAAGCACACCCGGGGCACGTTAGGTGCCACTGTGGTGGGCCCGATGATGAAGCATGCCACCAACTAGGTTGGTGGGTGAGGGCTTTCAAAAAAACCTACTGGTTTCCCTTGACATACGTACTCCATTGAGTCTTACCTGTAAAAAACCTAGCTAGTCTTTCTTGATTTTTGATATTTGGTTTACTTGTCAGACCCTAGTCTAGTGTACTGAGTGTGCCCAGGGCGTGTAAATCCAAATGCTGCTGGTGGGCTTGCAGCACTGCTTGTGCCACCCACAGAAGCAGCCTTGTAAAATGTGTCTAAGGTCTGCCATTGCAGAGCCTGCATGCAGTCTAGTACTGGCATGCTGACTGGGCAAGTGCGCCCACTTGCCAGTCCCTAAACCTTCCCCTTTCTTCATATCAGTCACCCCTATGGTAGGCCCAAGGGCAGGGTGCATTGTAAGTATAAGGTAGGACAAGCCCTGGTGTGTGTGGCATGTCCTAATAGTGAATTACAGCCATTTTCGTTTTTCACTATTGCATGGCTACCTGTTCTCCATAGGCCTGAATGGGCTGTTAGAAGTATTACATCTTATAATCCTAACTGACTCAGAGAACATGGTAGAAATTCGAGTTTAGTATGCCTGAACTCAGAATGATAAAATACATCTTTTAGTGAAGTTGGTTTTAATATTCTGTGTTTGCAAATATCACTTTTAGAAAGTAGGTATTTGCTTGTCTAACCTTTCAAGCCTGCCTCTGCTAGGTTGTGTATTCCTTTGTCTGGTTTTGTGAGTGACAGGGCTGGGGGATTCCAAGAGACAGGATGAGTCAGCCCAGTGGTGAATAGAGAGATCTGTATCTAGATGGGAGGGAGGAGTTGCACCTGAACCTTGAATAGGGCTGTGCCTGCCTTCCACAATTCTGGCTCCACCTCCTGGGGAGAGGCTGATGTCTCTGCCCTGCACACTGAAAGAAGAGAAGGAGTCCTGTCAACAAAGTGATCCAGGACTGTACTTGCCTTCCACAATGCTAGCTCCGCCTCCTGTGGGGCGTCTGATGTTTCTGCCCTGCACTGTGAATGGAAAGGAGAAGTCTGGTAAACAGAGTGCTTCAGAACTGGTTTGGACTGGGCAAATGCCCCTCTCCCCTCAGAGAACAAAGGATTTTGGGGTATTAATATTGGGACCCTGATCCCATGAAATTAGATCACTTTGGACTACAAGAAGAAACCTTTACTGAGGAGAGGAACCTAAAGAAACTGAGGAGAGACTATTCCCAAGCTGAAGTGCTGTTTGGGGGATTGGCCTGCAGTGGTTGCCTTACTGCCAAAGTAAGGAGAAAGGAACTTTGTGTACTTTGCTTTCATCTTGTGAAGGATCTCCAAGGGCTTGGAAAAGAGCTTGCCTCCTGCTGAAGTCTCGGGGACTACAGACTTCAACCCCCAGCTCCCCAGAGTTCTTGTGGAAGTGCCTACTGCTGTCTTGGGCCTTCTGAGGAACTGCGTGTCACAAGGAGCTGGAAGTGCAACTCATCGAAAAAGAAGTGTGTCCCCATCCCTGCTGCTGCTGTTGCATCGTGAATGTCGGCAATGTAGCTGCCGTATTGCACAGCATCGAGTGAAGCGTCTCGCTACGAAGAGGAAGCGTGTCGCTGCTGCTACCGTTGCAACTCCGAAGGAGGGTGTCGCGGCTGTAGCTGTCACATTGCACCGCATCGAGAGAAGAGTCTCCCAACGAGGTCGGAGCATGTCGCCGCCGCTGTGCCTGCCACTTCTGAGCAAGGGTGTCGCCACTGGAACTGTTGCACTGCACCGCATCGAAGAAAAGCGCCTCGCCTCCCCGAGAAGGGCTCCGCCGTCGGAGCTGCTGCCGTTGCATCGTGGATGTCGCTGCTGTAGTTGTTGCATCGTGCGGAAGCTTCACGCATCGTGGGAGAAGAGTGTCGCAGTTGGAGGTGTTGCCGTCGCATCGCTGAACAAGGGTGTCGCCGCTGCAGTCCACCCATCGAACCGAGAAGTTCTCGTATCCCCGAAGCATGCCGCATCTGGAAGATCTTCACGTCTTCATTTCTTTGCACCTGAACTTTGCCGCATTTCCCTCTCTGCGACATTGCTTGTCATGGAAGCGCAACACATCGTAAGGTACATTGACGCAAAGTGTTGCATCTTAAGAACTGAACTAAACTAAGCTAAATCTACCATCTTAAAGTAACAGTATTGTGTATTTTTGTCGTTTATGGTCTTGTGATAAATCTATATAATGATACTTATTTTTTATATAAAAACCTTGTGTGGTGTCCATCTGTAGGGTTGTCACTGGGTTACTGTATGTGGTCACAAATGCTTTACACACTGCCTCTGAGATAAGCCTGTCGGCTTGTGCCAAGCTACCAAGGGGGTGAGCAGGGGTTATTTTAGGAGTGTAATCCCCTTATTCTGACTAGAGGCAAGGGTCCCTATTTGTCACAAGTACCTACCTGTGCCAACTAGAGACTTCCAAATCTAACACACATGTTCTTTAAGAGACACATATCAAAACAAGCTTCTTTCTATGCATACTTTTAGAGTGTCAGCTGTTGAAGTTTCAGTATGTGTATTGAATATGGATGAAATCCGAACCCAATATTTTCATCCCCTGAGCTGCAGAAAGCTACCAACATTATTCATATGACAGGAAATGGCTGTCAGATGTAGCTCCATATAAGCTGGCTTCAGTAAATTAAACCTTCAACCACTGATCAAGTTGTTCTGAGGTTACATTTGTTAAAGTGACCCCCTAGTCACTCAATAAATAAGATAGCAAAGCTGCTCTGTGCTTCCATGGTAGATTAGATGTATGCCCTAAGTATGTGTGCCGTGCACTCACTATGTGTCTTATAATCTTGCCTCTATAAGATGTGTGTCTCCTGTAAAACAGTCAAATCTGCCCTTGAATTTTAACCAATGCATCAAAGTACTGCATGTGTCACTGATTGTTCATTCAATTTACATTTAAATGATTTGCCTTAACCTGAACACACATCCTGTCAGAACTGTAATATAAAAAAGCTTTCACTTCATAAATATAGCACATCAGGCCCATAACTAAATTCTTACTGAAATCCTCTTAAAAGCTTCACTGCCACCCTCAAGAGAACACCATCCTCTTCATGATCTTAAGAAATGGGTGCCACACCCACACATTGTCAGTCGTGATCCAAAGCCTTCTAAGTCCAATTCTGCAATCAAAGTCCTGTTAGGGGTCAAACAGTAGAAGCTGGTAGATTTGCATAAATTGCCACAGCTTCGTAACCAGTGTACAGATGACCCGATCTTCAAGGGCCTAGATGCAGACATCTTTAGAGGACTCTCAAGTCCTACCCCAAGCTCTTGTGAACAGACAATATAGAACCAAGCATGTGCACATTCTTACCCAGTAAGTCTACCCCAGCTATAACACTGGGTACAGTGTAACTAACACTACAATCTGCAGGAGAAGTAAATGCATGTTCTCCAGTTCTCTTTAAGTGCGAGATCAGTGGACTTCACATAGTATTACGAAAAACTAAAAAGTTCTTGACCCTCTCATTTGAATATTAATTTATTTTTAATGGTATAGCAGTTCCCTAAATCAGCAGCATCTTTATTCAAGTTATTTTACAAGACTTCAAAGATCTGAAGAAAATAGAGGTGAGAATACCTGTTGCTCTTTAGCAGAACCTCAAGGCCATCAAAGGCATCATTATGTCAAGGTCATAATTTCTAGTGCCCTTGAATATGGGCTGTAATATTCCTACCCCAGGAGCCTATCAATACCGAAGGAACAAGTACCATCAAAAGTGGGAACAAGCTTAGACTATTATGACAGAGACTCTGAGGAGTCACTAAAAAATTAGGAATTATTGGGGGAATCTCTCAATCCACTTCAGATCACGGTGTTACCATCCCCATCAGATACCTTCATTGCATAGATACCGTCATTGCCCTATTAAATGCACACTACGGGGCTCCCTTGGAAACGGCATAGGCACGGCTTGCGACCGTCTTCCCTCCACAAATTGTTGCGAGGGTTCCACATTGCAGGTTTGGGGACGCCCATGGAGCCATAAATCCCAGCGCTCCTAGTTTTTTTCCAGAATCAGGAGAAAAACACACTCTTTTGATTGAGAATCACATTTTGTGATTCTGGTTTTGCCACCAACGTGGACAGGGTGCACCTTAGCGTGCGCAGACCATCCCGTTGATGCTACATTGGTCCTGAAGAAAACCTTACAATCACACATAGGTTGAAACATGTAGACCTCTTTTTAACTTCACTATACAACTTTTTAATACACCAACAGCCCACCTAATCAGGCAACTGGTGTCCCCCAATTTTTAAATAGTATCCAAGACACTCCAGAATAAAATCTTTGAGTGGGTAGCATTGGATACCTTTTAAACACACAGCACAATGGTTAAGCACTCCACATAATGTACATATAATAATTGCAAGTCTTCTCAGTAGGACATCTCTGTTAAATGATTTAGCGATATGCAATTGTGTTTTTTTACAATTATGATGTATCACAGATGTGTGTTTAATTGTAAATAGCTTTTTGTATAATATATGTATTTTGTATATCTGGTTGTTGTAGCCCTGAAGAAGTCCTACAGACGAAACACGTTGACTACATTTTTTACTTGAAGATTGTTAATAAAAGCAAGAAAAGAACTCTGAGTCCTACTGAAGTGTTCCTTTCGGATTATTGTATTGATTGCTATTGTTAAATGTACACTACATGGAGTGCTTAACCATTGTGCTGTTTGAAATTATGTTGGGAGTCTAGGGGTATATGACTCCAGGTTTTTTAGCACCCACAATCAATTTATTGTACCACACTAGATTGGATAAAGTGCAGTATCTTTGGCCCGATACCCCTGTTCTAGTGTTTTGCACCTTTTAAACACACGATTACCTCTCTTGTACATATAAAGAAAAAACGAGCTCCACTGTAGTCAGGTGTCGTGGCACACCTGGACGGCACTCGGCTGTTCAGGTGGGACCCCGATGATGAAGCATGTCACCAACCAGGTTGGTGAGTGAGGGGTCTTCTAAAGGACAAAGGATGTCCCATACTGGGTTGTGATTAACGTACCTTGCCCTCCCCTACTGAGGTTGGGATTTATTGAAAGGGTTTACTCCTTACTTTGTTGTTTAAAAACCTATTAAATGAATGTCAACAATGGATAGCACAATTGGAGGACTTGCAATCAGATGGACAAATGAAGTTCACATCATTTTCCGCCAATTTGATTGCATGTATGGTGAGACAGGAGGACATTGAAAACTCAGTATGAAGTAAAAAGTTATATTTAATAGGAATCCCAGGGTAACTCGAAAATACAGAGTACATGATTAGTCAGGCACACAGAGTTGCCTTTGAGTTTCCTAAACCCATCTCACATAGCCATAGTGTGGTAATTAGAAGTTTAAGGAAACATTTCCAGCTAAAGACATAGAGGCCCACACATTTCAAAGTTGCCAATGGATTTGAATTTAGATTTTTCTCAGATTTCAGCTTAAAGACCTAAAAATGCCACAACTCAATTTAGGAATTTGGGTACACAAGGCAGGATTATTCAGCAGACTAAATTGAAGGTGTTATAGGCAAATGATGTTCTGATCTTTCCCAGTGTGGCATCTGCTAGCCCAGAGGTAATACTGCACTCTAAGAATTCACACAAGTATGATACATTTGATAAAGGATACCTCATCATCAAGAAGAGCTTTTTTTGGGGCTTACAAATGTAAAGTCTATCGCTAATTATTCGAGCTCTTTTGAAAATGTTAATGTAATGACTTTGTCTTTTGCATGGTTGGAGTATGTTGCTGTTTGTGGCGGAATACTGAGCTAATTACGTCAAGAATTGCTGTAGAGCAGCACTAACCAACATACTTCTAGTAGAGCCACATACAAGTGAGATATTTGGGATATATATATATATATATATATATATATATATATATATATATATATATATATATATATATATATATATATATATATATATATATATTTATATATTACCTACTGGCGGTCGTCAAGCGGGGGCAGAGATAAAAGTCCCAAAACGTGTTTTCCCCATGTTAATTTCCATAGGGCGGTCGATTTCACTTTTAGACCGAACGGCTGAATGGATTTCAACCAAATTTGGCAAAATTGTAGGGACTAGTAGCCCGATGTGCCTTTGCTATGTCTCAAGATATGTGCTCCAGTGGATTTTGAGTAATTTAGGTTCAAAAAAATATATATATCTATGGCAGCGCCCCGGTACGCGTACCGGGGAGCGCTCCGGGCGCGCCACGCGACTTGCACACGGAAAGCTGATTGGCTCTCGGGTGTCTGTAAATATTCGAAACAGTCCGGAGCGGCCGCCATCTTGTGTCTCGGTAAAATCGAGACACAAGAGGTGGTAAAAAAAAAGGGGCAAATGACCATAAGGGGGCAGGGATAGACCCCCCCTGACCCCCTAGGTTTGATGTGGGACTATAAAAGGGCCCCGCGGGGCAAAAATAAAAATAAAAATGTTTTGGTTTGCGCGGGGTGAGCGCCCGGTACGCGCACCGGGGAGCGGACCGGGGAGCGTACCATGGGGGAAAATGAATGATAGTTTTCAAAAAATGTAGCCTTTTTTAGAAATTGGAGGTAGTTCTAAAAAGAACTGTTTTTTTTCTTCTTTTTGTAGTTTTATATTTTTTGTATTGTTTTTATGAACATTTTGTACTTTTTTGGGGTTTTCTGAACAGTTCTATATTTTTTTGTATTTTTCATGGGGAGAAACGAAAAAACACGGAATTGAAAATGGCTCAACTGGAGCAAAAAAAAAAAGAAAAGAAATAATTAGGGTTGATTGGGGCATTTATGGTTGTCCCCAGCAAGGACGATGAGCTTCACGCTCTGTTCTCCGTAGGAGATGGTCTTCCCACAATATTTGCATGTGATTCTGAAGTCAGCAAATCGTGGCTGAATGCACGGCATCGTCTCACTTTCTTCTGGTGCAGACGCAGTGGGTTGCTTCCTTTTTGAGCTGGTTCGTGTTGATTGGGGAGGGTTACTGGCCAGTTCCCTCATCTCTGCAGCAAAATAGTTTATAGGATGCTTGCGCTGCATGTGATGGATCATTGTGTGATTTCCAAAGGAATATTTTTTATTAGGGTTCCCCCTAGAAAGTTCCATGTCACAGATCAGGCAAGTCACCTTGGCTGCATCACAGCGAGACCCTGTGCCATCTCCTGTGCACATGCGAGGCCTCCAAAGATAAGAGGAAATATCTACTGAAATCAATTTTTAACACGCTACAGATTCGCACCTGCAGGCAAGCTGTGACCAGCTGGATGGGAGCAGGTTCAAACATCCTAATATGTCGCGGGGTAAAATTCTTGAACTTTGTAGAGACTCAACTTCAAAAAGTAGAAAAAGACCACAGTCAAAGCCCGGGATAAAGTTTTTAATTACAGAAAACGAAAAGATATTTTAACTAAATGAACTCTTAACTTGCTGCTATTTTAAAGTAAATTTTTGTACTTGTATGCTTTATGGTTGTGACAAACCAAATAAAGTAAGTTTTTGACTTGACTTGACTTGGCTGCATTTACCTTTTTCTTCCCCTGTGGAACCGAAAAAAACTCCCAAATAATATGTGGTCGGGGCTGGTATGGGGTATTATGTTCTTGGAGAAATAGTCTCCTCACTTCTTCCTCCTCTTCCTCCTCTTCCTCCTCTTGTTGACCACCAATGAAATCTTGTGGTGGTCCTCTTGGTTGTTGTGGTGGTGGTGGTGGTGGTGCAGATGCACCAGCTGCTGCTACTACTGAAGCCATTATAATGATTAAATTGGTATAGAGAGGTACAAGCAGGTCTTCCTAAGTCAAAGCACAAAGTCAGAATAAGGAAAAAAGGTGGGGTCTTTCATCATTTGGAAAAAAAACTGTCCTGAACCAATGAAAAGTGTTATTTTCAGGTCACAAGACCAGGGGCTTCATCATTATGAAACCAAAACTGTTATGAACCAATGAAAAGTGTTATTTTCAGGTCACATGACCCGACGCGCTCCGGGTCGCGTTGCATAAGCGCGTCGGAAATTTACGAGTACTTCCGGGTGCGCTTACGCCGTGCGTTTCACGCAGACGCGGCTACGCGATCATCACGATCATGTTTTCGTTCGCGATAATGACGCTTACGGGACGTTAACCGGTGCGCGCCCCGGGGCGCTTCATTTAATTACGCTTTCTGGTGCGCTCCCCGGGGCGAGCACCGAGAGCGCACCAAGGCAAAAAAATAAAAATAAATATATAAATTAAAAAAAATTAGGCAAAATTGTAGGGACTGGTAGCCCGATGTACCTTTGCTATGTTTCAAGATATATGCTCCAGTGGTTTTGAAGAAAATTAACTTTGAAAAAATATATATTGGGCTACATTGGGCTATATATATGTTAGAGCCCAAATGTAGTCCAATGTAGCCCAATATAGCCCAATGTAGCACAAAGATGGCCACCAGAGACAAAAAAGAAATGTAGCCAAAATATTAGCCAGATGTAGCCCAAATATAGACCAATAACAGAATGTCCAAGAGTGTTCTAAAGAACAACTAGTGCGCTAACAGTCTTACTTATAAACTGAGATTTATAGTTCGCAATTAGCATTAAAAAAACTTTGAAATTCACTGAAAAAAACATAGGTTTCACACCAGTTATAGTTAGGAATTAGCATTTAAAAAACCTTTGAAATTCACTGAAAAAACCATAGGTTTCACACCAGTTATAGTTAGGATTTAGCATTTAAAAAACCTATTAAATTCACTGAAAAAACCATAAGTTTCACAGCAGTTATAGTTAGCTGGAAATTTTACTGACATAAAACCATTGAAATTCCAACGTTATAGTTAGTTGGACTCACTATAACTTGCGCGCCTGCAATGCACTGCTGATGACGTCACATATTACATCACTCATGACATGGTCAGTGACATCACTCATGACATCACTGATGACACCATCCAGTGAATGTGTGTCTTTCTGAAAAATAAATATGTTTTATATATGTATATGTAAAGGTCAATGGAAAAATAAATGTTTAAATAAGTGTCTTAATGTATGTTTTATTTAACAAAAAGTTGATTGGTTAACTGGCTTATTAAGTGTATCTTAGTGAATACATATATTGGCGACTAATTTTTAAATATTTACATATATGTATCAGTGTTTCACTTTGTGTATAAGTGGCTGCATGGGTTGGTGACTGACTCACTGTTTGTATGTGTTTAGAAGACAGCATATGTGCAGGACTGTATGGGTGGATGAGTGTGTATATGTGTGTGTTAGTGAGTAAACGACTGTCTCACTATTGTCTTTATCAGTAACGACATATGTTTTAATCTAGTATATATGAGTATTGATATATATAAGTGAGTATATGTGAGAGTGAGAGATTGTAAGAGTTCCTGTTTAAATAAGTATGTGTTTCTATAAGTGATTATTTAAGAGAGTAAGTATGTGTAAGTTTCCTTAGAAGTAAGGTGGTAGTGTGTGTATATCTGTATATGTAAATAAATGAATGTTTATTAGTTTATTTGCATGTGTGAGTATGTGTGAGAGTAACTTTTTGATGACTGTCGGTGTGTAACAGGATGTATAGGTGTATCACTGCATATGATGAGTGAGTATATGTATGAGTGACTATATTGAACTGTTGGTGAATGAGTGAATGTGTATATAGATGTTGGAATGATTGAATTGGTTGTTGTAACTGTTATGGGTATATCCACTTTTTTGAAAATGTTAGTTTCTATTTTTGAATATGTGTTTCAAGGGTTACATTACACTGAAAGGAGGTCTATCATTCTGTCACAAGGATGGTGTCATCAGTGATGTCACTGACCATGTCATGAGTGATGTAATATGTGACGTCATCAGCAGTGCATTGCAGGCGCGCAAGTTATAGTGAGTCCAACTAACTATAACGTTGGAATTTCAATGGTTTTATGTCAGTAAAATTTCCAGCTAACTATAACTGCTGTGAAACCTATGGTTTTTTCAGTGAATATATATATATATATATATGTATATATATATATATATATATATATATATATATATATATATATATATATATATATATATATATATATATATATATATATATATATATATTTATTTAAAAGCTGCAATTACATAGAATTCTACTAAATGTGGCCTAGTCAATAGTTATCCTTAAAATCTGGCTACGGTCAAGTCGCCTTGGTCCAATGTTGGACACCCTGCAGTAGATTAAGCAACCTAAGTTCAAATTCTAAGAAACATACCTACACAAAGGAAAGACTGCTTCACTAGTTATTCATCAGCAGCAGTTTTCCCCTTGTGGGACATTTGTATGTAGCGCTGAAAAATACCAAACAACATAGATTCCGCGAAGGATTAGCAAAGTTTGCATGCAGCTCAGCAACATTGACCTTCTTCCTCAATTACTCAGAACCTAAAACCATTCGGGCATCCTGCAACAATTTTCAGCTTTTTACAGAAACTCTTGTTAAGTTGAGAAGCATGAAAAAACTGAAATACATCACTTAAAATCTAAAAATGTCAGGAATTGTCACTGCTGTCAAATGTAATGTACAAAATAGCATGGGTTGCTGTTGAAGGAGCTGGTTATGTGGTTATGTGTCCAAATGTCTTGTGAGATGCTTGTCTGGCAAGGAATGAGGCAGACCACAAGTCATGCAGGGTGAAAAATAGACAGTGAGCCCTGTAGCATTGTTTTCCCATGACAAGGGGAAACAGCTTTCCCCCTTTACCCCATATCTATATATTTGTGGTGGAGCCACAGTATCGGCAAGTCTACCACCATCTCTTTAGTTACATCACTTTTGGGGCAGGGTGAGGGACGGGAATGTGACCTAAACCCAAAGCCTTCAAGGTACTTCCTCTCTTTTTTTTTTTTTAACCTGAGTTTTATATAGCGCAAACTTGACCCGGAATCGGGTATCAGAGCGCTTTACATAGCACCAGTTGCGTTACATGAAGACACGTTCATTTTTGTTAGGCACAGGGAGATTAAGTGATTTGCCCAGAATCACAGGATGTTCAGCGTCATTGCCGAGACTCGAACCCGGTTTCCCAGATTCAAGGTCGACCGCCCTAGCCGTCAGGCCAACTCCTCTCCTCTCTTTTGTGTAACCTATGCAAAACCTACCCTACCACGAACCCTTACATCTGTTTGTACAATGACCGATACATTATCAATCTGTTTGTAGAGAAAATGCAGGGTAGCTGTTACGCTACTATAATGTTTATGGATCATGTTATGAACATTTTTTGTAGAGTTACAGGGCGACACAAAGGACTTTGTTGCAGAAAGAACTAGAAGGAAGAGCACATAGAGGGCTGCATTCTCTGGATTGGAAACACCCCCCCCCCCCCATTCCTTTGGGACTATCGGAAGCCTGAATAAATGGGGGTAGGGGTGGACCAGTATGGCTGTGCAATTGGCTGACTGGGACATCCTACCATAATCCTGAAATAAGAGGAGAAACCCACAGAAGCTGAGTAGTGAGCAGGCTGTGCCCCAAAGTCAACTCCCACTCCTACTGACATTGGGTATATTTCAATTTTTCTGACAATTTGACATCCGTCTTCCACGACCCAAAAACATTGAGTTCAACAGGATTTGAGTCATGTCCTTCCATGGAATAGAAGGGAGATTATAGAGCGCATTACACCAGGGTGCCAAAGCACTAAAATACAAAAGAAAGGAGCACCCGCTAAATCCAAAAGAATTCCTATTAGGGAGGAGAAAAGAGCCACGTTTTTAATGTCTTCCTATAGGATGCAAAGGAATCCAGACTCGCAATATGAGCATTCAAAATGCTTTGGTACCAGAAAGGTTCCTGAAAATATTTTTGATATGTTGCAATCCTATTCTCCTCCCAACTCCCTCCTTCTCCCTTCCGTGTCATCTAATCTCAACAAGCATTGGAAATGCAATAGGTCTCGCAGTAGTAAAGTTTGAGCTATAGGTGTTATTTATTTTTTTGTTTTTTATTTATGTGTTGTTTTTTCTAAATAGCTAAATTAATAGCTTTCTTCTTTACAAAGCCAATAGTTATAATTTTTGTAAATGTGACACCTCTAGCATTTGTAAAGCAACATGTTTTTTATTAACGGGACTTATATGTGACTTATATGTATTGATATAAAAAAAATCAATGGCTTTAAAAAACAATTAATAATTAATACGTAAATAAAATGGATTTTATTTTATATTGCCAATAGCTTAAAGTTTATTAAATATATTTAGTGAAGATGCTGTGGTTGCGCTGAGTGAGGGTGAGTGAGGGTGAGGGTGAGGGTGAGTGAGGGGTTGAGGGTGAGTGAGGGTGAGGGGTTGAGGGTGAGTGAGGGTGGGTGAGGGGTTGAGGGTGAGTGAGGGTGGTTGAGGGTGAGTGAGGGTGAGTGAGGGTGAGTGAGGGTGAGTGAGGGTGAATGAGGGTGAGGGGTTGAGGGTGAGTGAGGGTGAGGGTGGGTGAGGGTGAGGGTGAGTGAGGGTGAGGGGCTGAGGGTGAGTGAGGGTGAGGGGTTGAGGGTGAGTGAGGGTGAGGGTGAGTGAGGGTGAGGGATTGAGGGTGAGGGGTTGAGGGTGAGGGGTTGAGGGTGAGTGAGGGTGAGTGAGGGTGAGGGTGAGTGAGGGTGAGGGGTTGAGGGTGAGTGAGGGTGAGGGTGAGTGAGGATGAGGTGTTGAGGGTGGGTGAGGGTGAGTGAGGGTGAGGGTGAGTGAGGGTGAGTGAGGGTGAGGGAGGGTGAGGGTGAGGGGTTGAGGGTGAGTGATGGTGAGGGGTTGAGGGTGAGTGAGGGTGAGGGTGAGGGGTTGAGGGTGGGTGAGGGGTTGAGGGTGAGTGAGGATGAGTGAGAGTGAGGGGTTGAGGGTGAGGGGTTGAGGGTGAGTGAGGGTGAGGGTGAGGGGTTGAGGGTGAGTGAGGGTGAGGGGTTGAGGGTGAGTGAGGGTGAGGGTGAGTGAGGGTGAGGGTGAGTGAGGGTGAGTGAGGGTGAGGGGTTGAGGGTGAGTGAGGGTGAGTGAGGGTGAGGGTGAGTGAGGGTGAGTGAGGGTGAGGGTGAGTGACGGTGAGAGGTTGAGGGTGAGTGAGGGTGAGTGAGGGTGAGGGTGAGGGGTTGAGGGTGGGTGAGGGTGAGGGGTTGAGGGTGAGTGAGGATGAGTGAGAGTGAGGGGTTGAGGGTGAGGGGTTGAGGGTGAGTGGGGGTGAGGGTGAGGGGTTGAGGGTGAGTGAGGGTGGGGGTTGAGGGTGAGTGAGGGTGAGGGTGGGTGAGGGTGAGTGAGGGTGTGTGAGGGTGAGGGGTTGAGGGTGAGTGAGGGTGAGGGTGAGTGAGGGTGAGGGTGAGTGAGGGTGAGTGAGGGTGAGTGTGGGTGAGTGAGGGTGAGTGAGGGTGAGTGAGGGGTTGAGGGTGAGTGAGGGTGAGGGGTTGAGGGTGAGTGAGGGTGAGGGTGAGTGAGGGTGAGGGGTTGAGGGTGAGTGAGGGTGAGGGTGAGTGAGTGTGAGGGGTTGAGGGTGAGTGAGGGTGAGTGAGGGTGAGGCTGAGGTGTTGAGGGTGAGTGAGGGTGAGTGAGAGTGAGGGTGAGTGAGGGGTTGAGGGTGAAGGGTTGAGGGTGTGAGGGTGAGGGTGAGGGGTTGAGGGTTAGTGAGGGTGAGGTGTTGAGGGTGAGTGAGGGTGAGGGTGAGTGAGGGTGAGGGGGAGGGGTTTAGGGTGAGTGAGGGTGAGTGAGATTGAGAGTGAGTGAGGGGTTGAGGGTGAAGGGTTGAGGGTGAGGGGTTGAGGGTGAGTGAGGGTGAGGGGTTGAGGGTGAGTGAGGGTGAGTGAGGGTGAGGGTGAGGGGTTGAGGGTGAGTGAGGGTGAGGGGTTGAGGGTGAGTGAGGGTGAGTGAGGGTGAGTGAGGGTGAGTGTGGGTGAGGGTGAGTGAGGGTGAGTGAGGGTGAGAGAGGGTGAGGGGTTGAGGGTGAGTGAGGGTGAGGGTGAGTGAGGGTGAGGTGTTGAGGGTGAGTGAGGGTGAGTGAGGGTGAGTGTGGGTGAGGGTGAGTGAGGGTGAGGGGTTGAGGGTGAGTGAGGGTGAGGGTGAGTGAGTGTGAGGTGTTGAGGGTGAGTGAGGGTGAGGGTGAGTGAGAGTGAGGCTGAGGTGTTGAGGGTGAGTGAGAGTGAGGGTGAGTGAGGGGTTGAGGGTGAAGGGTTGAGGGTGTGGGTGAGGGGTTGAGGGTGAGTGAGTGTGAGGGGTTGAGGGTGAGTGAGGGTGAGGCGTTGAGGGTCAGTGAGGGTGAGTGAGGGTGAGGCTGAGGTGTTGAGGGTGAGTGAGGGTGAGTGAGAGTGAGGGTGAGTGAGGGGTTGAGGGTGAAGGGTTGAGGGTGTGAGGGTGAGGGTGAGGTGTTGAGGGTGAGTGAGTGTGAGGGGTTGAGGGTGAGTGAGTGTGAGGCGTTGAGGGTGAGTGAGGGTGAGGGTGAGTGTGGGTGAGGGTGAGGGTGAGTGAGGGTGAGGGTGAGTGTGGGTGAGGGTGAGGGTGAGTGAGGGTGAGGGTGAGGGTGAGTGAGGGTGAGGCTGAGGTGTTGAGGGTGAGTGAGGGTGAGTGAGAGTGAGGGTGAGTGAGGGGTTGAGGGTGAAGGGTTGAGGGTGATGGGTTGAGGGTTAGTGAGGGTGAGGTGTTGAGGGTGAGGGTGAGGGGGAGGGGTTGAGGGTGAGTGAGGGTGAGTGAGATTGAGAGTGAGTGAGGGGTTGAGGGTGAAGGGTTGAGGGTGAGGTGTTGAGGGTGAGTGAGGGTGAGGGGTTGAGGGTGAGTGAGGGTGAGGGGTTGAGGGTGAGTGAGGGTGAGGCGTTGAGGGTGAGTGAGGATGAGGGTGAGTGAGGGTGAGGGGTTGAGGGTGAGGGGTTGAGGGTGAGTGAGGGTGAGTGTGGGTGAGGGTGAGTGAGCGTGAGAGAGGGTGAGGGGTTGAGGGTGAGTGAGGGTGAGGGTGAGTGAGTGTGAGGTGTTGAGGGTGAGTGAGGGTGAGGCGTTGAGGGTGAGTGAGGGTGAGTGTGGGTGAGGGTGAGTGAGGGTGAGGTGTTGAGGGTGAGTGAGGGTGAGTGAGGGTGAGTGTGGGTGAGGGTGAGTGAGGGTGAGGGGGAGTGAGGGTGAGTGAGATTGAGAGTGAGTGAGGGGTTGAGGGTGAAGGGTTGAGGGTGAGGGGTTGAGGGTGAGTGAGGGTGAGGGGTTGAGGGTGAGTGAGGGTGAGTGAGGGTGAGGGGTTGAGGGTGAGTGAGGGTGAGTGATGGTGAGGGGTTGAGGGTGAATGAGGGTGAGGCGTTGAGGGTGAGTGAGGATGAGGGTGAGTGTGGGTGAGGGTGAGTGAGGGTGAGGGGTTGAGGGTGAGTGAGGGTGAGTGAGGGTGAGTGTGGGTGAGGGTGAGTGAGGGTGAGAGAGGGTGAGGGGTTGAGGGTGAGTGAGGGTGAGGGTGAGTGAGTGTGAGGGTGAGGCATTGAGGGTGAGTGAGGGTGAGTGTGGGTGAGGGTGAGTGAGGTGTTGAGGGTGAGTGAGGGTGAGTGTGGGTGAGTGTGGGTGAGTGTGAGTGAGGGTGAGATAGGGTGAGGGGTTGAGGGTGAGTGAGGGTGAGGGTGAGTGAGTGTGAGGTGTTGAGGGTGAGTGAGGGTGGGTGAGGGTGAGGCTGAGGTGTTGAGGGTGAGCGAGAGTGAGGGTGAGTGAGGGGGTGAGGGTGAAGGGTTGAGGGTGTGGGTGAGGGGTTGAGGGTGAGTGAGTGTGAGGGGTTGAGGGTGAGTGAGGGTGAAGCGTTGAGGGTGAGTGAGGGTGAGGGTGAGTGAGGGTGAGGCTGAAGAAATTTTAGTTGGATGAGGAGAAGGGCCTCAGTTTTGCTCCATGTTGACAAGAAACAGCCAGCTAGGAACGACAAGTTTTGGACTTATTTAATATGAATTCACTTACACATATAAGATACAGTATCTTTAATATAGCGTTATTAAATTAGAACGTGGTTAATTGCATATTTTTACAAAATGTATACTTAATGACATAACAATATTGAAAGTTATATCGTGAATTGGTTGTTTTCGTTTTGGAACAATCAATGGTTTGATTAAGTAATTCTTACTTTCTTGGGAAAGAGTGTATGTAAACTTTGCCTTTTCGGAGACAGTAGACATTTTGATACATAAGGAGAGACAAGCAAACTCCTTCCAGTATGGCCACTGACGTTACACGCAGATCTGATGGTATGCTTCAGGGCTAGTGTTTATGACCAACTCTGTTTTGTGACGTCACGTGACAGCAAGTTCTCTGATTGGTTGTATTCTATTGCTGGTGCGGGTGAAAGGTAGAGGCGCGAGTCTGGGTGTCCGAGTCCAGGAACCTGTATAGAGCTCATATTAAGGTGATAATCTGGCCCCCGGGAGCCGCAGGATCCCCTGCCATGGCCAGCGTGCACGAGAGCCTCTACTTCAACCCCATGATGACCAACGGGGTGGTGCACGCCAATGTGTTCGGCATCAAGGACTGGGTGACCCCGTATAAGATCTCCGTACTGGTACTTCTGAACATTTTATGTGAAAGGACTTCTAGTTTACTGCCGCGGATTTTACACGGAGAAAAATACGTGGCAGTCTAAAGTGCAGGCAGGGGAGGGGGCGGAGCGGGGGTGTGGGAGGAGTGCGGGAACAGACGGCGAGGGGAGGAGAGTAGGAGGAGGAGAGTAGGGGAGGCACGGCCTAGCGGCCGTGCAATCAAGAAGTGAGGGGGCGGGAGAGTAGGCAAGGCAGGCGGCTGGGGGAGGGGGGAGGAGAAATGCGACGCAACATGGCAGGCAGGGGAGGGGGCGGAGCAGGGGTGTGGGAGGAGTGCGGGAACAGACGGCGAGGGGAGGAGAGTAGGAGGAGGAGAGTAGGGGAGGCACGGCCTAGCGGCCGTGCAATCAAGAAGTGAGGGGGCGGGAGAGTAGGCAAGGCAGGCGGCTGGGGGCATGTGCACGCGCTTTTAAGCTCAATGCGCATGCGCATTGAGCTTAAAAGTCACGGGCACTGCAAGGAATCGCCACGATTCCTTGCAAGTTGGATAAAGAGTGGATAAGCCCCCATAGTCTCGCTTGCTCGATGCGCATGCGCATCGACAGGCGAGACCTAAAAAGTGTACCTCCCTGCATGCGACTACAAATTGGCTTTTTCATTTGGCCTTGTGCATATAAAAATGAGCATTTATTTTACTTAGATCCGCTGTCATTAGTGCTATATATGTGAGCATAATCTATTTTGTTCCACTTAGATTTTTTAAAATTCTTTTTTTCATTAGTAGTTCTAATTTGCTGATTCTAAACTGCTCCTCTTTTTTACCTATCATTATATATTAAAATATTTTTTACCTGAGAGGCTACCACGACAGTTATTTAATACGAGGGGAGGTTCTATTTGAAGTTTCTCTTTAAAACACGAAAACGGCCTTTTGTACTTCAAGTACTTCCGTGTCAGACCACACAGATCTGAGCGCAAATGCCTCACAGCCACTTCCCCCGAGCGCGAGCAGGGCAGCTCGAGCATTAGGACCGGGCGCGTGTGCGTGCGCGTGCCCTTGAGAGCGTGCGCGCGCGATTGAAAACCCCGGCTCCCGCTGCTGTGGGCCCTATTCATTGTCTGTCATTTAGCAGTTACTGGCGGGCAGTGAGCGCGATCAATAAGACACCTCCGACTCCTCTATTTACAAACTAGCTGCCTTCAGCAACCAGCCTGTTTAAGCACTCCATTCCCATTCAGGAAGGGCCATCTGCTCCCCCTTTTGCCGTAAGTCTCTCTGAAAAACCTCCGCCTTGACAAGCTAGAGATATGTCAGTGCAGTTATCTGCAGAAAGCAACATCTGCCGTGCCTGACACCCACTATTGTAGGCCATTTAATCTGT
The DNA here is from genome assembly GCF_964263255.1 of Lissotriton vulgaris. Lineage (NCBI taxonomy): Eukaryota > Metazoa > Chordata > Amphibia > Caudata > Salamandridae > Lissotriton > Lissotriton vulgaris. The sequence goes on from NC_141698.1 coordinate 95,901,474, forward strand.
CCCCCTCCGCCCACTAACGGCGCGCAAACGGCTCCCTATATTATATTTTCCCACTCAATTAGCACTATCATCCCGCTGAAATAGAGGCCAATTTACCTTTAATGACATCATTGTTAGGAGAGTGGCAGCGGCTGGTCTGTGGCTGTCACTGGCATGCGGCGGGCAGGCTTGTCTCCCTCCGCTAACCCCTGCCAGAGTCAGGGAAAAGTCCCCGACATCCTATCAGAGGGCGGCTTCACCCCCCGACCACAGACATTGTTTCCGACAGTTCGCGGGAGCAGTCTGGCGGAAAATTGAGTCCAGATTCATTAGGTTTTTCAGTGTGCTGCTCAAGTCAGTTAAATTGATACATTTCCTAACAAAATTGAAGTGCTTTGTGCTGCCAGCGGAAAGCCTGGTGACCCTGCTCGGCCCACTGAGCAGCCAAGGCGAGTTGATAGATCCATTAGGCTGCGAGGAATGCTTTTCCCCCTCTCCCGCCATTCCTGAGTGACACTGTAAATCTGAGCCAATTTCAGTCCCTAATCATCATTACAAACCCCTCCACTGTTCATTTACCACTGCACCATTCGCACACAGCACACGAATGGGTCAGCACACAGGCAGGGCCGCTGAGGCGGGCTCAAAGGAGCCGCAAACCCCTTCCCGGGCCTTGCCTGGTCGCCAAACTTGGGGTCCAGGCCACATCTGGCCTGGTGATCAGAGTAATGGCTGCCTCAGTTGGTGGCACCATGATTGTTTTTTGTTTTTTTTTGCTGTGTGGTTGTGATGTGACAGCTGTCTATCTAGGTGATGGTGTAATGGGTTTCAGGAAGGTACCTGTTTAGTAACATAGAGATGAACAGGGAGCTTCCTGTCTGGCTTACCCCATCCCACACCCTGCACCCTGCTGGTTGCACATCAGTATCCCTTTGCATGTAGTTCCTCCGATTGTGCTTCAGAAAGAGTATCAATCATATGAATTACTGAGTACACGAATCATGCACTATTCTGAGTCTTAAATTTGAAAGCCAGGAGCACCCCAAAACATATTTGATGTATTTGAGTGGGCCTGTCAGAAGCTGTTTGTTTTAGCCGCTGCCTGGATTTTATCATGCCTTATTCATTGTTGCTTTTGTTTAGAGCAATATTTGATTAGGATTAACATACACAGATGTTTTATAAATATATTAATACTTGTTTATCCATTGTTTGTTTTTTATGGTGTTTTTTATATATCGATCAATAAAAATTTGATGGTGAGTAGACACAATTTTTTCATGCAGTTGGTTTAATGGCCGCTCAGTCGCCATGTTCTACCAGTCACGCACACTGAGGGCAGACTGGTGCCTGGCACATTGATAGGAAACTGTACTTTTAGATGATTTTTTGTTTGAGCCATTTACAAGAAATTCCAAGCAATCTTTTTGGCTGGGTTTGTGCTACACAAACACAACATAGATACCCATTTGGAATCATTTTCTGCTCCTATATAATGAATTCATCAACGTAGCTCAGTGTTGTCTGTGGTTATTTTAGTGCCAGTTTTCATGGCATTATCAGTGCTGAAGACGTGGTCCAGTCAAAAATTGCCAACTATGGAATAAAAAACGTTTTATACCGCCTTACCTGGGCATCAGTATTCTTATTTGGGGAAAGTTGGAGCATTAACAAATGCCCAATGTAAAGGTAAAGCTTTTTATTAAAACTGAATTTTTAACATGTGGCAGGCTACTGATCACTTAATTAGGAAAGCCTTATGTATCCAAGCACAGATCACTGCGTGTAGAATGGATCATGCGTCACTGCATGCAGCAGGGCACAGATCACTGCATGTAGAATGGAGAATGTGTCACTGCATGCAGTGAGGCTCAGATCAATTGATGTAGAATGAAGCATGTGTCACTGCATGCAGTGAGGCTCAGATCAATTGATGTAGAATGAAGCATGTGTCACTGCATGCAACAGGAGCAGATGTAGAATGAAGCATGCACCATTGCATGCAGCAGGGCGCAGATCACAGCATGTAGAATGAAGCATGTGTCACTGCATTCCGCAGGGCACAGATCGCTGCATGAAGAATGGAGCATGTGTCACTGCATGCAGCAGGGCACAGATCGCTGCATGTAGAATGGAGCATGTGTCACTGCATTCCGCAGGGCACAGATCACTGCATGTAGAATGGAGCATGCTTCACTGCATGCAGCAGGACACAGATCAAGGCATGTAGAATGGAGAATGCGTCACCACATGCAGCAGGGCACAGATCGATGCATGTAGAATGAAGAATGTGTCACTGCATGCAGCAGGGAGCAGATCAGTGCATGTAGAATGGAGCACACACCATTGCATGCAGCAGGACGCAGATCCCAGCATGTAGAATGGAGCATGCACCATTGCATGCAGCAGGGCGCAGATTGCTGCATGTAGAATGGAACATGCACCACTGCATGCACCATCGCACAGTTTGCTAAATGTAGAATGGAGAATGCGTCACCCCATGCAGCAGGGCACAGATCAATGCATGTAGAATGAAGCATGTGTCACTGCATGCAGCAGGGCACAGATCAGTGCATGTAGAATGGAGCATGTGTCTCTGCATGCTGCAGGGCACAGATAACTGCATGTAGAATGGAGCATGTGTCACTGAATTCCGCAGGGCACAGATCACTGCGTGTAGAATGGAGCATGTTTCACTGCATGCAGCAGGGCACAGATCAAGGCATATAGAATGGAGAATGTGTCACCACATGCAGCAGGGCACAGATCAATGCATGTAGAAAGAAGCATGTGTCACTGCATGCAGCAGGGCACAGATCAGTGCATGTAGAATGGAGCACACACCATTGCATGCAACAGGAGGCAAATCACAGCATGTAGAATGGAGCATGGACCATTGCATGCAGCAGGGCGCAGATTGCTGCATGTAGAATGGAACATGCACCACTGCATGCACCATCGCACAGTTTGCTAAATGTAGAATGGAGAATGCGTCACCACATGCAGCAGGGCACAGATCGATGCATGTAGAATGAAGCATGTGTCACTGCATGCACCATCGCACAGTTTGCTAAACGTAGAATGGAGCATGTGTCTCTGCATGCAGCAGGGCACAGATCGCTGCATGAAGAATGGAGCTTGCATCATTGCATGCAGCAGGTGCCCAAATAACAGCGGGAAGTAGGGCCACATCGCCCCATTTAGAATGCTAGTTGCGGCAGGGCTCAGAATATAGAATGTTTCATGCATCAGGGAAGCTCATACAGCCGATCGTTGCATATTAAATGCTGCATGCTGTATGTTGCAGCTCCCTAGCATCAACAGTGTACGTCTTATGCTTGCTAATGCTCCAACTAGACAGCAGCATTGCAAGCCACTCCCATCCTCAAAGTCATATGCTGTGGCTGGTCTATGTGATTTTGGGGCTGGGAGTGTTTCAGGGCATCTCCTCACCAGACTTAGCTTTGCTGCTGGCTGGCTGTTATCCAATGTTTATCTTTATTCATGTGTTTACTTCTTGGCATTTTAGCTTCTTTGAACATTAAAGCCAGGGGCAGATCATGGTTACATTTATCTTTCATGAATTAAGGAGCTGCCTGTAGTGTAAGTATGGGGTGAACAGAATACACATGATGATGCTGACACGACATTTCAAATTATACAGCAAGTAAGCAGAACCAGCATAAAAGAATGGGTTGAGTATCACCCACTAGTAAGCCCAGCAGCATTTGCCCTCATAGCTCAAGAGTCCTTTTGTAAACTTTGTGTTGGGGTTTAAGACCAGAGAGCAGTTGCAGAGGATGGACATTTCAGTTTCAACCTGTATTGTTTAAAAAAAAAATAACTTAATCCAGGAGGAAATTCAAATGCTAAAATGGGAACTTAAAAATAGCTACTATCTGATAGCTCATGGTGAGATCGGCATACCTTGGTTTCTATCATTTCCTGGTGTGATTTATGTAACTCCTTATTTTTCTCTCCATAGAGCTGCCAGTTGTGCAGAGTCTCTCACATTTTGAAGAGGCGATGATGATGGAGACCAAGCCTAGAGTTTTTGTTTGGTCTTATTTAATTTGAGGCCATTTTCCCTATCCAAGGACTCTGTTATCCCAAGTCCATTAGGAATGCTTGAAAATTTGTGCCACGCAGGTGGATTGGCATCTCATCAGTGTAGTAGTGCAAGTATAGGTTGTCAAAATAGAGTGTAGAGATGGTGACGTGGGAGACATTTGGGCAGACTTGCTGGGATGGGGGAAGAAAGAAGAGGCCTCAATTTGTTTAGGAAAGGTTGTTACTGTTTAGGAGGGGATGAAACATTGGTTACTGTCTGCAGGAGATGAAGAAGGATGATGTAATCATGCATCAAGAAGTCTACCATATAGGCATCAGTGATTTATATATTCTCTGAAGTTGTGCCATGATCACCATTTACATTTCCATGGAAATTTTTGGGGAGAGTGAGTTTTAGGTTTCTAAAGGTGTTTTGATGGTTCCAACCCTCATCCTAACAAAGTCATACATCCTGACCCTACAACTGCCCATTACATGCTCCTAGCACCCATCATTCCCCTCTTCCTCCTGCATCACTTGCTGCCCTCCCCACCTTGATTCTCAGTCCAGCACCTTACATATGGGAGAGTCCAAGAAGGGGTGCTTGTCCATCCTCAATATCCTGCTGCAGGATGTCCCACCCATGTAAAATCTTTCAGAATGAAAATTTCACATGCAGCATGGCTATATGACGTAAGGTTTGCCTTAGCAAAGTCATATGAAGTTGGTAAACTTTGCCAACTCCTAGTACAGACTAGAGAAGATAAATTAGCCTTCATAGCAGAGTTACTGGGGGTTTCATATGGTGGTGTAGGTTGTGAAAATGGGGGTTTGACGATGTAAGAGGTTTCTAAGTTTGGGATTGTAACATAACGTGCATGATGTATATCGTTACTACGCATGCTTTTACAACGCATGCCTTTACCACGCAGGTTTTACAACGCAAGTCGTTACAACGACTTGCATTAATGGGGCGCTGGATAGTGAATAGTTTAATTTACTATTCCAACTCCAGTCCCCGTGGATAGTAGGGAAGGTTTTGGATAGTAAATTAAACTATTCCCTATCCTACAGCACCCCCCAGCGCAAGTCGTTGTAACGACTTGCGTTGTAAAAGTTGCGTGGTAAAGGTACTGCGTGGTAAAAGATGCTTTGTAAATACTGTTCCCCAACGTGCATACCTGGAAAAGGAAATAATCCCCCAATACCTGCATTTAGCAACAAGGGATATGTCTGTACTCACTTTGGTGTATGTGTCATTCATGTGAACAAATATTCAACATTATTTAACTCTTGATGTACACATTGGGGCGCTTTCTCAAACTGTTCTAGGGGGGATTCTTTTTTGCAATGAATGTCACCTGATCTTGTAAAATTGTTACAAAACACAATAAGAATGATTTCATTCTCAGCAGTTATATCCATGCACCATGAAGTTGTCAGGCATCCCAAGAAGAGATAGTTGAAAATTGAGAAACCCTGAAACCTTTGCTGTTTATGGCTTTTAGGAATCAACATATTTTCAACATATTCATGTGGTCTGATTCACAAAGGTAAACATACGCTTTTGTGTAAGTCTATTACCTTTTGCTATTCACAAAGGTATGCTATGAGTCGTATCTTTCCAACTGCTAAGTCTCCGTACGTAAAAATATATAACTGCCCTATCTTTTTATGTGCGGCGACTCCACATTCACAAATATACTACTACTCGTAAAATAACTTTGTGAATAGCAAACAATTGCGAACTTACACAAAATTGTAAGTGTATCTTTGTGAATCAGGCCCATAGTGCCTGATTATCGAGTGGTTCAAGAAAAAAGGTGCTTTTATCGCACCTCATAAATGTTGATATCTCAGGGTGCGTTATTTATCAAGTGCGATAAATAGCGCCTATTGGGAGTTATAGGAAGAATAATTGTGGATTTTGGTATTTACCGCACCAACATCCACATGACACGGTAAAAACCGCACACATTTCTCCTGTTAAATTTCAGCAGGTGTGAGTTTACAAAATTTAACAAAGGCTGAGGAATTTAACTCATCGGATAATTATCAGACAGATAAAAAATTCCTAACTCATAATTTCATCTTGTGGGCAAACAGAGATTTACAAACGGGTCAGAATACCCCGACCCACTCATGATCAGGTGAAGGCAATGGCAGCTGCTCCGCAATGGCGGCGGAGCGTCGCCCCACTGCCTGGCACAGAGCCAGAAAATGAAAAACAGAACTTTGCTATAGCATCGTTTTATTCTTCGTTTGCCGGCTCTGAGCCAGCTTGTACAGGGAGGGGCGGGACATGGGAGGGTGGAGGAGGAGTGCTTGTGCACTCCCTAAGTGCTCATGTGTGTTTGGCTGGCCAAAACATACATGCCCACCTAGGTTTCTCCAGCCCGGCTGCAATCAGCAGCCGGACTTGTGAAAACCCACAGACTCCATGGTCCGAGCAGGGCGTCTTTCCTGCCCACTCAAGCCAATCCCTGTGCTGACCTGCCGCCCAGGGATTGGCTAGGAGTCTGTCCCAGGGGCTGCTGGGACCAGCGTTGTCAGGTATGTTGTTTTGTTTATAATTATTAACCCCTTCGATGCTGATGACGGCTGGGAGCAATCATGGCACACAGTGCTCGTGTGCTGATGACGGCTCCCAGCCGCCATGACCACGCTCGCGATCGGAATGTGCAGCACAGGAGCGGAATTCCGGCCACGGGCAAGGGGTTAACATTCCCCCCGTTTTCCCCCGCGTGCTCTAAAAGTTATAGTGAACAATAATTTAACCACTTAATAATGCCTCTTTCCTGCTGTTAATTGTTTACTTTAAACCAGATATACATTTAGAGAATGAAACATTGTAAGAGAGATGGTTACACACAGAGTGCCATTGAAGGAGATCTTCCACAGTTAAAGATGGCTGTCTTGTAAAATAGACATCAGGTAGTAATGGCTCCTGGTAAAGGGCTACAGCGCATTTAGCACTGACATCTCACCCATCCTGCCTGTTATCAGTGTCGGACTGGGTCTGAAAATAGGCCGGGGCACCAAAATAAAAGTGGCCCCCATTAGTGGATTTGTTTCCCTAAAAAAGTGGCCCATGTTTGCAAATGAGGGCAGTTTTGAACTGGTCATGACATTCCATATAACTATTTTGCAAGATATGGAATAATGTATGGATTTGAGTTTGCTTCAGGCAATTTGCATTCTTAGAGCAGGTGCTTACCTGCAGGGTATCCCATGGAATAGAGTCCCCCTCACCGCTTACATTGTCACTTTCCGATTAAACACTTTAGGTGTCTATTCACGAAGATAAATAAAGTGGTAAACATATCTGCAAACAAATTTACCATTTTAAGTGTATCAGGAATTCACACGCGGATTTCTGGCTGGCGTAAATGCTTTTACGAGTATGGATTCTTCTGCACATCTGCAGAGAAATCCACACTTGGATATCCAACGCAAGGGGTTTGAGGGGGGTGTGCAGGGAAGTAGCTTACCTTGGATGTTTGGCAACTGTCAATCTCTTTGCCATCCCCTTTCCAACCTGGGAATAGTCACAGATTTATTCCAACCAAGGATGGAGTATCTCCCTTTCCATTAGGGAAAGAGGAACAGATCACCCCAGGATTTGTTGTGGGCAAAAGGCTTTCCCCGCAAGAACAAATGTTTACCCCTAGAGGGGAAAAAGAGTTTTTGCACAGAGCGAATGAATTCACCATATGCAAATTTCTGTGGTATGAAGCACCCCAAACAGGGGTAATTGGAGACATTTTGAAGTCATGTGATATCCCAGGTAGGATGCTGGGAACCTGTGCCTGATGCCGCTTTCCAGGAATACTACAAGTCATGTTAGTAAATAGGAACAAATGGGAATATATGCTCAGATTGAGGCATACAACTCTACCTGTACATGTAAATCGTTTTCGTGAATAAAAATAACATAAATAAATTACCCCCAAAAAAGGTTCGAATGAGAGTATTGCTTCAACTCCTGATCTGAAGAATGCGTGGGTCGTGTCCCAAACATGGCTCCGGCTGCTGTCTGGATACAAGATAATCAATGCATAATACCAACAGATTTAAAAGTTTCACCATAAAACTCCCAGGGCACCATTAGGGCAAAACTGGACTATTCTGTTCAGCCTGGCAGTGTTCAAGCAGCACTTCACTGATAAGGTTCATCAGGACTGGAACTGGTTTTTGGTTGCTTGTTTTTGTTCTCGTCCAGAGACAACTTACCTGGCAGTTCAGGTAGGTCTGTTCTTATTGGAGTAGAATCAAGACTTATTTGCATATGGTTGCTCTTTGAAGTGGCATGGTGTCACAAAAGCAATGGACTGAAATGTATCCCAGGCCAATTAATAGTTGCTGAGAATTCTGAAAGCATTCCACTTGTCACTTTTATTTTTTAAATGGTTCTGTAGTTCATGTATGGCTTTTCCCATCTTTTCTACTTCCAGAAAGTCTTGTTGGTTACTGGATTAGTATCCCGTTAGCATAGATTTGCAATTATAGTTTTCTACTAATGAGGGAGGTGTTGGCCTTGCTTGTTCTAACTTAGAAACATCTTTGTTTAACTCTCTTCTTCAAAGGCAAACATGCACATTGTCATTAACATTTTCTTACCTGCCCCAAAGAGGTTTCAATGCATGTCTGAGTCCTTGTTACCATTCAATTATGTATGTTTCACGTAGATCAGAGGTAATCCACAGCCGTTGTCTTGGATTTCAAACATATTGAAAAGGAGACCTTACAAAATGAACATTAGGGTGACTACTGATCAGTCTCTGGGTTAGCTATGTCACTAAATAGTTTTGGATAGGCATATTATTGGTAGAGCCACATCTCCTGGTATCCAACTTATTATCTATCAATTTGGAGGGATTGGTGGTAAGAGCTGTGAAACAAGGGATGTCTTTTACATCATGACTGACTGACTGACTGAAGTATTTATTAAGCGCACTGATGCCGTGGCGTCTTGGCGCTGCAAAGAGGGTAAGGCTGCTGCTGGATGACTATGGCGTAGTGAACATCCATGTCTTTAATGCCTTTCTGAAACAGCTCTTATTTGATTGTAGGCGAAGCTTAGTGGGCATGGTATTCCAAAGCTTAGCAGCCTTATTTATTCAAAGATTAATGGAGGTGAGAAATTACTCACGTTACTTTCAATTTCTGCTGTAAATGGTAAAGGGGGTGATTTGTGTCAAAGGTTGAAAGAAAAATAGGACTTTCCTTGGCCTTGGTGGACTACTGCAGCTCCTTGTAAGACTTAATTGCTGAGACAGAAATCATGTCACAGAGAAAGAAGCATTCTTCATCCATTCCTATAATTCTACGGTCACTCAGGTTGCTTGAGGGGAGTCAACATCCTATTCAAAGTGGTCCTTGATTTTACAATGCTGTGAACGAAGTGGACGTAGAGTATTTGATCATCAAATGTAATAATCATAGTTTGTAAGTTGTTCTCATTTTTATTTTCTACATATATTTGGTCAGATTTCATTCTAGATTGCTCATTACATTTTAAAGTCTGGCAAGTGTCTAAAATTGGGCCTGTCCTCCAAATAATCTTAGCCACTTTACATATATGGAAGGATTTAGGGCCAGATGTAGGTCGCCCAATACTGGCCGGTAAACCCGACATTTCCGAATTTCGGCCGTTACCGACCGGTATTAGTCTACTGAGATGTAGGTGGTCTAAATTACAAATTCGGTAATTTACCGATTCGGTATTTTAAGGAATCGGTAAATTACCGATTCCTTAAAATACCGAATCGGTAAATTACCGAATTTGCAATGTAGGGAGCACTCAAATGAGTGCATTGTATAGGTAAGGATTCAGTATTTACCACCAACTACAAGTTGGTGGTAAATATCGAAAACCTTTGCAAAAGCAATTATTTTGCTTTTACAACAGTGCGATGTGGCAGACATACATGCCCTTAGGGCATGTATGTCTGCCACATGTGCACCCATGCACTATTCAGGGGTGCAACAGGGTGTCAATGTGACACCCTGCCACCCTTGAATGAGTTCCCCATTTTACCGAATCGGTATTTACCGATTCAGTAATTCCAATTAATTCCTATGGGCCTGGAGGCCCATAGGAATGAATGGGAATACCGAATCGTACAGATTTGGTAATACTTACCGAATATTTACCTACATTGCAATTACCGATTCTAAAATACCGAATCGGTAAAATTCGGTATTTTAGAATCGGTAAATCAAGATTACCTACATCTGGCCCTTAGAGTCTTAGGGCCAGATGTAGGAAGCCTAATACCGGTCGGTAACGGCCAAAATTACCGAATTTCAGCCGTTACCGACCGGTATTAGGCTTTTCAGATGTAGGAGGCCACATTTCAGGATTCGGTAATTTACCGAATTGTTCATTTAAGAAATCGGTAAATTACTGAATTCTTAAAATACCGATTCGGTAAATTACCTAATCCTAAAATGTAGGGAGCACTCAAGTGACTGCTTCTTACATTTAAGGATTCGTTATTTACCACCAACTATTAGTTGGTGGTAAATGACAAATTCCTTTTAAAAAGCAATTTTTTTCTTTTTATTCAGTGCCATGTGGCAGACATACATGCCCTTAGGTCATGTATGTGTGCCACATGTGCACCCATGCACTATTCAGGGGTGCAACAGGGTGTCAATGTGACACCCTGCCACCCTTGAAAGGGTTCCCCCTATTACCGATTCAGTATTTACTGATTCGGTATTTACCGAATCGGTATTTACCGAATCGGTAATTCCCATTCATTCCAATGGGCCTCCAGGCCCATAGGAATGAATGGGAATTACTGATTCGGTATTTACCGATTCAGTAAATACCGAATTGGTAAATACCGATTCTTAATTACCGAATCTTACTGATTCAGTAATTTTTACCGAAAAATTATCTACATCCCATTTACCTATTCTTAAATACCGAATCTGTAAAATTCGGTATTTAAGAATAGGTAAATTGAGATTACCTACATCTGGCCCCTAATGTAATGTAAATGTAAGTTGATACTTGTATAGCGCACTACTCACCCGCAAGGGTCTCAAGGCGCTTGTACGAATACCGCTGTGGAACCCGTCCTGGCTTTCCCTGTGAGGCGTCCACTCCTGGGCACCCCCAGGGTGAAGGCCAGGCATCCTTAGCGTTGTGGGGGCCGTTGTGGAGATTAAGCAAGCTATTGCCCAGAGTTGCAGAGTGGGACTCCAGGATTGGAATAGGCACCGAGGCGAGAATGATCAGGTCCATGGAATTTTGAGCCCAAGACCCGCCTAGGCGGGGAATTGAACCCTGGTCCCGGGCTAGACCTCCGCATCAGGGTCTGCCGCTCTAACCATTGAGCCACACTTCTCCACTGTGTATTATCCTCTGGTCACAAAACGCTTGCTGTTTTTGCACAGTGACTGCTTTGTAGCCCTGTAGAGGATATCCTCATCTGTCACACCTCAAAAACTGACATTCAATAGGGTTCACTAAATTCCTAGTTCATACATTGAAAATTCTTCCGATTGCCTATGAATCCATGAATGGTGGCCTGCGAGGTACACCAGACCTCCATTCCCTCACTGGAATTCTCAAAACTAAAATTGCAGCCCCTGTCCTTTAAAGAGGCTGCCATTAAAAAAAATCCGCAAACAAAACAGGTGATGGACAGAATGTGGATCAATGTCACACATTCACCCCAGTCCAAAGATCTGGGCCCAAATCCATCGTTTTTTTGCACTCCACACCACCCTGGGTTAGACAATGGCGATATGCAAATCAGCTCTGACCCTGTGCCCCATGGGAACAGTCCAGTCCGAACTACAAAAGCCATGTCCTTCCCAGAACGGAATCAAGCATCCGAGGACCGGACCGGTTTCGAGGTAACACCTCTCATCAGCCAGGCTAGCTTGACTCCAGTGGTGTGGAGTGCCTGGGACCCACGTCTGGGCATCCCCAGCGCACTTATGGCAGAAATTGCAAACAAAACAGGTGATGGACAGAATGTGGATCAATGTCACACATTCACCCCAGTCCAAAGATCTGGGCCCAAATCCATCGTTTTTTTGCACTCCACACCACCCTGGGTTAGACAATGGCGATATGCAAATCAGCTCTGACCCTGTGCCCCATGGGAACAGTCCAGTCCGAACTACAAAAGCCATGTCCTTCCCTGAACGGAATCAAGCATCCGAGGACCGGACCGGTTTCGAGGTAACACCTCTCATCAGCCCGGCTAGCTTGACTCCAGTGGTGTGGAGTGCCTGGGACCCACGTCTGGGCATCCCCAGCGCACTTATGGCGGAAATTGCAAACAAAACAGGTGGTGGACAGAATGTGGATCAATGTCACACATTCACCCCAGTCCAAAGATCTGGGCCCAAATCCATCGTTTTTTTGCACTCCACACCACCCTGGGTTAGACAATGGCGATATGCAAATCAGCTCTGACCCTGTGCCCCATGGGAACAGTCCAGTCCGAACTACAAAAGCCATGTCCTTCCCAGAACGGAATCAAGCATCCGAGGACCGGACCGGTTTCGAGGTAACACCTCTCATCAGCCCGGCTAGCTTGACTCCAGTGGTGTGGAGTGCCTGGGACCCACGTCTGGGCATCCCCAGCGCACTTATGGCGGAAATTGCAAACAAAACAGGTGATGGACAGAATGTGGATCAATGTCCACATTCACCCCAGTCCAAAGATCTGGGCCCAAAGCCATCGTTTTTTTGCACTCCACACCACCCTGGGTTAGACAATGGCGATATGCAAATCAGCTCTGACCCTGTGCCCCATGGGAACAGTCCAGTCCGAACTACAAAAGCCATGTCCTTCCCAGAACGGAATCAAGCATCCGAGGACCGGACCGGTTTCGAGGTAACACCTCTCATTAGCCCGGCTAGCTTGACTCCAGTGGTGTGGAGTGCCTGGGACCCACGTCTGGGCATCCCCAGCGCACTTATGGCGGAAATTGCAAACAAAACAGGTGATGGACAGAATGTGGATCAATGTCACACATTCACCCCAGTCCAAAGATCTGGGCCCAAATCCATCGTTTTTTTGCACTCCACACCACCCTGGGTTAGACAATGGCGATATGCAAATCAGCTCTGACCCTGTGCCCCATGGGAACAGTCCAGTCCGAACTACAAAAGCCATGTCCTTCCCAGAACGGAACCAAGCATCCGAGGACCGGACCGGTTTCGAGGTAACACCTCTCATCAGCCCGGCTAGCTTGACTCCAGTGGTGTGGAGTGCCTGGGACCCACGTCTGGACATCCCCAGCGCACTTATGGCGGAAATTGCAAACAAAACAGGTGATGGACAGAATGTGGATCAATGTCACACATTCACCCCAGTCCAAAGATCTGGGCCCATTTGAGCTGATTTGCATATCACCATTGTCTAACCCGGGGTGGTGTGGAGTGCAAAAAAACGATGGATTTGGGCCCAGATCTTTGGACTGGGGTGAATGTGTGACATTGATCCACATTCGGTCCATCACCTGTTTTGTTTGCAAATTCCGCCATAAGTGCGCTGGGGATGCTCAGACGTGGGTCCCAGGCACTCCACACCACTGGAGTCAAGCTAGCCGAGCTGATGAGAGGTGTTACCTCGAAACCGGTCCGGTCCTCGGATGCTTGATTCCGTTCTGGGAAGGACATGGCTTTTGTAGTTCGGACTGGACTGTTCCCATGGGGCACAGGGTCAGAGCTGATTTGCATATCGCCATTGTCTAACCCGGGGTGGTGTGGAGTGCCAAAAAACAATGGATTTGGGCCCAGATCTTTGGACTGGGGTGAATGTGTGACATTGATCCACATTTGGTCCATCACCTGTTTTGTTTGCAAATTCCGCCATAAGTGCGCTGGGGATGCTCAGACGTGGGTCCCAGGCACTCCACACCACTGGAGTCAAGCTAGCCGGGCTGATGAGAGGTGTTACCTCGAAACCGGTCCGGTCCTCGGATGCTTGATTCCGTTCTGGGAAGGACATGGCTTTTGTAGTTCGGACTGGACTGTTCCCATGGGGCACAGGGTCAGAGCTGATTTGCATATCGCCATTGTCTAACCCGGGGTGGTGTGGAGTGCAAAAAAACTATGGATTTGGGCCCAGATCTTTGGACTGGGGTGAATGTGTGACATTGATCCACATTCGGCCCATCACCTGTTTTGTTTGCAAATTCCGCCATAAGTGCGCTGGGGATGCTCAGACGTGAGTCCCAGGCACTCCACACCACTGGAGTCAAGCTAGCCGGGCTGATGAGAGGTGTTACCTCGAAACCGGTCCGGTCCTCGGATGCTTGATTCCGTTCTGGGAAGGACATGGCTTTTGTAGTTCGGACTGGACTGTTCCCATGGGGCACAGGGTCAGAGCTGATTTGCATATCGCCATTGTCTAACCCGGGGTGGTGTGGAGTGCAAAAAAATGATGGATTTGGGCCCAGATCTTTGGACTGGGGTGAATGTGTGACATTGATCCACATTCGGTCCATCACCTGTTTTGTTTGCAAATTCCGCCATAAGTGCGCTGGGGATGCTCAGACGTGGGTCCCAGGCACTCCACACCACTGGAGTCAAGCTAGCCGGGCTGATGAGAGGTGTTACTTCGAAACCGGTCCGGTCCTCGGATGCTTGATTCTGTTCTGGGAAGGACATGGCTTTTGTAGTTCGGACTGGACTGTTCCCATGGGGCACAGGGTCAGAGCTGATTTGCATATCGCCATTGTCTAACCCGGGGTGGTGTGGAGTGCCAAAAAACGATGGATTTGGGCCCAGATCTTTGGACTGGGGTGAATGTGTGACATTGATCCACATTTGGTCCATCACCTGTTTTGTTTGCAAATTCCGCCATAAGTGCGCTGGGGATGCTCAGACGTGGGTCCCAGGCACTCCACACCACTGGAGTCAAGCTAGCCGGGCTGATGAGAGGTGTTACCTCGAAACCGGTCCGGTCCTCGGATGCTTGATTCCGTTCTGGGAAGGACATGGCTTTTGTAGTTCGGACTGGACTGTTCCCATGGGGCACAGGGTCAGAGCTGATTTGCATATCGCCATTGTCTAACCCGGGGTGGTGTGGAGTGCAAAAAAACTATGGATTTGGGCCCAGATCTTTGGACTGGGGTGAATGTGTGACATTGATCCACATTCGGCCCATCACCTGTTTTGTTTGCAAATTCCGCCATAAGTGCGCTGGGGATGCTCAGACGTGAGTCCCAGGCACTCCACACCACTGGAGTCAAGCTAGCCGGGCTGATGAGAGGTGTTACCTCGAAACCGGTCCGGTCCTCGGATGCTTGATTCCGTTCTGGGAAGGACATGGCTTTTGTAGTTCGGACTGGACTGTTCCCATGGGGCACAGGGTCAGAGCTGATTTGCATATCGCCATTGTCTAACCCGGGGTGGTGTGGAGTGCAAAAAAATGATGGATTTGGGCCCAGATCTTTGGACTGGGGTGAATGTGTGACATTGATCCACATTCGGTCCATCACCTGTTTTGTTTGCAAATTCCGCCATAAGTGCGCTGGGGATGCTCAGACGTGGGTCCCAGGCACTCCACACCACTGGAGTCAAGCTAGCCGGGCTGATGAGAGGTGTTACTTCGAAACCGGTCCGGTCCTCGGATGCTTGATTCTGTTCTGGGAAGGACATGGCTTTTGTAGTTCGGACTGGACTGTTCCCATGGGGCACAGGGTCAGAGCTGATTTGCATATCGCCATTGTCTAACCCGGGGTGGTGTGGAGTGCCAAAAAACGATGGATTTGGGCCCAGATCTTTGGACTGGGGTGAATGTGTGACATTGATCCACATTCGGTCCATCACCTGTTTTGTTTGCAAATTCCGCCATAAGTGCGCTGGGGATGCTCAGACGTGGGTCCCAGGCACTCCACACCACTGGAGTCAAGCTAGCCGGGCTGATGAGAGGTGTTACCTCGAAACCGGTCCGGTCCTCGGATGCTTGATTCCGTTCTGGGAAGGACATGGCTTTTGTAGTTCGGACTGGACTGTTCCCATGGGGCACAGGGTCAGAGCTGATTTGCATATCGCCATTGTCTAACCCGGGGTGGTGTGGAGTGCAAAAAAACTATGGATTTGGGCCCAGATCTTTGGACTGGGGTGAATGTGTGACATTGATCCACATTCGGCCCATCACCTGTTTTGTTTGCAAATTCCGCCATAAGTGCGCTGGGGATGCTCAGACGTGAGTCCCAGGCACTCCACACCACTGGAGTCAAGCTAGCCGGGCTGATGAGAGGTGTTACCTCGAAACCGGTCCGGTCCTCGGATGCTTGATTCCGTTCTGGGAAGGACATGGCTTTTGTAGTTCGGACTGGACTGTTCCCATGGGGCACAGGGTCAGAGCTGATTTGCATATCGCCATTGTCTAACCCGGGGTGGTGTGGAGTGCAAAAAAATGATGGATTTGGGCCCAGATCTTTGGACTGGGGTGAATGTGTGACATTGATCCACATTCGGTCCATCACCTGTTTTGTTTGCAAATTCCGCCATAAGTGCGCTGGGGATGCTCAGACGTGGGTCCCAGGCACTCCACACCACTGGAGTCAAGCTAGCCGGGCTGATGAGAGGTGTTACTTCGAAACCGGTCCGGTCCTCGGATGCTTGATTCTGTTCTGGGAAGGACATGGCTTTTGTAGTTCGGACTGGACTGTTCCCATGGGGCACAGGGTCAGAGCTGATTTGCATATCGCCATTGTCTAACCCGGGGTGGTGTGGAGTGCAAAAAAACGATGGATTTGGGCCCAGATCTTTGGACTGGGGTGAATGTGTGACATTGATCCACATTCGGTCCATCACCTGTTTTGTTTGCAGATTAAAAAAAATCCAGCATGACACAAAGGAAATTGTGGGGGTGCCTGCAACACTACCCTTGACCGCAGTGCCCATCAGGTAGGTTCCATTTTGCGAATGGCTATCTTCTCCTTTCAGGTGTCAGCGTCCAATCGATGGTGTGAGACCACAATTAAGATCACAAACCATTGATTCCTCTCTCTGCAAATACCCAGGAAGGAGAGACGCTCATTGAATGCCCTTCACCGACTGATTTTAAGGGGTGGCGATGAGTACAACATGAGTTACACAGAAAATGTGATTTATTAGGTACTCTTTGTACATTGTGAGTCAGATTTCTTTGGTTTCAAAACCTGCAATTTTGGGAATCTCAGACTTTGCAACCACAAAATTCTATGTTACATCTGGCAGCTTCTGCTTCCAAGTGAAAGCCTTGAACTATGGGATACATTTGTTATTACTGGCACAGGTGACCCTTCACTCTCTGTCCGATGTTGTTTGTTGTACGAATTACCTTAACCAGCAAAGAAACAGGCCTTTTTGCATCCATGCGAATGGTTATCCCTTCATCATTGATATTATGCGGTTTGTAAAATTATAAATATGAACACGACTAAAATAGTTCATGTAGATGGTTGACTCCACGTATTGGCGTCAGTTTTTGCCTGATGAAAAAACATCAAAAATAGGAGTCCCTTTCTGTCAATGTCCACGTGTCATGATTGTGGACGTTAACCGCATCGCTGCGGCGGTTATTTTTCCGCTGTGCGGCAAAATTCAAAGAGCAATGTTACATGACGAGCTCAGCTCGTCATCCGCACACGACCACCGTGGCTGATGACGAGCTGAGCTCGTCAGTAGCAGCGAAGGGGTTAAGCCAGTTTTCAAAGAAAGGGAGTGTAAAATCAGATTTAGTTAGAGGTCTGGACTCCCACTAATTTAAAAAACACAAGTGGGCGCTCTTCTGTCATATGCACAGTCGTGGCTGGTGCGGGTAAGAGTGGTGGGGCAGGGCCGCAGTGGCACGGGGTGGTTGAGACAACAGATGACGAAGAGAAGAGGTAAAATAGAATAAAAGAAAAACACTTAGGTAAGTGTTTTTCTTTTTTTCCCCCTCGTCGTTGTCTGTCGACTCACCCCCCGAACGCCCCCCCCCCCCCCCCCACCCGCCTCACCGCTCTTACCTGTACCGGCCGTGACTGCATATGCAACTGAAGTAATACAACAGAAATATCGACAGACTGTCTATAAACAAACCTGGGCTCTACTTTTGTTGGTGCAAGGAAACCACCTCTCTGGAGGTCATGCAGTCTTCTGCTGATACCTTTCTCCAAAGGTATCATTTACCAGTTAGCAGAGGCACCACTCACCACCTCCATAGCCTACCTAGTGAACACTTGGGTCTATTCACAAAGGCATTTTTGAATACTTAAAGGAGAACCCCTGGAGTATTCTTTTACACACCTTTGTGAACTGGCCCCAAAATAACTGCAATGGGAATAAAATGGGAATATTCAGGGAGTTTTCATTTACATTTAGTACAAATGCAAAGAACTGTGCCCTCTTTGCACTTTTACAAATAAGGAGTTGGATATTTTGGGTTGATTCACATAGGCATGTAAGAGCTTTTGTCAATTCTCCCCTCTGTGTCTGCCCTTGCAGCCCACTGTGTCTCTAGTCATAGAGGACCACAGACAGGCATGATTTTTGGACACTGTTTCCCAAAGGACCAGTAGTTAACTAATGGGCCGTTTCTTACACTAATATAAGCTAAACTCAAACCTTGCACCCTTTTATGCAGATTTCATGTTCGCTTTGCTCAAACCTCTGACCTGTCTCTATCCCCGCCCCATCTATGCTCCGGAAGAGCTGTTACCACTGACTATGTCACAAATGACCAGTAAACAAAGGAATAAGTAGCTAGCCATGTTATGGGCCTTGTTTAAGGTAGATACGTGTTCACTTTACATTTTGGATCTATCAGAGGTTTCGTTTTTTGATAGGCTGGTTGCACTCCCTGCTGCCTTAGGGACGGATTTAGATATCGGCAGACGAGTTACTTTGTCACAATAGGGATGACTGTCCCGTCCGCGGAAATCTAAATCCCATAGGATACTATGGAATTTAGACATCGGCCTGCAGGATATCCGTCCCCGTTATGACGGAGTAACCCGCCCGCCGATATCTAAATCAGGCCCTTAGTCTTTGCCAATGTCCCGTCTTTCTAACATGGAAGGCCCTCAATTAGCAAAGTGCTGTTCGGCAAAAGCCTTCTTCTCAGGTTTGATTTGTTTTGAGGATTTTCTGAAAGAGAAAAATGGTGCAATAGTTGATTCATATTTCTCATCACTGGCCATGACTGGCCAAGTGACCAGAGTCACCTTCTCCTGCTTGCACACACTCAAGATGCTAAAGAAGATCTTCAAATGTCTCCTCACCAACACTTGCAGAACTGTCACCCACGCTCATCACCAGCAAACTGTACTACCGCAACACACACTATGCTGGAAACAACATTCAATTGACTAAAAGACTCCAAACGATACAAACGTCAGCGGCTAGTCTCACCCTCAACCTCCCACCATTTACTCACATCAACCTGTACTTCAAAGAGCCCCACTGGCTCTCATTCCAGAAACAAGGACTCTTTCCCCTAACACTTTCCTCTTGAAACCACAAATTTTAGCGAAAAGAGAACTTGCCAGCGAACCTTCTTCGGCGCCACCCCAAAGATATGGAACTCTCTTTCACCGGAAATACGCAGAATCTCCTCAACAATTCCTTTCAAATTGGAAGTCAAAAGATTCTTAATGAACAAATTCCTACCTTAATTGGGCTAGGTTCACCTGCTCAAGGTCATTGATCTTTCAAACATTGGACCATCATTGGATGCTGCTCTTCTTTATCTTATAGTGTGCCCCCCGTTTAGTCCGCTATGTACCTGCTTATTGTATTACTCTCCTTTGACCCATTCGTCTTATAATTATGTGATTATTCTTGCTTTTATTCCTACTAAATGTCGATATTGTATGTATTACCCTCCTTCCATCCTTTTTGTAAAGTGCTCTGATATCCTTCAGGATCTTGTTCATGCTATATAAAACTTTATAAATAAAGAAATACAATCTTAAAACTCCTCACGGACACATACAAAGTCTTAGACAACATTGGCCCCATGTACCCAACAATGGCATAAACTTCCAACAGACACCTCTGCTCAGGCAGACTCCTACTCGTACACTCTCCCAACGACACATTAAGAACCAGATCCCGGGTTGTGCTTTCTCCTACCCCATTCCTAAAGCCTGGAATGACCTGCCCCAGGCCAACAGAGCCTCCTCTTCAGTTACTGAATTCCGCAAGAAATGGAAGACCTGAGTCGTCACCTAACTCCGACCTTCGTTTGGCACGTACAGCTCCTGCTGCAGCACCAGTATTCCTTCCTGGGTGAGTTGTGTGTGCTGTACAAAGAAACATAGCATAACTAACAGCTAGAGCAGTCGACCTCGAAGCTGGGGAACCGGGTTCGAGTCTCGGCAGGGATGCTCAACATCCTGTGGTTCTGGGCAAATCACTTAATCTCCCCGTGCCTAACAAAAATGAATGAGCCCATCTGGTGCTCATGTAAAGCGCTCTGATACCTTTGGCTCGAGTTTGCGCCATGTAAAACAAACAAAAAAACACAAGTCAAATTAAATGGTCCCTTCAACAATGAGAAGGCTTTAAAACATAGTTAATGATTAAACATTCAAATTGCTTTTGTCAACTTGAATGGACTTTGTCCAAAGGGAATGATTTATAAAGAAATGTAAGAATTCGATTTTTTATTTTCAAGGTAATTAAATAAAATTGTTTATGGGATTTATGCTTCAAGTTTGATGATTTGCTAATTTGGCATATCACTTTCTGGCTGAAGTTTGGGTACCACAGCTAGAGGTACTACACAGAAGGTACACAGCAAATTAATTAAACAATTCAATTATTTTACTGTACGTAAGAGTATTATTAAAGTAAGTGTTATGATGAAATGAGGAGACAGCTTTACACTTTCTGGATCTACTGCCTTGATACCTACTTAAAATCAGAATTCATATTAATTGATTACAATTTATTTTGCTTTAAGAGAAGTGACTGTGCTACCCTAGAAATGCCTAGACAAAGAAGAGTGAACAACTCAGATGCAAATGCAAGTTTCATCGCAGGTAGATATATCGTCGTGTGATTTTCTGTAGAGTCGCCACGCAAGCTATGATACGAGCGCCCATGGGGACTCTTTAGAGATTTTAACATTGCTAAAGTAGTCTCTGCAGACAGCCAAATACTTGTTACACCGCAAAGAGGAGCTAAGATAGAAATTTATTGTGTCACTTAAAGAACTTCTCACCTAGTGTTCATGACAGAGCGGAGAAGCCTGCACTTTCTCCGCCGATGAAAGGAAATAGGAAAGCTCTTAAGAAATCAATACCTTCATTTAGTCAATAAACTCTCAGAACATCCCCTCTAGAGAATACACAGAACTATTTGTGTTCACAAGGGCTTCACATCAGACCTGGATTGCCTTGTGTATCTTACTTTGCATGTCTTTGTGGGCAGTTGGGAAGTTTTAAAGTATGCTGCTTACATACCTGAACATGACAAAAGTATTCCAATAAGCAGTTGCTTCTGAAGCTCAGGAGATATTGAAAAACCATATAGGTTAGTCAAATGTAGGATATTTCCCCAACACCTACAGTGACGATGGGTGAGATGTTTGGAACATGCTTTATTAAGAAATCTAAAATCAGTTACATATGTTAGTGATTGCACAAAATTGAGATAGCCAATTTTAAATGCTATGCTGTGAGATATTCTGGAAAAATTGAAGCAAAGGTTTCAGCCAATCTAGACCGTCTTCATGAGATTAAGAGCCCTTATCCAGGGAACACCGCCAGCCCTCATTGAAACTTTAAAAAATGTAAGCTTTTTTTTAAACAAGAAAAGCAGCCCAGTTTCTTTTGACGAAATCAGGCTGCTTTAAAACGAAAAACAAATGTCACTCTTGACAAGCTATAAACATGCATGGTGGTCTACTGACCCTTGCAGGCCACCATCCACGTAATTGTAGTCAATCACAGTGAGTGCAAATTGTGACCTGCCTATTTAATATTAGTTAAAAAGGTCGATCTGCAACTCACTATGATTCCCTGTTTTGTGCATCTACCTATCAGTACATAGGTCAGTTCAAGAAATTACATAAGATGTGCAAAAAAGTCAGTGTGCAATTTGTGATCACTTTTTACTAACCCAGCGTTAGTACATCTAGCCCAGGGTTAAATTCAGATTATAGAGTTAGGTTAAATGTTGGGGACAAGGTTTGGGCAAGTAACAACAAACAAAACACTGTCTACTATATTATTTCACAATGGTATAACTCATACTTCATTTTATAGACTCAAAATCACAGTAAAGCCTTATAATTCAATAACCCATTCAAATACGGGGATATTCTTTGGAAAACATTAATTTATTCCATAGTCTATTCCATAGTATATTCCATAGTATATTTCTTATTATATTACGTTTTTTGTTTAGCATATGAAGATGTTATACTACACATGTACATATATTACAACCATGTATTTTAAATAATCTGGATACACAACAGATAAAAATATATACATCAAAGACTTTTCTAACATAAATTCAAACTACACCCCTAGCATACTAAAGTATGAATTTACACACAGTCATATCCCAATTTTACTTCATTCATTTAAACAATACCACATGCAATCAAGGCCATTAAAAAGGTCAAATCAAAACCACAAGACCAACAGCTACTAATGTATACAGATTTTTTTGTTAAAAAGTTATTGTACACTAGATCTATACATGAAGATATCAATCTGTTAATATTGTGTGTATAAATATATGTTTCCTATTTTCGTTATACATTCTTATTAAACACTAACATAATTTGCAAATATGTAGATTTCCATAACTCATGAGATAGGATAATATCACATCAGAGATCATCTTTTAAATTTCTTTATAATATCTCTGGGATAATGTGGTCGTTAGGATCAGCTTCCATAAGTGCTGATGCACGTTTCGGTGCCAAACCCAAAATGCGGTCACCACCTTCTTCATGGCGCAAACATTAAAAAAACAGACACTAGGGGCATGGCGAAAAGCCCAACAGTAATGTCCTTCAATTGTCAGTGTAGGGCTAACAGTATAGTCCAAAAGCAGGTGCGTAAGAAAAACAAAGAGGAATAACACCAGGGTACACCAAAGTCCAGGAGGGAACTACTATAGTGACCAGATGGTCACCCACACGCACTTTACTTTGTTTCAGTAAGTGAGGAGTATGACCAAAGAGAGAGTGCACATGTAAAACCTCTTCAGCATCGAGAAGAATCCTTCAATCAATGACCCACAACAGTGACCCTAAATAATTTTCTTAACCTTAATCCTCAATAGAAACAGTGTAAAAACAGACAATATTTGCAGATGCCATCTCTAGACCCCGCACAGCTGGAGACAGAAAGTAGGGCAAGAACAACATTAGCATTTGATAGTAGCATGAATTAAGGACCTGTTTAAGGGTTTGGGTTAGTTCACTGATCAGGATATTGTAAAAGTCAAGGCTATGGCAAGTGCAATAGATAGTATTAGTTTGGGTCATTGTCAGTTTTAGGGTAAGAGTTAGGAACAGGTTGTAAGCAAGGTTTGGCTTAGGCTAAGGGCAAGATAAACAAGAGCATGCAAGATTACAGTAAGAGTTAGTTCAAGGAGACCAATTGGTTTTCAAGCTATTTCTAAAACACATTTTAGATAAACAACAAAAGAATTATTTCAAAAGAATTATGTTTTCATTGAAAATAATTACCCTTCCTCAATGAACATTTTTTCATTCTAATAATTTCCATGCAAGTTACACCAAAAGGTAACATTTTAATTGAAATGGCGTTAAGTGATCCAAACTTTCTGGAATTGTGTGTCTCAGAAATATGCTTAGATCAAATGACATAAATCCAAAATTCCATAGTTTAGACAATGGCTCTATTGGAAACCATTTGTAATATGTGGACTTGAATATCGTGCTTTGCCAACATTTTAAAACTGCTACTAAAGAATTGCGCCCCTCATGAATTCTAGGGAAGAGAAGATTGAGTTGGTAAGTTTTTGGTACACTTGACAGATTATGTGTAGAAATTGGAGAGACCTCAAATTGGAGGAGTGTGGCTCAATGGTTAGAGCAGCAGACCCTGATGCAGAGTTCTGGCCCGGGACCAGGGTTCAATTCCTGTCTCGCCGGGGCTTGGGCTCAATCTCCTTGGACCTGGCAATTCTCGCCCCGGTGCCTATTCTAATCATGAGCCCCACGCTGCAACTCTGGGCAATAGCTTGCTTAACCTCCACACCGGCCCCAACAGCCTAGGATGCTTGGCTTCACCCTGGGGTCGCCCAGGAGTGGACACTTCACAGGTAAAGCCAGGAAGGGTTCCACAGCGGTATGAGTAATAGTGCCAGGAAACCGCTTGGTGACAGTGTGCTCTACAAATACATTTACATTTACATTTAATTTCCCATGCCAGGTGTGACATGTTCATCGCACTCTGCCATTTTATTTTCATTACGTGTAGTTTTAAATTCCCTCCATTATAGGTACAGTACTACGCCTACCAGAATGCAAAGCATAAAAAAGAACTGGGTGAGTATGCATTTTGTCCCTACAAACTTGAGCGTCATTTTGCCACCTCTCCTTCCGCCAATGGGGTAACATTTGCTGATGGAATGGGTGGTGTGGCGTTGTATAGCTGCTGGCGACCTGGACAATCTCCTACTATCCTCTTGAACTAGAATTGGCCCCCGGGTCACAGTTAAAAACTACCATCAGACACCTTGCTTGATCTCTGCATACTTAATAATAAATTTGAGGGTCAAGAAGCGGCTGAGAGAGAACCATCAATGAAAGAGGGAAGCCTTGTTTCAAGTAAAGCAGGAGCAGCGTGTGTGGAGAAGAAGTCACCTCGACAGACGAGTGTGCGATTGCGCCTGATAACCCGCTACTGATTATACCATTCCATTCCAGGAGCAGACTTTTGAAAAGCCTCATTTAATCCACATTCTGTTGCTGAATTCACTGGGCAGAGCCGTCACAAGTGAAAAGCCGCTTTCCAACCCCCCCCCCCCCCCCCACCTTAATCATGCCAATCTATGTAAGAAATCTGTTTCCAAACTGCCTAATTTTGCAGTTGGCTGGATAGAAAATCCCATCCTATTTGCCAGATTAGCAGCAGGGAAATTTAGTTTTCCACCTTTACATATTTATTGAGGAGTCGCAAGAGCTCCCCGGCCGCCCTCAGCTCGTTTTGCACCCATGGTTGCTAGAGAAGACATCGACTGTGCCCAATGCGGAGACTGAGTTCTGTGTTGTTAACTGCACACTTACTTCCTGCACAGATCTGCTTCATGTTACACTACTCCAACAGCACAGACGGTCTTTAATTTTGTTTTCAGTGCAGCTAAATCATTTATTCGGCTTTCTTTTTACTTGGCGGGGCAATCATGCTGAGCAATTTTCAGATCCAAATCGGCGGTCGACGCGTATTGTGTTTCTTGCCTCTTGACATTGCTAGATTGCTCGGTTCCTGCTTCTATGCACAATGTTTTGCTCCATTAGGAGCTCTTAGACAGGCTCTGACAGGTAATTGCCATTTTATTGTCTATTTGTGTCATGTGTTTGATGCATAATCGCAGTTGTAAGACATCTCCTAACAAGTCTGTGATTCTATTGAGCGATTCCAGTGACATCAGAAACCACAAGAGTAAAAAAGTGACTGACACACACACACACACACACAAAGACGCCATTTGTCCGCGATTCTAAATCACGACTGTTCTGTAGCTGTTTCAGATTTTTGGAGAAAGCATTTGAGAGCATTTGCAGTCAGAGTTCTGGTAGAGTTGCGAGTGTATTCTCTTGCGTGTTTTCAGTTTTCAGGATTCAGGGCCAGATGTACGACCCTTCCAATTCGCAACTCGCAAATTGCGTCATTAAGCGACTTGCAAAATGGAATTTACAAGAGTGTCTCAGACACTGTTTGCGATTCCCAATGGGGTTGCAAACGACCTGCTTCATTAATATTAATGGGGCAGGTTGCAATTTGCGACCCCATTAGGAATGGCTAGCACTCACAGGTATAGTGGCCTGCTGTGGTCAGCAGACCACCATGTCTGTGACTACTTTTTAAATAAAGCAGTTTTATTTTTTATTTTTTAAATGCAGCCCATTTTCCTATGGCTATGCCAATGCTTGTTTTAGAGTAAGCAGTGGTCTGTGGGACTACTGCCAGGCCCGGACTGGCCCTTGCGGGCACCGGGCAATCCCCCGGTGCGCCGCACGGGCGGGGGCCGGTTTTGGGCCCCTGGGGGCCGATTTTGTTACAGGGCCGTTTTTGCACCAAAAAACTGCCCCGGCAAAGAGCGCGGTCGCCCCCCTGGCCGAGCACTTTGCCGGGGCCGGTTTTGGTTCCCAGTCCGGCCCTGACTATTGCCTGCTCTTAAAACATATTTTTGCTACCAGTCACAAAGGGGAAGGTGTCCCTTGGGTACCCCTTCCCGTTTGCGAGTGGCTTGCCTCCTTTTTGAAAGGGGTGGTAAACTGCACGTGTTTTGCGACCGCAATTTCAGTTGCAAAACAATCATACATTGAAGTGCGGCTCGCTATTAGGAAGGGACACCCTTGACACGCCCCTTCCTAATAGTGAGTCATAAACCCTATTTTGTGAGTCGGTAATAGGTTACTGACTCGCAAAATAGAGTTTGTACATAGGGCATACCTATTTTGCAGTCGCAAACCGGCCGATTTCCCATTTGCCATGGCAAAAAATGGTCTTACATTTGGCCCTCAGTCTTTCCTTTAATTGTGGCTTCCTTGGTTGATGTGTTTTTGATATATTGTTGGTGTTTGCATGGTGCACAACCTATAATTACAAAAAAGATATTTTAGCAATGTTGGCGGTCTGGGGGGCATTGGCTTTCCATTGCAGACCGTAGTCAGTTATCCTGTGATGATTTGGCTACTCGTTCTGGTCCAGTACCTAATTTATAATTAAATAGGAGCCAGGGCCCTTGTCAAGAGACCACTGCAGTTTGAATTACCCATTGCAAATATCAACACTACCAATGATGATTCTGACTTTTTATATATTAAAAATTACTAATACCTGCCGCCCAAGCTGTTCTTTTATGCTTTGGGTGGCAGGTATTATTGATTTTTAAATGTATATATAATTATTAATCAATGATGTGGTCTTCATCACAAAATTAGACAAACAGCGCCACCATGGGACTGTCTGTCATAAGTGCCGATGTTGACAAATAAGTACCTGTGCTGAACACTGGAAACCACCTGCTCAAATCAAGCACTGTTCAGGTCTGTCTCTCTTTGAGTGGCACTGTCTTGTTCAGTGAGCTGTGGGGGGGTGAGTTGGTGTCTGAGTGGTCTGTCTCTTTTCTTTCTCTCTGAGAATTCTTTGAATTCACCAAATAAAAAACTGGCCTTTTGTTATTGTAGACTTTCAAAACCAAAGGGGCAGATTAACAACAATTTAGCGAAACATAGTGCAGCAACCAATGTTACTGCATGTATCAAGCAAGAGACAACAGTGCATAGCCGTATTTACTTACTCTGGTCTGCAGCTGCTTTATTCCACTGCACAGGTGCACAGACAGACTACCTGGTTCAAACTATGTATATGATGTCTCGCACAGCTTTTGTGATGGGAATATACTATTCCAGTACAAACTCCATTGCTTAGATAGTTCTTTTTTTAAAAAAATATTCACACATTGGATGTGTTCTGTAGAAGACAGCACACATTCAATGTGTGAACTGTAAGGAGAAATAAATATCTTCAACTTTGCTCCTGCCCCAAAGAAAACGCTATTATTTTACACAAACTCCATTCTGGAAAATTTAGTAGACAGTGCTTTGCATAAAAAAGCAAAAGGGTGTGTGTGCTGGAACGCCAATTTGCACCCATGTAATGCATCCTTGATGTAAAGTAGTGCAACTTACTGTTTACCATGAAAAAGGGCACTTTCCAGGGCAAAAAAGCGTTGCTCTGGGAGTAAAACCCCTTTAAAGACAGTGCTATTTTGCGTCACTTTGCATGACTTTCCAGCTGCGCCAAGTCTTAATAAATCTGCCTCAGAGGGTTGGAACCAGCAAAGCATCATGAAAAATATGAATAAAGGACTGTCTTGCAAGGCATATGTGCCACTTTTACTAAATAAAAGTTAAAAGTCTAAAACAATACTGCTCCATCCAAATAAAACAGAAATGTCTAATCTTGTCCTAGCCTTAATATTTTCTTGCGATTTCCTACAAAGCATAGGCACGTCTTGTCTTGGAGAAATCCCCAACCCTATACCAAGCGTACATTCAACCTTGGAAAATCCAAACGGTAACTCTGAGGTGGAACAGTACAAAATGGCCAGTATTTTTGCAATTCTTGCATAAAATTATGGTGCCATCCTATCCAGTTTGCCAAACTACAAACACCCTACTGTCCTACTCTTCACACTTCAAATACTTCTAAGGTTCTCAACATGACTAGGGTAGCCTGGATGTCTGGAGGTTCTTGATGACTTGTGGACACAGTCGCAACCTACAACACAAAGAAATATAAGGAACCCCTCAAGAACAGCAGCGAGGTAGAGGAAATGTACAGCAAAAAGCGAATGAAAGCCTGTGATCCAAAATCAACAAATCGAAACTTACTCCTGTTAAATACTGGAAGTTGTGAACAAAACAATAGAAATCTTTAGACATACTACATGTAACACTGAAAGTACATAAGATCACAAAAAAAACAAAAAGACACTTAGGGGTTGATTACGAGCAGACTCTCGGGGGCACAGCAGTGGTAGTCTTCCTATTATAAGTAGGGCGGTTGCACGGCTGCAACCGCCAGGGATCAGATAGGTTTGGCGGTGCGGCGGCGGGCGGTCCCATCGTCGCACCGCCAAACTCATAATCCGGCCCTTAGCCACACTAGCACAAATTTAGCCTCTGTCCACCTCAGGCCTGCCTGATACTCCAAAACATGACAATCAGTAACAACTACCAACCTGAATACTGTGGACACGACTTTCCAGGGTCAATGTTGCAATATTTCTGGAATGGGGGGGGTCGGGCAACTGTCAACTCTGCGACATCCAATGACTGCTGTTGGGCAGAAGCGGATGGCAATGGGCTTCGTGATGGTTCCTGAAACCTGCCCCGCTAAGTGCTGCACGTATCTCTAAAATGCCATATACAAGCACTAGGGGGCAGATTTATGATGCTCTTGCTCCTCTTTGCGCCGCGATTGCGTCACTTTATTTGACGCAACGGCGGCGCAAACAATGCGCCCTATTTACAACGTGACGCATCTAGGAGATGCGTCACGTTGTAAAGCCCTGCGCCATAAGGAGGCGTTTCTGCGCAGGGGGGGCGCTCCTGCGCAGTAACGCCTCCTGAAAGTGGCTGAGTGAAATCTATGAGATTTCACTCAGTCACTTTCGGGCCAATGCTGCGTCAAAACCCTGCGCCTGTTTAAAGCAGGCGTAGGTCTTGACGCAGCATTGTGAAGATGGGGCACCCCCGAGCCTTGCTGGAGCTGCGTCGCGCTTGCGACGCAACTCCAGCAATGCGCCACCTTTCCGGCACAGATGCGTCACGCATCTGTGCCGTTTTTGCACCATGGTGCGCCGCATTGTAAATGCCAAAAAACTACAAGGGGGTGGCTCTAATCAGTATGGCTGAGCCAATATCTGGGAAAACAAAGTGAAAATGCCAGTACTGATACAAAAGTTTAATTAACAAATGTAAAACCACAGAACCTGAAAGAGTAATTCAAGACTGGGAACTGATTAGTAGCTTTTATTATTTTGTTCAATTTTGTCAAAACGCAAATATGTTTTAGAAAAACTTGTTCAAAAAAGTAGACAATATTACATGCTAGGTACAAAAATAAGAGATAAGGGAATCTTTCATCATATCAAACATGTCACAAGCATACGACATTCAACCATTCAGGAACAAAAGAAAAATTTATAACGTATGTAATATATTACAGTGAACAGTATATACAGTGAACAAACAAGCACAAGAATGCTGGAGAAGGCCACGGTCTGCAAAGTATTTCGAAGGATATTACTAGAAAATTATTTATACAAAACGTACATTCCTTCAACAAATTCAGATATTCTCAGTTTTTTTTGGTAAAGAAGAAAAAATGAATGAACACAGTAATGTACAAGGAGTAGTGATAAGCAACAAGGCAATTCAGATGAGCTTATCACCCATGCAGACTCGAGAGTGGCAATGGGCCTACGCGTTTCGGATCCTGCTGGTCTATGAGGATTCTCTTCAGGGCCTTTAGTTATATCAAAATGGTGAAGTTACATCCAGATAATAAAATTCACAGCATCATGGCTGGGGGGAATTGTACCTGCCTGGGCGGGAGTGCTATACTAGAGGCAGAGTCACTTGGAAAAACGATTGCAGTACTCTTCTTAAGCCTTTATTTTAGAGTGAAACCGCCGTCGAAATAGGAGTGAAACAAGGTGCGAGGTCAGAAAATCTGAGTATTCAGTGTAGAAATTACTGTGACCGACACTTTTTCACGAGTAGTTTGGGAACCGTAGTTAATTACGAAGGGCGTGGACCGTCGAACGCAACTCGCTGATTACAAACAAATCACAGGCCCGTCAACGCGGCGCTGCACGCTGAGGGCATTTTTGAAGATGATTAAATAGAATCACTAGTCCAGGACCTCGGGCGACGGCGTGGCGAAAAGGCTGCACTCTGGCAAAAAGCGCCTTCATTGTAAATGCGGCGCACCATGGGTGGCGTAGCTGTGGCGCACTGTGGCGCACATTAACTGGCACATCCCTGGGGATGCGCCAGTTAACATAAATCTGCCCCTAAGTTTTTTGGGAACCCTGGATGAATCTACAGGCCACTGATGGAATGTTGGTACCTTCTCCCATCTACTTAAGGCACCACAACCACCCCGCGAGAGGCGTTAAAAATGGCTCCCTTATAGGCAATCTGAGGAGGTTAGTGATAGCCTGAAAGCAAGACGGTTCATTCAACCTGCCTTTTTTCACCTCACACTACATCTTGTGTCCACTGGCAGAGCAATGTACCACCACTGCCTACTTTAGAATCCATCTAAAGCTGCTCTAAACTACCTCTGCACACCATCAGGCCAAGCCAGTGGCAAACAGCACACTTTGCAAATGCCACGTAGCATAACATTTATAACTTCCTTTCACAAACATCACAAACTCCTTGAGATTTTTCAAACATTGACCTCTCCTGGCTGATAGCATCTCAGCATTGCCACACACTCTTAATAGATTTCGAGGCAGCAAGAGCACAGAGCCATAAGAACCAAGAATGATAAGAAATGGGGCACGAGTGTTTAGCTTCACCATGAATACGTATATACTCCTTTTTTGTTTATCTGGCAATCACTTGAAATTGCTTTTCATGGCTTGGTTTAATCTCTTAATAATGAAATACTTTATTAGGAATGATACGCTCATTATGAAAGATAAGAGTAAAAAGAAAATATAATTCATAAATTGCATTCGGTTCCAGAATAATAAATATTTATGACAAGAAAAGGGAAGCGGAATTAAAGTAAAGTGGTGAGAAACAGAAAGGCTGAGCCTGACAGGACAAAACAGCAACCCTGAAGCACTGAGGCAATGCTATTTTTCAGAATATAACCTAAAGTGACCCACACTTTCAATAATCTGGTTAGCCTCTCTTGTAAACCTGATCCATTCGACTAAGGGCTTGATTTGCTAAAGAGATTTGAAGATTTATGACAGGCTTTATGCTGCCTTAAACAAGGGGAGGAGGCAGAAAATATGAAGACTTTTGCCCTGGTTTAAGACTATGTAATCAGGGGATACTTGGGCCTAACAGTCTTAGGGCTATTTAATGCCAGGGCAAAACCTTTCCTAAATCAGGCCTTCGATTGTCTTAAGTCTGTAAACTCCTAAATAAGGGCCTCATTAGGATGGCGGACGAACCTGCATCCGTCCGCCACCCGAGAGTAAGAAGGACCGTCCGCAGGGGCAGCGGCGGTCGCTCCGTACAGATTAGGATGTGACCGCCACCCTGGCGGTCACATCCTGTATATTTAACATTGCGGCGGGTGCTGCTTGAAGCAGCACACGCCGCAATGTTAAATAAACCATGTTTTCCTTTGCGTGCACGAACCTGCAGGCACCCCCCACCCCCCCTTCACCCCTGGGGGCCCACAACAGGCCCCCAAAGAAAAGTCTGTATGCCTTTCCACGGTGGAAATGCCGCTGTGGAAAGGCATAGGACCGATGCCATCCTAATATGGCTGGCAGTGTCTGATAGACACCGCCAGCCATGTTAGAGCATGTTAGGCGACCGCGGCGGAAAAGCGGCGGACGGAAAAAAGATCCCCCAGCCATCCTAATCTGGCGGGGGTCTTTTTTCTGTTTGCCGCAGTTAATCCGCATCCTCCGGGCCGGCAGTGGCTTCCGCCGGCAGGGCCGGCCCTAGGCATGTGCAAAGTGTGCACCTGCACAGGGCCGCCAAACCCCAGGGGCCGCCACTGCAACACTGACTGTGGACGTGGTATGTCAGGCAATGCGAATGTGGGTAGACTAGAGACTACTATAGTAGTCAGTATATACAATTAAAGTACACCTCAGGCAGGCTCAGACTAGGCGCGCAGACCGTCCAACTCTTTTTATTTATGTATTCATTGACGATGTGATGCGCATTTCAAATTTGCAAAAGGCGGAGGGTGGCGCCGTGGCGGGCTGCAGCCCTTCAGTGTTGCTCCAATGGGCAGGGCCGGCCGGGAGACTCTGATTGGGCAGGGGGCCGGATTTTGTTCTGCAAGGGAAGGGCTGGTCAAAGGCAGGCAGCACGTGCGTAGATTTTTTTTCAAAGTGCCCTGCCCCGGCACACCCGCACGCACCGTCCCGCCAAGAGTCATCAACTGCCCCGACGTCGAGTGCAGGCAGCAGCAGGCCTAGGCCGCCTATCGCCTGAGGGCAGGCAGGCCGGCCAGTCAGTGCCCGGCTGCCCATCACCAGCAGCAGTAACAGTAAGTACTGCCTGGATTTTCATACTCTGGAATTTGGTGAAATGATTGCCTAAAAATAAGAAGGACATAAATACACGTATCCTTTTGCAGTAATCTTCTGCTGAGCTCATTCTCATTATTTGCATAGATATTCCTAGTCTCACTTCCCCATTGCGGCGCTTCTGTTTACGGGAACCCCCTCTTCGCGTTCCAGGCCTGAGGCGCTGTGGAGAAGTCCGGGGCTGCCCTGCTCTTGGTTTATGCTAGTGACTCGCAGTACACACGAAAGGGCTTCAGGTCACGTCAGACCTGCACCTACCACAGCTTTCCATATGTAGGCTTGCGGCTTTAAGGAGGGTAGTTTCTGGCAGAGTTCAAACGTGGCAGGAATTCAAAACTGGCAATAAAACGGGCCCATACCAAACGCTATTATTATTCCCTATTAACTTTACAGACAAAAGCACAGATCAGGTTAATGTAAAACCCTTTTAGGTCACCAATGTCAGCGATGTTATGTTTTAAAGTTTTGTATAGCGCTTGTATACCCTGTAGCAACGCTGCCTTTTTGGTGGGGAGCGTGTTGGGTGACGTGACACTGTATGTGAAGGTCACCGCCGAGGTTAGCTCCGGCTCCAGCTTGGGGATTAAGTCCGGGGAAACAGGTTTAAACTTTAAAGGCCATGCACCCGCTCCTGCTTCCCTTCATCCAGCCTTCTCCTGTCCCGGGCTGGGCAGGCTACGTTTATGTTTCGTGGTTTTCCTGACCCTGCACTTGGTCTCTCTGTTGGCACCATCTTGCATAGATATGAGAAAGGGTATTATTCTGCCAGCAACTGGATTCTTGCAATCTGTTCTGCAGCCTTTGACCCCTCTGCCGCACGTGCACAAGCACCTTGGCTAGCGGGCACTCCGCGCCACCAGTTCCTCGTGGGGCCTGCTCACATGAAGTCCCATTCTGTGATTAGCCCAGGGTCTCTCCCAGCTCGGGGTGGGTTACAGCCAGAGAGGTCAAAAGGTGACAGAATGTAGAGGTGCCCCGGGCCCTCCCATTTAGGAAATTCTCCTTTGCTAATTCTACAGATGCAGTGGGGCCTAGTTTGTGATGTGTGAAAAAAAGTGAAGCCGGAAGAGACAGCTTTACTGAGTGGCCCAGGGCCTGTCAAAACATCACCTCGAGCTCCATGCCTCTGACAGCTTCCCCTTAAGCAGGGTGCTATTTTAGCTCCAGGCCACCTGCGTGTTTCACAGACAGAAACTTACTTATCCCAGGGTCTCGTTACAATGCATTTTATTACAATTTTACTTGTGGGATAGAATCACACACCCTCTTTTTGGCACATAGATGATACCGGAGGAAAAAGTAGTGCACACCATTCTTGAAATGTGGATGAAAAGTGCTCGGTTGCCTCTATTAATTCTTTGCTGTGCGTTGTTTTGTGCATATATGCGGAGTAGATATGCAACGTGTGATATGCTATTTATTACTAAAGTTGAGATTGGGGGATGGCCATGACTCACAAGAGGCGAATATGGAAGGTGGTATTTAACTAAAACCCAGATGTAGTGGTGTAAGATTGCACTGAAGAGATACATGGGTATTAGGACAGTTGTTTACCTGTGTAAAGTAATTGTTACAGCCAGTGTGTGAGGAAGTAAAAAAAATGTTTTCATCCTTTCAACTTTCTGTGGTAAAAACTTGAATTTGACCTTTGCCCTGTAATAATGTATGTCTGTTAGTACAGTGGCACTACATAACGTGTTATGGGCCATATTTATTTTCAGTTAGAATGGCATACAAATATGTGAAAACTGCATCTCACTCTAATCTGCACCTTATAAACAGTGACTAATGTGAGCTGGTGTTTTCCATTGCTCAGCACCAGCACTTTTCAGGAGCACTAGTTAAGGACACATTCATATACAGGGGGAGATTGAGTGAGACTCGAGCCTGGTTCCCGCGCTCCGACGTCGCCAACGTCCTCACCCCACTTTCATGGTTAGTAGATGGTTTTGTTTTAGGCGGTACTAACAAGAGAAATGGGCTGGTGCAAGCTGCCTCCTGATGAGAGCCCCGGCACTTATTTTTTTACAAATTAAGCACTGCACTGGCGGCCCCCTGGCAGGATTTGGCGGCCTCCGGCTCCGACCCCGGCTAGCAATGGCACTTGGAGACATAGATTTCTTGAGTCGCAACTCATCTTTTGCTAACTTAAATCACTGCATCCTAGGTAGTCTAGTGGGAGCTGAAATAAAAGCCAAAATAAATGGTTGCCCTTCTTCTGACTCCGAGTCCGACATGCAAAAAATAACTTCAGAGAGAAGATGGTACTAGTGCGGGGTGTGACGCAGGCAGCTGAAGCAGATGCTTGGTGCTGGTTTCCCTGCTCGAGTGAGAGCATGCTGTGCTGGGGATAACGCTGAGTGAGAAATAACAGTGACGGCGAAGCCGGCGACTCACTTCTTTTCAAATAATGGCAGCATTGTTGTTTTCAGTTTCACTTGCTTGCCCAGCCAGCCAGCAGTTTGGATTCCAGGGCCTTCAATCTTAGCCCTACTACGGTCCGGACCCCCTCTTCCGGGGCCCCCACCTACGCTCTCTGCACAGGGCCACCATGAGCCTAGAGCCGGCCCGGAGGATGCGGATTAACCGCAATCCTAATGAGGCCCTAAATTTGGCCTTAAGATGTTCTCCACACCAAATTTTAAAATGCGTATAAACCATGACTGGGACAGTTGTCAATCTTTCTTAAGTTGTGTTGATGCTTATAAATGGTTCATTGTAACTTCTTGCCTCAAGATCCATGCCAAACATGACCGTCAACCCCTTCGGTTGTTTTCCTCCCTTCTGAGTATCTTAACAATTCTGTTAACATTTCTGTAAACAAATACATTTACACTTGTTCAAGTAACACCACCTGTTACCTCCCTTTTCCTCTATCTTCCCCATTACCCTCAACAAAGCCTTACCCACCTTTAGCTCTACCCTCCACTACCCTTACCCACCCCTTAACTCTTACCCATGCCTTACCCCTTAAGTTCCCTTTTTAAATGACATATTTATGACATTTTAAGAAAAGTACCTGACTGTTAAAGTATGTCGTAAATGTTAAATGTCGTATAATTGTAAAGCGCACAGCTGCCCCAGCAAAGTGGTGTCCCGGTGCTGTATACCCCTGGGGAACCCATCCTGGCTTTCCCTGTGAGATGGTCCCTCCTGGGCATCTCCAAGGTGAAGACAAGCATCCCCGGCGCTGATGGGGCCGTTGTAGAGATTAAGCAAGCTATTGCCCAGAGTTGCTGAGTGGGACCCATGATTAGAGTGGCACCGAGGTGAGAATTATCGAGTCCGCTGACCCTGGCCCAAGACCCTGCCGCGTCGGGAATTGAACCCTGGTCCCGGGCCGACCTCTGCTTCCGGGTCTGCCGCCTCTAACCAGTGAGCCACACCACTCCACAATACACTGAGTAAAGTGTCAAAAAGGGCTTGTGTAGTACTTACCTGCGTGGGAACGACCAGAGGGTAAAGGGTGAAAAGCCACAATTGAGGACAATTTATGAATGACTTTTCCGTTCAAAGACAGACAAATTCCAGGAAAAATTGTCACTTAGAGTCACTTAAGTTACACTACATTTTTGAAAGTTTGAGAACACGTATCAGTCTGTCAGACACCTGGACATAGCAGTGACACCCTTCTGGTGTAACTTGTTGGCGTTTCATAATCATGTGTAAATTTACCTCCCACACTTTTCAGCACACCTGGGTTATACTTAAGAGTACAGGTGAATGTGCTGCAAAAAATGTGGGCAGGTGCGCCAGTGACTCCTATTTTCAAGTACAAAAAAAGATTCCTGTATCAAAATTGAAAATGTGACACCTTTCTATTGCTAGACATATGCAGCTTAAGGAGAGCTTAAAAATTAATAAGAGAGATTAAGAACGCACGTATAAGCCTACTTTTCATAATTAACACACACGTGCACCTTCCTCTCTGGCACTTGGAGTTTGTGACATTTAGTGCAACACATTTCAGTAAATACTCCAAACAGGTGTAATTTATGATTAGACATAGCAAGAATCTACGACTATCTACAGGCAGAGGGGAAGATGGCTATGACGCAATCACAGACCCTCTCAGGTCGTTACGTAAAACACCAAAAATCCCCACAAACCCAGACCCTGCCAGGAACACTCCGAAAGCGTACAAGCGCCTCGTTAGCGGAACGAAGCGCTATATAAAACTGCAATGCAGCACAATACAGAACCTAATCCAAGGTGTCTTGTCTCTTTCCAAACCTTTGCATGGCCGCTGCCCCACCATTAGTAATTCAGGAGCAAGCAGAATTGTTTTCGGTTTTTTGTTTGCTTGAGGGTCCAAAAATAAATACTAGGTCCTTTCTTTTTTGTCTTCCTTCTTGCTTATTCATAGCTACGTTTCCTACTTTACCTTTTTTTTTTAATGGCATTTCCTTTTTTTTCACCGAGGAGTGATATCTTTATTCTCATAAAATAACTATTTACTGGGGCTGACGTTCAACTCCCATGAGTGACTCATAACACCGACGACACATTGGTTCCGCCGGCTTTCCGTTATTCCTGATTGACGTCAGCGGAACCATGTGCGCTAAAGTAAGCAGCCCTACGGTTCTGAGACAAATTCCATTTCTGGAATATTGGGTGCGAGCACTGACTGTTAATGGCTTTATTCCCGAGTTGCCACCTGTCAATCACTTAATAATCACAAAGAGGTGAAAACGTGATTTTGTATTTATTTTTTTATTTTGCAAAGTTTTATATAGCGCGAACTTGACCCCAATCGGGTGGTATCAGAGCGCTTTACATAGCACCAGTTGCATTACATGAGGACACATTCATTTTTGTTAGGCACGGGGAGATCGTGACGCAAGTTTACCCTTGCGCCACCACAGATGCGCCACATTTACAATACGGCGCATCATGGCGCAAGGATAAACAGATGCATGTCGCATCTGCCGGCGTAAGGTTGGCACAGTGCTGGAGTTGTGTTGCGGGCGCGACGCAACACCAGCACTGTTCCAACCTGGCCTATCCTCAACATGGTGCGCCGCCTTACGCCTGCTTGAAGACGGTGCAAGGTTTTGACGCAGCGGCATCGGAAAAGTGAATGAGTGAAATCTTGTAGATTTCACTCAGGCACTTTTCCCAGGCGTTCCTGCAACAGAACGCCCCCCCTGCGCCGGAACGCCCACATGAAACCTGATGCAGGTTTCATGTGGCGCAGGGCTTTACAACATGACGCATCTCTCTAGATGCGTCACGTTGTAAATAGGGCGCAACGTGGCGCATGGTTTACGCCACCGCTGCGTCACAGAAGTGACGCAACGCCGGCGCAAATGTGGCACACGGGGCTCATAAATCTGCCCTTAAGTGATTTACCCAGAATCACAGGATGTTCAGCGTCATTGCCGACACTCGAAACCCGTTCCCCAGATTCAAGGTCGACTGCCCTAGCCGTTAGGCCAACTCCTAGGAAGAGGTCACCATGACACATACAGATTCAAGTGACCGCAGCAGCAAACAGAAAAGTCACAATCCAGTTCCTGCTTCTTAAGCAACAAAGGGTTGGTAGGAGAGGGTGGTTTCCAGATAACACCACCTGATGGTGAAACCTCAGAGCTGGCCTTGACTCTGCATGCTCCATGCCTCTGGGCCTACAGTGTTGAAGGGCTTGCCTCAGAGGCGTGAGCAAAGTTATGGTCCCCCCTCCACCTCCCCTCACACAGTTCCCCCCTTCGCCCCCTCCAGGCAGAATAGTGAAGAGGTGCCCACGAGTTACCCATAATCAGGGCCACTGGAATTATGTGGTTGTGCGGCGATTTTGGCATTATTATAGATTTGCCTCATTTGCCACATAATCCATCATCATCTGCATAATCTGTAAATTTCAATAAAGTAAAATTTCGTTTCTTGCTCAAACGGTTCAAATGTTTCTAAAAACACAGCGGCACGTGTTGCTGCATAGTTGAAGGCCTTTTCCAAAGGTTGACTGGTCACCTTTCTGTTGCTTATTGCTATATCTAGGTATTAAACTGGTACTAACGAGGTGCAAAAAAATGCCCAGACAGTGTAAACATGAAAAAAGTACAAAACAATCAAGTACTACTATAAAACAGTTTGCAGCATTATGCCACATTATATGCCTTTTCTTGCTGCATACTTTACTCAACCCTGCCACATAATTTGGACCGCTTCTACCGCATAATTCAAGTGGCCCTGCCCATACCTCACAGATTTTCTTTGGCCATGGGTTGAATGTGCCTCTTCGAGGACTGACCCCCGTGAAGGTTTGGGGGCCACCCTGCCCCGCAGGGGCTATTACTGCCTGCGTTCTGATTTCAATAGTTGTTTTACCCTCTCTTTCAGATCCCAGGTCTCTGGTCGTCTTTAGGGCCAAATGAGATTCCTCGGGGAACTGTGTCCTCGAGACCAATCTCCTCCAATGTGGCTCGTATCTTTTCTTTCAAACGCAGTCAGAGACTCAGGGGTAGATGTATCAACATACCCTTTTGCGATTTCTAAATAGCGATTTTTAAGGAATCGCTCTTTAGAAATCGCAAAATGGGATGTATGTAGAAAATTGCTATTTTTTAGCGATTTCTTAATCTTCCTTATTTGCGAATTCGCAATTAAGGAATAATTTCCCATTCATTCCTATGGGCCAGGAGGCCCATAGGATTGATTGTGAAATAATTCTCAATTTGCGATTCGCAATTTGCTAATCGCAAATTGATAATAATAATTTTAAGGGTGCAGGGGTGTCTCAAGAACACCCTGCTGCACCCCTGAAATGTACATGTTTGTGCATATGGCGCACATACATGCCCTATGGGCATGTATGTGTGTCGCATGCCACCTTCACAAATGCCAAATTCAGCATTTTTAAAAGAATTTGCAAATTACCACCAACTACAAGTTGGTGGTAATTTGCGATTTCTTAACCTAAATTCGCAATTCCAAAATGCTACATACATAGCATTTAAGGAATCGCAAAAATAAGGAATCACAAATTTTTGCGATTCCTTATTTTGCGAATTTTTGTTACATGCCAAAACATGCAAAAAGACCGTTTGCGATTCGCAAACGCCGGAATTCTGGGAATTCCTGCCTTTGCGAATCGCAAACGGCTTGATACATCTAGCCCTCAGTCACAAATGTAATGCCGTCAAAAAAAATTTTATATATATTTTTGAGGGGTGGTTAGGAAGGACAATGACAAGGTGTTAAATATAAGACACATGTCACTTTGAGCAAGGAAACAGATAAAAAAGGAATTCCGACAATACAAAAAACACTAAGTCACGCGACGAATTGCGACGTGGCTAAACTACATAGAAACAGGTAAAGCACCACGCACACCCTGATTAAGTAGTCGTGAACGCCAACATAAGCAACAAGCATCAAAGTCCAACTTCCAAAAACAGACCACGTGTGTGCAATATGTACCAAGTGCGGACAGAAGCGATAATGGCTACCGCTGTGCACAAGTGTGACCGTGAAAATTGTTCAGCGAACCATTCATATACGCAGCCATATGTTTAATGCATCAGTAATTGTGAGGAGTTCTGCTGCGGCATGTGGGGTCTGGCCTGGGCCTCTCGAGCCGCCCCAACACAAACAGCCAGCTGCAGGGGGAAGACCCGGGCCCGCAGGCGTGCTGCGCCACAGCGCCTTCGGGATGGAGGGGCGCACTGACGTGGGAACCCACGCACCCCTAACTATTCACTCCGCACAGGGTAGATAATTCAGATGCTAATCAGGGGAATTAATGAAGGTGAACAGGGCAGCCAATCAAAGTTATCAAGTCTGAGGGGAGGTATGATTGCGGCAGAGGCGTAACCATGCACATTTTTGTATTTCTTTTTTTGCAGATTTATGTAGCGAACTCGACCCGGAGGTTTGGGAGCGCTTTACATAAGCCCCAGTGAAGTTACACAATGGCACATTCATTTATTTAACCTGTTTTTAGGTATGCACGGGGAGAGTACGGGATTTGCTCAGAATCGCAGGCTGCTGAGCCGACGCTGAGGTTCGAACCTGATTCCCCAGCTCCAAAGTTGGCAGCTCCGGCCGTGAGGCCACATCCTCTCTCTTCACATGGCTATGTAGCGAGGATCGCGCTTCCGGCCATCGTACCCCCATCAGAGT
This sequence comes from Lissotriton vulgaris, assembly GCF_964263255.1. Taxonomy (NCBI): domain Eukaryota; kingdom Metazoa; phylum Chordata; class Amphibia; order Caudata; family Salamandridae; genus Lissotriton; species Lissotriton vulgaris. The sequence continues at coordinate 95,942,605 of NC_141698.1, forward strand.
TTTTGCTTTGTCCTTGGTAAACGTTCTTTGTGGCCAAGGAGTTGGGTCATTTCCTGTACCTTGGCACACATTGCACCATATGTAACAGCACAATGATGACCCTTTCATACCGCAAAATACATTCAGAGGTTTATTACAACCCCTGCAGCCTTTTGGTGCGGGCACACGGGCCATACCATTTCTGCGGGGGCGGGAGGGGGTGGGGGCTGTACTTACCAGGTGTAGTATGATCGCATTGGTCCACGTTCTGCCCCTCCTAGCGGGGACAGCAAGGTAACCCCGTATGCTTTCTCAGATTCAGAGGACAAAAAGCCAGTTTCTTCCTACATGAATTTCACTATTTTTTACTGCTGGTAATTTTGAGGGGGAAAACCTCAAGTGTGGTATTTACTACAATGCACCGTATTCCTGACTCGGTGCAAATTCTTGTTTATGTCCAAATTGGAATTACTGTCGGAGTTTTAGGTGTTCCTAACTTAATTCCCCTAACAGAACCCAAACATGCTACCAATTGCCCATTTTGCCGCCCAAACCACTGTTATCCGCCCCATTTCCATCCCCACACATACACTTCTGCTGGGCTATTGACAGGGATAACATCCTAGGGTGTGTGCATATGATTCTGTACAGCATCCTGTCTCCCTCATCAAACACAGACATCATTCCCCACCTCTCTTCCAAGTGGACACATTCGCCCTTCACACGACATACCCACTCACACCTAATGACATCACAACTTTAGGAGCTGTACCACACTCTGGTCTGTGATGCAAAGGTCAGGACCAGTGGTCACCGCTGGACTGCTGAAAGTACTGTGATTTCATACCAATAGAAGATTGTGCGCTATTCAAAGGCCCTGAACGGAATGCTGTACATCTGAAGGGATAAAGGAAACAGCCAGAGTACCAACAGATAGTGTTTTTTTACTGTTAACTAATTTTTGGGTGGAACACGGCATTTCACTTTACATACACTTCCAAGTGCCTTGGAGGTAGAGGTAAGGTCGATTGTGTGGCTGGTATGTATCACAAGATCCTTGCATTCATAACATGATTTTTGGTAAACAATGGCCATAGAGAACTCCACAGACTTTGAACCTGTCTGATTTGTGTACAACCAGCGATGGCTGCTCCAAGGCTCTGTCCTTAAGCATATGACTCGCCGTGTGTAAATATCTTTGGCCGTTCTCATGCTCTGTTGATATCAGACATCAGCAACTGGCTCACTTCTATTATTTCTCTGAATAAGAGACTCTAGGCCAGATGAACGACCCTTACAATTTGCTTGTTGCAAATTATGTCGTTTTGCAACTCGCAATTTTGGACTTGCACATAGGAATGTACAACAGTGTCTCAGAACCTGCTTGCGATTGCCTAATAGGGGTCGCATATTGCCAGCCTCATTAATATTCATGAGGCAAGTGCAATTTGCGGCCCCAATGGGAATGGCTTGTAATCACAGGGATGGTGGCCTGCTGGGGTCAGCAGACCACCATGCCTGTGACTGCTTTATTTTTTTATAGTTATAGATTTTTTTAGTTGAATTTTATTATTAACTGATCGAATAATTAACCCCTTGCATGCTTGTGACGGAACCGTTCCGTCACAAGCCTCGGGTGAGCTGTGCTTGTGACGGAACGGTTCCGTCACGGCCCGCTCGTCGCGCCTGCGCGGCGCGAATTCCACGCCTGCGCTGACGTTTTAATGGGCGGGCGGGTTTGTAACGGAACCGTTCCGGCACAAGCACAGCTCACCCGCGAGCCGTGACGGAGCGGTTCCGTCACAAGCACGGAACCGCCGCCCGACCGCCCCACCCCCTTAGCGCTACGGCGGAATAGCCGCCGCAGCGAAGGGGTTAAAATCATTGCCGTAAAAACAATAGAGCTTTGAGTGCAACGTGCAAACCCCAATGTTATTCATATTTCAATTATGCTTGAAACCATTCATAAAAACGTTAAAATGCTTGGACTTAATAGTTTTGGGTGACTTGGTGGTGCCCCTTAGTGCCTCTTGAGGGCCGCCCTAGTTGCTTCAACATCATTTGGCATGTCCTTTGCAGGAACAAGGTTGCATTCCTGTGACCCCTTTAATGCGATCCTAATCCGGTGCGTACATTTCCCCATTCTCGCTAAGTACATTGGAGTTGGTTTGGAGAAGCATATGGCTGAGGCCTTTCTGCAGGTCTTTGCCTCATTGGCAATACAAATCAGGCGGAGAAGGCGCCTGCGGTCATTGTTTAGTTTGGGGCAGCAGCACAGGAGTTGAAACGAGGATTCCTTCCGAAAGGAGCACAGCCTGGAGTCTATATATTTTTTTAAATGCCGGCCGATTTCCTTAAAGGAAAATGGGATGCATTTAAAAAGAAAAATGGTGGGACCACTGCCTGCTCTTGAAAAATATTTTCACATCCATTCACAGAGGGGAAGGGGTCGCCATTGGCACGCCCCTTCCTAATAGGGAGTCACAAACCCTATTTTGCATGTCGGTAATAGGTTACCGACATGCAAAATAGGGTTTGTACATAGGGCGGACCGATTTTGCGGTTGCAAAGGGGCCGATTTCCTGTTTGCGACCTCAAAAAACAGTTGTACATCTGGCCCTTTGTGCAGGTCCAGCATGCCTCATCTCTCCTAAGCCAATCATAAGTGGTCCATCCCTCAATGGCCTGTCTTCCAGTACCATCTCCAGAAAGTACTCCTAGGGTTAATGGCACTAATGGAATGGGCTGGTCAAAACAGGTGTGAATAACAAGGATCCTCTGAAAAATTGGGCTGGTTAAAAACCATGCTCAGTCAAAAGCCCCGCAAGCCTGTATCGCACAATAACGACACTCCACACATTCTGTTCATAGCATAAAAGGCCACTTTATTACTAGGACAGCCAAAGACAGTCTCCGCACCTTACATTTATTTATTAAAACACCAACCTTTGTACCTTTTTCCAAAACCTTTTCCCCAACTGTTTTTCATCACCATTCCCCAATGATTTCCTCATTTTTCCAAAAACTCCAAAACCGTTTATATTCCAACCAAAGTTTTTCTTCCAACTTTTCTTTGGCTTATCCACCTACCCTCCCCCCACCCCCCAGAGAGAAAGGATATGTCCGCTCTAGACTATCCTATCCCCAAAACACGCCACCCAGGAAAACCTCCAGTGTTTTCCTGCCCCACCCAAAAAACCTCAATCATAAACCACAATGTTTTTTTTTTTTTTTAAACTTCTTTGGAGAACACCACAGATCAACCCCATAGGTTTGCCAGCACATCCCGCAGTTCCACTAGGGAATCACTTGACCCATCTGCTACAGGTGTACACCTGAATAAATGGAGCATCTCGCTCGAAAATGCTCATGCACCAATACCGTGATACCCATTGTTTTGCAAAAAACTGCCTTGCTCTGTGCAATTTTCGGCTGGCTTTTTCCACCGCGGAGTGTAGCCTCGCCCCTCTCCATTGATGCCTATGAAACCAAACCAATCCACTCAACCCTTGTTCAAAACCCAATTTTTGTTTCAGCACTGCCCGATCCAACTTCATTTGATTTATCAAAGTGAGGCCCGACAACTCCACCAAATCGTTCTCTCCCAGGTGTATAATGAGAAGATCCGAAATACCCCATTCCGCAGCCAATTTTGACAAGAAAAAGGGGAAGGTCTTGCCACCTCATACCACCCATACCCTTCCACAAACTCCGTGATCTTTTCCACACAAAAAACAAACCCTTTCCACAGCTTTGCTGTTCTGCAAAAATTGATGACCATTTAAACAAGTAATAGCCCACAATCCATGACCGTTTTTTTTTTTTTTTGCTTCGGGGAAATCTAAAACTAGACCTACGAGGAAAAAACCATAATTAATTAACCTACTAGAAAAGAAATGTATGTCATAACCGCACATATCAGTAACAACAGTTGGACATCCACCCCTCAATGCCCCGTATCTCCACCCTCCCCCGACCCAACTGGCAGCCTCCGTAGCCGCATCTAACTGAAAATAATGTGTTTCAAAGCATTGAGTATTTTCCCCACCAATGAACGCCCATTTTCGCAGTACTGATAAAAACTGAAAACCAGACAACTGCCCCCTTTGCTCCTGGCAAAATCACCCCAGAACGGAAAACACCCGAATTAAAAAGGAATCCCACTCACCCAACGGTCCACAACCCATAACCCCACTTGCTTTCTACTGAATCCAAGTTCCAACCTCTGTTTGGTCTGTCTTTGACTGTCTCCACCTGATCCGTAAAAACTTCCCCCAGTCCCAACCCGAATGTCTGAATTCCCAGTTGATTTCTTAAACCCAAAAGTTCCGAACCCGGAACGCCCCTAAGAACATCCAGACCATGCACACTTGCACCTAACTCATTCCCATTCACTATAGCAGCAATTATACAACCACGCAAAATCCTTCATAACAAATCAAAAATAGCATGTTCCCTCAAACTTAACAGAAACTTTGCAACGCCCAAACCCCTTCAGCATCATCCTCAACAAAACCCAACCCGCACTACCATACCCACAAATTAATTGACTATAAAAGGAAATGCCCGCCCACTTGCCGGAAATTGTTGTAAGCGGCAAACCCTTTTCTAGTTCCTGTTCCACTGCTGCTCCATCCTGAGTATATGACAAAGCATAATTAAAAAATTCAGACCACTGTTGCTGGCAACTCCTGCACGTGGACTTAGCAATAGACTGCTCCACCATTGCCACAATCCTTACTCCCCCAGAACTCAGATGGACGTTGGATTCACCATCTTGCTTCTTGTCGCTGCTAGTGCCAAATACCGGAACTTCTGCCAAGTGCAACGAGACAGAGCATCGGCGATTGAGTTATTAACCCCGCCATCAGATACCGCCCAAAACGTAACATGACAAAATCCTCCTTACCCAACTGCTGCATCACCCAGGCCCTGTGAGGAAGCATATTATAAAATTCGGACCACACCTAGCGGTAACTGCGTCTTGTTGACTGAGCCATAAGGTGTTCCACCACTCCAACAATCCCCAAACGCACCTGACAACCAATGACCACGAGACAGAGCATCTGTAATGAATCTAATTAATTCCTGGTATGTGCATTACCACAACACAATGTTCCATTGAAATAGTTTGCCACCTAAAAAACCGCATAAATGCATAAAACTTACCTCTCTAGCACTCCGCCAGTTGACCCGGTTCACAACAAACATATTGTTACCGTGAAAAGGACACAGCGAATCCCTGCAAACCTCGCCCCACGCCCGTAAACCACCAATATAGGAAAAAACTATATGAAAGCAATGTTACTACCTTGATGGAACCAAAAATCCGGCCAGCACTCATCACCATGTCCTTCCCAAAAGAGCCCGAAGCCGTGATCCCCAGAGGCATCTCAAACTTTTTTTTTTTTTTTAAATGCCACACCATAACATCTTCTAGAAATTTGATGGAGACACCCTTGAAATCTTCGAAAGACTGCAGCCAAATTACCAGGACATCTCCCACCGCTTAAAAAGACCTGCCATACTACCGAAGTGCACTACCTTCCACAATGTTCACACAAACCACCCGATAACTTTTGCTGATTTCAAGTTGACCGTCCAACACTGATCACTAGTGCCTTGGTAACCAACGCGAAAAAACTAATTAACAACTCCAAACAACTCCGAGGCGGCTACCCATCCGGGTACTCAACCAATTATTGTAACATAGCCTATATTCTAAATGGGGAGGCTGCCTCTGGGAAAAAACGATGCGCCAGCCCCACTGCCGTTCTGACCTCTCCCATGGACCCAAAATTGCTGACTGGAAAAAACACTGTGAAATTTGGTGTCTTTCACCACTGCGGACACTTGTGCTGGAATATGCAAGATTATTGGCTACTGGACACGCAGTTAAAAATCCCAACCTGCTCCTGTTGCCGGCAACTGTGCTCTGCCAACCCCACCCGCCCCCATTGGAGTGGGACATTGTATAAAAGGCCGAAAGATGATGGCGAAGACACGTACTATATGTATAAACGTCAATGTCTGATGAACAGACAACCCATGCAGCCAAATCTCTTGGCCTACTTCCCCCCCCAATGTCCAACACTGATCACTAGTGCCTTGGTAACCAACGCGAAAAAACTAATTAACAACTCCAAACAACTCCGAGGCGGCTACCCATCCGGGTACTCAACCAATTATTGTAACATAGCCTATATTCTAAATGGGGAGGCTGCCTCTGGGAAAAAACGATGCGCCAGCCCCACTGCCGTTCTGACCTCTCCCATGGACCCAAAATTGCTGACTGGAAAAAACACTGTGAAATTTGGTGTCTTTCACCACTGCGGACACTTGTGCTGGAATATGCAAGATTATTGGCTACTGGACACGCAGTTAAAAATCCCAACCTGCTCCTGTTGCCGGCAACTGTGCTCTGCCAACCCCACCCGCCCCCATTGGAGTGGGACATTGTATAAAAGGCCGAAAGATGATGGCGAAGACACGTACTATATGTATAAACGTCAATGTCTGATGAACAGACAACCCATGCAGCCAAATCTCTTGGCCTACTTCCCCCCCCAATGTCTTGTTATTGTTAATACGTACCCTGGCCCCTGCTCCTCAGCATAATTGAGCCAGTCCAATCTAATCCCTGCAATTGCGCCTTCCTAAGAATGTCAGTGCATTTACATAAAGCCATCACCCTCTCCAGATGCCTCTCAAGTACACTAGCGTAAATGAGAAAGGCAACCGTCCTTTTCCGACGTTGCTGGGGACCTTAGGGTAGCGGAAAAAATCCTAAATCCCTCCTCTCTCGAACCCTCTGTGACCTGCAGATCTCTGCGCAACAATCTACCAACATCCGCAAATTCATGGTTCCAAATTTTGTAACCAGTCCTGCCGTATAGATGTGTACTCAATGACATAGCCAATCCCATAAGGTATTTTCGCCCGACCAGACCCAGAACCACACTCTGTCGTTTAATGACCACATGCCCAACCGGACTGCAATGAAAGAATGGCACCCCAGCGGTTTGTGGCACTGCACTTAACTGTGCAGGGAATTGACGAAAATTCTCTGCTACCAAAAGAACCCGAAAAAAAACCCCGCAAACTAATTCCCACGAACCCAATATTGCCGCCCAGCAAAAACAAGACCACACCGCCCACTCTTCGTTCCTACCTGAAGTAACTACGTAGCCCCCCCTTTTTTTTTTTATCTTTAGGATCATCACGCCCAGTGATGTCCGCCACGACGCCTAGAAAAAATGTTGAGAACTCCGCTCCAGATCTCTGTAAAAAGTAAAAGACGTGAAAAAACCCCTTCCCCCGTTACCCAACTCCTGACTTACCAAAACAGGAGCCACTTCTTGTTCCAAATATTCAACATTAGTATCTCCATACTCATTATCGGGACCCAATATGTGACTTTTTTGCCATTCTTTAAGAACATCACGCCCATGATGAAAATGTTGAGAAATCCGCTCCAGATCTCTTAAAGAAACTAGCAAAACGTGAAATGACCCCTGGCCCAGCTACCCAAAAAACTCCTGAATTAACCAAAACAGGAGCTGCTTCTTGGACCAAATTTTCAACATTAATATCCCATTCTCGTTATCAGAACCATGACATGTATTATGCCCCAAGCGAAAGTGCTTTTGTACTTGGCTTTTCGCCATCTCCAAATACCCCCATCCAAATTTACTCATGAGGTCACAGGACTTTTGAAGAGTACCCGGCCGAAACCGCCAGATCCGCAAAGATCCGCCACGGGTATAATCTGACTTACCAAAAGCCGCACTTGCTTTGCCTTAGCTGAAAGAAAAATATATGAGACCCAGAATTGCTCCTAGAGTCCGCTAACAATTCCTCGCCGCTCCAGCCAGGAACCGCCACCAACTTACCATTTATCTGAGCCATTATGTAGACCAGACGCCTCATTAGTGGACATATGTGAGCGCTCAACCCACCACTACTGGCCCAGCTGTGGACTTGCTAGAATTCCTGTCCCCTGCTGCAAAGTCCATAACCAATGGGCTTCCGTCATAAAACTGCTGGGGGCAATGTACAAAACATGACGCTGCTGTGTCCGCCTCTTCTCCCAGTCCTCTTCCTGACGCATGCAAAATAAACCAGTGCGTTCCCTCAAAAAACTGTTCTCCATGACTATGGAAGTGCCTTCCAGTTTGTTGATAGTTCAAGTGTTACCACAAATTGCAGGATCATCCATGCACCCGTGTATGGTACCCTTCTATAACGTGTACGCATCAATTTTTCTTGTAATACACCTTTTGACTACCTCTCACATCTTGTCCGCTGCTGGTACCTGCACAAGTACCACCATTGCCTAGGTAACGATTGTTCTTGTGCCTCTGTGTCTAGCAATAATACAGAATCAGAACTCTAATTGTACATTGACATCTCTTGGAACCTGCAAACTTGACACTCATCCCCTTGAATTGTACTGTTTGTCATCTCATGTAGTTCGTTTGCTCACAATTAGCACTTCTACCTCATGTAAGTTATCCTGCTGATGTAATTAGTTCATTTATACTGCTGTTCCTATTGTAAAACGCTTTGCCGCCTTCGGGTCCACAGCAGCTCCAAGACGCTGTAAAAAACCTTCTCCCTACCGCCAGAACAGCTTCCACAGCTTCCCTCGCGGTGTCAGTGTCCGTCCTGGTGATACTCTCTTCAGCCCCCTCACACTAGCAGCTTCAGTCATGACAACCTGCCTCCGCCGAAAGAAAAAACGTCTTGTCGTCGCTCAGCTCCATGAAGCACATTCCCTTTTGACAGGAAAAAACGGGGGGGGGGGGGGTCTGTCAAAACAAAGCTGCGCCCCAAAACGACAACGCCGCTCTCCTCCCTCACAGCGGGTGACGACGTATTCCCGCTCCCACCCCGAGCGCGTCTAAGCCCCTCCCACAAGCCAACCTACCAATCCCATCCTGTGGGAGCTCGCATTGTGCGAATAATCCCAGGGGGACACTGGCCCGTGCCAAGTCCCCCTGGGCCCCATTGTCACTTCTAGAGGTAAACACGAACCAGCGGCTAGAAGCTCCATACTAAACCCTAGGTTCCTATTGAACCAAGTTCATTGCTATCTTTTGAACAAATATGATATGTTTGTCATTTCTGGGTTTGTTAATCATATCTCTGGAGTAGATCGATGAAAACAATATTATATTTGTGAAATTTTCGAAATCTTACCCACATATCATGTAATTTTGAGAATTTCCCCAGCATGAAATGGTGCAGTTTTTTTCACCCACAGCTGGTTCGATCAGAAAATGTCCAAAAGGAAATATTGCTAGAGCAGAAATGTCTTCCACGTGAAATCTGCTTCTAGTAGGCCCTCTTGCCTTTAGCTTATGTGACATTTGAACTCGAAATATGTAATTGCCTTCGAATTTTCTCTAGAGGGACCACAAAATGAGTTTCACAAAAGTTCACACAATTTTCGCCAAATTTCCCCAAAACATTTTTCCCAGCTATGTTACTGTTTATGAAACATGTCACTCCCACCCACATGGACAGTATCCCCACAGGATAATAAGATTTCGCATCGTTCGAAGATGCTTCATCTGGAAATCCTAAGAGAGGGAACCTGCTGAAAGAAAGCAAAGAATAGGTTAAGTGACCGCCACCCCCTGCTTTTTCCTAATGACACTTAGAATGATATATATATGTCACTGGTGTATTTAAAAGTCCAAAGGTAAGGCCCGAATGGCCTACAATAACTACTGTCATTTTGGAAAGGGCACATTACACTACAGGCCTTATTGAACCCATTGAAAGTGCATTTTCATCTAAATGTTATGGGGCAGTCCAAAGGTTACGCGAACAGAAAGTGGTTAGAATGCGAAAATAATCCATAATTAATTTTCAAATGAAGGCAAAAAATTCTGACATAATTTGAGCACACGAGTCCAACCAATCTTAAAATAGGAGTTCAGACAAAAACTGTGTTTCAAAGGGGAAAAAAATATATTGTGTATACCATTATTCATTAGCCAGATTTCAACACATGTTTGGCTTACATCATACATACATACATGACGCCCTAGCTGAGGTGTAAGTTACTCCTGTTTGTCTCATGAAAGCTTTCCACTTCTGCAGGTGTAAAATATGGATGTATGACGTTACAACGCATGCTATTACCACGCATGCCTTTACAACGCGGTTTTAACATCGCAAACCTTTACAACGCATAGCACTTAGAGGTGCTGGATAGTGAAAAGTTTAATTTACTATTCCAACACCAGTCCCCGTGGACACTAGGGAAGGTGTTGGATAGTAAATTAAACGTATTCCCTATCCTAGAGCGCCTCCCAGCGCAATGCGTTGTAACAGTTTGCGTTGTAAATACCGTGTTGTAAAGGCACTGCGTTGTAAAAGTTTCGTTGTAACGGTTGTTCACCGTAAAATATGCATGTCTAATAAACCAGGAGTAAGGTCAATTTCACTTGCCAAAAAGTTCACTTATGCCTGTTTTCCTACATCTACTTGTGCGTCCTGTGTAGGTAATGTAACATAATCACGTTTATTTGCAGTAGATTTGTGAAGTTTCCCAAGTAACTTTGAATTCCTTCTTTTCTTCTACATCTTCGTTCTCATTTAGAACAGAGGAGTAACAGCTGAAATGTGTGGTAATTATTTTTGACCTATAGAAGGGTTCTGGTGATGCTAGCATATCCCATGTGTTAAGCGGTTACATAAAATTACAGTTGCTTCGGAAGAATGTCCTATTACGTATGATAATCTTCATTACTCCGGGTCCCGTAGTCCTCGACGCCTTCAGTGACAAGTGAGATGTACTATCTCTCGGACAGAAAAAAAAGGAAGAAGGAATGTTGGACTTACCCCCACCCCCCCTCCCGCCGGGAGTACAAAAGAGTACACGTCCAAGCATTCCCTCTGAAATACCAAGCCCAAGATGAAGGCCGGCACAAAGGGAGGGAGGGAGGGAAGCCATGAAGGTGTCGAGGTCTACGGGACCCGGAGTAATGAAGATTACCATACGTAATAGAACATTACCCCCAGGTCCCTCTGTCCTCGACACCTTCAGTGACAAGTGAGACATACCAAAGCAGCAACCCGGCATTCATCCACAAGAAAAAATCACAACAAACCACCAGGACAGCACAGAAACCCAGAGATTTATTGGAGAAAACAGAATTCAAGGGCGAACACAACCTAACACCCCCAAAACAAAACTGCCCTCCTCACCCAGCAAATTGGGAAGGCGATAATGCCGTATGAAAGTATTGGGAGAAGCCCAAGTGGCCAACCTACAAATCTCAGAGAGAGGAACACCCCGGACCTCAGCCCAAGACGCCGCCACCCCTCTGGTAGAACGACCCTGAACACCCACCGGAGGAGGGGAACCAGAAAGAGAGTAGGCCAAAGAAATGACCTGTTTCAGCCAGCGACCAATCGAGACAGAGGAAGCCCTACGCCCACGGGAAGCAGCCCCAAAGGAGACAAAAAGGGAATCAGAAACCCGAAAGGCAGAAGTGCGCGCCAGATACACACGCAAAGCCCGGCACACATCCAGCAAGGACCAACAAGGACCACATGGGGAATCCAAACCCGGGCCCAAAGCAGGCAAGACCAACTCCTGGGACTGGTGAAACTGAGAAGCGACTTTAGGAACAAAGGAAAAATGAAGGCGAAGAACCACCCCACCCTCCGAAAAGGACAAGAAAGGTTCACCCGCCATCAAGGCCCTCAACTCACCCAGGCGCCGAGCAGAGGTGATGGCCACCAGAAACACAACCTTTATGGTAACAAACTTCAAGTCCACGTCCGACAAGGGCTCAAAAGGAGGAGAAAGCAAAGCCCGAAGGACCAAAGGCAAATCCCACAAGGGAAAGGAAGGACGGGACACAGGACGAGAAAGGGAAAACCCAGGCAGAAGACGAGAAACCATGTCCTCATCATCCGACAGGGTACCCCACGGGGAACGAAAAGCCCTCACAGCCGCCCACTGAGCACGCAAAGTGGACACAGCCCAACCCTTCTCGAAACCTTCCCACAAAAACTGAAGCACAGCCTGCAAGGAACACCGCAAAGGGGAAAGGCCCAACGCCGCACACCAACGACTGAAATTACCCCAATGACGATCATAAGATTGGAGGGTAGAAGGCCTATGGGAACCCTGAAGAGCCACAGCTAAATGCTCAGGGAAGCCACGTCGCCGCCACCCCTGCCTCTCAACCTCCACATCGACAGCCGCAACCGGAGAAGAGACAGGGACGAGGACGAACGCAGGGGAGACGGGGACAGGGGGAGAAACCAAGGGCCCCGGACCACCAACAGACGAACCGTCGGAAACCAAGACCTCTGAGGCCAAAAGGCAAGGACCACAACCACATCCCGAGACTCCAGACACAGTCGGGACAGAAACCGAGGAATCAGCGCCAGGGGAGGAAAGGCATAAAGCAGGCGAGACGGCCAAGGAACCGACAGGGCATCCACCCCCCAACAACCTTCCTGCTGAAACCGGGAGCAGAAGCGAGGCAGCTGCGCATTCTGCCGGGAGACAAAGATGTCCAGAAAGGGACGCCCAAACCTCACGCACACAAGCCGAAACACAACCCGGGTGAGAGACAACTCCAACGACCCCAGAAAGCAACGACTTAGGGCATCCGCCATAAAGTTGTCCACTCCCCAAATGTGAATCGCCGTCAGAGACAGAAGGTGACCCTCCGCCCAACAGAACAGGGGAACAACCACAGCGTTCAGAGAGGCCGAACGGACCCCCCTTGATGGTTCAGATACGCCAGAGTCACCACATTGTCGGAACACACCAGAACGTTCCGACCCAGGAGCAGGGCACGAAACCCCATCAGAGCCCGACAAACAGCCGACAGCTCCCTCCAGTTGGAGGAACGGCAATACTCCAGGATGGACCAACGACCCCAAGGTCACCCCCCACCCCAGGAAGCTCGCATCCGTAGTCAAGACCAGAGAAGGGGAAGGCTGCAGAGGGAGACCCTGAGACAGATGTAACCTTGTCGACCACCAAAGAAGTGTCGGGAGGATCACAGGAGAAACAGGCAGAAGGAACTCCAAATTCCCCGACAAAGGATTCCAGTGGGACAGAAGACAACCCCACATGGGGCGTAGGTGGAACTGAGCCCAAGCCACAGTAAAGACCGTCGCCACCATCAGACCCATAAGACGCAACCAGAGGCGCACAGGGAAAGAACCCCCCGCCCGAAACAGCCGAGCCAGGGACATCAGGGTCAGGATACGAGGGACAGGCAGGAACACACGGTTGAGGTTCGTACGAAACCGGGCCCCAATGAACACCAAGTCCTGAGACGGGGACAACTAACATTTCGGGAAGTTGATCAGAAACCAGTGCCGACACAACGCAGAGCAAACCACCTCCCTGGCCTCCAACAACAGGACCCGAGAGGGAGCATGGATTAACCAGTTGTCTAGGTAGGGATACACCATCACCCCCTGAAGATGAAGCCAGGCGACCAAGGGAGCCACCACCTTCGTAAAAACACTCGGGGCAGACCGCAGACCGAAGGGCAGCACCTGGAACTGGAAGTGACGCCCCGCACACAAAACCTCAGGAAGCGACGGGATTGAGGATGCACCGGAACGTGGTAGTAAGCATCCTGAAGATCCAGGGTACACATGAAGTGACCCAGAAGCACCAAAGGAATCACCCTCTGCAGAGTTTCCATGCGAAAGGGAATCCTTAGAACCCACCTGTTGATAAACCTTAAATCCAGAACCAGGCGATAACCCCCCGTAACCTTGGACACAAGAAAAATCAGGGAATAAAAGCCCGACTCCAGCTCCGCGGGAGGGACCTCCTGAATGGCCCCTTTCGAAGAACAGCCTCCACCCGTTGAGAGAGATGAGCCCTCCGGGACCGGCAAGCAGGCCAGGGAGTCGGGCGGACACCGGAGTCCGGAGGGGGAACAGAGAACTCCACCACATAACCCTCGCGCAGGATGTCCAACACCCAAGCGTCTGAACAGGACTGAACCCAGGCATCCAGGAAGAAGCACAGCCGCCCTCCTACCAACAACCCATGAACCACAGCCAAAGAGTCAGGAACGAGGCTTAGCAGGAGGGGGGGACCTAGCCTTACGATCCCGACCCCAACCAGGAGCAAACCTCCCCTGGCCCTTCCTGAACTGCCTACGAGAGGAAGGACGGAAGAAAGGTTTAGGCTTAAAGGGAGCAGGAGCAGAAGAAGAAGCCTTAAAAGAAGAAGAGTGCTTCCTTTCTTTAAATAGCTCATGCAACTTGTCTTCCAACTCCCCCCCAAACACCATAGAACCCTGGAAGGGCAAACGCAAAGCACAAGCTTTCTGCACAGAGTCAGTCTTCCAGTCCTTAAGCACAAGACTGCGACGAGCCGCCACACAAGCTCCGTCGGAGAGGGGAGCCGCCCGCAGGGACTTAACGTCAGACAGCAGAGACTGCACCACATAAGTACCATACACACCAGCCCTCAAGGCCAGATGGGAGCCAGAATACACCTTCCTGAGAGCAGCATCGGCCTTCTTGTCCACAGGATCCTTCAGCACAGCGTCCTCTGACAAGGAAGTGCGACCCACCAAACTAGCCACAAAGGAGTCAATGGGGATCGAATCCGGGAGCTCCGTAGCCATATCCTGCAGGGGGTAAAGGCGGGCCATAAATCGTGGAATCAGAATACGATCCGGATCAGCCCACTCCCGTTTCAGAACATCCTTAATAAAGGGGTGCACCGGGACATCCACTGTGGCAGAACTCTGAAATTGCCGCAGCAAAGAACCACCAGAAGTACTGGGAGTAGCCACATCTGCCAAGCCCATGTTCTCCTTGACATGCTGCAAAATCTCCGGCAGGGCGTCCTTGTCAATATACTTCCCCTTGAGGTCAGAGTCCCCCGCAACCGCAGACTCATCACCAGAGGACTCTGAGGAAATAGGAGCAGAAGCCGCCCCCTTGCTGCGAGCCCTGCCAGCACCCATCTCAGAAATGGTCTCCTTAATTAAGAGCTTCAAGCGCGCATCGTCACCCCCACCATGGCGCCGGGACCTGGCAGGAGAAGGAGAACGAGAGGAACTGGATGAAGTGGAAGACGACCTCTCCTGATGACGCCTCTTCCTAGAACATTTACCCATCCTGAAAGTCACAAAACACCAACAGCACGACAGAACAGGCAGCAATAAGGAAAAACAGCAAAAAAAAACGCTATGCAGACTTCACCACTGCCCCGAGTTTTAGACGCCAAAAAAACGCCGGGACAGCAGCGCCTGACCGCCCTCAGGACGGAAGTCAGGCAGAGGAAACCGGAAGGTGTCACCACGCCACAGCCAATCCGGAACTGCACAGGAGGCCACGCCCCCCAGTAAGCCCGGCAGACCAGGAGGGGCGGCCATCGGGCGAGCGCTGAGCCGACGAGTAGCAGCATCAATGCGCGGCTGCCACAAGCGCGATACAGCCCCCCGCCATTCCCCTCAAGCCCGGCAGGGGGGGAGAACCTGAAAAGATCCAGAAGAAACGTCAAAAAGTAAGTCCCGCGCGGGAGCGTTTTCAAGCTCCCCGCGCTCCAATCTCTTCCGTCAGAATGACAGAAAAAAAGAACAGAGGGAATGCTGGGACATGTACCCTTTTGTACTCCCGGAGGGAGGGGAGGTGGGGATAAGTCCAGCATTCCTTCTTTCTTTTTTTTTCTGTCGGAGAGATAGTACATCTCACTTGTCACTGAAGGTGTTGAGGACGGAGGGACCTGGGGGTAATGGGAGTTAGACACATGGGCAGAAATGAAACAGATTTCTGAGCTCCCTCAAGTGATCAAATGGTGGTAAGCCATTCCAGGCACAGGTACTGAAACCAGTGCTTAATTTACAAAAAAACATATTTGCCAGGGCTCTCGTCAGGAGGCCACTGCAGCTTGCACCACACATTGCGCCTGTCTGCGCTGCAAATGATAGCAACAACACAACTACTAGCATCACACTCTTACAAGTGTGAAATTTCGGACTATTTATCTATCTATCTATCTATCTATCTATCTATCTATCTATCTATCTATCTATCTATCTATCTATCTATCTATCTATCTATCTATCTATCTATCTATCTATCTATCTATCTATCTATCCATCCATCCATCCATCCATCCATCCATCCATCCATCCATCCATCCATCCATCCATCTATCTATCTATCTATCTATCTATCTATCTATCTATTTATCTATCCATCCATCACCCATCCATCCATCTATCTATCTATCTATCTATCTATCTATCTATCTATCTATCTATCTATCTATCTATCTATCTATCTATCTATCTATCTATCTCTCTCCCTTTATCTATCTATCTATCTATCTATCTATCTATCTATCTATCTATCTATCTATCTATCTATCTATCTATCTATCTGTCTCTCTGTCTGGCTGTCTCTCTGTCTGTCTGTCTGTCTGTCCATCCATCAGTGAATCAATCTATCTATCTATCTATCTCTCTATCTATCTCTCTATCTCTCTATCTATCTATCTATCTATCTATCTATCTATCTATCTATCTATCTATCTATCTATCTATCTATCTCTCTCCCTTTATCTATCTATCTATCTATCTATCTATCTATCTATCTATCTATCTATCTATCTATCTATCTATCTATCTATCTATCTATCTATCTCTCTCTCTCTCTCTCTCTCTATATATATATATATATATATATATATATAGAGAGAGAGAGAACATATATATATAGAGATTGCATGTGAACAAGGGCTGTTCCAGCCCGAAACGCGTCTTGCCCTTCAACCCAGCCGAAAATGTAATAAAGAAAACCTGTAATTTATCCTGGTGGTCCGTCTCCTGTTTGCTTCGCCGTTCTGAGTTTGGGATCGGAGGTGGTGTTTGGAGTTTTGTATATATATATATATATATATATATATATATATATATATATATATATATATGTGTGTGTGTGTGTGTATATTTATATAAATATGTGTGTGTATATATATATAAATATATATCAGCGCGCTTGCCTGTTATCTCTGTTTCTGCTTGAAGAAGGCAAGAGTAGACCCATATTCCGGCAATTGATTTTTATTTAGCAATCACCATGTCGCCATGGCGCGTTTCGGCCGGTAGAGACGGCCTTGATCACATGGGCGGCTTTACCTCCTTTTAAAGTGCAATGTACAGCAGCAATAGAAATGGAAAACATACTACACATTTAAAAATTCACATCAATTACAGCATAAATGTTAAATTCATGTTAAAAAATGTGCGTATGACATTAAAATTTGCAGTAAAATAAAATCAGCCTAAATTCTATCATTGTTTCATCATTGTATTTTTGGAGATAGTTTTGGAAATTATTATGGTTTTTAAAACTTTGATCCTTTACTATAACTTTCTCTAATACAGTAATGTGATGAACATATAAGTATGGGATTTTATCCTTGCATTTTTACCAGCCGATTATGCTGTGAATAGTATTTTTTCTATGTCCTTATTTTTATGGGAGGAGCCAAATGTAGTGACGGCTAGTATTTAACCACATGTATCTCTGGGTTTGTCATGTGATCAAGTCCGGGTTCCCTGGACCAAACGCGGCATGTTGCTGTTCCCATCGATGGAATAAAAGCACTTTACTTTCACTACGAACCCTGGTTGCGGTCTGTACCTGATTTTGTGTTGGAGCCGTTTCCTGGTTGCTTGCACTGCAGGATTGTGGATTCTTATTTAATTGGACGGAGGGGCCGATTTCGTCCTTTACAGACCCTCTCGCTTTTCTTGTGGCTGGGCAGTAATTTGTCCATCATCGTTCTTCACGATTTGTTTTTCTGAACCCGGAAGGAGTTTCACGATACCCAGCCCCCCGCGACCGGAAGCATTTGGGATTGCAGCGCGACACGGCTTGCTCGAGCTTTACCGTCTTTGTGGAGTTCTGCGAGGTGTCAGAGGACCAGAGTAATTCTTCCTGACGGCATCGGAGGTGAGCTTGTTGCCGCTTACTGTTACCTTATGGACATTTGCGGGTTTTGAGATAAAGGGACATTATCGTTCTAAATACCAGCGCGTGGTTAACATTACACGTGAGGTTTATGAACTGGTGCTAAATACACAGTATTCCTACACTAAGATGGCGATGGCAGCTGACATTTTCAGAGATCGAGAGCAAGCAGCTGATGCTCTTTTTTTAAATTTACCGGCGATGACTACTGGAGGGAAACCAAAGGAGAAAATAGTTGAGTCTGATGACGTTAAATCTAAATTAAAGAAACTGGAAAAAGTGCTCCGAACAGAGCTGACTAAGTGGTGGGAGCCAAAAAGCTTGGAGAAATATAAAGAAGCGGGAAGGGTGCCCCGCGGTCTGAGGGTCTTAATAGCACCGTCATTCGAAAGCCCCAATCCCCTTATGCTTAAGGAGTGGATCCAACATAATCTTGATGCATCAATGGGAATGGTGTGTATCTTGATAAAATACGCCGAAATCGATAGAGTTGAACTAATGTCCCAGATTGAAACACTTAACCACGAACTCAGCAGCATGGAACAACAGGAGGTTATCACTAAAGGGCGTGATGAGATCAATAAACGCCTGGCAAAATATGAAGAGACTATTAAGACACGCAAAGCCTTCAAATTTGCCTGGGACAAGTCGGACTATGAAAATGGGAGGATATTTACCTTCTCAAGGAAATTTGAATCAGTTAAGAGACAAGCGTTGACTACATCGGTATCCGCTTCTATGGCTCAAACTCCATTGATTCAGCAACCGGCTGCCCCGCTACAATCTGATACTGATCAGAGCTCTATTTACAGCAGTGTAGGCTCTGAAGATGAGAATAATGACCAACAAAGTATGGTTAGTAGTTTCACCCCATCTGAGGAATTGGTTTTTATGGTGGAAGATCGGCGAAATACTTTGAGGTCGAGGGGCACACAACAAGTGAAAGGAAGAGGAGGCGAAAACAAATCTCGCAAAGAGAGGAGGAAACGCCGGCGGTTTCACGAAAAAGAGAAGGGGAAGGGGGAATTCACAAGAGAAATAGAGTTGAATCATACCCCCACCACATTGATCTCGAATGAAATGGTTTCCTCAGCAGTGTCTGAACAACTTGAAGACAAAACTCGAGAAAAAGATAACAATACAAAAGAGAAAGAAAAAGAAAAAAATGGGAAAAATGAAGAATTAAAAGTCTCAAAAAATACTGATATAGAAAACACGGTGATCAATTTGACAGAATTGGATTTAAACGCTGCTGAAACCCAGCTTCTTGCTCTGGGACTTTCTTTTTGTCCCAAGAATGGGTTCAAATATGTACAAACGAGGATTGACACTTTCAAGTTTATCCGAAAATTGAAACTTCTTAAATATCATACACTCAATAAGAAGAGTAATCTAGCTGCTACTATCTTGAAAGAGACTCAAGTAAGCAAGAATTTTTCCATAGCAGATACTATGGCTTTGAAAACTGCTCACTCGCTTGCCAATGATGATATAGATTCCGTAGCAAATACTCAGGAAGTTTTTAAGTCTATGGGAATAATTAGTGGCAGTGCTGGCAACAGTCCCTTTTGTCCAAAGTCCACATTTGTCCCTGGCATGCCGAGGGACGCCATTGATATCTTTTATGATCGTGTGATTGAGGACTTAAAAGAACTAAATCGAACTGTTGCTAGGAAGGAGAAACATAGAAGTTACAGGGATAAACAATATTCCACCCTTATCCGGAAAATAAACTCTCATGGTAACATCATTGTCAATAAAGCAGACAAAGGTGGGAACGTCGTCTTGTGGCCACGGGATATGTATGTCAAGGAAGCTGAGAGACAATTGAGTGACCCAGCTTGCTACAGAAAAGCCTCCTATAATGAATTGAACAAGGTAAACCTATTAGTACATACGAACTTAGCACAATGAAAAAGGGAAGGTTTAATAAGTAAAAAAGAGTTTGAGTTTTTGAAAAAGGATTTTCCCATCACCCCCACGCTATACTTATTACCCAAAATCCATAAAGGTATTTCACCTATACCTGGGCGTCCCATTATTTCGGCCCAAAATGGACTTTTGGAACCTTTATTCAAATATGTAAATTACTTTCTTCATGATTTTATGGAGGCCCTTCCCACCTACTTAAGAGACACTGGTGATTTTTTGACCAAGTTGAAAGACATTGTTTGGAAACCCAATTATATGTTTTTGGTAATGGATATTACCTCTCTTTACACCTCGATCAATCATAGTGATGGTTTAACAGCTGTTGAATATTTCCTATCTAAAAGGGACATCAAATAATTTGAACATAGCAAAATGCTGATTACTATGATTGATTTGTGTCTCAAGAACAATTTCTTTTTGTTTAACAATGAAGTCTACCAGCAATTGCGGGGCGTTGCTATGGGGGCATGCTTCTCCCCCAGCTACGCGTGTTTACATGTGGGCTGGTGGGAGAGGCATGTTCTTGGTGGGCTCCGTGATTGTTTGGGGGACTCTGAGACTGAAATTGTTAAAATGTGGCGTTTTATTGACGACGTATTTATAATCTGGCAAGGTTGTAAATCTTCTGCGGAAGAATTTGTGAGTAATATCAATTTTTTACTCGTTGAATCTGGAATTCACAGCCAACATCAATAATGTGAGTGTAGACTTTTTAGATGTAGAGGTTTACATTATGGAAAATAAGATCATGACTAGGATGCATAGAAAATCCATGGCTGGAAATTCTATTTTACATGCCCAAAGCAATCATCCTCGCCATCTTATTAAAAGTATTCCTTATGGGGAATTTTTAAGGATCAAGCGCATATGTAATAATGACATTGACCTGGCATTTTGTCTTGATGGTTCCTTTCAGAGGTTTTTACATAGGGGATATGATAAAGATGCACTTACTAGTTCCCTAAAGAAAGTGATATCTAATCAAACGGATTCCATTCTTGATACTGAGGTTACTGTTACTGATACACCTGAGTCAGTGCCCATCCAAACTGATAAATCTACTATTCGTTTAACCACTACTTTTAACAACCAAGAGAGGAAACTCAAACAGATACTCAAATCCAATTGGCCCATTTTAAAAACAGATATTATATTAGCCCCCCTGTTAGAAGACATGCCAGGCATTACTTTTCGTAGAGCACCCTCTATGAGGGATGCTCTGGTAAAAACTAGTCCGGAGGTTAACATTAAATCTAACTGGCTTTCCAATAGAACTGGGTTCCGTAAATGTAGCTCTTGCAGGGCATGTAAATTTGGAGTCAACACGACTGAATATTCTGAAGGAGTTACCAACACTATTATTAAGATTAATAGTCTTTACACCTGCAAAACTGATCATGCGGTTTATGTTTTAAAATGTAATTGCGAGCTACTTTATGTTGGTAACACCAAATTACAAGTGTATAACCGCATTTTACAGCATCTTCAGGCCATAGTTAACTCTGACCCCAATTACCCTGTGGCGCGTCATTTTAAATTAGTTCATAATAACAATCTAAATGAACTACAATATTTTGTGATTGACGCAGTCCCTTTAAGCAAGAGAGGGGGTGACAGAGAGAAGAAATTAAGACAATTGGAAAGCCATTATATAGTCCTCCTCAACAAAGATTCCTAATGGCTTGAATATGGGCGAAGATCTTCATAATTTTCTATAAATATTTTAGCTGATTTCATTATGTGCACAGTATTTTATTGGTTTTACCCATATGTATGGTTTTACCTATTTATATATTGTGCTGAGGATGATTTATTGCTAATTTATTGGGCTTTTCTATGCAATATTCTGGTGACTTGTTGTACATATTCCATGAAATTTTCTTTGAATTTTTTGATACAGTGTTACCTGTTCTTGTTCAACATATTTGATGTTTTCTAAAATTTATGTTTTGTCTTTTCTTAAAAAATTTATGAAATCTTACACATGTTTTTACAGTGCATGCATTTTCTGCTGATTTTGTTACATTGGCCGATCATTTGCACTTTATTTCACTTTGCACTTTTTCACTAAATCAAAAAAACATTTTGTCTTGGCTGTAGATAATTTTTGAAATTTTGGAAATTATCTTGCTCTGGTCCATTTTATGGGCTTAAATTGTTGCACTAGTTTTTGCACTTTCATTATATTATGTGGTTTTTAATCGTTTTTACTGGATAGTGTCCGTTTGACCTCCTGGGACAATATGCATCTATGAATATATTTTTTCTAATGTATTTGGGGCTATGATTTTAAGGGCACTTGCCCTATATTTTCAGCCTAAATTCTATCATTGTTTCATCATTGTATTTATGGAGATAGTTTTGGAAATTATTATGGTTTTTAAAATTTTGTTCCTTTACTATAAATTTCTCGAATACAGTATTGTGATGAACATATAAGTATGGGATTTTATCCTTGCATTTTTACCAGCCGATTATGCTGTGAATAGCATTTTTTCTATGTCCTTATTTTTATGGGAGGAGCCAAATGTAGTGACTGCTAGTATTTAACCACATGTATCTCTGGGTTTGTCATGTGATCAAGTCCGGGTTCCCCTGGACGAAACGCGTCATGTTGCCGTTCCCATCAATGGAATAAAAGCACTTTACTTTCACTACGAACCCTGGTTGTGGTCTGTACCTGATTTTGTGTTGGAGCCGTTTCCTGGTTGCTTGCACTGCAGGATTTTGGATATATATATATATATATATATATATATATATATATATATATATATATATATATATATATATATATATATGTGTGTGTGTATATATATTTATATATATATATGTGTGTGTATATATATAAATATATTTCAGCGCACTTGCCTGTTATCTCTGTTTCTGCTTGAAGAAGGCAAGAGTAGACCCGTATTCCGGCAAGTGATTTTTATTTAGCAATCACCATGTCGCCATGACGCGTTTCGGCCGGTAGAGACGGCCTTGATCACATAACAGCACATGGGCGGCATTACCTCCTTTTAAAGTGCAATGTACAGCAGCAATAGAAATGGAAAACATACTACACATTTAAAAATTCACATCAATTACAGTATAAATGTTAAATTCATGTTAAAAAATGTGCGTATGACATTACAATTTGCAGTAAAAACCAGGAAACAAATCACTGCAAAATACATTAAAATACATGAAAACTACCTATTCAATCAAATATATATATATATATAATCCTGTGTGATATTTTAAAAAATATTAGGTGCGGGGATATATTTATAATATATATATATATATATATATATATATATATGGTGTAACAACCTAATATTACTTATGGTGTTAAAACAATGATAAACCAGGTTAATGACCTATTTAAAAAGGTTATCATTGAGGTTGACGAGGAAAGATATAGGGGATTAGGGACAGATGTACAACCGGGGCTTTTAGCGCCTCGCAAATTGCGCTCACTTGCGAGTCACAATTTGCAAGTTGCTTGATGCCATGTACAACAGTGTCAGAGACACTGTTTGTGATTCCCAATGGGGTCGCAAATTGCATGCCTCATCAATATTCATGAGGCACTCGCAAATTGCGACCCCAGTAGGAATGGCTGGCCCTCCCAGGGATGGGGGCCTGCTGGGGTCAGCAGACCTCCATGTCTGGGACTGCTTTTCAATAAAGACGTTTTTTTTTTAATTCAGCCCGTTTTCCTTAAAGGAAAACGGGGTGCATTTTTTAAAAAAAAATCAGACGCTTTTGTTTAATTTTTAAGGGCAGATAGTGGTCCCTGGGACCACTGCCTGCCCCTAAAAATGATTTCCCCTGCATTTGCAAAGGGTAAGGGGTCCTCTGGGGACCCCTTCCCATTTGCGAGTGCATTACCAACCTTTTGAAGAGGGCGGTAAATTGTGAGTGTTTTGCAACCGCTATTGCGGTCGCAAAACAGTCTTACATAGGGTAGCGAGTCGCAATTAGGAAGGGATACCCTTGGAATGCCCCTTCCGAATTGCGAGTCGCAAATCCTATTTAGCAAGTCACAACTAAATTGCAACTTGCTAAATAGGGTTTGTACATGACTCTATCAGTTTTTGCATGTGCAAACGGGTTGTGAACCCGTTTGTGCCTGCAAAAATGGGTATTACATCTGGCCCTAGGTGATTTGGGAAAGAATGAGGGATTTGAGAAATGAGTTAGGGGGATATCTCTCGAAATTAAAAAAGTTGCAAGGAATGGGTGTCGCTAATAGGGGGTGCAGCTGTGACATTGTAAGGAGGAGGTTTGGAGAGTTTTTCTCCCAAGAATGAAGAAAATTAAGAAAAAATTAGCATTTCATAAATCTGCTTTTGGGTTTTAACATTCTTACATATGTAATATTACTTAAAATATTTGCGCTAATTATTTTTCAATTTAGAGGGATTTACTTGAAGTTATGCAAACAGCAGTGTGGGCAATAGGGACTGCACCTGTGTATTTAATACAACTTCCTGTCACCCCACTGCTAAGAAGTCACAAATATAAGAGAAAAGACTTTCTCTCAAAGTAATTAGGTTCTGAAAAGGAGCATACAATTAAACATAATACCTTCATTAATTATGCACAAGCATGTAATTAAACATCTTTTTTACCAAATTATACAAAATGTTATGTGATCCCCAAAATACATGCAAACATTGAGTGCAAGGAATCTTGAGATTTTTTATTTTCAATTATTCTTTATTTGTGGTCAAATACATCAGCCCAGGCAACGCATTTCGTCCAACATGGACTTTATCAGGGTTGGAATTGTCTTTTTGAAGATTACCAAGATGTTTCTCTATTATAACCGCTGTAGCATCTGTTAGGTAAAGACTTGAGCTCAACGGATAGACAAACGGCTTTACATACCCGAGCGGATAACATGCTAACAATGATCCAAGGCAATTATCCTTTTAAGATTTTGTTGAACGGGTGTAACGGTGATCACCAGCCCATTGACACTACATGTGGCAATAAATTAAGCCTCTGGGTGATCGTCAATACGATAATCTCATTATGAATCAAAGGCATTAATTCCTTTAAAGTCTTTATCTAACAAACGCTACGGTGGTTATAATAGAGAAACATCTTGGTGATTTTCAGAAAGACAATTCCAACCCTGATGAAGTCCATATTGGATGAAACGAGTTGGCTCCACTGATGCATTTGACTACAAATAAATAATAATTGAAAATAAAAAATCTCAAGACTCCTTGCACTCCACTTTTGCATGTATTTTGTGGATCCCATAATATTTTGGGGAAAACGATTTTTAATTACATGCTTGTGCATAATTAATGAAGGTATTATGTTCAATTGCAAGCTCCTTTTCAGGATCTTGGTAATAGTTCAGACAATTACAGCATTTTTTAGCTTGACATATATCTTTTGCATGACTATGATAACTTGGAAATTTGAGTTTTACTTTAGCTTATCAATTCAGTCAGGCGATGTAATAACATAAATAGAATATAAACAGACGAATGCTTCAAATACGTGTTGCATTTCCATTGTATTTTCTGTATTGTTATCACCATGGCTACTAGGATTGCAAAAGTGGGTAATTAAAGCAGTCTATATTGGAATTTCAAGTTACAGTTAATTAAGTGAAATCAAGTGATATATTTGGCACATTTATCCTATGGGCAAGTTTTTTTTTCTTTTTCTTGCAGTTAATTCTTCTTACTAAAGACCAGAGAGCAGTTGGAAACATGTCCGCAGGAATTCGTATCACCTAGTATTATTTTTGTGACCTGGCTGCTTTCTATTAGTACAGTACAGAAGTGGGTGTTTTAAGTTTAGCCTTCCACAGCACACTGCTCTCTCCTTCCTTACAAATCTTGACTCACCATGTCTCCACGGTTGCTTCAGTATGCTCATGCCCAGAGCTCTGAAGACTTCAGTCAATCAACCAAGGCTCTTATAGAGTGTGACTACTCACCCATGAGGGTCTCAAGGCGCTGGGGGGGGGGGGAGGGGGAAGGTGGGCAGGGGTTCTGCAATTCAGTCAAAGAGCCAGGTCTTGAGGTCCCTCCTGAATTGAAGCAGTGACTGTGATTGCCTGACGTGCAGCGGGAGGGAGTTTCAGGTTTTCGCAGCGAGATAGGAAAAGGATCTTCCTCCAGATGAGATTCCTTTTTCCCACAGCCTTAAAACCACAGATTCTCTCTTGCAGTGGAGACCCCAGAACCCACTGAATCTCACCCCCTCTCATCACATGTTCTCTGACCGTGGCACCTTAAAGTGGACTTGCTTTATGCCTCTCTTGACATCCCAGCTTACCGTTCCTGTTTGTTTGTGGAAAAGGTACCCTCATAATTTCCTGCATCATACAACACATCTTGCACCATTTAATCACACACAAGACTGCCCAGAACCATACCACACCCCACTACACACTACCATCTCAGCATTTCATGTCACGCCAACCTCAGCGGCTTGAACCATACTCCACCACACCCTAAAAAAGCACTTCACACCGTTTTTCACTACCCACTCCACACTGCCCCACAACACCTGTCAAATTCCAAACCTTACAATTTACCAGCTCACAATATTCCTATTTACACTACAATTTCCTAATCCAAATCACACATAACCATAATTTTACCTTCGCACCCATCGACCCCATCGAATCATCTCACATATCCAACACCACATCCTTTCTACTTGCTCCTCATCATAGCATAATACACCACACTTCAACACACTATATCAGACAATATAACAGCAGCCAGGACCGCCTCACATAGCCCAAAACTGCAGCGCTCTGCAGGCCCCTAAAAGGCATTGTTGCACTCCATACTTTAACACACTGCAACATATACACATAACATCCTGCACCTATTCAGACCTCTGTCACAACACGTCACACCAATCTACATCAAATCCCAAAGATCAGTACATGCGACACATCATCTAATACATCATCAGAACTCCACCAACCTATCCCACTCTGCACAACAGCTCATCACACAATACACCATCACATAACAAGATAGAACACTGATTGTCAACATATCACACCTCACAAAATGATGCCACACCATTCCATGTCGCACAATAGAGCATCTTGTATTACTCAGCCTCACGCCTTACTTCAAGAAATCACAATACCTCTTAGCCACACCATATACGCACCCGTTACTGCACCTTCTACCTGCCAGCTCCCTGGCACACCGCCATCCACCATACAAGTACACGATGAGCACATAAGAACAAATTACAGCTTAGTATGGCACACAAGACCAAAAAGTGATGGAATACCTTATATCAATATAACATCATATCACACTTTCTCACATCACAAGATCGGCCCACCAGCTGCATTTCAAACATCATGCAAATCTCCACCTGAACAGGACCTGCTGATTAACAGTATCATATTTTTTAGGTTGCTTGTATCCTGTGTCCTGTGACCTTTAGACATGATTGTTCAGACTGATCCTAGATCCAATAGCGAGGTTGAAATGGAGTAGAAGAGCACATCCCTGTTACAGGGTCAATTAGGACATCTTTTTTAAGCTGTGACAAGGTTCTCTTTCATTAAAGTCAGGGTGAAGTGTTAATTTTCCTCAGCAATGCATTACACAATAATATTTATTAAGAGGGTCATAGAATGGAATGAACTTTATACACCCATCTAATCACAAATGTGAACAATTTGAGGTTGGTCCCTTTCGTGATGGAGCTGATGGTATCTATGTGTGTATGGCATGTGAAGCATAGGTCCAAATGGCTCCATGCCAGACATTTAGGTTGTTCAGGATGACCACAGACTTTGCAAATTGGTTCAATTGATATTGTTAAATGCAGAGCTGAAAATCTGGCATGGATCTGGGTTGGATCCAGCACTCCTGGTACTGCACTGAAAACGTCTTAGATGAAGAAACTCCATTAGATCATCCTCCAGCTGGGATACAGCTAGCCACCTATTGGATTCTGCCCAGGGTTCATGAGATGAGTTCTGTACCTATCCATCAGCATCATCGTGTGCAATGGTAAGATGATTCTTCTCCATGTAGTTCAGCTTTTTATATCCATACACAACTTTCACTGTGGGTATGGTCCACTCCAGTACCAATGCAGTCAATGTGTAGTTGCCATTTGAGAAAATGATTTTACATTCAAAACCCTGATTTATATTAGTTCCATTCGATTTTTATTAACTCATGTGAAGCAAAAGCATCAGCAATTTGCAATCTCAAAATGTACTTACTAAACTTTTCAAGCTACTCGCAAGTAGCGAATCACAAATGACTGTGGTTAGCAGAATAGTTTGCTATCATTGGAGCAGGGGCGGCTCTAGGCTCATGGTGGCCCTGGGCAGGGAGCGTAGGTAGGGGGCCCCGGAAGAGGGGGTCCGGGCGGGGTGGAGCGCGGAGGCCAGTGAAGGGGGAGGGGGGAGGGTCAGTGTGTTTGGAAGTGGAACAGAGCCGGAGGCCGCCAAATCTCTGCCAGGGGCGGCCACACAAATATGTATCCATTCTCAGAGGATTATTATATTAAG
Organism: Lissotriton vulgaris; assembly: GCF_964263255.1. NCBI lineage: Eukaryota > Metazoa > Chordata > Amphibia > Caudata > Salamandridae > Lissotriton > Lissotriton vulgaris. The sequence continues at coordinate 95,971,037 of NC_141698.1, forward strand.
GATATATATTGGCGTGGTGGCCCCCTGGGTTTGGTGGCCCTGTGCAGGTGCACAGCTTGCACATGCCTAAGACCGCCCATGATTGGAGCCCAATGACTTGCGTTCAAATCCCATCTTTGTCACTTGACCTACATTTTGTGATTGTGAGGAAATCAGTTTATCTCTCTTTGTCTAACATTGTGAACATATGTGCAATGTAAATATATGTGTGATGTATAAAGTTTCACATGTGTTTCAAGCTCATCATATCTTGGTTTCTGTGGTATGGATTTGACTGCCTTCCTCCACAAATTATTGTTATTTATGTACTGTACCTCATTCTGGGTACAATAATGTTCTCTGTAAGGGTCATATGTACAGTGACCTGGCAGAGTGCGGATTAGCTCCAAAATTACTATCGCCGTGCTCTGTCAGTTAAAAGAAAGGCAGAGATGCGCCATATTTACAGTGATATGTTGCACCCCTGCGTTTCCCCTAGCGCGGGTGCTAAATTAAGCTGTCTAGCGCCAACGCAGGCACCCTTGCACCATAGTGCAAGAGTGCCTGCATTGGGGGGAATGATTGTTTTTGTGCAGGAAGGTGTCTCTTCCTACACACAAACAATCCAGAATGGCGATATGTAACTCCAATGTGTGCTGCATTGTGCAGCACACATAGAAGTTGCAAATCGTCATTTTTTAAATGATTGTTTATGTGCAGGGATGGGACACCTTCCTGCACATAAACAATCATTCATGGTGATTTGCAGTTTTTATGTGTGCTGGGCAATGCAGCAAACATAGAAACAGCAAAAACAAGGAGAAATCAAGCATTTCTCCTCATTTCGCCATGTTAAGACCAGGTTTTTTTAATTCTAATTTTTGCTCTGCCCCATATTTAAGCCACCCTTGTAAATAGGGGGCAGTGTCGAAATTAATGGGTGTTGTGGTGGAATGCCAACCGCAACACCATTGCTCGCCCCTGCATGCTAACAGGCACATGCATCAAAGGATTTTGCGATCGCAAACGGTGCGAATCGCAAAAATCGTCTGTTTGCGATCGCAAAATCTGCTTGTGGAATGCATGAAGGGTGAAGGACCTCGCAATTTGAGAATTCGCAAATATTTGCAAATTCTCAAATTGCGATTGCATTTTGCGATTCCTTAAATGCAATGCATGAAACTTTTAAAAATTGCGATTTCGCAATTAGGGGAGAAAATTACCATGAGGTTGGACCTCATGGTAATTTGCGAAAACTTTGAAAAATGCACTTTTGTGCATTTTTCAAAGTTTCATGTTGTGTCACACATGCCCTTAGGGCATGTGTGTGCACAACATATGTGCACAGATTGATTTCAGGGGTGCAACAGGGTGTACTTTGGACACCCCTCCACCCTTGACATCGCATTCTGAATTTGAGATTCGCTAATTGCTCATCACAAATTGAGAATGTTGTCCCATGCATTCCTATGGGCCTCTAGGCCCATAGGAATGAATGGGGAGGTATTCCTTAATTGCGAGTCGCAATTAAGGAATATTAAGAAATCGCAATTTTTTCAGCGATTTCTTGATGCATTGCATTTTGCAATTCCTTAATTGCGATTCCTTATTTTTCGCAATTAAGGAATCGCAAAAAGCAATATTGATGCATGTGCCTGTAAGTGTGCATATAGCCATGTCTGAACTGGGGTGGCAGAGTGGGCTAAAGAACGGTGATGGATTAAACCCAGATCTTTTGACTGGGTGTGAGTGTTTGATTGGTTCAGATGCTCCGTCCATTACCACCCCCTTTTGTACCACTTTTGGCCGCCATAGTGTGGCAGGGTATGCTCAGACGTGAGTCCCTTGCTCACTTTGCCACTGGATTCAAGCAAGCCGGGCTGAAGGCGGCTGGAATGCCATAAACCGGTCCTCGGAAGCTTGTTTCCGGTCCAGGGAAGGCATGGCTTGGCAGTTCGGGCTGGACTGTTCCCATGAGGCACAGGGTCAGACTAATTTGCATATAGCCATGTCTGAACTGGGGTGGCAGAGTGGGCTAAAGAACGGTGATGGATTAAACCCAGGTCTTTTGACTGGGTGTGAGTGTTTGATCGGTTCAGATGCTCCGTCCATTACCATCCCCTTTTGTACCGCTTGTGCCTGTAAGTGTAGCATGAAAGGGGGTCTTATTCACAAGGCGGCGTTAAGCCACGTTAAGTGGCTTAACGCTGCCTTTCTAAATAAGGCACTGGACTTAACGCCAACAGAATGTCTTAAAAAGTGACATTCTGATGGAGTAAAGTCCATGTACAGTCTCTTCAGAGTTATGAAGTTACTGCAACAACTACCAAAAAGGAGGCTCAATTGTGGTATAATTAATATCAGTATTTTCCTCATCTAAGTCCTTTATATCTTGGTATAGGCTCCAACGCCAGGCTTCAGTCCCGGGAACGGCATGAACTTCATTAGAAAACGAAGAGGCACAGCAAAGCAGTAGCAGTGTCTTAGAAGCAAGAGATATCATTTTCTCCAATCAAGCTGTTTACATTCATCATGGTGGGGAACACATTGTAAATTAAAGTTTGCCAGTGGAGTAAAAATGATGGATTTACTGGGGTGCCCCATGCACTGAGGCGATTGTAGTCATCTCCCCCTTAACTTCTAGTAATGAAGCTCTTAATTCCCACGAAAAGGACACAAGAGGCTACCCAACATTCAGAGCTAGCGGGCTTCACCGCCACTCCACAGCCATCCTTCCATACCACGCGGCTATGCCAAACTCAGCAGTGAATGACTCCACTGCATTCTGACCCGATGAGAGTTTGATGGGCAAATTATGGAGTGAAGGTATGGATTTCACATTTGATTTTCTGAATTTCCACCTTCGCCACACCATTGTACTTGACTTCCCATGGGTGGATTGCATGTCCTTGCTAGAGGGAATCTACAGTCTCCTTCCACCGCGATCAAAATTGAACCTAATCTTCTAAGACACATATTTAAACATCACCAGAGTAGAATTACATTATGGCTTAATTTAGGGAAAGAGTGCTTAAGTAGCATATGAACATCCAGAGGATGCAGCTACTCAGTTATGTTGCTGTACTACTGCACTGAAGGTTTCAATGTTTGAGGAGAGGTGCAAAAACTGTTTCTGGTTTTGCAATTTGAGCACTGTATTTTTCTTACTGTTGGGTTGTGGCAAAGAGAAAAGTAAAGTGCTCTACATGTCATGGTCATTGCCAGGAGCATTCATCTAACATCTACACCCTCATTATGAGTGCTCTTCTATTTCTGATTTGGGCACACATTTGATTTGTCCCCTAAATAATGACGTTGCAGGGACCTGGCAGTTTTGTCATTGCATAAAGTTCACCTGGTTCTACATTGTCAGGTTTGGAGCTCAGAATGGAGAGAATCATGTAAATGGCAGGGTTATCCCCAATACCCATCCAGGACAGAGGAGCTCTTCAGGACATTGTTACACCACAGGCTGGAAACAAGAACTGGCAAAGTCAATAGGTTTAACTCTCACAAATGAGCATTGACAAAAACAAATAGAAAATGCCTACTGCAGTGAAAAATAAATAAACAAAGCATTGCTTTCTGTAACAATGCATTTATGAAGTAAATAATTAAGCCAGTGATGACAGAGTGTACTTTTTGAATGTAAAATTGGCCTACATGCATTCCCAAAGGAGGCAAAAGGCTACAACTAACTGAAAGAAAAGTGGGCTAAAATACTCCTCTTGGCTGATTCAATATTTGATTTACGCTGCCCCAGGCCAATGGCTGAAGGTTCACAAGACAAATAATCCATTGGCTGTAGGAGTCTGATACCAAAGCTCCATAGAGTATTTACAGAATATAAGCAATATTACACATCAAACCTAAAAACAAGCCCCGCAGTACTGGTAATTCCCTGTGCGATGCGGGCACATCATTTTATATGGGCATTCGGAAGGATCCTTCTTAGGAAAAGGACCAAGCAAGAAGATATTACAATGGGTTTATTGCAGTTCAGCTCTTTCTCTTTCTTTCTTGCTCTGGGAATGTTAACAATCACTTAGCATTTTCTTTGTTCTAATGGCTTATTTTATGTTTCTGCCATTCCTTCATTTTTCTTCATAACATAGGCATTTATTATGAATTGCACTGCTTCCAGGTTAGCCCAATAAGATTAATAGCTTTATCCTTCTATAATTTTTCCTGTGATACTTATTTTGTTTCATGTTCTTCCAATCTTTTAAGCATTTTCCTTTTTATGTATTTTATCTAATATTGCCTCTTGACATTGTGGAGCAGTTGCTTTGGGTCCATCTGTGTTAATGTGCAGGTGGCCAAATCAGAGGTCACATTATTCCACATTTTATTGGCTGACAATGCTCTTACACTATATTAAACAACCATGGGGTAACCTTGTATTCCTCAGAACATGGGCAACATATGGTACATAGAACAATGGTCCGGTCGGTTGAAGATTTGTACTAAATCACTAAAATCAGTAATTGGACAAATGCTCATAAAGTAAACTTAAACATGGATAAGAAACAGAAGCAATTATTGAATAAATGCTATATATTTATAGTGATTGAATGACAATGAATCATGCAGTCAGATATTAAGATGCTCTATTTGAGCTGGGTGAGGAGGTGCTCATGTAGTGAATCAAAAAGTACTGACTGTACATATACATTAAACAACACAATTTAGATTTTTTTTGTTGGCTTGCCAGTTATGTTCCACTTTATAGTCTCTCGTCAATGGACTAATTATCATATGCTCATAGATTCCCAAATAGGGAGTTACAGGGCAGGCGTCATCTAGAATCATGCGAAACATTTAAATTAATCCACACACATCTGTCACTATAATTGGAGGAATTCTGTAGTGATCCCCCTTTTTATTAAACATGCTTCTTTTTTATAACACTCTTGGCAAGCTAGTTTTATCGTTTCATTAGGAGTCATCCTCGCAGGGGACCCCTATATAAGACCAACAAATCAAGCCGCCTTTTTAGGCATCAGTGGAATCTATTAGCTGGTACATTTGGGTAGTTTGTTTTTGTTTTTAAAAGAAGGTCTAACAAGCCTTTCTTCGACTCCAGGTTGGTGACACCTAAGGGCCAAGGTTCTCCACAACTATGTATAAATTGTTAATACATGAGGCCTGACATGATATGCTTTTGCACTCAGGTTGTCCATACCCAGTCCTGATGAAGACCCCATTAGATTTAATGAAGGCACACATTTCATAAGAGGGTCGAAACATCGGCGATTCTAGATACTTCCTGCACTGTAACTCCCCTTTTGGGCCTTTATTGACATATGATAATCAGCCCATTGATTACAGACTATAAATTAGGACATAAAAGGTAGACCTTCAAAAATAATCTGAATAGAGTTGTTTTATGTTTAGGTACAGTCACTTCTTTTATATGCACTGCACAAGCGCGTCCTCACCCTGCACATATATCTGACTGCATGATTAATTGTCATTCAATTACTATAAATCTATGGCATTAATTCAATAATTGGTTTGTTCGGCCATACATGTTTTCTGATTTATTTCCATGTTAAAGTTGACTTTATGAGCATTTGCGCAATTACTGATTTTGGAGATTTGATATGAATGCTGTCACACTGGCATATTTCCATAAAAAATGATGTGCTTCTTGTTGCTTTGTAAAGAGATGCCACTCACATTACATCAGCGGGTGGGACTTACAGTTTAATAAATAATAATAATAATAATAACATTTCTAAGAAGGAAATATGTTTACATCTGACTGACTGTTGAGTAAAGGCAATTAGCACTTAATTTGAAAAGCTCAGTGGGTGCGCCACTCAATCATTAGTATCCAAATATATACTAATTATTATAAATTAAAAATATAATTGTTTATTATTATTACACCTTAGCTGCTTTGGAACGTCCAGCTCCAGTGCTGAACGTTCCATTGCGCAGGTGCAGCTGGAACGTCCAACGGCCGACGGCAGCACTCCCGAGGTAGTGGTGCCGTCGGCCGTTGGTATAGGCGCAGCACTTAAGAGGTTAACAACTACATCGGTTGAATATCTTCTGCAGGGTGCAAAGGGGATATGCACAGTTCAAATAAGAAAATAGCCCTTTTTAGCTAATACAATATATTCAGCTGTGCTGATGATGATCATTCAGCTATTGGCTGTCATATTATTGAAGAATGACTCATATCATAATAGAGGCCTCAGTAACTCAGTTCTTGCATGATGCTAAAATTGAATTATTGGGTTCTAAATCGATGGTCAGCAGCAATAACAAAGAGGAAGGACAACCTTCAAATCATGCCAGATGATAATTTTATGAAATGTGTATTATAAATTGCTTGAAATTTTATGGACTATTTTTCTATAGTGATTTGTAATGATTTTAAATAATAAAAAAAATACATTTTGGCTTGAATTGACAAATCATTATCAGCTAGATTCATCAAAGTCCCGATTTGCGAGTCCTTAATAGCGATTATTAAGGAATCGCTATTAAGGACTTGCAAATCGGAATTCATGTAGAAATCGCAAAACAAATTGCGATTCCTACAGCCTCCTTATTTGCGATTAGCAAATTGCTAATCGTAAATAAGGAATAAAGGCCCATAGGAATGAATGAGGAGTCAATCCTTATTTGCGATTAGCAATTTGCTAATCGCAAATAAGGATGCGATTTCAAGGGTGCAGGGGTGTCCAAAGGACACCCTGTAGCACCCCTGAAATGTGAATTTACACTGATGTTGTGCACACACATGTCCAAAGGACATGTGTGTGTATAACATGCAACTTAGAAAAATGCATTTAAATGCATTTAAAAGCAATAGAGATTCCTTAAATGCTAATCCTCGCAAATTTGCGAATTCTTTATTAGCGATTTTTGCATTTGGGATGATGAATCCCAAATGCAAAAATTGCACTCGCAAAGGGCCAGATTCTCTGAATCTGGCTCTTTTGCGAGCACATTTCGCTTGATGAATCTGGCTGTATGTCATTAAAAAGATTATTGGGTCCATTAAGGCCATGATTCTTAGTTGCACGGTACTGGGGCTATGGTAAAATCGTGTGTGATTTTACCGTCACTATCCAGTAAAATCATTCTCGTAAAGTGCAATTAGGAGTAAGATCCCTTGGAATGGGGAATCACTCTATGGGATGGATTCTTCCGGTTGTAAAACTACAAGGAATATCGCAATTCATGTAGTTTACTGCCTACAGTTCTGAGCACATGGTAAATGTTTGCATGGGCCAGTGGGTGGGGTGAAGAATATGGAGGGGTAAAGGGAAGGGGAAGCTTCTTTTCTAGATTTTTTTTTAATGATACTTGGTTACTGCAGCAGCCAAAGAATGATGCTTCTTTTACACCCGGACCAACTGGCTGGAAAAATTATGTTGGTTCACCTAGAACCCAGCAAAAACGAAGAAGGAAAAAAACAAAACCTCATAATTTATGCAGAACAAAATTAACCCATAAAAGCATGAATTCACTTTGTTCCTTATAACTAGTAGCCAGGGTATTAGGGTACGATAGACAGCCTGCTATGTTGTGATTTCCCCACCGTGTGAGTGGGAAATTTGTGGCGGTTGCTCCGGCAGAAGCACTGTTGGTGAATATAGTATGTCAATCAGGGCACTGTGCTACGGCAGCCTGCTCGCCATTTTTTGGTGTGTAAAATAAACAAATCTTAAAGCAGGGGTTTATTATTGTGAAACAAAAAGAAATGTCCAAGATGTACAAAGAGCTATCTCCACAGGTGTCAGGGCAGTTCTTTATTTTTTCATGTGTGCAATTGCTTTGCCTGTCATGCCATTTGTGAACAGAAACAATCAATGCAGGAAGTGGCATTGGAATTCTGATTTAATGGGCCTCAGAAAAGATTTCCTGTAGCAGAGCCAGCATAGATCCTTCCAACAGTATCTTGAAGGTCCATCCATCTATACCTGAGGTAGGGAGCTGCGGGGTCGGTGGACAGGACAGTTTCCATTTTTTGACAGATGTCCCTCTTTCTCCATCTTCTAAGTTACACCCTAAATCTGGTCAACAGCTGTAAAATGACATCTAAAATTACATCTAAACATATTTTCTATAAGGAAGTCAAGGAAAAATGCATAAGATTAAAATATACCTGCATGGAAGTTGCCTTACCCTACTTGAGATTAAAAAAAGTATTACAATGATAATGAAGATAAACAGTGGCTTCTGAGTTTCAGTATATGCCTCTGAAATCTCAAGATACTTTTCTGATTTCATATCTCATTCTGATTACCAATCCCATCCTGATGATAACAGGATTTGTGATTGTAAATAGTTTGAAGTAAAAGTGTAAACTTGGCAGTCTGCACACACAGCATTCTAACATAGGAGAATAGTAATCCATTATTCCATACTAGGCATTTTAAAAAGGTGGGAGTAACTAATATCTGACTAACTTCATAAACTGTGTTTCCGCCAATGCAAATCATTAGTCAAACCCTTTAGAGAAAAACTTAGAGATGAATGTTCAAGACCAGCAGTTCTTAACATGTGGTCTGCGGACCCCTGGGGCCCAGGATGTCTACTCAGGGTGTCTGAGACTGTTTAGAAAATGAAATAACATTACCATTAAAAAGTGTATATAAATAAAGACACAGAATCTAAAATGGAAAATGTTAAAACGTTTTGTAAATGTGTAGTAGCTACAAATTAAGGGGTCGATTAGGATGGCGGTGAATCCGCATCCTCCGGGCCGGCGGAAGCCACCGCCGGCCCGGGGGATGCGGATTCACCGCTGCGAACCTCCAAAACACCACCAGCCACATTAGGATGGCGGCGGGATCAGCGGCGGACGGCAAGTCCGTCCGCCGCTGATCCGTGGGATGTTGTCCGCAATTTGGTGGCGGTGTCTGCAAGACACCGCCAGCCAAATTACAAAGGGTGAGAAAACATGCTTTTCCGCGGCGGATTTTCCGCCGTGGAAAAGCATATGGACCAATGCTTCTGGAGGGCCAATTGCGGGCCGCCAGGGTGTTGTGGGGTGGGGGGTGCACATGGAGGGTACCTATGGTATCCCCCTGCATATGCATGCGCTGTGCCTGCCGCTTTGTGCATGCATATGCAAAGCATGCAATTTTAACCTTGTGGCGGGTGCTGCTTCAAGCACCACCCACCGCAAGGTTACAGATACGGGATGTGACCACCATAATGGCGGTCACATCCTAATTTGCACGCAGGGACCGCCGCTGCCCCTGCGGACGATCCCTCCACCTCAGGGGTGGCGGACGGATGCAGGTCTGTCCGCCATCCTAATGAGGCCCTGTGTTGGGATCCTCAGATTGATGAGTGGGGAAGAAAAAATAGAGCAAACATAATAAAGCATGGAGGATGCATTTCCTTAATTTACTGTACAATCACTGAGCCTTTACATTAAAATTACATATTAATGTTTTATTTGTTTATGAATTAAATGCAGTTTTTCCTTCATCATTTGTTTATTTATTGAACCCTTGCTATTGTTTTTTTGTGTATTTGTTTGAGTTTCAAATCGCCAAAATTGCTTAGGCTGGCCCAGTTTCCAGTAATGGCTCAGTGGGGTTCCACATATTCCGGTAAAGATTAAGTGTAGGTATACGTAAGTCATAAGGGTAAGAACTGCTATTCAAGGCCATTTGGGGATAATATAATCAATAAAGACTTAATTCTGTCTTGGTATCCAGGATTCCAAAGATGCTAAATAAGAGAGGTACATGTTTCTCAGGTCATGGCACAGTAAAGACTACGATCTTTAGGAGTGAGTTATACATTTTTCTAGGAATTTTGTAAAATGTATTGCCATTGATACAGTAAAAGGATCAATACAGAGAATAGTTTGAATGGTTTTGATATGCAAATCAACACTTTTCAGAAGAAGACATTCCCATCTCAATGAGGAATGTTGGCAATCTGACACATATGGCATATAATGCATAATTGTGAAAGAAATGTGCTTGGCCAAGGGACAATATGCTAGTCAACATTTGTGTCCCAATTAACAATTAGCTTTTCTTACCAAACTTCACCTATTATAAATTTACAAATTACATTTTAATAAAACATAATTTAAATTGTTGTTTAATTCAATACCTCATCTTAAATTTCAAGTTGGGCACTAGGGATCTATTGAGCACTAGGAATGAGAGAGGTTGAGGTAGTGTACTGTATATTTGATAAATTAAAATCTTACTGAATTGCCTCTTTCCCATCTTTTCACTTCAATATTTACCTGTTTTGTATTGCATTCTGCCTTCTCTCTTTTCTTTCTTATCCCCTAATATACCTCTGGCTATGTTACCCTGACCCAAACTGTGTTCCTCTTTGTAAATAATGTAATCCACACAGAAACTGGAGGCCAGACATGGAGCTTTATTAAGAGACTCATCCACAGAAAGGAGAGGAAAGAACTGACACAGAATGTATCTGAGGTTCAAAGTGTCCTAAACTAACAGTTCCACAACCTGGCTGTGTCATAGTCTGAGCAGAAGAGGATCTCTAACAGAAGACACAGGGAAGATGACACGCATATTCCCCTTTAATAAACCAATATGAATTAACAACAACAGGAAAAATAATTACAACTGAATTAAAAAAACACTATATATTAGAACATTGGAATGTTGGGAGCTCCATTGAAAACAATGGAGTGCTCTGGGCTTATAATGACTGGTATAAGCCTGGAGCTCCCACATTCCAATGTTTCTTTGTTCACACCTCTGGCTGTGAACAAAGGCTTCAGGGAGCTTGAGGGGATTCCAATCCCCTCACGCTTCCAAAAGGCTTTGTTTTTTTGTTAGAACATTCGGCCCTCTAGTGACAGAATGTTCTAATAGCCTTATAGCCCTTCGTAGATGGGCTATACCGCTATTAAAGTCCCTCTCCCTTGTTAAAGGCCCTCGCCTTCGGCTCGGGGCCTTTAACGCTGGAGAGGGCCTTTAATAGCCGGTATAGCCCTCTACGGCGGGCTATAAGGCTATAGTATAATAGTTGAAAACAAAATACATACCAAGATACAAATTAACTTGTTGCAAAGTCAGCAATATATTTTGGTCTCTTGAATGCTCTACTACTACCATAACAAAACACTTGTTTCTGAATCAAGGAAACCACTAATCACCTCATGATATCATGTACACCATCTCCAGGTTCCTATTACTTGCCAACAACATCATCAAACACACACAGAAATCCTTCTCATGTCCCAAATTCTCCCATCACTTGTTTTCACAGAATTGTGGAAGATTTTAACTAAACTGGTGAGTTTGGAATATTTTGACCTAACAGCATGTTCTACTGGTACCTTCACAGATACTCAACCCCTCACTTCTACCTTGCAAAACTTGACTCCATTAAACTTGTTGTAATGTTCTTTGCTTTTCACTCTTCTACTTCTTTTCTTTCCTTTCCAGATAGCATTATTGTTCACGTTCTCACAACTGTTGTCTTCAGAAATCTACCCTGGAGATAGCTTGGGGTGTGGTCTCTTACCATGAAGTAACAGAACCAGTGATTTTCCCATGTTAGAACGAGGAGAGTTACTATTGAAAGTTAGTGATTTATTTTTAATTGGAGGTATTACTCCATGACAAATTGTAAAGAATACAGAAGATTTGCCGATCAAGGAAAAGAACTGAAGAATATAGAAAAATCTGATTCATGAAGTGGAGCCAACGGGCTGACTAACTTAGAAGAGCCAACATGTATTTTCGTTATACCTCCTTAGACAACATCCTTGTACCAAATGTCTCTGGAAGTGTTACATTTCATTTATGAGCAAAATTCTTTTCAACCTAGTGCATTGTAATTCATCTGAGATAATTAAAAGTTTGGGTGTGAGGGAGTGATTAGGATCTAGGTAAAGAGTTCCCATTTCCTTCAGTGCCTCTGGTGATATTGGACAACCAACATCAGAGGCCTGAATGAGTGATAGGATGCCACGAAACGCATTTTGACTCATCTTCGTCAATCAGCCTTTTGGCTCTTCTTCTTAAAAAATCTTTACATTTCATATATTTTGTAAAAAATATTTTATTAAATAAATTAGTAGTGTATTATGTTTTGACGCTATTTGTAAAGACAAGCACTTACAGATGACTGGTGATGGGACAAATAGGCTGTGATAATATTAGTTAAAAGGTCTTTCGACAGGTATTGTAGGCTCCCATGTGATAGGAAGTTATTAGACGATTACAGCCTAAAGACAAATTTATGTTCAAAATGTATCCCATCCCTTTCACTTTTATACACTACTATTGTTTTAAGAAACGCATAAACAGGGGTGGCCAAAGTGTTCAATATGGAAGGTTAGGATCATTTTAGTAATATAAAATTATCCAGGTATGACTGAATTCTAGCAAGACCTGTGTCTCCAGAACCTAGGCCTAAATGAGCCCATTAATCTTTTGAATGACAGGATGGTTTGAGGGTTGGTCTTCCTCTTTGTTATTGCTGGACATGGATTTAGAGCCCAATAATTCCATATTAGTGTTAGAACGGACTGATTCACTGAGGCCTTTATAATGATGTGAGTCATTCTTCAATAACACGACAGCCCTCAGCAAAATGACCACCACCAGCTACAGCTGAATATAATATATTAGTTAAATTAGGCAGATGGGCTATTTTCTTATTTGATCTGTACTTATCCACTTTGCATTCTTCAGAAGGCATTCAAAAGATTTAGTTGGAAACTTAAATAATTAATAATATTTTTTATTTTATTTAGAATAATTACTATATATTTTATACATTTGGATTATAACAATTATGTGGCACACCCGCTGAACTTTTCAAATTAAGTGCTAATTGCTTTTAAGCAAATCAGTCACATGTAAACTTATTTCCGTATTAGAAATGCTATCACTTTACAAAGTAACAAGAAACACATTACTTTTATGGAAATATGCCAAAGTGACAGCATTATCAGCCAATGAAATGTGAAGTGGAATAATTTGACCTCTGAAATAGCCCTCAGCACCTGAACAATCACATAGATGGACCCAAAGCAACTGTTCTGCAATGTAAAAGCTACAATTCTAACTAAAATTCCAAATTAACAGACATAGGTTCTGGTTTGAATGAGACCAGTGTAAATTACCATGTTTTGGAAAATAAGTTGCTGAAAATTAGAAAAATAAAATTTTCCACTCATTTTCCCAGCCAGCTACTAAGGACAATAGTGGTCTGACATTTACCAGTCGCCTCCTTAGGCAACATAGAATTCAGAATTAGAAAATGTATCGTTTTTATACTTCTACTAGCCTAGAGTTCGGTATCTGTTGTCAAATGAATAGTGCAACATAAAGAGTGATTCTGACACAATTTAATTTAGTGATCGACATCAATGTTACATAATTGATTGTGTAGATTACATTTCCTTGGAAAACTTGCAAGACAACTCTTAGAGGCACCCTCCTCTACAGACCACCAGGACCCCGCGCAAAATTCAGTGAAGACATCACGGACTTCATCACCCCTCACGCGCTCCCCTCCAAAGACTACATCCTTCTGGGAGACCTCAACTTCCACCTTGAAAAGATCAACGACCGCAACACCGCCACCCTCTTAAACAACCTCGCCAACCTCGGACTTAAACAACTGGTCACTTCCCCCACCCACATCGCAGGTCACACACTCGACCCCATCTTCACCTCCAGCAACCATGTTTCCTTCAGCCACACTACGGATCTCATCTGGACTGACCACAGCTGCGTTCACTTCACCTACATCAAGCCGAAACCCATCATCCACCTCCAACCAACTCTACAAAGAAACTGGAACAAAATCACCACGGATCAGATCTCCACATCGCTCCTTCAAACCTCCCCAGCCCTCTCTTCTAACGCCAACGAAGCCGCCTCCAACCTCACCCTTTGGCTATCCAACACCGCCGACACCTTAGCACCACTGAAAAAACGTCAACACAAACTTGGCAACAAGAAGGCCTCATGGTTCAACGATGATCTCAAGAAGTCCAAGAAACTCTGCCGCTCCCTTGAAAAGGCCTGGAAAAAAGACCCATCCACCAGCAACAAGGACGCCTTCAAAAGCGCCACCCGTACATACCACCAACTGATCTGAAAAGCCAAGAAAACAGCATTCAAGGATCGACTCGACAACAACGCCCACAACAGCAAGGAACTTTTCAACATCGTCAAGGAATTTTCCAACCCCTCGGCCAACTCCAACGACATCACCCCCTCTCAAACCCTCTGCGACTCCCTAGCCTCTTTTTTCCACAACAAGATTGCTGACATCCACAACAGCTTTGACAACCAACCCGGAAGCCAACCCACCCTACCATCTGCTGACCATCTTCCCCCCGTAAACACCCTTAACGCCTGGAACCCAATCTCCACGGAGGACACCATCCGCCTGATGAATTCCATCCACTCTGGATCCCCCACAGACCCATGCCCTCACCACATCTTCAACAAAGCAGACTCTGTCATAGCTCCGCACCTCCAAGACGTCATCAACTGCTCCCTCAACTCCGCCACCTTCCCGGAAGACTGGAAACACGCTGAACTCACCGCCCTTCTGAAAAAACCAACAGCAGACCCCACCGAACTCAAAAACTACCGCCCCATCTCGCTTCTTCCATTCCCGGCCAAAGTCATCGAAAAAGCCGTCAACAACCAGCTCGCCACCTTCCTCGAAGCCAACAAATCACTCGACCCCTCACAATCTGGCTTCCGAGCCAAACACAGCACTGAGACCGCCCTCATCGCAGCAACAGACGACATTCGAACTCTACTGGACAATGGAGACACAGTCGCCCTCATCCTCCTCGACCTCTCTGCAGCCTTCGACACAGTCTGCCACAGCACCCTTTTACAACGCCTCAGAAACATCGGAATTCAAGGAAAGGCACTGGAATGGATCACCTCGTTCCTCACAGGAAGAACCCAGAGAGTCCGCCTCCCACCATTCAAGTCCGAAGCCTCTGAAATCATCTGCGGCGTACCTCAAGGATCCTCACTCAGTCCCACCCTCTTCAACGTATACATGAGCCCCCTCGCGACCATCGCCCGCCAACACAACCTCAACATCATCTCTTACGCGGATGACACTCAACTAATCCTTTCTCTCACCAAGGACCCCAGCACCGCCAAAACTAACTTACACAAAGGAATGAAAGAAGTCGCCGAATGGATGAAACAAAGCCGTCTGAAACTGAACTCAGACAAAACAGAAGTGCTCATCTTAGGTTCATCCCCCTCTGCATGGGACGACTCCTGGTGGCCGGAAGCCCTCGGAAAAGCACCCATCCCGACAGACCACGCACGGAACCTTGGCGTCATCCTGGATTCTTCACTCTCAATGAACAGACAAGTCAACGCCGTATCCTCTTCCTGCTTTAACATTCTTCGCATGCTCAGAAAAACATTTCGCTGGATCCCCTCCGAGACAAGGAAAACAGTCACCCACGCTCTAGTCACGAGCCGACTGGACTACAGAAACACCCTCTACGCAGGTACCACCGCTAAACTCCAGAAGAAACTACAACGAATCCAAAACGCCTCAGCCAGGCTCATATTAGACATCCCACGAAACGGACACATCTCTGGTCACCTTAAAGACCTCCACTGGCTACCCGTCAATAAGAGGATCACTTTCCGACTGCTTACCCACGCAGACAAATCACTCTACGACATCGGTCCAGATTGCCTCAACTCTCGACTGTCCTTCTACACCCCCTCCCGCCAACTTCGCTCTTCCAGCCAAGCCTTCGCCACTGTACCTCGCATCAACAAGACCACCATGGGAGGCAGATCCTTTTCATACTTGGCTGCCAAAACATGGAACTCACTCCCCGCCTACCTTCGCCTCACCCAGAATCACCTAGCGTTCAGAAAGCAGCTTAAAACGTGGATATTTGACAAATAATCCTCCTCCCCTTCCTAAGCGCCTTGAAACCCTCTGGGTATGTAGTGCGCTATACAAATTTTATGACTTGACTTGACTTGACTTGACATGTATTTGGTACTGCCAAACTCCTGACATTCAGGACAACATTTCTTTTGCTCCTCAGTTATTGTATGCATGGTGGAAATGATGGAATTTCTGCATCAGCAAGTGAGTCAAAGTTCTTCAAAAGTGATCTTAACTTAGTAGCAGAACTCACTGCCACTTCTGCAAAGTTTTTGAAATTTCTGCCTACTAAGAGCAAAAATGTAAACTAAATGTGAACTAACATGTCAGCATAGATTGCTCAGTAGGATTCTTATTTTGTTTGAAAATGAACTGCATTTTCTTTACAACAGTATATCAGAATCTCTAATTATTTGGGGGGAATGATTGATGTATAGTAATCTTTTGCTCTAAAGTGGCTGGTCCTCTAATATCACAACTGTACTTCCATGCTCACTTAGGCAACCTGCCTATCTTTTCTTGTTCTGTAAACTGCGGCGAACCACTGACCATTCCTCGGTTCTTTATATATTCCACATAGAGACAACAAAATAATTTAAATGAAAGGGGAGAGGATATGGCCTTATGGCTAGAGCAGGCAACCTTGACGCTGGTGAACCGGGCTCGAGTTTCCGGAGGGACGATCGACATCATGCGATTCTGGGCAAATCAGGTAATCTCCCAGTGCCTTTCAAAACACAAAAGAGAGAAAGGGATTTTCACAGTTTTGAAGGGGATACTCCTGGTCCCCTTAGAATCATATAAACAAACTAGAATGAGAAGTATACCCAGGAGACAGAACACTGGGTTGGTGAGTGAGGGGTCTTCTTGAGAAAGGACACTTTCCTTTCCTGCGCTCTTTTCCGAATACCACGAACACAGTGTTCAATCTCCCAGTGCCTACAAAATAAAAAATAAACATGCCCATCTGTAACGCAACTGGTGCTCATGTAAAGCGCTTTGATTCTTTCAGGTCAAGTTTGCGCTATATAAAACTCGGGGAAAAAAAATAAAAAAATAAAATTAGATAGTATGCCAAATTCTACAAGAGGTTCAAGGGGACACTCAACCAACCCAGGAAATCAGGGCCTAGAAAATTAAGCTGTTTTCAATGTAAAATATAATACAGTTTTCTTGGTCAAATGTCTGACTTTGAGCATTTGATAGTAGGCAGAGGCTTTTATATTTTAATTTACAAAGAGATTTTTACGAAATCATAATGCATTTGAAATGAATTTTCTTTTCAAATATTCATTATGGCAAACTTTAAAGAGCTTAAAAGTAGAATGTCTTCACAGTGTACTTACTTTTTTATAGTACTGTAATAGTTTATTTTTTGGCAGTAAAATGGTCCAACGATCTTTCTTCCGTCATCTGACCTGATACCATCCCTGGATTTGACATCCCATGTTATAGATCTTAATTTTTATTGTGCCATTTGCATTTAATGTGTTTATAGGCAGATTATTATTACTATTCCTGTTGTAGCTCTTTCTCTTAATTTTCTGTGATTCTTTACTCCCACACATCATTCCTCATTTGTTCATTCTTTTCCCTCCGTCCTTCTTTCCTTTTCTCCTTCTGTTTGTCTTAATTTCTCACCAGTGGTTCCTTTAGTATTCTTTCCCAAAAACGACTATTTTTTTAAATTGTATTTAATTTTTCTCTTATCGAATGTGTTGTTTTCTACTCAAGTCTCAGAAAGATTAACATTCTGCTCAAGTACATAAGACTGTTTGTATAAAAACCTAAAATGAGAAAAAATATAATAAAGAAACGAATTCTCCAACATATATGGACATGTGTATGTGTGTGTAGTTTGTGTGCAAGCACCCAGTGTACATACATGCAAGTACACATTTACAAATTGCATATGAATGTCATGTATGTCTATGCAGAATAAATGCATACAGCACATTACTTCCGTATATGGTAGCTCGATAGAATAGTCGGTATATAATCTTAAACAAAATTTAAAAAAATCCAAAAATAGGTTTTCAATGCACACAGAGGATTAAAAATGCCTTGCTTATTTAAATATGTGATTGAAAGTAATATCTGTTGCCTTTTCCCTTTTCTGCATTATGTTAAATGACTATTTGACCTACACACCCTTCAGCATTTTGCACTTGTGCGGCTGTATATAAAGAGTGACAGTTTATTTCCGCTTCCTGCGTGAAATAAAGCAACCTTTGAGATAAATACTTATGGGCCCATGACAGCCTACAGACTTTTCATCCGATGCTACATTGCAATCTCTCATTGCTGTCACACTCGGTGATCGGTCTTTTACCAACACAAACGCTGCTGATTCCTTATCAAATGTAAAACCACCTCAGTTCCTTCTTAAACGGTTAGCACGAGCATGAAATTGACATTATGAATCACATGTGACACTGAATTGTCTGCCTGGTAATTGATCAGTGCTTAGGAAGCAGATAGACTCTGCACCGCCTCAGCAGCAGCCGCTCCCTCTTGCAGGCATCTAAGCAGCCAGCAATCTGCTCAGGACCATCACTGGCAAATTGGTACAAATGATAGAAAACTGTAAGAAATACTCGGTTGGTGGAAGTTGTTTTTTTTCCCCCTGTGATCCTTCAAGGCGTCAGTTTCAATTTCCAGCGATTCATTATTATGCACAGCAAAGTGCCCGCGTTCGGGTGCCGCGGGAAAATTTATTCTGGTGGAAAAATCGCCCTGTTGTGTTGCAAAAAGGGATGAGGGTTCTTTGCAAACTGTGTTTGTATAGATTGGCAGAGGAAAGGGCGGATTGGCATGGGAACAGGATTCCATGTTGTTCCGCTAACCGAGTGCCATTTGGAAAATGGTGGTCTAGGCACCACCGCAAGGCTTCGGTCCCGGAAGAGTGGGAATGTCACTCTTGAGCTCATTCCAAAAATCCATATTCCCTCCGACTAATTAAAACATTCAGGGCCAGATGTAGGTACTCCAGATTTACTGATTCTAAAATACCAAATTGTACCGATTCAGTATTTTAGAATCGGTAAATGGGATGTAGGTATTAATTCGGTAAGTATTACCAAATCGGTAAGATTCGGTAAATACCGAATCGGTATTTACCGATTCGGTAATTCCGATTCATTCCTAAGGGCCTGGAGGCCCATAGGAATGAATGGGAATTACCGAATAGGTAAATACCGACTCGGTAAAAGGGGGAACACATTGAAGGGTGACAGGGTGTCACTTTGACACCCTGTTGCACTCCAGAATTGTGTATGGGTGCATATGTGGCACACATACATGCCCGCATGTATGTCTGCCACATGGCACTGTAATAATTTGCAAAAAATTGTTTCTTTTGGGGGTTTTCGATATTTACCACCAACTTGTAGTTGGTGTTAAATAACGAATCCTAAAGAGGGAAAAGCACTCATTTGAGTGCTCCCTACATTAAGGATCTGGTAATTTACCGAATCAGTATTTAAGAATTCGATAATTTATCGATTCCTTAAATTACCGTTTCGGTATTTTACTGAATCCTTAATTTTGGCCCCTACATCTTTTAAGCCTAATACCGGTCGGTAACGGACAAAATTCGCTAATTTCGGCCGTTACCGACTGGTATTAGGCTTCCTACATCTGGCCCTCAGTCAAGAAAATGGAGGCAATTAACGTCTCTTCATTTTCAAAGATGGAGGAGGAAATCTCTGGAGAGGATCTAGTGATCGGTTTGTGGAAGCAAGAAGTTCACCAGATGTTCAGCTTAGCAGCGAAAGAAGTCAGATTTATCTAAAATGAGTGTGAAACCAGATGCAAATGTGGCATTGTGCGAGTATAGGGAAAAGGAGTGCTAGTAACTGAAGTCTATCTCCTGCTCCTATCAAAAATGGCAATACAACCAAGACACCAGGCCAGCACATAACACAAGCTACAGAAACCCCATAACCTATCAATTTATGAACAACAGCGATCAGACGGACACTGCTTCCACTACACAGCGTTGTTTATTTTTTTCCCCAGCTGTAACTCTCCTCACATACACCCACACACATTTTTAAAAAGACCAGCTTGCAAATAGTCAAGTTTATGTGTGAACATAATGGACATCCAGACCAAGTTATGTTGCCAGAACTTACATTGTCGAGGGCAATCAAAAAGTGCATTATACAACGCTGGACTGACCATTTTCATAGGTAGGCCTCAGCCTTTGGAAACCAGTTTTTGAAGGCAACAGACCCCTGGGTAAATTGGAGCTGATACAGTGGGTAATTTAATAGACAGAGAGAGGGGATTTAGGAAAGAGAAAGAGGAAAGACATAAGGAGAGAGAGATGGAAGAGGAAGAAGGGAGTGGGGCTAGCTTGAACATTTTTGCCAGGGCTGCTTTTGGTTCTCATTTTGGCCCTGGCATAAACAAAACTAAAATTGGTACCCAAAAGGCCATGCATCATTATCACACTATAAAAAAACAAATTCAAGTATCTGAGGAGGGAGTCACCGGTTGTAAGCTTGACTGGTTAGACTTATGTTTCTATCCATCCAGGCACCATGTTGGCAGGGTTCGGTAAGCAGAAGGGTGAGCCTTAAAGAAGTTCTGGCAAGACACTTTAGAGCGAAGGAAGGGTGTTCAGAAAGCCTTGAGAATGCACCAGCAGTGGCTGGTTTTGGGCGTTTGACTCGTCCGAAGGAGCAAGCAGCGGGAAGTGGTGCAAGGGACAGAGAAAGGGAAAGTGAACAGTTGTGGGTGATAGAGTTTAGATGATGAAGAGAATTGGCAGGTGTTGGGTTTAATTAATCAAACTGAAATTCTTACAGATGCTAGGTAGGTCACGCGGCAAGTGCACCAGTTTGCTATGTTACCGGATACTAAAGTCTCTGGGGACTGACACTGCTGCATCAAATGAAGTCAGGCGAAGGTACCGTTGAAATGTTTTTCGACTGGAGGTCCGCTCCACATTTGTTGGAACAACATTGGGGCCGAGCTTGCATGGAAAAGACCAGTTCCTCAATCCCTCCATCTTCTGCGCGGTGGGTGACCCCATGAGAGCAAAAATCTCCCCGAACCCCCCCCCCCCCCCACTAGATCTTTAATACAATCTCGTTCATGGTTCTTTTCTGTTCTATTCACTGTGTCTTATATAGAGTGCAGCTAACCCGAAAGACCTCCCTGCATTGAGAAAGACACACCTGCAAGACCTAGGCGAATCAAACTGAGGTTTAGAATAGATGGGTCCTTAGTAGTTTCCTAGAGGACATTTCTAGCTGTGTCTGTCTTAGGTTGGCAGGGAGGGCGTTCCACAGCTCAGGAGTCAGAAAGGCAAAGGAGCGGCCGCCACATGTGGCTCTATTGACTTTAGGGATGGTCATTCGAGAAGAGCTCTTGGAGCATAGTCATCTCCTTGACACGTATGAACAAAACAGTGTTCTGATAAGAGGGGGACCTTTCCCCTGCATAGCTGCTGTTGTGGGTTGAGGGGGCTGAGATTGCCCTTGGAGAGCCTAGAAAACGAAACCCTATGGTCTCTGGATCAAGATTAGTGAAACTGCAAAGCACCACTGCAACGGGCAGTCATGGTACGGCAAGTTAGAGGTGTTGGAGTCAAAGTGAGCACTCAATTTCCATGTATTGCAGACAGTAGGTGCTCTCTATGGTGGAGTGGTCATTGCACCCCTGTGCCAGTTAAACCTACAGCATAGCCTTGTTTGGATTGATATCGTTCTACCAGCCCCACATCACCTCCGGGTCAATTTTTGGTGCAAGGAACCCAGCATTCCTTCTTTGTCTGGTCTGAAGTATGGGTGGGTGAGAGTTGCTCAGGGGCGGCAGCCTTTTGCTTCTGGTTGGGGTTTTCTCTTGGTTCCCCTATTGTACCTTATGTTGTGGACTGCCCAAGGCATGAATGTGAGGAGGAGGCACCCTCCATCCTGATCCTGTCCTACCTGGGAATATTGTGGGAACATTATCCTCACATTCGCTGAACTCGCAGTTCCACACAGAAACAGATTCCGGAGAGAAGAGAGGCGGTATGCTTCTTCTTACCAGTTTGTGGAGAGGCGATGGTGTGTGATCGGTGACAGTATACCTGAATGTGTCCTAAAATTGCCTTCAGATCCAGAAATGCATTCAGGATGAATAGGAGCTGCCAGGTCTAGCACTTGCCAATCACATTCTGGGTTGGTTGTGATGGACAGAATATATAAGAGCTAACATTACATGACTTTTGGTTAGGATCACTGCAGTGAATTGTTGCCTTGCTTTCACATAAATTCCCTTTAGCTGGTGTTATGGGGTGTATTAAACGAATGTCTGACTAAATATCGAAATTAAAAATATCGACATACAAAAATATCGGGACAAAAATATTGAAGTCAAAAATATCGGAATCCTATCCCTAACAAGGTAAGTACAAAAATATCGGAAAAATAATATCGTAGTACAAAAATATCGAGAAAAAAAATATCGTTTTTTAAAATGTATTAATAATGATGTTAAAATAATTATAAAATACATATAATGTTACAAATATTAAATAAAAATATTAAAACATAATTAAAAAATTAAAACTAATACATATACATTTAAAATAAATTAAAAACTTAATAATTTAATGTAATTTTATATTTTGTAATTTCATTTAATTGTTTTAATTTAAATTTATTTAATTTTTACCCTGTACGACTGTACCCCAAAAACCCAAAACTGACCCAGAACCCTAAAAATACCCCTTTACCCATGAACTGAAAACTGACCCTGAACCCTAAAAACACCCCTGTACCCATGAACTGAAAACTGACCCTGAACCCTAAAAACACCCCTGTACCCATGAACTGAAAACTGACCCTGAACCCTAAAAATACCCCTTTACCCATGAACTGAAAACTGACCCTGAACCCTAAAAATACCCCTGTACCCATGAACTGAAAACTGACCCTGAACCCTAAAAATACCCCTTTACCCATGAACTGAAAACTGACCCTGAACCCTAAAAATACCCCTGTACCCATGAACTGAAAACTGACCCTGAAAACTAAAAATACCCCTTTACCCATGAACTGAAAACTGACCCTGAACCCTAAAAATACCCCTGTACCCATGAACTGAAAACTGACCCTGAACCCTAAAAATACCCCTTTACCCATGAACTGAAAACTGACCCTGAACCCTAAAAATACCCCTGTACCCATGAACTGAAAACTGACCCTGAACCCTAAAAATACCCCTTTACCCATGAACTGAAAACTGACCCTGAACCCTAAAAATACCCCTTTACCCATGAACTGAAAACTGACCCTGAACCCTAAAAATACCCCTGTACCCATGAACTGAAAACTGACCCTGAACCCTAAAAATACCCCTGTACCCATGAACTGAAAACTGACCCTGAACCCTAAAAATACCCCTGTACCCAAAATTAATTAATATTATTTAATTACCAATTAATTATTAATTAACAATAACAATCAAGTAAATATATTAGCACATTTGCTGTAATTAATCTAATTTAAATATTAATATTATTTTGCACAATTAATTAATTAAGAATAACAATAAATTATATATAAAAATTACTGTAATTAATTTAATTAAATAATTAATAATAATGAATTACCAACTAATGAATCATTATAAATAAGAAAAAAATTATAATAATTAATTAAGTAATTAATAGAAATTAATTACCAATTAATTATTAATTAAAATATATACAAACATATATCAATTAATTAATTAATATTAAATTACTTCCCACCCTATTCCCCTATAAACCCATAACCCACTACAGAACATATTTATCAATTAATAAATTAATTAAAAATAATTAAAAATTAATTTTCAATTAATTAATTAATAATTCCTAATAATTAATAATTAATTTAACATAATTAAATTACTTCCCACCCTATTCCCCTATAAACCCACAACCCGCTACAGTACTAAAACACAATATTTAATAAAATAACATTAAAAAAAATAATAAAACACAATTAATACAATATAATATACACTAAATTTGTTTAAAAATAGATATTAGTAACATCAAAGTTATTAATTTCGATATTATTAACATCGATATTTACAACTTCGATATTACTGATATCATACCAATATCGATATTTAGACTGTCGATATTACTTACCTTCGATATTTTTGTATATCGATATTTAAACTTCGATATTTTTGCTTATCGATATTTAAAAATCGATATTTTGTCTGTGTACCGTATTAAACATGGAAACACAGACGTGCTCAGAATGAGAAAAGAAGGCCTCCCTCATTTTAGTTCCCACTTTTTCTTGAATTGGTAACTACTCATGGGAAAGTTTTGTGATAACGCTCTGTAGGTGAATCTCGCTCCGAGTTATTGCATAAATCGGCTGAGGTCAGTTCTTCCCAAAAAATTGTTGGCGTCTTTTGAATCAATGTCTATATGAAGAAAATGAGTTCTTTCATCCTTTTCACCTTGACTTCCACAACTTTACTTTCCATAGCCGGATAACACCCCACCCCAAAGCTGACCTAGAGCCTGAAGAAATGAATCGACAGCGGGGTGTACTGCACCTAGTGGAGAACCTCGACTTTTCTTCGACAGACGTGTCTTCTAAATCATATTATCCATATGTTATGTATTAGTCCCAGTAGCCCATACCCATGAACTTTAAGTTACTGTACGTAACTGTGTAGACACTGATTGCCTGTTAGATCTAAAGAAAGCAGGGGAGTTGCTCTTGGAGACCGCTTTTGATAACATTCGGGCATCTACAGTAGTGGCATGGTCAGCTATCACCCGGGGAGGGGGGGGGCAGTTTTCTGGACACAGGACTTGGACAAAGAAACTATCCAGAGGAATCTGGAACATTTTGGAAATTACCTAATCAGCAAGGTACTTAGTCCCCCTTGCACAGACCCACACATGCACATAACACACACACACACACACACACACATACATACACACAAGTTCACATACATAAACACAAACACGCAAACGCCTTTTAGTATGATTTCAGCTTTAGGTGGGTGGAGATGTTTTCTATCCTAAGGTCAAAGGAGAAAGGACAAATGGTAGATTTTCTTTAACCATGCACTGCCCGAGGAATCGCGTTAAAAAGACGCTTGAGTCATTTGAATGACACACCCACCCGCCCATCCACGCCTTGATATTACTTTTCCATGTTTTTAGCAAAAGGCAGTGCTGGCACTGAGTGGGACCTGGAAGGATTCCAGTTCTGGGCTAAGGGCTGACATCACCTTGACTGTATCTCGGTGGAAAGTGCCAACACCAACACACATGCCCTTGCGCCCATGCACATTTGGTGTGTGTTTCTGCAGGGTGGAACACCAACCTTTAGTAGGATGGGTGATTGAAAGCTCTTGTCACCACCTGTGTCCAGTCTCAACTAAAGTACAGACAGTATTTCCTTTTCTCTGGACTGTGTCCTGTCTGGGAGCAGGTCACAAAAGTCAGAGAGCATAGCTAGATCCTCTCGCCAGGCAGGTAGGATCAGCCATCCGTCAGTGGCAACAAAGGTGCACTGCTTCTGCTACTTCACCAGTTGGCCCAAAATAAACCAGGATATGAAAGTGTTTCACTTGCTCACGCTCTGTATTTATGGAAGTATGGGGTGTAGGTCCATGTGTGTGACTCCACTATTAAAGACAGTTCACATGGCTTAATCTACAAACTCCATTGGTTTTTGGGATTTAATACTTATTAATGTATTGCCCAACCAGCATTGGCTCCTCCACTGCGGTGGAGGACCGTCACCCCCCCCCCCTTCCAGCAATGTAAATAAAATTAAAATAAAATGATAATAAACTGTAGTTTATTGTCGTTTTATTTTGTGTCCTGGAGTCTTGGAGGCGCGGCGGGGATTACAGGCACCCATGGACAGGGCCGGAGTGGTCGTAGCGGGCACCCGACATTTACCCGGTGTGCCACCAGGGTGGGGGCCGGTTTTGGGCCCTTGGGGGCGTTTTTGTTACCAGGGGACAGCAATATCGGCCCCCAGTAACAAATCGTCCGAAACCGGCCCTAGCAAACAGTTCGCCTGCACACACCCCTGCCCCTCAGGGGGGCTGGCCAAGCAGTTTGCCAGGGCTGTTTCGGTTCCCAGTCCGGCCCTGCCCATGAGAGTGGTATGCACTGTTATCAGTTCGCATGACAGTTTAGCCGGCCGTCTCAGGTCGGCCATACATTTATGTGCACATTGCGATTGGCTTGGGGCAGCCTCGTGCTCTTTGCTTCCGGCTGGAGCAGAGCAACGACGAGAAGAGGTAAGTTGAATTTTTTTTTTCTACCCCAATGCCCCTCCCACCTCCCACTCTTGATCCGTGCCAGCCGCCACTGTGCCCATCCCATAGGAACCCATCATATCAACCATAGACAAATGAAAAAGTGAGTTATGCTCTCCAGGCGAAATTCTTCTGTTTGCCAGGGCACACAAGCTACTGAGCTCTTTTACCAGGTTTGCAACTTGTCATCTACACATTATGAAAGGACCCCTGTAACAAAACAGCAATCCTCTAAGTAACTTTATAGTACAAAAATATGACCGGGGGATTACACAAAATGCTCTGCAGCAGATCACTTAACCAGCTAATCAATATGAAGATGATTCAACATGTGACCAGAGGTTACACGCAGATCTCTGCAGGAACTGCATTAACCACCCGATCTAATTCCTTAGTATTACACCCTAAGGCTTGCTGGGTATACACATACCTTAACATGTGCCCTAACCCCGTAGCTGTCTTAAGATATGGTCTGCTTATGACCAATAAAGGCAGATGTACTACCACGTATCTACATGTCAATTTATTTGAGGGGGAGGGGTGAGCTTTTAAGAAAATAACGCAGATGTCAGGACAGACCTGCGGCAGAATACCACAGGCCCTGCTCCTCATGCCCCCCCCCCCCCCCCAATTCCTTCTCCATCCGTGTTCTGTCCTCTCCACTCCCATTGTGTGGGTTACAGTTGTGTATAGCTTCTATTTCTAGCACTGGTAAAAGAAAGGCCTGTGAGCAGAACATGTGGCTTAGCGGCAAAATATGTGTTATTCCCCCACCCCCCAATCGAAACATGATCAAAGCCCCTCGGATTCCTCAAAACCTGCTAGGCTGACTCACTCACCCCACAGTAGTACCCTATCAAGGATCTAAAAAGGCGGTGACTTAAGTTAAACTCCCCAAAGAGTTGTGCCCCCTGCACTACGGGAGCCGCAGCGGCCCATACGCCCTCCTCCCCGCAAGGCATTTGATTAACAGGCCAGAATCCTGCATTTTTCTCTTACTAAACATATTTCTGCTGCGGGTGCGCCTCAAAATGCCACTGTATTAAAGCCACAGACGCTGCTGGCACGAGCCCAGAAAAGGGGGAGAAAAACGAAAACTTCGGGTTATACGAAGTGTGAAATTAAACTGAAATACACAGATAAGAAATACGTAACAGCAGAAATAACAATGTTTACTAAGGCTTGAAGTTAAATATAGACACACTTAATGTACACTGTTAACTCAAATTGCAATAAACCACTACGAAACGTTAAATATACATTTTAATGAATATTTTATATCACATCATGAGCTTTTTTTCACTATTTCTCTTTTAACACATTGGGCTCCGTGAGAGGAACACAACGCGCCTCGTTTGTGGCAGGTTTTCTACTTCAGAGTCTACCTTTTTTATTCATATTTACAGTATCATTTAGGTACAATTTCCTGAAATTTGGACAGGATGGCAGAAAAAAAAATTAAATATCTGGAATAAAGCACCCCCCCCCCCCCCCCCCATCTTCACGTAAATAGGATACTGCAAGTCCCAGAAATTGTTTATGACCATATGGATTCCCACCATTCCTTGTGGGTGCATCAATAAAGTCAGGTGACTCTGTGGTGGCTTGCAGTTGGCTTCTTAAATCCCTTCTTCTTTTCCTCCTACAAACCCTGGTGTCAAGTCTCTACACAAACACCAAGTACCGGGGCTTCAACACGTTCATATCAAGCACCCACACAATTGCTGCTTGTTGTGCACCTGTCTCCCCAATATGTCTGCTTTATTCTTCCCAAACCCTATCCAAAATTCCAAGCAGTATTGTATTCGAGCCCCTCAAGTAAAAGTTGTCTCTCCCATGTCCAATCCTAGAACCCTAGTTTTATTCTACAGTGGTACCGCCTAGGTGGTCACCTCTTGATGACTGAAAGTGAGAACAATGGTGGGACGAAAGCTCTGTCTTCTGTGAGTGTACAGATGCATGGAAACATCTGCACGCCACACTGCTCGGAAGTGGAGCAGGCACAGAGTGCCGCAGTCCTTCCACCGCATGCCTGCTTTCGATTTACTGAAAGAAGACCTGAGGGAGAAAGCTGTGTGCCATTGGTGCAACTGGGCAACTGTGACTTCAGTGGTCTCCTTCTGCAGGCAGTGTCCTCTTGATGATTTTTGGGGCCCCTGCTAATGCATACTTTAGGGCCCCTGGCTGAAGGAACTTATTTTTTCCATTTGCTTCTAATTCAAGCTTCATGATGCCAAAGAATATTGAATAACATGTTCAGAGCTGAGATAGAGAAAAATACAGATGTGAGAAAGAAAGTTCATTTCCCTGGGGCCCCCTTTGAAGGTTGGCCATGCCTTAAAACGTGTCTGGTGGTTATTACAGATAAGTCATCTTCCTATGGTAGGTCAGTTCTGACCACAGAACCTGCTTGTTCTTTGAAAATACAGGAGTTTATATACATTCTGCAGGGATTCCACTTCTCTGGATCACTTTCATGCATGCTATGATGTAGGGGCATCTGTCACTATGTGCCATGAACAACTAAGCTTTAGATTATGTTGTTCTTATCAATAATGGCTTAAGAAGAATGGTATCTAAATGTTGTCTGTAGGTCTCGTCGTTGAGAGGACTTCAATGTGGTGTCCTTCGTTAAAAGAATCCTAAATGAGATTTATGGAAGCAGCTCTCACTAGTTCCTCATGTACAAGGTAACCAGGTCTTGGGGGTGTTAGGAGCTCCCAGCACCCGACTTTCTGCTGTCCGCCTCTACTTAACACCCTGGGGTGGGGTATTTTTAAGCTTGCATTATGACCCGTAGCCCCATTGATACGTTATCGATGAGATGGCACGCATGTGTTTGGAGAGTTCATGTATCTCTGGTATGTGAACTTTGCTGGTGATGTGTCAGGCAATTAGAGAATCCCATGGGGATAGCATTTCATATACAAATGAAAAGTAGGTTTGAAATCCCATGTCGGTCATTAGTTGATTTAAGTGCAGAGGTCATGGTAGACAATCTAATTTTTAAATATTCGGGGGAAATACATTTGTATTCCAAAAGAGGTACACCGTACTAATTTCAATAACTTTAGAAAACCTTACCTTTCAGTAGTCTGGTTCTTAAAATGACCAGGTTGACAATTGTTTCCTCACTACCCTGCGGCCTGATCGGGTATTGCCTTGGCCTTCCAGGAACACCCACCATGGTCCATCCTCTTGGTCAATTTCAGATTTTGATGCACTTCTGCCATGATATCAGTAGAGTTACCTGATTTCTATAACACGTAGGGAGGATTTAATAACAGTTTGCAGTGTAAAAATAGAGCAAATTGTTTTTGGTTAATTCTGTCACTCGCTAACTTAGGATCAGAGCGAATAGATTTCAAGCCCAAAGCTAATGCCATATTTATATATGTTTTGCTTCGCGTCTATTACAAGCTTTCACAATGCCAAACGTCAATTCCAAGCAATTTGCTACCTATTCGCGAATGTTACACCTCATATGTTTCTCAATAATCAGCATGCTGTGATATTTTCATTATCTACTAAGCGACTTGAATCGTATGTTACAATCTCCGCTACCATGTTACCATTCACTCTTGCTTTTACGCAATTATCTGTAAGAATATTAGATATTTCCAGAAATATGCATTCACATTATTCATATCATATGAGGCACATATCATACATACACACCATATATATACTTTTAGAGTTTGGGTAAAAAAGAGTTTCATACATTTTATATATAAACGTGTATAATGCGTATCACATGCCAGACATGTTATATGATAAAATACTTTTTGTTCATTCATTCATAGCGACTCTGTTGTTATGGTTCAGTTAGTTAGTCCTTAGTAAAGGCGTATGTTTCATCATTATTAATTCTGCTCTGGCTCTGAAATTTTCCAAGGTAATGTGATCACACCAAAGTCGGATCCTGGATCATGTAGTGGAGTTTAGTTGGAAGTGGGGATTGACATTGGGTTCCCAAAATCTTTGTTTTCCATTGAAGATCTCTTAGTCCTTTTGGAAATTGTTCCGCAAAAGCTGTTTGAATGATTTACACCAAACTTTGATCCGAAGACAGTTTGGTCCAAATCTTAACCAGGATTGGTTTTGTATAAATCTGTTCTCTGTAATGATGGAAAATTTAAATTTACAATTTTGGGATATGTTGTCAGTTGGATTCGTGAACTCATTCACACACTACATTTTTTTAAATTGAAAACTGAGACTCTTTTTCTCCTATTAGGAATCTGCAGTTCGTGAACCGGCTCTTCTGGTTGATGAGTCGTACACTGTGAACAGACGTCTTGTCAGATCTTTGCGGTGCAAGCCAGGCACATACAAAACCAGGAGGCAGAGTGCTTTGGTGCTGGTCAGAGGTTTTAAATGCCTTTTTTCCTCTGAAAAGAACATTAAACGTAACATATAAAATTTGTGATCCAGCTCACGTGGTTTGTGTACCTGTTGATAAGATCTGCTTATTTGAGAACCAATCCTGTATTAGCTGGATAACAAACTACTATCTCTGCCCACTCAAAAAGTCATTGAAAAAACTATTTCCGAGCTGATTCCGATCCCAGCAGGGGAGGCGTGGATCACCCTTTTGGGATAAACCATGCCTTTTATGCCTGAGCAGATGGTAAGCCTCCTAATTTAGGGTTTACGTACTCCGTCCTTCTACGTCAATTGATTTGCACCTTTTTCAAAATAGTTTTGTACTTAAGTCACCAATAAAAACAAGAAACAAAAAAAATAGGGGAGAGGAGAGGCTGTGTGCAGGACATGGCCATTACTCTAACAGCACCATATATCACTGCGCGGATTTAACCCCTTGTGCTTCGGATACCGTTATATAAAGCCTTTGGATACAACTACTGCACACCCAAAAAAATCATGATTTATTCCAAATATGCTGAGATGTAATATGGTATTTATCACAATGTATGAATGTGGGTGGGGGGTAAAGTGCTCAAGTGGGTCGTCCTGACCCTCCCTCTTCATTGGTTAGAACTAGCATATTACTTTCTGTGCATCTGCATATATGTGTTAAGCCATGCTGTTCTTTCATTTGCATTAGCAAAGAAAAAAAAACTGGTATTTGAATAACACCAGAGCAAAGACTCATTACACAGACTCATTCTGTGGTGATGTGAAGCAATGTTGGTTTAGGGTGCGGGTGAGATGTCTTTGGCAAAAATATGGGATTTGACCTTTACAATGTAGTAATTAATATACAACCCTTACTTGCTCAAAATAACATAACATGTTTCACTGATATATACAATATCCTTCTCAATCCAAATAACTTACTATTATCCACCACTCAAATTACTTTCATATTTCACTGTACAAATTCACCACTAATCCATTACGGGTTCCGGAGTAGCATGCTACTTGTCAAAAAAGCGCTGTAATACCCCATCAGCGCCATATAAATGCAACCCTTTCCCCCTCTTCTATCCCTCAGCTATCCTTCTGAATCCAAATAACTGCCTAACATATCCACCACTCAAATTACTTTCATTTCAATATACTAATTCAACACTAATCCTTTATGGGTTCCGGAGTAGCGTGATACCCACCGAAAAAGCGCTTCGACACCTTGTCAGGGGTAGTAAGCGCTATATAAATGCAATTACAATACAATATATATTTCACATATATATATATATATATATACTAGCAGCCCGCCCCAGCATTGCCTGGGGCAGAAAGGGGCTGGGGGCAGCATTTGAGGCTTGCGTGCACTCCCGCCCCGGCCCTCGCCCGCCATGACATTGTCTGTGTCCCGGAGCCTGCGCCTTACCTCAGCCGCCATTGTTCAGGGCCAACCTCCCGCCCCCCTCCCCCTCCCCCTCCCGCCCCGGACCGTCCCGGCCTCCTCCCGCCCGTGTCCCGGAGAGCCTGATCCTTACCTCAGCCGCCGGTCCCGAACCAGGCGCCCCGCCCGCACAGGCCGCCACTTCGCCCAGCAGCAAGCAGGGTCGCGGCAGTCCTCCCAGCAGGTCGCGATCTTCGCCGTCATTTCAGGAAGTGTTGGGAGCGCAAATGATGTCATCACGCAGACGTCGCGGCCGGCGCTACTTGCAAGGGACTACTTTATTTTTCTTTCTAAATTTATTAAACAACCTATATTTTTTATTTTTAATAGCCTATGTCCTTCTGCTTGCCCTGAGGTTTTCAAAGATGTCTTGGGTGTTTTGATTGGTGGTGTACTTTTCGAGTTTACTTGGCTCAAAGAACACAGTTCTCTCTTTATAATAGTAGTATAGATATATATATATATATATATAGCGCTATATAAATGCAATTACAATACAATATTATACTATACTATATATATATATATATATATATATATATATATATATATATATATATATTTTCGGTTGCACCCGCCGTGAGTTCGGCTGGCCATGGGTGGAATGGTGTTTATATATATATATATATATATATATATATATATATATATATATATATATATATATATATATATATATATATATATATATATATATATATATATATATATATATATATATATATATATATATATATATATATATAGTGAAGATATACGTGCCCCAGTGAACATTTTATTTTGAGCAAGTAAGTATTGCATATCTGTAAGTGATGTATATATATATGTATATACATACACACACACACACACACACATATATATATATTAAAATATATATATATATATATATATATATATATATATATATATATATATATATATATATATATATATATATATCGAGAAAGAGAGAGAGAATATACCTAGAGAGATATACAATGATTAATAGATACAAAGATGTTATACCTCTATAGTAATACATTGCGTACTTATGACTAAAGTACTCCAAAAATACACTCCGGTGTGGCATCTGAAAACCATAGAGTGGTCTTAAAGTGATTCTAAAAGAATTTCAATTTCAATTATGCAGCTGAATAAAATGTAAAACCCGCAAGTAGCCTTTCACTGTGGTGTTTTGGGTAATGGACTAACAGCAGGTTCCTTCCAGGGCACCCTCTGGCCCTCTGGGTTCCAACACACCAGCCAATTTCCCTGCGCCCTTCATTTTGATTTTTTCAGAGAGCAGGAGCGCCGCGCGCCCACAGGAAACGCGGAGGACGCCATTATTCTAATATAGCCGGCCGCCTGGCGCAGCATGGGGGGGCGCAGGAGAGAAGTGCTCTAAAACTGAACTCATTTCCAGCTTTCAAGAGAAAAGAAATTATTCTCGTTATCGGGGCCTTGCTCGGAACTCCGGGTCGTGCTGGGATGCGGCGCAATCCTTTGTGCCGCCAAGTCCCAGGTGCGCCAGGCGCTGGGCAGAACTCTAGTTGACAATTTGGGATTAAAGTAAATCCTCGCATTTTTCTGCATGCCTGCCTGCTCCCTGCCTCTCCCGGAGACTGCCGGGTAACTGCCTATTATCCCGCGGTTCCGCTCCGGCGCCCTCCCCAATAAAACTTTTCATATCCTTATAAACGAACTAGATTGCCGTGTTATAAACATTTACACTGTGCTAACAGATCATCTCCGCACATCAGAATTGGCTAAATTCCCTTTTCTAGATGAATATATTGAAGGAGATTAGAGATATGATAGCTTTTCAGATTGCTGAACCCAGAGAAATTAGTTTAGTGAGCATTTACAGAGGCTAAATTGGAACCATTAAATAGTGGATTAAATTGATGGTACTTTCATTGTCTGTCCTTCGGTACTGCTGTAAAATCAATTAGCCGTCACTATTGCATTCTCCATATAGTGAGATTGTCAGCCCCGCTCGGAGCCGCGGAACCGCACAGCAGTGGCAAGCCGCGTGGAAATATACCTATTAGATGATGTGGCATGAAATAACGCGAGAGGCCAGAGTGTCCCGCCGAGACTTATCCCCGCCCGCCATCTTCTCCGGCGAAGAACGGGAGGACGGCGGAGGGTGGCGACCCGCACCTCTGCGGGGGCCGTGTACTTCTTTCTGGCCCAGTAATTGTCACATGTGTAGCCACACTGGCCTCAGTGCGGCAATGACACCCAAATGTTCCAAATGCAAAATATGCCCAGTGCCTAATTTATTTAATTTGAGGGTTTGGGATGGAACACATTGCGGAGTTAATCGGCTCTAGGCGCCTCTCAAGTTGATCGCATTACGTTGCCGGGTTTCTCAGCGAGACCAGGTTGCAAGGCGTGCATCAAACCTTGTTCCTTTTCCCTTTAAACGATATGAACGGACACTTTTCTGATTGCATGATTCTTGTTTTATTGGCTGTATAATTAGCCTAATTCGCAAATAAAAGATGTGCACATTTTTGTCAAGGACCCTATATTTAGCATTTCCCTTCTCAGAGCCCATTATTGGAGGGTTTTTCATGTACTCATTCAGGATTTCCATGTGCAGTGCAGTGTTTGTGTACTGCACAAGCTGTAGTATGGTTGATGGAAAGTTAAACACTTCTAAATTGAAATATAAGGGACAACAGGGTTATTGAGCATGATAATCTTTCTATTTCATTAAGTAAAGTGTGCATGTGTGTCTGTGTGTGTGTTTGGCACTAAGTAAGAGATGCATTAGATGGCTTTGCTGGATGGTCATTGGTCAATAGGTGAGTTTGGTAGTTGTTTTGACATTCAAGGTCAAACCTTTCCTCAGAGTAGGGAGGGAGGATTGTCTATCTGTGCGTATGTGACCTGAAAACTTTCCTCAACAAAGCTGCCTTCTGATCTTCAAGAAAAAAATTCCAGTACTCCAGATTGCACTCCCGGTGGCCACCCATTTACTTAACTCTTTTTTGGAATTATGAGATCCATCTTTTAGTTGTGACAGTTTTCTCAAGATCCTAGCATGTGGTCAAGTCCACTACACACACACCACACAACCCACTGCAGCTGTTAACAAAGAGCCCTCAATCAATCTGAGGAGGGGGGCATTGCAGAGCGTGGCTACTTACCCGTAAGGGTCTCAAGGCACTGGGGGAGGAGGGCTGCTAGATGTACTGGGTGGAGTACCATTCGAAGAGCCAGGTCTTGAGGTCCTTCCTAAATTAGGTCAGTGATGCTGATTGTCTGAGGTGCAGGGGCAGGGTGTTCCCAGGTCTTGGCAGCGAGGTAGGAGAACGATCTTCCTCCATTTCTGGTCTTGGTGATCCTGGGGATGGAGGCAAGGGCGAATTGGGAGGGTCGGAATTGTCTGGTGGTTATGCGAAAATTGAGTCGGTGGTTCAGGTATGCTGGTCATTCGTCGTGTTGGGCCTTGCAGGTATGAGTGGGGAGCTTGAAGGTGACTCGCTTGTTGACTGTGAGCCAGTGGAGTTGTCGGAGGCGATACATGATGTGGCTGCGGCGGGGGATGTCAAGGATCAGTCTTGACCTCCGTAGAGTGCGTTGACGTAGTCGAGTCTTTCCTGTGATGAGGGCGTGGGTGACCATTCCTTCTGGATTCTGTGGGGATCCTTCTGAATGTCTTTCGGAGCAGGCGAAGCGTGTGGAAGCAGGCTGAGGAAACTGCATTGATTTGGCAGCTCATTGTGAGAGAAGAGTCTAGTGTGATGCCAAGGTTGCAGGCGTGGTCCTTTGGGGTGGGGGTAGCGTCCAGCGTGGCTTGCCACCAGGAGTCATCCCAGGCTAATGTCGTGCGTCCCAGGTTGAGAACTTTGGTCTTGTCCGAGTTGAGCTTGAGGCAGCTGTCTTTCATCCATGTAGCAGTGGCCTTCATTCCATTGTGGAAGTTGGTTCTGGTGTTCGAGGGTTCATTGGTGAGTGAGAGGATCAGCCGGGTGTCGTCGGCTTAGGAGACGATGTTGAGTTTGTGGCTTCTGACGAAGGCTGCAATGGGGGCCATGTGGACGTTGAAGAGGGTGGGGCTCAGGAAGGAACCCTAGGATACTCCGCAGCTGATCTCAGTGGGTTCTGAGAGGAATGGGGTAGTCTGACTTACTGGGTCTGACCGGTGAGGAAGGAGTGGATTGAATCTAGAACCATGTTGTGGATGCCAGCGTCGTGGAGTCTGGTGATAGGGTGCGGTGGGAAACTGTGTTGAAGGCGGCCAAGAGGTCTAGTAGGTTGAGGGCTGTGGTCTCACACCTGTTGAGGAGGGAGCGGATGTCGTCTGTGGTGGCAAGGAGGGCAGTCTCTGTGCATTGGTTGCTTCAGAAGCCAAATTGGGAGGAGTCCAGGGCGTGGTTCATTTAGATGAACTCAGAGAACTGGGCGTTGATGGCCTTCTATATGACCTTGGCATGTGAGGGGAGGAGAGAGATTGGTCTGAAGTTCATGTGGTCCGACAGATCTGAGGATGGCTTCTTTAGCAGGGGGTTGATCTCAGCATGTTTCCAGTTGTTGGGGAAGGTGGCAGTTTCGATGGAGCAGTTGATGGTGCGGCAGAGCTGGGGGGCAATGGCGTCCAACCCTGACTCAAGAGTGAAGACCTGAAGAAACAATGCACTTTTATTCGTTTTATAGTTATAGTTTCCGCAAAATAATTCTAAAAAGTGAGAGATCTTATTGACAATGTGCCACACTTCTGCTTGAGTCTCTAATTTTTACTATAAAACCAATTGTCTAGTGGTGGTTGTGTTTAGATGGTGATGTTACTACATCTCAAATGCACATTTTAGTGAATGATTTTGCTAGTTTTCTCCTCACCGTAGGTTGGATGCAAAAATGATGGGCATCATTAAAAGTACTGTTATCAGTGCGCATGATTGTTTGGCTGGCCGTCTCAGGCCAGCCACACTGGCATGGGCACGGAAGCTCTCTCCAACCCAATTGCATTTCTGGTTTGAAGACAGCAAGCACAGGCTCCCAGTCTTCCTGGGAGTGCAAATCATCGGCGCTCAGGCCAGTCCTGTAGCTGCTCTCATGCATGAGAGCAGCTTCAGGATTGGCTGCAGTGGAGTCTGGGAGCCTTTGCCTGCAGTGGAACCACGAGAGGAGCGGAAGACAGCAATGCGATGGGCCGAGACTACGTTTTTTTTTTCCCCTCCCATTTTTTTATTGTTTGTCGTCTCCCCACCCGCACACCACTCTTCTTTGACATCAGCCGCTACTGATGTTGGAGTTCAACTCTAGTAATGTTTTCTCGGTTACCAGATGTCGGATACGATAGTCTCTTGGCTATCCGTCATTGCCATGTTTTAATTTAAGTTGATCATGGTTAGTCAGATCCCTCTCTGAATAGTAGTGTTTTGTACAATGTTCTAACCTGAAAATGATTTTATGTTAAATGTACACCTTATAGCACACAGTTCCTCTGTTGTGCACAGGGCTAATTTAATCCACGGCAAAGAAAGACTCAGGCAAAAAGGCAGTGAATGTCAGCAACCAGGCCAGATAATAACTCCAACCCAGTCCTTAATCTATTAAATACATACGCGCATGTGCTCAAAGTTTTTCCTAGGCGTCTGCTGTAATGGTGTCAAATGTTGGGAACAACATATGCCAAAGAAGCCTAATCTTTAATCAACTCTTGCCTTTCTCTTCCATCACACTACACTGCCTGTTTCCTTATCGCACTCTGAGTCCAGGTTCCCAAAATTGAGTCCTGCTGTTCACCATCACTGGCACAAATAAAGCATTGTAATACCACCATGTATCTTTTAGGTTCAATGCTCTTACAAGGAACAAAATGGGAGCAAAGGTAGTGTTAGTACATGAGTGTGGTGCAGAATGTTATTTAGCACAATATAAAACCACAGAAATAAAAAACAAAGGGCCAGATGTACAACCATTCTGTTTTGTGGGTCGCAAATTGCGATTTCTTGCTGCTCGCATAACGGAATGTGTTAATGTTTAGCGATTCCCAGTGAACCTAGCTCATCAATATTCATGAGGCAGGTCGCAATCTGCGACTCATTGGGAATGGCCAGCACTTACAGGGATGGTGGCCTGCTGGGTTCAGCAGACCACCATGTCTGTGGCTGCTTTTTAAATAAAGCAGTTTTCTTTTTCTAATGCAGTCCCTTTTCCTTAAAGGAAACCAGGATGCATTTAAAAAAGAAAATGAAACGTTTCTGTTTCCTTTTTAAGGGTTGGCAGTGGTCCATGGGACCACTGCCTACTCTTACATCTTTTATTCGCTGCCCAACAGAAAGGAAAAGGGTCCCCTGGGGATCCCTTACCGTTTGCGACTGGCTTACCACCCATTTTAAGTAAGTGGTAACTGCAATTGTTTTGCAACCGCATTTGCGGCCTCATCTCATAACAATCATACATACCAGTGCGACCTGCTATTATGAAGGGACACCCTTGGCACGCCCCTTCCTAATAACGACTCGCAAAGTCTATTATGAGAGCCGGTAATAGGTTACCGACTCGAAAAATAGGGTTTGTACATACCAATACCCTTTTAGTGTTCAGATATGGGCCTGATTTTCCTATGGCAACCGCTAAAAAAGGGTTGTACATCTGGCCCAAAGTTATGCATCTACCAATTGAAAAAGGCAAATCTACAGTTGGTGGAATCCAAATCCGTAACAGTTAGAGATTTATTTATTTATTTATTTATAAAGTTTTATATAGCGCACTCACCTTGATGTGTGAAACTTGTTTTATTTCCTTTATTGAAAGTGTGAAAAATTTCCAATTTTTGTAATGTGTCTTCATGCTTGTTTTGGATTCTAGGATGCACTTCATAATCAACACAAAAAGATGCAGTTATGAAAATTTCTGTAGAGGATCACCAACTTTTTAACTTCCACCATTGCTGGCAAAAGTCCAGAATAACTTCACAGATTCATATCAGGGTAGCTCTTAAAGAGTTTCTCGGCCATGAACTACAAAGGCAACTTACCCTTCATCTAGAAAGATACTTGAGTAGTCTTGGATCGAACTAAGCAAAGGTGTGAAGCAAATAAATGAATAAATACATAAATAAATAAATACATAAATAAATAAATACATATGGGCAAAGTTCTCCTGATAGCTTTGCACCACTTGGCGTCTATGGTGATGTCATCAGGTATGATAAGTACCAGCACATTTCATGTGGGGCTTAACTGTGAAGGAAGATGTAGGCTTGGTGGTTAATACAACGTGCTGGTCGTAGTTTCACTCCTGGCTTTGAGTTCCTTTAAGGTGGAGATTAACAACATGAAATAATGTTAGCATAATAATAAGGCAATTTATTTAGGTGAATGAGTGCGTCAATGGGATCATTTGCTTATCGCATGCTGGAAGCGCACGCTGAGCGCGTGCAAAGCCATTTTGTAATCCCATACCCTACAATTTCCAAAATTAGAGGGTTTACTAAACCCATTTTTGTTAATCGAAAAGCCTTTCTGGCTGGCAAAATGGGTTTTGTGACCCATTCTGAATTGGAATTAGGAGTGCGGGGGCAAAAGGAGGCATACTCTTCTAACTGACACATGCAGTGGTATTTATCTATGGTTTATGTGGCTATAATTGCATTTGCAAACCATTCATCAGTTACCAACACCTCAAAGGAAGTGGCAACTGATTTGCAAAGGGTAAGATGTACCGTACATGTTCTCCTTTGTGAATGCAGGAGGGCAATCTTGGGGGAAGCTTGCAGTGGTCCAGGGGTTCACTTCCTGCTGATGTATTCCCAAACAAGAAACATTTTTTAAAAGCTGCAACATTTTTCTTAAGGGGGAGGTTTGAAAAAAGCTTCTCATTTGGGAATACAAATGGTTTTCAGCTGATCCTTGCAGGCCACCATTCCTTTATTTGAAGCTAATCTTAGAGGGTTGAAAATAAAAAAAACTTCAAATTAATATTCATTAGGCAAGTCTTTTGGTGATACCAACCCTCTACCAACTAGTACATAAGTTGCATCGCAAAATGAGAGCGAGAGATATCTCAAAATATTGGTGTGCAATTTGCACCACTTTCTGCCACCTTTCGGGCCCAGAGTGAGAAAACGTCCCCTAGGGGCTGGGCATGTACTAATGGACACTGAGGCAGTGTCAAGGAATATTTTATGAGATTTCAGCTTCAGTTTTATGTATATATATATATTTATGAAGGTGTATCTAAGTGTGTGTTTATAAATATATACATACATACATATGTGTGTGTGTGTGTGTTTATATATGTGTATGTATATTTATATAAATATGGTCTAACCACTTTTGTCTTTTAACACCATCTAACAACTTGAGAAGATATTGTTTTGTCTGTTAACATTGTTTATATCTTTAAAACTTCATTTGCGTACAAATACCGTCGTGGTAGCACTAATTTGCACCTGATTCAAAAGAAGAGAACAATTAGCAAAGTGTGATTAACACATCACTAGTGTAAAACTCAAAATAGCCAGAGTTGTTTTTTCGTTTAGAATTGTGCAATTTTTCACAAACCAATGGTAAAACAAACAAACAAATACAGTGTAAAACTATAAATGTGGCTCTTCCATGATGGGTCTCTTTAATTTCCTTTTTCATAGTGGTCAATGGGGCTTTTGTTTCCTTTTGGTGTGATCTGAAAGGCAGTTTCATTGTAACCATCCAATTCATGTGAATGTGGACCTGAACAGCACTTATGCTCACCAGTATTTGATTCTATCCACCCGGAAGCAATTGCTTTTGATATTGACAAGAATGGCCAACTTTGTCCGGAGGTGGACAACAGGTTCTCTGGGTCAGCGGTGAGTGCAGGGGTTAAGAGCGAGAGATTATGGGAATGGCCAGTGTTCTATCCGTATAGACAACATGCCATACATTTAGGAACAAGATTTCTACATCATTTTCACGAAGGCACTGCAGTGAGGTGAAGGAGGGATAGCTAGCAGAATCCCTTGCAGAACTGGTGGATGAAGTTGGTATATCAGTGTTTAGCATGCTGAGCTGCTCATTTCAAAACTGTGGTTGATAGATAGCCATATCATGAATGATAATAAGACCAAGGAGAACATCACAGCCACCCATAAAAGTGTTGATCTAACTGTTTAGCTTGAGTATAAGGTATATATATATGCAGGGGCGGCCTTAGGCATGTGCAAGCTGTGCACCTGCACAGGGCCACCAAATCCCAGGGGCCACCACATCAATATATCCTCAATATAATAATCCTCTGAGGATGGATACATATTTGTGTTGCGGCCCCTGGCAGGGATTTGGTGGCCTCTGGCTCTATTCCACTTCCAAACACCCTGACCCCCCCCCCCCCTTCACTGGCCTCCGCGCTCCGTCCCGCCCGGACCCCCTCTTCCGGGGCCCCCTACCTACGCTCCCTGCCCAGGGCCACCATGAACCTAGAGCCGCCCCTGATATATGCATGACAGAACCATTGGGTGTCTCTCTCCTTGTAAATCTGAGGATGTTTTGGGTGTTAGAAATGCACTTTGGGGGATGCATACTGGTTGACTAGTCGAATACCACAAGGGCTTCCAGACCTTCTTGTCCTTCTAGATCTTTTGCACTTTAGTAATTCTGGTACTCCACAATCTGAAGAATTTCTATTTGTGGGCCTAAGCTGTTGGCATTAATTTAAGAGCAGGAGGCTTGTACCCACACCAAGAAAAACTGAGAAAACAGCAACAAAGATTGTGTTTTGGGTACAGAGGAAGCCCGTGGGTCTACAGAACAAAGATTCCAGAGTTGAAGTTTCAACACATCCTTGTGGCCCTCCCATTTGGTTGAAAAGTCGTCCATGTTTTCCACGTACCTGCAAAGATGCTTGAGCTGAGCAGCTCATGTACACCCCACAGGTCACATTTGAAGTTTTTCATGTCTTGTTACATTTAATGCTGTCCTAAGCAGTTCAGCTGTTTATTATTCCAAGATCAAATAAAGTCTACTTTAGACGAATGAAAGGTTGAGAGGACATGCCACAATTTAAATCTGTTATTTACAAGTTGGACACAGAGGTGTTTGATGGGTACATTAACCCATTAACCTATACCAACTGCAAAAATGAATAGTCACTGTGTTTTGAACCAGTGGACCACCTCACAAGTGACCTGGAGGCAAATGTCATAATCGCATTACAAGAATACAATTTATGCTATAATAATAATTCCAAATTTGTAAAGCACAAACTTATCACACCTAGGGGGATCCAGGTGCTGGGGGAAGTCAGGGAGATTAAGTGAGCGATTGCCCAGAATCACATGATGCTGAGCTGAGCTGCCGCGGGGGATCGAACCGTGAGCCCCACACGCTGGAGTCGGCTGATGCCACACCTCTGCTGTTTTTCGACCCGGAAGAGGGATCGGTGGACCATGAATCATTAGACAGCAGGCTCTCTTGATTTACTATGGCAACGTGCTGGTAGGAGTAAGTTATTGAAACCCTACTCAATTGAGAGCTATTGGATTCGGTGTAACCTACAGCCACAGCTACAGTTACTTTGGAAACAAAATAATTATAATAAAATAAAATATTTCTGCACAAGCAAACTTTCACAAACTAGAAATCTGAGCCCTGTTGGGACACCGTCATTGGCTAAACACGAGGTTTCTATCTACTCGACACTACATGATAGTGTTCTAGATCTTCTATTCTTTCTACAATATGCTGCTATACATGTTATTAGCAGTCCACTGGGCATCCCTATAATTTGTCCCCTGGGTGTTCTGTGACTTTTGTGGGTATTTGGAAAGGTCCTGAAGAAGATGGTTGTTCTATTCTCTTTATGCCACCAAAACGCACGTCAACCGAATGTTCATATACTGATGAACTTATGCAACACACTTGGTCGTGGAGATCTTGTAATCTTTATTAGAACATTGAAATGTTGGGAGCTCCATTGCAGACAATGGAGTGCTCCCTGCTTCTATGAGCCGGTAAAGGCCCGCAGAGCAACATTCCAATGTTCTACAAAGGCTTCTCGAAGCTCGAGGGGATTTATATCCCCTCGAGCTTCGAGAATCCTTTGTTTAATTTGTTAGAACATTCAGCCCTCTAGTGGCAGAATGTTCTAATAGCCTTATAGCCCTTCGTAGCAGGGCTATACCGGCAATTAAAGTCCCGCTGTCTCGTTAAAGTCCCTCGCCTTCGGCTCGGGCCTTTAACGATTCAGCGGGCCTTTAATAGCCGGTATAGCCCGCTACGGCGGTCTATAAGTTTTGTAGTTTGTGTCTTAGACATATGTAAATGTTTGTATTCTGGGGTTACTTGTTCAACAGAACATTGTATGTATTCCTGAAT
This sequence comes from Lissotriton vulgaris, assembly GCF_964263255.1. Classification (NCBI taxonomy): domain Eukaryota; kingdom Metazoa; phylum Chordata; class Amphibia; order Caudata; family Salamandridae; genus Lissotriton; species Lissotriton vulgaris. Next base: position 96,014,303 of record NC_141698.1, read on the forward strand.
CTATTGTGGGAGCACTGTTGATCTTTTTACATATAAAAAAGTTTTTTTTAACAAGAAAAAGAAAGAAATGAATTTACATTTGATACGAATATGGAAAACGTAAAAAGAAGTTAAATAAATAGTGATGATGAAATCTATTTTGCTAGTCTTGTTTATATGATTATACTTCTGTCAAGCCCATGCTGAACTTAGGTCTGTTATGATAAAAAAGAAATATAGGTCTTGAGGGAGCCTTTCATTGTATGATTTTCCACACTTCTGCTGTGACATTATCCCTATCTCCAATAAGAAAAAAGCCAACATTCTCTGTCCTGTTTCTCCCTAATTATCACCACAGCCTTGTGTGAGTGAACAGTGAAATGCAATATTACATTTGCTTGATGCACCATCCCTCCTCCTCTATGCTCCACCCCCAAAAATGGGCCTAACTGGCTTCTGAAAAGCACCTCTATGGCTGAGACAGAACCCAAAGGTCATGATCATTTTACTGTGACCCATTACTCTTCTCTAACTGTGTCAAATCAAGTACAAGTACTGTCTAGAGTGGGACATAGAAGTAGAAACAGGACTAACTGTTGAACCCAACAGGAAATCTAAGAATATGAGATTAATGGTTCCCTGGATTCATTTGCACTTGTGCATCGAGCGATTACATTATTGTCATGGAAAAAATATGTTGTTAACATCCAACCAAAACAGTAACAACAAAGGTCAATGTTTTGCGAATCATCAATTGTGTGTATTTGCACTTAATAATATAACTTAAATTGCAAACAATTAAAATAATTCAGATGGATCAGTGCTCTGTGATACACGCAGCAATATATATATATATATATATATATATATATATATATATATATATATATATATATATATTTATAGATAGATATCAACCAAGAACTCTCAACTATGGGGCAAAATGAGGAAGTACTAAAATTAAAAGAAGAAATGAATAAAAATCAAAAGGGAGAAAGAGAAAACAAGAGAACGCAAAACCTATAAATTCCACCGGGACCGCATGGATTATGAATGTGGCAGAATATTCACATTCGCCAAAAAATATAACAAACTCAAGGTCTCAAAATATGGAGAGGCACAGCAACCCCACAGGGAAAATCAATCGGCTCCAAATATATATCCAGATGGAGCCTCTAGTTCTGACTTCAGTTCGGCATTGGAGAGTGAGACTGAGATAGAATCTCGCCAACAAAAAATAAAACAAGTTCCAGATAAAAATCTCCCTAGAAGATTAACTGGATTTTTTTTTGCAGGAAACGCAGGGACACCCTGCGGCTGAGAAAGCCAACTAACAAAATGTCAGTAACAGAACAGTCAAACGCAGACAAAGGAGGCAGGAAAAACGAAAAAGAACAACCAAAACAGTTCTTGAAAAAAACAACAGAAACGCAATTGGAGACTCTAACTCAGACAAAATGTGACAAGAAACAAACTATTATCAATCTCATGACTGTAGACCTGAACAAAGCTGAACTCCAGTTACTACGACTCGGGTTATAATACTGCCCTGAGAGTTCCTTTGGATGCGCTGCAACCACATGCAACATATTCAAAAGTATTAGGAAACTTAAACTAAAAAAACACTTTCTCCAACAAAAACAAAATTACGACAAAATTGAAACAGAGACAAAACTTGACCAAGTAATTAGTCCTATAGAAACAAAGTTTCATGCAAATGATTCAACATTGGACGCTTTGTTGGAACTTGCCCAGGAAAGTAATAGGAGCAACTCCATCAGAGGCAACACTGATACAATGGTGATTCAAAAAAGACCCTCTACACCGTTCAAATCCCCCTCAACTTTCAACCCCATCACTGTCAGAGACTCTACAGAGGTGTACAATGAACAAGTTACATCCAGCCTCAGAAAACTAAATTACAAAACTTGTACCTCAACCAAACAGAAAAACAACAAAAGAGACATCCAATATTACAACCTTATGACCAAGCTTAAGAACAACAAGGATATCATTATCCGCAATTCGGATAAAGGGGGCAATTTAGTCCTCTGGAACAGAACAGATTATGTTGATGAAGCAATGAATCAGTTGAAAGACAAAGAATATTATCATCGAAGCGACCAACACACGCTAAAATCCATATACAACGATTTTAGAATGAAATTGGTAGCCTGGAAAAATGGGGGGTTACTGTCATTGGATGAATTTAAATTCCTAAAAAACGATAACCAGGTAACACCCATCATGTACTTCATACCTAAAGTACACAAAAACCCAACAAAACCACCTGGCAGGCCCATTATTTCGGCTCGAAATAGCCTTTTGGAAAAACCATCACAATACGTGGATTTTTTTCTACAAGACCTTGTGCAACAGTTACCATCGTACATCAGAGATACGGGGGACTTTTTGGCAAAAATACAAACTATTGACTGGCAAGATAACTATCTAATGATAACACTAGATGTTACATCCTTGTATTCATCGATTAAACATCAACATGGTCTCAGAGCAATTAGATACTACCTATCAAAGAGATCATGTGAATTTGAACTGCATAAGTGGAGTGGAGTGGTGTGGCTCACTGGTTAGAGGCGGCAGACCCGGAAGCAGAGAACGGCCCGGGACCAGGGTTCAATTCCCGACGCGGCAGGGTCGTGGACCAGGGTCAACGGACTTGATAATTCTCACCCCGGTGCCTACTCTAACCAGGGATCACACTCGGCAACTCTGGGCATTAAGCTTGCCTCATCTCTACAACGGCCCCCCACAGACGCCGGGGATGCCTGGTTTCACCTTGGAGATACCCAGAAGGGACCATCTCACAGGGAAAGCCAGGACGGGTTCCCCAGCGGTCTTCAGCGCCAGGACACCCCGAGATGGGGTAACAGTGCGCTTTACAAGTATCATCATTATAACACAATGCTACTTAATATGATTGATTTCATTTAAAAAAAAACTTTTTTTATGTTCCAAATTGTCATCTACCAACAGCAACAAGGGGTTAGTATGGGGGCCAGTTTCTCCCCCAGCTACGCCTGTTTACACACGGGTTGGTGGGAGGAGCTGGTCATACGCAAGCAATACTCAATGTATGTAAATAACAACATTATAACGTGGCTAAGGTTCATAGATGACCTTTTTATCATTTGTCACAGGGCACCCAAGATGAGGCATTGAAATTTAGCGAGGAATCGAATATCAATAATTTGAACCTAAACTTTACGGCCTCTATTAGCTCAGAAACTGTGAACTTTCTAGATGTTCAAGTGTATGTAAAAGAAGGCCAGATCCAAACCAAGTTGCATAGGAAAAGTACTGCGGGGAACTCAGTACTACATGCGAGCAGAGCTCACCCTCAACATCTCATTCAAAGCATCCCCTATGGGGAGATGCTGAGACTAAAGCGCATATGCAGTGAGGCTGAGGACCTAAGGGAGGCCCAACTAGCTAGTAAAAACAGATTTTTAGCTAGGGGATACTCCACCCAGTGCATAGATAAAGCCATTGTGAGAAGCAACAAGGTCAATCGGGACACTTTGCTAAATGAAAGGCCTAATTCAGCACTAACAGCAGACAAACAGACAGACACCTTTAGATTTATTCTGAGCTATAACAAACAGAGCAAGGCCGTCATAAAAATCATTGACAGAAATTGGCCTATAATTTTAGGAGATCCCATAATAGGCCATTTACTGCCCAGGAAAGCAGCTATTACATATAGCAGGGCTCCCTCTATGAGGGATTCATTAGTTCATAATGATCCCGGTACTAACACCAGCAATACTTGGTTAAGTCAACGCAAGGGATTTTTCAAATGTAGGTCCTGAAAGGCCTATACACATGGAGTCAATACTTCCAAATACAAAACACCATTTAGAGAAAGGGAACATCTTATCACAAAGGCGCTTACCTGCAAAACAGACCACGTGGTTTATGTGCTGGAGTGCCCTTGCAATCTAAAATATGTCAGCAGTACTATACTGCAGGGACATAAGAGGGTGCTCCAGCACATAAGGGCAATCAAAAACCAAGATCCGCTATACCCAGGAGCCCGCCATTTTGATGAGAAGCATAAATTAGACCCTCAATATTTACAGTACTTTCTAATTGATAGTTTACCTTTGCAAAAAAGAGGAGGGGATAGGGTAAAAGCGCTGAGACGATTAGAAACCAAATACATTCTAGAACTTGATTCCAGATCCCCTATGGGTCTCAACATTACTGAAGACCTATACACTGCCATCAATTTTGTGAAAAAAAAGTATTAAACTAATATCACAAAAAGAAAATATCAAAAAGTGAGCTGCTGATAACAGTATATCCTAAACATTAGTTTTTTAATTGACTGCCACCAATTTATTCTTCCATATAATTTTACACATGGTTTTATGGTTTTTTAAGGTAATAGGTATTTGTTTAGATGTAGTTTCATAGATAGAGAGGCACTTGGCATTTTTTTAGCAAATTTTGCACATATTTCTGTCTACAAAACTTAAATCTGCACTTTATTGTCCATAGTACTGTATCCATCTACTCATTATGCAACTTCCAGAAGATTGGAAAAACATTGGGCCAATAAGCATGATTCTAAGGGGGTCTTTTAGATACTACTGCATTTTATTGATTAATATTTTTTAATGTCGTTTTTTTTTAATGTGTTGGCCCCTTGTATCTATTCATTTATTTATTTATTTATCATGCGACTCTTGCACATATGTGTCATGCTCTGAAAATGTTTGGTTAGGTAAATCAGAGTATTTTAAGTAAGCAATGTTATGTACTAGTTAGTGAGGGAGGGAACCCTACCCCATGGTATTCATACCTGAACCTTTAACAAATGTGATAATCAAATTTATATAATGGAAGTACGAGAATGACTATACCCATGGAATATGAATTATTTCTGGTTTAAAACAACATTGTGTGCTATAATGTATGAGTACTTAAATAGCGGAGAGCAAAAATGTTCTGTAGACATAATTGCATTTTTACACAATATTTGGACACTTTATGTTGGGTGTGTATGACTTTAAAATAATAAAAAAAATGGCCTTTAAAACCGGAACCAGCACCATGTATCGCGTCATGTGATCAAGATCCCACGGGATCGAAAAGCGTCATGCTGATGGTGGACTGTGGATGAAAATAAATCTACTTTGCACCTACTCTGGTCCTGGTTCCTCTGTTTCCTGTGGCAATGTATGGTCTGATCGAAGGGACGAAGGGAGTACGCTAATGTATATATATATATATATATATATATATATATATATATATATATATATATATATATATGCATATAAAATGAAACCATGTATTATCCGATAATAATACACAAGACTCACATTCTTCAATTTAGATGTTTAATTTCAACGGTAACATGTTTCGACCTCGCAGACTTTTTGAAAAAGACCACAAAGTCGAAACGTGAAGTGATGTCATTTGAGATGTCATCAGTGATGTCATTGACCATGTCATGAGTGATGTAATATGTGTTGTCATAAGCAGTGCATTGTAGAGGCGTCAGTTATAGTTAACTCAGCTAACTATAATGTCTGAATTTCTCTGGTTGTGTACGAGTGAATTGTCAGCCTAACTTTAATGTCCCTATAACCTTTTGGTTTTTTTGTGAATTTGTAAGGTTTTTTAAAATTCTTTTTGCTAACTATAATGTTCCTGAAACCTTTGTTTTTTAGTGAATATAAATATAAAGCAAATCCTCTATTCTTGCATTTGTGGCTCTTTGCATGAGGCATTCTCAGTTTTTACAAAGTCAACGTTTCGACCCAAGTAAGTATGTGTCAAAGGATCTTCTTAGGGCATAACAAATGTTTGTCTAAAACAAAAGTGATATAACCTTTCTCTTAGGGGGACAGCAACAATTAGGTATGCAGGAAGATGACCCTTTTAATTCAAGAGATCAATATTCCAAATAATTATTCAGCTGCATTCTATACAAAGATTGCAGGGCAGGTCATCCCTGTCCAAGCATATGCTTGACATTTAGCCTAGTTATTACTGTCTGCACTGAATCTCACCATGTCTTTTACAGGACAATATGTTTGAAGTTCAATAACGTAATCACTGCATTTGAGTACGGATGCATCCCAGGGAATCATTGAGCTCATATTCTGGAAGTGGGGCCTAGGGTAGAGGTTGATTTGCAGTACTTGTCAGCTATCCGTTCCCTTCAATTTGAGTCAAGGGTAGGTTCTCATAGTTTCTTAATGGTGTTGCTAAATAGACCCTGTAGATACATTATCTCAAACGTTCTGCATCCAGCATATTTATATGGGCTCAGGTTTTTAAAAATCTACATATATCTGACCATGGTGCACTCTGGTGCTTGAGAGGATTCAAAAGGGGAAGATCAGGGAATGCTAGTAGTCCTCTGAATGATCCATATCCCTGCCCTCTCTACCCTGTTTTGTAGTTTCATTTTGTCTTCCCTCCCTTTTTCCCCCCTCTATTTATTCCCTTCTTTTCTTTTCTTCTCTCCTTCTATGGCTTATTTTCTCACTCCTTTCTATCTTTTCTCTTCCTTTCTTAAATTTTAGTAACATTTGGTATTGGTACATGTATCGCAAACAGCATTTGAATCTTACTATGGATTTATGCTTGACTTGCATTTCATTGAATTTGCTGCTATTTCTTTTTTGGTACTTAATTTATGCCAATAAAATAATTTTTGTGAGCGAAACAGTGCACCAGTCACTCAGAAGTGCTCAACAAAATCTTTAAAAAGGCATTGTGCCTGGAGGGTATAACAAATTAGACTCCCGGAATTGGGGGAAGCATTGCAGGCACAGGAGAGGTAATTGTGCCTGGCCAAGTGAGGGCTGGTGCTTCCCCTTGGTCTACAAAGGATGAAGAAATGTGTAGGGCCTAGAGGGGCTGCCTTCTGATTGACCCCTTCTTCAGGTCTCCTTCCCCTTTGTTCCCCTTGTGTTTGCTTTCTCCACTTCCACATTGCTCCACACTATTTTATAAAAAGCGTCAGCCTGAATGGCGAATAGGACTTCAGACCTAAGAATGCCAATTATGCACACCTGAGGCAAGGCTGCCTAACACACCGGCAAGCAGGGTTCTCATGCTTCTGTATTACATTTACAGCAAAGTTGGCAGTAATGCCCAACCATTTTCTCTCCCTTCTTCTCAACAACTTTATCATCCTGCTTGCCTCCCTAATGTATTCCTTTGAATTATTTGATGCCCTCCCTGCTCAGATACTCATAAAACACTCTCAACCTTCTCCTGCTCGTGAGGCTTGACGACCATCTATTCTTGGGCAAAAACACCATATTTGAGCTAATGACAATCAGACTGAATCCTAATCATCAACAACAGCCATGATCTGTGGAGTTGCTCTTTTTAGGTCTCAGCTGAAGCCAGCTTTAGCTGTCTGTTGGCCACACATATTGTTTACCATGTACAAGTAATGAGCTTTGGGAGAGCCCCTTGTTCATGATTGTCTAACATGGTTGCCTATATCACTTCCCTGCTCTTGATTTGATGGCTTTCCTTCCTGCTCTTATGTTTTTCCCGCCCAGGAGCATTTCCATCTTACATTGATCCGATGTTATGAGTGGTATCCTTCCAATGCATTTGAGAGGGACTTCTTTTTTCTTTTGTATGGAGCACTCCGGGGGAGTGCATATATTTATTTTCTCTTCCCCTGTTGTCCCAGCTCCTAATGCTCCCACACCTGCCCTGCTCTTCATCTTTATGGACTGCTTGCGCTTTCATCTCCCCTCTCACACACTCCTTGATGGGAAACATCCTTTACAACGCAACTTTTACCACACAGTATCTTTACAACGCAGGTTTTTCAACGCAAGTCATTACAACGAATTGCGCTGGTGTGGGCTCTAGGATAGGTAATAGTTTAATTTACTATCCAACACCTTCCCTACTACCCACGGGGACTGGAGTTGGAATAGTAAATTAAACTATTCACTATCCAGCACCCCCCAACGCAAGTCGTTGTAACGACTTGTGTTGAAAAACCTGCGTTGTAAAGGCATGCGTGGTAAAAGCATGCGTTGTAACAACGTACATCCCTCCTTGATGCTGTCACTGCACACTCCATCCTACACTGACATTTTTTAAATGTATTTTACTCCAGCCCGACCGGTAGAAATCAATCGCGGTCTGCTTTTTTCACACTTTGTACAAGTTGGTTGACATATTTTGTAAATTTTTGTTTACTGGTCTAACAATGCCATGAGCCATATTACATCCGTAAATTAAAAATGACTGCCTTAGTTATGAGGCATCAAAATGCAGGCCCGTGGCACAATGCATTGTGCACATTAGCAGCTACATGGGAATCGGGTTTCTTTATTAGAAATCCCATTCCAGAACTACCTGCTGTGCGTGAGTGTGCATTTTGGCGCATGTATGCAATTGCACTAGCAAAGCCAATAGGTGAGCATTTTAGAGCCGAGACCTATTGGCTTTGCTAATGCAGGTGTGTGGCACAATGGATTTGTGGACATTGGCAGCTATATAGGAATCGTTTTTCTTTAGTAGAAAACCAGTTCCACATTTGCCTGACATACAGGTGTGTGCATTTTTGCGCATACGTGAAATTGGAAAACAGCACTGAAATAGCTGGGCACTTTAGATGCGAGTCCTATTGGCTTTGCCAATGCTTTTTTGTTTATCCGATCAGCCTTCTCATAGTGCCAACACACACTACCCTGGTGGTGTACATAGTGCAGTTCAAATCGTGTAAATAAATGCATGAATGAATAATAAATAATACATTTGCACATACAGCCGGTTGTATTAATTCCCACTTTCCATAATGGAGGTTTGGAAGTGCTTATGCACGAAGAGCAGACGAAATTATGCATGTGGCCTGCATTGCCAACAGAATCATGGGCCTCATTTATGAGGCGGTGCGTCACTTTTACGCCGCCGGTGCGTCACTTTTTGTGACGCACCCTTGGCATAAAAAATGCGCCTTGTTGCGCCATATTTACAAAGTGACGCATCTTAGCAGATGCGTCACTTTGCAAACCCCCGCGCCACATTATACCTGCACCAGGTATAATGTATGCAAGGGGGGCGTATTGACGCAAGGAAGGGTCGTAGAAGTGACGCAGTGAAATCTATGAGATTTCACTGCGTCACTTTTAGGACGCCGTTGCGTCAAAATCTTGCGCCTGCCTCACAGCAGGCGTAAGACTGACGCAGGCCCTTTCACATGGGGCTTGCCCCATGTGAAAGGATGCATTGCTGGAGTTGCGTCACTTTTGTGACACATTCCAGCAATACGTCACTTTTGCGCTTACAGATACGTCAGAAATACTGACGTATCTGTAACTCCTTGCGACATGATGCGTCATACATTAAATATGACGCATCAGGAATGTCGCAAGGAGTGCGCATTGCTGCTTTCACGCAGGGATGCGTCATTTCTCATAAATGAGGCCCCATGTATTTAGAGTTGTAATGTAGCTCTAACTGTTCCCAATTCTGGTCAGTACTTCCACAGCCCACGAAGCTCGAATTATTTTCCTACAGCCATTTATTCATGTGTTACTGACACACTATAAGCGTTCAGAATTGTTTGTAATCACTTCCACCGTCCTTGACATCTCTGATTTTTTTCCACTTGTGAGTTGCCTTTTCCCCCGTGGATCTCAGAGTAAAAAGCGTTGCCGAATATCGACCCACTCGCCTGTCATCAGTTTCTCATTCAAGGCTGGCCTTCATTAGCTCTTGTTACAAACAGAATCTTTCCTGTCCGAGTCCCTCTCGTTCACGGTCCTTGACTGCAGTCGCCTCTGTGTTTTTCAAGGGGATGCAGGAGGGTCGATTTGCCTTGTTGCTTGCATGGGGCTTCCACTGACAGCCACTGCATTGTGTGGCGGAGCTCCAGGTCTTAAAGGAGCCAACTGAGGAATGATGACATCAGTGGCGGCTGGCAGGAAAAGGGGTGGTGAGGCTGAAAAATCCAAACTATTAAAAAAACACCTCTTCGGCCGACTGCGTCTCTCCTCCGCTTCGATGAGTTACGGAACGGAAGCAAGAAGCACACAGGCTCCCCTATGCCGATCACAAAACTGCAATACAGCGTTGTGATTGGTCTGAGTTCCGTGGTTCGGCACTCAGACGGGGACTATGAGCCTGTGCATGTTCCCCACCAGACTGTGCATTACAGCCTAGTGGGGAACATGCAAAGTGCACATGACTGTTTGGCTGGCTCAAGACTGCTGTCCGAACCGTCATGCGCAATTAGAGTGTGCCCACCACTCCTCCCCCTGCGACCCCAGCCCTTCCTCGCCCTAACCTAGCATTTGTGAATACATGCTTTGATTTGTTTCTACAGAACTCTGCTGCCCTTTTAGTTCTAACCTGTGATTTATAAAGCTTTCTAATATAAATGAAAAGGTACATGTAAAACATTTTTAAAAAAAAATGAAAATTATAACATTGTTTTTATCATTTTATTTTTCCTTTTTTCACTGCTCTGAGAGGAGTGGGGCAACGCCCTCCGCCTTAGTGGAAGAGCCGCCCCTGTTTGACTCAATACATTTGAAAACCCAAACAGGCATCAACAAACAAAGCAACATTCAAGGATGCCTATTGTTGGTGATTGTTAGAGATGAAGGATTGGCTAAAACACTTCTTTTTAAGGGGCCACATTGGAAGTCCCCTTAAGATATATGCACTTTGCAAATAATTGCAAGACTGATAAGCGATTACACTGAGTATATCTTTTCGATGTAAAACTTGCAGAATTTACATTCTTGTGAAATTAAACCCTTAAAAATTTCTCACATTTCAGATCGAAGTCTACCAGACCACACAGCTGTCTGGTTTGCTGAAGACCTCTTGGGGACAATTGGGAAGTTTCCCTGGAAATGCATTCCGCCCATTGCTTACCATTGGCTCTTGGGTTTGTAATTCACATTTGCTTGCTTTCTATTTGCTGGCTCTATTTGCTTTAGTCTGTCCATCTTGAGTTTATCCCTTCCCTTGCCAAAATCCTATTTATTCTATTCTTCCACTAGTTCTGGATTTCTGTAAACAGGCATTTAATTCCTGTTTTTTATCTTGTTACATTTGCTGTGCATTTGAAGACAAAGGTTGAATGTCAGGCTCTGTCTGTGGGTGAGCATAGTGTTTACTTTTCTTTCTCTGACTTCAAAGTGAGAGGATTTGTGTGACAATCATGCTGGCTACTTGGGGAGTGCTTGAGGAAGGCTGTAGGATGATATTTTCCTTTTTCGCACTCAACGAAAGTTAAATGTCTGTAAATGAACGGTGTGGATATTTCAGAATATATCACAATCAGGAAAGCACACATGAAGCACATTTTTTGGTAATTCTGAAGTGTGGTGGAATCAAATATTTTTCAACACAATCAAATCAAAACAATACACTAGGTGATGACATTTCCGCACATTATCATTTGTGCGCAGTATACTTTTATCAATAAAACTGTATGTTTGTGCAAATGTAATGGTCATTTCAACTGAAGATATGTTGTTTGTAATGGCAGTGTTCTACCACACCATGCATATTCCACTCTACGCCACTCCACTCTACTCTGCACGACTCCACACTAAGCCACTCCACCTCATGCCAGTCCACACTGCGTCATTCCACTCTACTCTGTACCACTCTACTCTACGCCACTTTGCTCTATGCCTCTTTACTCTACACCACTCTACTCTATGCCAATGCACTCTACTCCACACTACTCTACTATGAACCACTACACTTTTTGCCACTGCATTCTACACCACTGCACTCTGTGCCACTTCATTCTATGCTACTCTACTCTGCAACAATGTACTCCATGCCACTGCACTCCATGCTAAATACACTCTACTCTGTACCATGCCACTCTACGCCAGAGCACTCTATGCCAATCCATTCTATGACACTCTAAACTGCTCTACACTCTATGCCACTCTAGTCTATGCCTCTGCACTCGATATCATTGCACTCAGCTCCATCCACTCGGCGCCACCCCACTCTGCGCCACTCCACTCCACTCTGCACCACTGCACTCTAGTTTGTCCCACTCCACTCTACTCTGTACCACTACACTGTACGCCAATTCACTCTACACCACTTTACTCAAAACAAATGCTCCCTACGCCACTGCACTCTATGCCAATGTACTCCGCACCACTGCACGCTACACCACTATACTTTCAAGACTTTACACCACTGCACTCTGTGCCATTGTACTCTATATCACTGTACTCTATGCCACTCTATGGCATTACACTCCACACCAGTGCACTCTATGCCACTCTACTATACACCACTGCACTCTAAAACAGTCTACTATGCATTTACTGCCTCTGATCTCTATGAAACTGCACTCTACGCATCTGCCCTCTACGCTACTCTACTTTAAACCACTGCATTCTATGCCAATGCACTAAACAGCACTTTACTCAACACCAATGCACTCCAAGCCAACTACGTTGCGCCACTGCACTCTATGCCACTATACTCTACTCAGCAACACTCTACGCCACTGCATGCTAAATCACTCTATTCTATTCTGCACCACTGCTCACTACACCACTGCTCACTGCACCATTCTACTGTGTACCACTATACTCTACACCACTGCACTCCAAGGCACTCTACACCAATGCCCTCTTTATCACTGCACTTTATGCCACTCTACACCATTGCACTTCACGTCACTACACTCTATGCCAATCTGTTCTATTCTGCACTACTATACTCTGTGCCACTGCTCTGCACCATTATATTTTTCTGTATCACTCTACACTGCACCAATCTACGCAAATCCACTCCATGCCAGTGCACTCTATGCCATTCTACTGTATACCACTGCACTATATGACTGTCTGCACTCACTTTCTCTGAACTCTTCTGTCACTGCACTCTATGCTGTGCCACTCTACTCTACGCAATTGCCCTCTATGCCACTCTATTCTAAACCACTGCACTTTACGTCAATGCACTAAACAGCATGTTACTCAAAAACAATGCACTCTAAGCCAACTTCTCTGCAACATTGCACTCTACACCACTATTCTCTACTCTGCAACACTCTATGTCACTGAAATCTACGCTACTGCATGCTAAGTCACTCTATTCTACTCTGCACCACTGTACTTTTTGCCACTGCTCTTTACACAATTCTACTTTGCACCACTCTACTCTGCACCACTCTACATCACTGCACTCTAAGCCATTGAACTCAACACCACTCTACTCTGCACTACTGCACTCTAAGACACTGCACGCTACACCACTGCACCCTACGCCACTCTACACCATATCACTGCACTCTACACCACTTTATTCTTCTCCACTCCACAGTACTCTATTCCACTGCACTCTACGCCACTGCACTCTACGCCACTCTACTCTGCAAGACTGTACTCTCTGCCACTGAACTCAATGCCACTCTACTCTGCACCAGTGCACTCTATTTCACTGCACGCCATGCCACTCTACATCTTGGCAGTCTACGTCACTGCACTCTATGCCACTTTATTCTACTGTGCACCACTGTACTCTATGCCACTGCTCTGCACCACTCCACTCTGGACTAGTCTACTCTATACCACTGCACTGTAAACCAATGCACCCTTCACTTCACCAGTCAACTTTATACCACTCCACTGCATTCTATGCCAATGCACTCTATGCCACTACACTCTGTATCACTCCATGCCACTCAATTATATACTGCAACACTGCTCTGCACTCCACTGCACTCTACACTTCTCTACTCTACACCACTGCACTCTATGCCACTCTACACTACATCTCTGCACTCTACCCTGAACCACCACACTACACCACTTCACTCTACTCTGAAACAATCAACACTATGCCACTGCACTCTACGCCACTGCATTCCACTCTGTACCACATTACTATATACCACTACAATTTATTTTGAGCAGCCCACACAACATGTGGCACACCACAAAGGTCAGCTTTCTCCAATTTGCTGTTAAGTTCTTGAGCAATATGGCCTGTGCCTTTTGAATATATCTCTGCAGGCACTAACTCCTCATTGGCAATCATTCCACTTGCAATAATTGAATATTCAGTATTCACTGAAGCATAAGCAATGTTTTGGTGAGTTAACATCTCCATGTTCATCTTGTTTGATGTTGATGACCAGAATGTATCAAACTGCACAGGTAAAGATGTTGAATTGTTGATGCAAGCAAGGGCAATTGTTCCACTTATAAACATTTGTCTGATTCTCTCACATTCTTTGACAGATAGTTCAAGTTAACAAAGACAATGTGCAGTTCTTGCAAGGTGCACATTGACTTTAATATCTGTAGAATAGTCTGAACGACCTCTCCAAAGTTTTCATGAATACAATCTTGACCATTCGCAATTTGACATATAGTTCACAGCAACAGAAGTTTTCAATGAGGACATCTTTTCGAATTGAAATTCTTCAGGTGAAAGTTTTTTTCGAGTTCTTGTTCGAGATTTATGCTTCACTGGTTTGGTTGCAGCATCTCCATCAAATAATGCGTTTGTTGGAAGAAGATCATGTGAAAGAAAGTCTTGATAACTTCACCCCTTTCTTTTGCTACACCCATCTCTCTGGGGCCGATTCACAGAACAAATCTGAGACAAAAGCCCTAAACTTACTACTTTTGGTTTCACAGAAGGCATTTAGTAGAAGTAAAGTTAGTATTTTGTCTCAAGTTAGTATTTTGTCTTAAGTTGGTATTTTGTCTTAAATCAGTATTTTGTCTTAAATTAGGATTTCGTCTTAAGTTAGTATTTTGTCTTAAGTTAGGACTTTGTCTTAAATTAGGACTTTGTCTTAAGTTATTATTTTGTCTTAAGTTATTATTTTGTCTTAAATTAGTATTTTGTCTTAAGTTAGGATTTTGTCTTAAGTTAGGATTTTGCCTGAAAACCAAAACCCTAATTTATGAGAAAATCCTAATTTAAGACACAATCCTAACTTAAGACAAACTCCTAAACCACAGATAAACACATTGAAGATCCTCTGTTTTCGGATCAGTTGTTGGAGGTAGACGCAGGGTAAATATCGTTCTTCTAAGTGGATGGGCATTGGGTTTGGTTGTCGCCCCTTTCTCAGAAGACTCCGATTCTTGTTGTGATTCACTGGCTTCTAATTTTTTCCAGTCTTATTTCCATTGTATATGACTTGTAGCACATGTTGTTACAGTGATAAAATATTTGCTCCTCTTCATCCATTAGTTTCAATCTTTTGTGACTTCGTCTTGCTGTATTTCCTAAGCATCTCAAATTCTCTTCTGTCCAGCCGCAGTTGATGTTAGCTTTTCTTTTGGATTAGTTTGGCATATGACACATTTTTCTTTGTTGAAGGAGTCCTCAGATTATGTAGTTAGCAACACTCTGTCAGGAGGCAAAGATCCTCTGCTACCACCTGCTTTGCTCATGTTTATGAATTTAAATCAACAGAAAACCTGAAACGAAAACAATATTAAAATAAATGACCAATATGATGGCTAAAACACATCATTATAGAGCCGTCAGTTTGGAAAATGGTGGAAGGGTTGCTCTGAAGAGTTATTTTCTGTCTCTATAAGACTACTTGCCCCCTTGACACCCGAAATGAAGTATATAGATCTCATGGTTCCTGAAATATCACATCATCATTACAAAACATCTGCCATTTTTTAAAATGTCATCCAGAAAAATTCGTTCTTGATTAGCAATGTCTACCCAAGCTAAATTACTTCTCTAATGATACAAAAACACAAATCAAAAATGAACATCTCTGAACAACAATTTTTTTACAGAGGTATATGAAGGCATCAGGACAATGCCGAATGTTCAGGATTGCCACTAACTATGTAAAAGTTTTTCATGTAAATTATGTAAGTGTACTCCATGTTAGTATGGACCTGGCCCCTTTGGTCCTATTTTTTATTTATTTTTTGTCCTCATTACACCATGGCTACTGCTTTCTAGACCGGTTGTTAACGCCCTCGATCCGTCTGTGGTCCATGCAGATTTGGACAGTACCTTCCACAGCACCGATCTACCCACAGTGGGGGGGGGGCTAATACCTCAAACCGCCCCAATCCATGGATGGATGTAATCATTGGACTAGTTTTCCATATCCATGACCCATCTAAATATCTATCAACATGACCATTTCAGAAAATCCTCTCACACTTCTGCAGACCTTCGTGGGGTCCCCTTAGTATCTAACCTGCATTTCCATTTAACCACATTGAGCCAGGAGACTGGATTCGGAGGTAGGGGTTCCAGACGATGTTTACACCCTTTTGGTCCTATGTCAGACTTTATAAAACAGAGCCAGAATAGAAAGAAAAGAAAGAAAAACTGATTGTGGTCACAGTGTGTCAGAGGGTAGGCACACTGACTGACTGACTCATTGACAGTTTATTAACTCTCCTCCCCAGCTATAGATTATTGTCTCCAGGTGCCGTCATGATGTGTGTATGTATTTCAGATCACCCTATGACCGAAATGCACTGTCTTAGACTTTCATTTCACTAACCTGTTCATTCCTGGAGTTGCAGTTTTTGTTTTGCTTCAGTGAGAGGAAAAGCTTTAACACATCTGGTAATGCTGGCTCGTGAAAGGAAAGCCAGTTGCTGGAAACAATGGGCCCAACATAAAGTTTGGTTTTGGCGGCTTCTCCTCAGTGGAGAACATGCTGACAGAATTACCTCTAATGTACTATAGGTATGGCAGAGGATGATCCAATCATCGAAGAACATCTTCCAATGTAAGAATTAGCATGCCCTCCACAAATGAAGCATCTTTCATTACCAGCCAAGCAAAATAAGGCCACCATGTCCTGCTGAAATGGAAGAATTGGATATCATATTCTTGGTTGTGTTGTACTGTACTTACATTTATAAAACACTACTAGCAGACTCATCTCCTT
The DNA here is from genome assembly GCF_964263255.1 of Lissotriton vulgaris. Classification (NCBI taxonomy): domain Eukaryota; kingdom Metazoa; phylum Chordata; class Amphibia; order Caudata; family Salamandridae; genus Lissotriton; species Lissotriton vulgaris. The sequence continues at coordinate 96,031,191 of NC_141698.1, forward strand.
GTGCTTGGCTTGAAGGATATTTGTTCATAGTATAGCCCATGTTAGAGAGATTTTGTGTTGTATATGATGACCATGGTTGAACTTATATTGTTTAGTGCTTAGTGAGAAGTGGAAGGAAAAGCAAGTGGGAGATATTGAAAACATAAGCTCATAAGGCGATGTTGGGTTTGTTTAAAAGGCTGGGTGAATGCACTGCGAGCAATGTGGAATGAGTTTTGGTGTTGGTCCTAAAATGCAGAAGAGATTAAACCGTGTGGCTGAAAATATGCAACTGCAATTATGTGTCGAGTGAGGCACAGTAGTGTGAGAGTTAGCCGTGCATGTGTTCATACCTACCATCTTTGATTGACATTGGTTCTAGTTCTAAGATGGGTATAATCCTCAGTTCTGTGCCCGCAACGCCCTCCTTGAGGATGACAGTTTTGCCTCCAGGTTGGTGGAATGGTGGGTCACTTCACTATCTCTGAAAGGCACCACAAAGTAATGGGCACAAGATATGAAATGTATCTGCATTCCTGTGCTGTTCAGCAAAACCCTGCTGCAGAAGAGCTGCAGAGGGAAAACATAATTTACCACACAGTCTTAACAACGACCAGCCTTTACAATGAGGTTGGTACCCCGCATGCAACGTTATCATGCGTTATTTTAGCATGCAGGTTATTACAACGACTTGCTGTTGGGGACACGTTGTTGGACTGGTGTTGGACTTTCCCTACTGTTGCATGGACTGGAGTTGGAATAGTAATTTATACTTTTCCAAATTCCACTGCCCCCTAAAGCAAGTCATTGTAACAACTTGCGTGCTAATGTAATGCGTGGTAACGTCTCCCGTGGGGTACTGACTGCGTGGTAAAGGTGTGCAGGGTAAAAGCCTGTAGGGTTCCGTCATACATCTGCTGCAGAGATGATCCTTTCTCCTCGCCTGACAGAGCCTACACCTTCAAGCAATGAATCATGGATGAAACCCAAAAAGCCATAAACATGTCTTCGATCACAGGCTCTGTAAAGAGAGAACATGGCCAGGCAGTTCTGTTCAAGTGTAGTTGGAGTGATCTGCATGTGGTTTAGTTGGCCCTTTCTCCTAGGGACAGAGCACGTAGCAAGTCACATTTTGAAGCTCAGAGAGCACAATTGACAGCTAAAACCATGGAAAATGTTTCAATATGTTCCTTGTATTGCCCTAAGTGTGCACACACAGTGAGCGTTTCAGACCCTACCCAGGTAGGGCTTTGGCAGTTTTCCCAAAGGAATTGCTTTTTTGCAAATAGAGCAAACAAATCATTGTAGATCAAACTTTTGAAAATGTTTCAATTCATAAGCCATGGGCTTTCCATAAGGTTCAAAAGAGAAACTTTAAAAAAAAACTCAACACCTCAGATTCTGTCACAAAATCCAGGAGCGTTATTACTTTGCAGTGGTAAACCATGCATGCGCCCATACGAAAGCTGTGTGCATCTCCAGTGCAGCCCCTTTGCAGTTGGATCAGCTACCCCTAACTCAGGCAATTGTCCTCAACCTACCAATTGATTTTTCTATGACCCGTGTGAGCAGTCTGGTCCCATCAGAAGGTATATGCCAAGTATCGTTCAGTTGCATGAATTCCCATCAACGATTTGTAGGTCTTGTTGCAGACATATCTGTCTTAATGAGCTCATGTCATCAATTCTTTCAAAAGTCAGCAAAGAGTAGCACAGGAAGAGAGCCGACTTTGGGTCAGCCTCATTCCTCCATTGACTTTCGTGTTTTTTGTAGTTTGTCATTAATTTAATGGGTTGAACATCAAGGCGATGGCCTTTTGTTGGCGCTTACGTTGTCCCTTTTGAGCTTCCATTAGGTTTGTGATAGGACACCTGTTTGCCCTTTCTAGGCCTGGTATTAGCCATGACCTTTAGATTCTTCATAAATTATGGATTAATTATGCATACTTATATGGGCCTTCAGTCAGCCCTCTTCATCCAATGTTTTGTTGCTTTCTCATTCGAAACCAGCCTTTGGCTAAGGTCACTGTGAGTGACGGAACTCAGCTCTTTCACAAAAAGCACATCTGCACACAGAGTAGTTCCCTTCTGTGCCAGGTACAACTTAGGCAATGTGTGCTTTTTGAGACAATTTTTCTTTTTATTTGGGTCAATGTTTTTTTAAGTATTGGTGCAGGCCTAGCAGCTCATGCAGTGATAACAGTTTACAAAACGGATGACAAAACAAAACAAGCATTGACAAAACAAGTCCCACAGATCCACATGATCAGAACCAGAGGAAGATCCTTCACATACCTCACCGCCAAGACCTGGAACACCCTGCCCCTCCACCTCAGGCAATCCACGTTGTTGACCAAATTCAGGATGGACCTCAAGGCCTGGCTCTTCGACTGAACCTCCACACCCAGACAGATCAGTTGCCTCCCCCCTCCCCCTCAGCGCCTTGAGACCCTCACGGGTGAGTAGCCGCGCTATATAAACTCCTGATTGATTGATTGAAAGCGAAAAGGCTGGCAGTCAATGGCAGAACTATTGATTTTCCCAAGACCTGTTTTAGGCTTTGGCTGAGTCATGACTATTGCTTGCAACTGATAGCTGATGTGTGTTCTTTGGTGTATTTAATTTACTGTCACACTCACAGTTTAGCTGCTGATGTATGGCTTTTTGTTTGGTACGCTTAATGCCCCATCAATGTCTTAGTTTGCAATAAAGACAGTGCTATTCATTAATTGTCCTTGGTAATTGATTTGTATTATTTTGCTGTCATGATAACATACTGGATTTATGTTTTTTTCTTTTTGAAGTAAAGATGTGCATACAAAGGCTTTCTTAAAGATGCTGCAAAATCACTAGCATTTCTCAAGAGTTTGTGCTATGCTATTTTTTTTGTCTTTTAATATCATTATTTACAATGCAAACTTCACCTTCTGACTCCTTTTCATAAATCTCTTCTTCAAGTCTGAAGCTTACCTTTTCTAATGCAACCTGTGCAGCAAAGGGGCACTATTCCCAGCCTCCATTTTGTTGTAGATCAAGACATTGCATGTTTATGTTGAAATCCTATAAATTGTTACAGCTCCCCACGGTAAGAATAGCACATCCATTTAAACAGAAATCCACTCTACACACTGGGTCTGAGCCAAAAATTGACAGCTTTTTGTTTTTTCTCTCTCTGGTTTTTGCATCCGTAATGCAATTTGTGATTACCGAGAAAATAAACTGCTAGTTCATTTAGACCTGGAACAATGAAAACATTTAATAATAACAGTAATCCTTTATTACTGCCAAATGAGTTAACCGTGCCGTATGCAGACTGCCTCATTATGCTCGTAATGTAAGTGCTTCAGAGTTAATGAGTTTTAATCTTTGGTTTCTTAGTGAAGAATTCCGTGCACTTTTCTTACACTGAATTATACATACATTGTCCTAGTGGCTGGACCCTGAACCACAATTTTTGTTTGTGGGTTTAGGTGAGTTTAACAAGAGAAGTTCGCTGGCACACAATGCACAATTTTTACTCCTTGCACCTGTGAGTCTTTCTTCCTTTCTCTGCAAGCATTATCTGAGCAACAAGAAAAATAACAAATTGTCATGTTGGTTTTCATCCTTCACAAACAAGAAGGCCTTTTACAGACATTTGTTGCAAACTGGCACTCTCTTGTGGCATCTAGTGGAAGTGCAATAAGGCAGCTGCCTACAGTATCCTTAAAATAGAGGGTTCTGCTGAATGGGCAAAAAAAGCAAATGCAAAAACCACAGGCAAAAAAAGCAACAACAATGAAACAATTCTGCAGTATACAAAACACTTTGGGCATATGTACAAGGAAATGGCGCTGCAGCAAATTTTGCAGCTCTATGCTGCGTCTTTTAAAGAACGCAGGGATGCACCGAATTTACAAGAATACGGCACACCAGTTTTCTCTTTTGCTAGCGCTAAAAATAGTTTCCTAGTGCCAACAAAGACATACTTGCGCCATAGTGCAGGGGTGCCTGCGTTGCAATAATGGTGATTTGCTACTTCTATGTGGGCTGCATTCTGCAGAGCTCATAGTGGTAGCAAATCGCCATTATTTCATGATTGTTTTAGTGCAGGAAGGGACACCTTCCTGCACAAAAACAATACATAATTGTGTTTTGCTCTTTCTATGTGTGCTGCATTCTGCAGCACACATATAAAAAACATAAACAAGGAAAAATAAAAGTATTTCTCCTCGTTACGCCAATTTTTTGGCCACTGCATCGGATTTATAGATCCTTCTAAATCTGGGGCAGTGTCAAAAAGCAGTGGGTGTTGTGGTGAAATGCCCACAGCAACACCAATTGCACGCCCCTTTCAACACAGAAAACTGCATGAAAGGGTGCCATATTTACAAAACGAAGTTAAGCCATGCAAAGTAGCTTAACGCCGCTTTGTAAATATGGTACAGGGCATTGCGCCACCGGAAAGTTGGAACAAGTGACGTTCTGGTAGCGTATCCCCTTGTAAATATGCCACTCAGGGCCTCATTTATGAGGTTGTGCGTCACTTTAACGCCGCCGGTGCGTCACTTTTTGTGACGCACCAGTGGCGTAAAAAAGGTGCCTTGTTGCGCCATATTTACAAAGTGAGGCATCTAGGTAGATGCGTCACTTTGTAAACCTCTGCGCCACATTATACCTGCACCAGGTATAATGTATGCAAGGGGGGGCGTTTTGACGCAAGAAAGGGTCATGGAAGTGACGCAGTGAAATCTATGAGATTTCACTGAGCCACTTCTAGGACTCAAATGTGTCAAAATCTTACGCCTGCCTCACTGCAGGCGTAAGACTGACGCAGGCCCTTTCACATGGGGCTTGCCCCATGTGAAAGGACACATTGCTGGAGTTGCGTCACTTTTGTGGCACACTCCAGCAATGCGTCACTTTTGCGCTATACAGATACGTCAGAAATACTGACGTATCTGTAACTCCTTGCACAATGATGCGTCATACTGTAAATATGACGCATCATTGGTGTCGCAAGGAGGGCGCAATGAAAAGTGACGCATCGCTGTTTTCACGCAGCGATGCGTCACTTTTCATAAATGAGGCCCTCAGAGAGGTGCAGGCAAACAAGCCTTTTGAGTTTCTACTTGGTTTATGTTCATGCGAGCATTTTTTCGAATTCATACCATTGATCACTGCATGCTTGTTACCCCATCTTCTGTTCCCTTAAAGGTTTTATTTATTTATTTATGTGGCTCACTGGTTAGAGGAGGCAGACCTGGAGGCAGAGGTCAGACCTGGGACCAGGGTTCAATTCCCGACGCGGCAGGGTCTGAGCCCAAAGTGTCCACGGACTCGATAATTCTCACTTCGGTGCCTACTCAAATCACGGGTTCACACTCTGCAACTCTGGGCAATAGCTTGCTTAATCTCCACTACGGCCCCCCCCCCCCCCCCGCGGCAGGATGCCTGGCTTTCACCTTGGGGATGCCCAGTAGGAGTTATCTCACAGGGAAAAGCAAGGACGGGTTCCCAAAGCAAGCGCCTTGAGACCTTTCGGTGAAAAGGCGCTATATAAGAACCTTTGACATTGACATTGACATTTATTTATACCATGCATTATGCAGTGCGTGTGGAAGATCTGCATGTTCCCTCCAATCCTGACTCATGCTCCACTTCTCAGGGCAGTTGCTCCACTCACAATCATTCCTTTCCTGCAGACATTTCTCCTATGTTACAGGATGACCCTCCTGCTCGACCGAGTGAGACGGCTCTTTAGATCATTGGTGCAGCAAAGGTGCCACGGGCCTAAGTGAATGTAAAGAAAGTGCCCCCGAGCTTGATTAATAAAGCTGCTATATTTGGGGTGAAGTGGACCTCTCACACCTGGGTCTCTGTGCCACTGTACCTGCGGCACTTTTAATAGGTACACCCACCTCTTTTCTGTCTTTTCCATCATACTCAATACTCCCTAGAGTAGAGAAGATAAGGTTTTTGTGTATGTTAATTTTACACCCAGAAAAAATGTAACTCATTCATGAGAATGAGCATATTTGTGGTCCACTATTTAGAAGGCGGTGATGGATACAACAGAGACACTAAGGATCTGCAATACAAAGTATGTGAACACTCCCTGTGTATTTATTTGTTTTAAAAGTTTGATATAGCGCGAATATGACCCCTGAGGGTATCAGAGCACTTTACAAATGATCAAGGATAAGAGACACATAGAACCAACAGTGGAATAATAGATTTCAATATAGGATGTGGCAACATGACAATTGAGCAAGGCCAGACTGGCCTTTTATTCCACTGGGCATTTCCCCGGTGGGCTAGAGGTCATGGAGGTCAGTTTGAAACCCAAGGACCATTCCTGGTGCCTCTTTCACTTTCCCCAGCTCTCCAGTGTTAATTGCAGCAGGCACTGGGAGGCTTCAAGAGAGAGAGAAAGAGAGAAAGCGATGCGGAAGATAGATTAAAGCAATCAGAGAGGCAGAGGAGAGAGAGAATAAACGGATGGAAAGACAGATAGTGGGATGAGGTGAAGGGAAACCGGCTGATTGAAACATTTTTTTCATGGCTGCTTTTTGGCTCTCATACCTAAAACCCTAATGAAATGGCATAACTGATGGAAGTAGTGCATTAAACTGCACCAGTCTGTGAAGGTTTTGCAACATACATGATGTCAGTGCGGGTCCCAGAAAGAAAGTTTAGAAGATCACTAGAGAAAATGACCTCCATCTTTAAATTTGGGTAGGTTGTCGTCATAGCTGGTGAACGCTAAACAAATAAAAATATTTCTGAATAAGGGTGAGTCTGTCTCGAAAAAGTTGGTGTGGCAGTTCTTGGGTCCTTGGGAGCCTGAGTCAATGGCTACCCCTGTCTAGGAGCTATTTACTTCCATGGCGGGCACCCATTTTAGATGCTGCTAAAACTATACTCAATCAAAGGGGTCCACTGATGGGTCCAGGCGGGGAAAAAAGTATATCACCTTGTGTAGCATCGGTCCTTTCTTAAAATCAAAGAGTTATTTTGCCTGTGCCTCACTGCAGACACATCATTAAACAATCTGGGGCATATTTATGAGCCCATTGCGCCATCGGATCGTCACTTTTTTGGGCGCTCCAGCAGCGCACATTTTGAAGCCATATCTATGAGTCCAGGCAGAGCCACTTTGCGTGGCTTCGAATGGCCTCATAGATATGGAGTAAGGCAAGGCAGCGCAAGTCGCTGCTTTGCCTTACTCTGCATGAAAGAGGCTTCCATGGGCGTTGCGGTGGGTGTTCCCAGGCAACACCCATGGATTTTTTCGCTTCCCCAAATGTACAAGATCATGTAAACCTGGGAATGTGCCAAGACCTTACGCCTCCCAAGGTGAGACGTAACAAGGAAAAAAAACGAGGAGAAAAATTGGGAGAGGATGTGGCGTAATGGCTAGGACATTGCTCTCAAATCTGGGGAACTGGGTTCGAGTCTTGGCAACGACGCACAACATCCTGTGATTCTGCACAAATCACTTAACCTCCCTTCGCCTAACAAAAATGAATGTCTCCTTGTGCAATGCAACTGGTGATCATGTAAAGCTCTCTGATACCCAATACCTTTAGGCCAAGTTCCCGCTATATAAAACTCTGGAACAAAAATAAATAACTTTATTTCTCCTCATTTATTCCTCTTTCCACATGTACTGCATTCTGCAGCACACATAGAAAGAGGAAAACGCCTCTCAGGATTATTTTTGTGAAGGAAGGTGCCACTTCTGCACACATACAATCCTGCCTACAACACACTTGCGTTGGCGCTAGGCTGCCAAAACTGTGCCAGCGTTGGGGGAAAGAACAGGAACGCATTGTATTGGACAAATACAGCGCATTCCTGCTCTTTTACTTTGACGTAGGGCAGCGCAGAAAAAGGACTTGCTGTGCTGCCCTACATAATCACCCCATAAATTAGGGCAGCTGTTATGTTTTTGGGTTGAAAGAGATGATGGTTGACATGCTAATTGTCTTCATCTAAGAACAGCTTTTGATAGCACTCACTTAATCTATGTTGCCAAAGTATGACCCTTCATGTGGGCATGCTGCAAAGTGTCCTTGCAGCAAAATTTGCCAATAGCTCACATTATTTCTGCTCATTGGAGGAGGGCTGTGTGGTGCCCCTGAGTGTTATGAATTTTATATGCCCACACCTAAGGTGTTGAAAGGATTCCCTCTAGATTCTTCAACACCCGATGGGGTCCCAATACCTCCCAAACACATTTTAGGACAATGCCGCCAATTAGAACAACATTCAGCAGGTATAATGGTGGCTGGCATGCACTCGTCAAGTGCTGCCATCATAATACAAAATTCTGCATCAGTGGAAGGGGAATGCCACACATTTGCATGGGGCATGCAACAATGCCAATGACGCGGGCTTACCTCTATAACCAACTAGCCGATACAGTAGCATGTCGTGCTAATGGAGATTGTCTCACCAGCGCAACAAAATGCTCAGCACCCGCAGGTGTACTTAATGGGCACATGGTACCGCCAGACATTATTCGCCACCTCGTATGTAGTCAGCCTCTTCATTTTAAAAGGTGTGTTATTGTTTTTAAGCACTGTATAGTAACGTGGTGCAATCTCATACATTTTACCCATGATGCAGCTGTCCATCATAAAACAGTTTATGTGTTGTCACTTCCTGTTCTAAGGTGACAGCATAAATAGCTTGTGATTCTACTTCCTCTACACTTATCATATCTTCACATTTACATCACTACTGACACTGAGGGCACACAAGAAAGGGACTCTTGTAAGATTAACCCCTTCGCTGCTGATGACGAGCTGAGCTCGTCATGTAAAGTGGGTTTTTTAAATCTTCAGCGCACCGCGGTAAATCGTACCGCGGTTAAGGTGTTAACGAGCATGCCGATACCAGGGTCTGCTGCAACTTTATGCTACCCAGAAAGTGCTTGTCTTTTCCACAAATGAAGAACTTCAGTGCATTTTCACAATAAGATAAAGCAGCTTCAAAAAGGGCTGAGATGGCTACTACACTTGTGAACCCAGCTAACAGGGAAAAAGATGATATATTCTCAATCAATCTCTGTGGGTCACAATCAATGGGACCTAAAGAGCTATAGTCAACTTTCAACCATACCATAATCTGTGATAAAAATGATTGGCGGTAAATTGACCATTGATCAAAAATGGTGATGCCTTCAAGTAGTGAGCCTAGTCTAATGATTTCAAAACACACAATGTTAAGAATGTGATACCAGTTCATTGGAGCTCATATCATGCACTCAACAGCCACCAATTAATCTTAAAAATGATATCATTGCAAATGTAAGTAAAGCAGGTATTTTGTTTGTCCTGACGATGTCCAGCAAAAATCAAAAAGATTTAGTAAAATGGATCCTCCCTGCCCCTGACAACCCAAACCTGTCAAAGAAGGCTCAGAGGGAAGCATTTCTTGTCAGTGTGTTGCAATATCTACCCGGTACACGGTGTGTGTGTGTGTGATGGGGAGGAGACCTCCTTGACCACAGAGGAAATAAAGCAAAGTGGACTCCCGTGTGTGTTTATTGTCACTTCCCCATCCCAAGGCGGTCGGCTGGATTACCCAGTAAAGAGGTCACAGAAGCGCACAGTTGGTTGCTAAAGAGGTGGCGTACGCTGGAGCCGCCAATGTAGCGGCCTATTGCTAGAGTTGAAACATTCTCTTTAAGCTGCGGCAGCAGAAACCATTTCCACTCACCCCTGACCCCAAGATATTGTTACATTACCTCTTTGGAAATAAGGTCACCTCTATGCACTGAGTTCCTTGATAGGGGGCAAACGTAGCATCAGGAGGTGGTGCGTGTGCTCAGTTCTCTCTAGAAATCCGCGCGCTACCATTGGGGAGGCTAATGCACGCGGGGGAAGAGGTCCTTAAGAGGCCTTACTTTCATCTTCAAATGCTGCAAATGTGGAATGCTCTCCATTTGCAATCATATGTGCACCCTTACCTTTGTGGGAATGTTGAGCACAACACCAGCCCTTTGGAAATGAAATAGATCAGAACATTTAAGGACACTGTTAATAAGTGTGTGCTTTCTTCCACAGGACTCCAATTGCTTTTGCAGGAGGTCTGGGAAAATGAAAAGGGTGTTTGCCTTTTGTGCCCTTTCATTTTTACTTCACTGTAACTATTGCTCCATTGTCAAACGCCACTTGCTACTAGTTTATGAGGTGTTCAAAAGTGAAACCCCCTCCACTCATGTTTCTCTGTTAAACTTTACATTGTTTTTAATTTCATTTGTAGATTTTCTTGCATTCTGTTATGTGGCATGTACAGTAAAAGAGTATTATCTTGTGTTTACATTTGTAGGGTTATATATTCTAGGGCATTTTGGCAGTAGAGCCTAGAACCGCAGACAGCGACTTAACCCCTTCGACGCTCATGACGAGCTCGGCTCGTCATGAGTTACGCCTGTCGTACAGCTCGTCATGTAACGCGGGTTTTTAAAAAACTCTGCGCACAGCGGGAAAACCTCTAGCGCGCATGGGGTTAAAAAACAGCAATCTATGGTCAGGAAGGTAGAAGTGAATACAGAAATCACTACTGATCAGCAATGTCCATATTATCTCTTGAAATTCTTGGCTGGGATAAAAAAAAATCTGTATTGCAGTTTGAAGTAGGTAGTAGTATATATCTTTATTCAGTTTGATAAACCATAAAATATACAATATTATACATTTAAAACATGTGAAATAAATAAAAGTACATTTGCATACACTACCATACATAATCCAAATTGATCCAGTTGCTTATTAATTATAAGGATCTATAAAGGTAGGGCTCAATTATGGATATAGAAAAAAAATACATCCAAAAGGTAGGACTGTAATGCCCATTCAGTTGTAAGTAAAGGGCAGGTTTCGTCCAGAAAATTAGCAAAGTACAAGTGCATAATAAGTAAAATGCAAATTCAGTCCATGGAATTAGCAAAGTGCAAGTGCAACAAACACATTAGTAGGTATCTTATCTTCATGTATCATGCAACAGGAGTACTTGATCAAAAAGTTCGAAAAATCAGCAGTACTTACACGTAGTTTTCAGATTCCAATTGCGTCACATGTATGGCCTTAATTCACACTATAAACAAAATGGAATCCACTCAGAAAGTGGTAGTGATCCCTAAAGTGATGGGGAGCACACAGTGTTGTTTAAATGCCCCTCACACACCAACAGGCCCCTTGGTGTCATGCTTCATCATCGGGGCCTTCGCACCCCTCTACGGGGTGCGGCGTGCTATGACTCACGGATACGTAGGAGCACTTGATAGTGAACTATGTGTAGGTGTGTGTTAAGGGAAGGAGTGTGAGTAGTGAGGTGAGGTGAAAAAAGTGAAGGTTAATTAAAAAATACCTGGCTCATAGGAAAAAATTATTTATTATGTCCTCGGCTGGTATTGTTAAAAAGGTGCAAAGTGAGGTTGACAAATATTGAGGGGTGCGAAGGCCCCGATGATGAAGCATGACACCAAGGGGCCTGTTGGTGTGTGAGGGGCATTTAAACAACACTGTGTGCTCCCCATCACTTTAGGGATCACTACCACTTTCTGAGTGGATTCCATTTTGTTTAAACGAATTACCAGGGGAGACTGAATCCACTTGTCTCTCTCCCTCCCTCCTTTTGTTATATTTATCTTAATTCACACTATGACAGGAGAGGACATTGCATATCCCCTGAACTTTATGAAATCATTGAAGGCAAATAACTCGTTGTAGGATACATTTAAATGTACTAAACGTTCTTCAAATTCTAATTTAAAGGAATAAAATCTGGATTAGGCATCACAAAGAAGATGCAGGAATTATCATTGTTGCCTAGGTGAATTGATGTATCAGCCATCAGAGCCTGTGGCACCGATGTCTGTCTGGTAGCTCTTCGCAGGTTGATCCAGAAGGGGGGATCCACTATCTTGTTGAGTCAAGGAAAAGAATAAAGTCTTGGGTACCCTTTACAGGAAGTAGTATCTTGAACCCTGAGCCACTATAGAGGGCAGGCAACATTATATCTTATTGTATCCATTGTGTTCTGCAGACATCAGGACCTGGAGAGAAAAGGATTTATAAGAATGCACACAGTTGTATAGAACAGCAAGCAAAAACAACATTCAAACAATCAAGACATTCAACAATTCTACTTACAACCATACATATACACTCGCCCCCAACACAGGCTCTCTCTCTGCATCATAATAATAATACAATATATGCAACTCAAGTATAAAAACCTGCCTCTTGTTATGCTGGAACCTAGATGTGGAAAAGTAACTATTGGGCGAGTGGGGCTATTGGGCATATAGGAATTGGCATATGTCAGACTTGTCTATTACAATTGCATTCTTACTGTACCATTAATTGAATGCTGGCTGCATTTTTCGACCTTGTTTTTTCCTTTCTTCAAGTTGATGAGTATGAAACAGTGAGTGCATTTGAACCTTGTATTGTATGATTAAAATGGTAAATAAAGTTTTTTTAAAGTATACAAACTTGTCTAATTTCTTTATTACATATGGGATGCAGTGCCCCCTGTCTTACACTATTAGGATATTATAAGGATATTGCAGGTCACTGAGGAGAACCTTCACCATAAAGAGGAACAAGGACGAAGGCCAGGTTCCTATATAAGGTTACAGAACTCTGAGGTGACTTGCAATATCATTATCAGTATCATGTATGGCAGGGGGTACTTTATTCCTTATAATACATGGTCACACCATCACATTGCACACAAACCACTACAATCCTTGGTGTGCAGCTCTTTTATATGAAATAAAAAGCATATTTACAAGCATGAAGAGTAAAAATACAATCTCTACTGCAAAATTAAATACATCAAAAAAAGCTGTGAGATAGTTGTTGAAAGAATATATTCGAAGCAGTTTAATACAAGACAGTTAAAAAAATCTAAATGTTCTATTCATAGAGTGAAAAAAATGAACATGTTACCATAACTATCTCCTTAACAGCTACGAAAACAGAGCAGCAGAAAGAAATGCAGTGTTTGTTTTTGTTCTTTAAACTGCTGCTTTAATGATGCTCAGTGATCTGACCCACCTTCCCACTGGCTGCTGGCCCGGGCAGCAGGAATTGTGATGTCAGAACTCAACTGTAATAATTTGTTACAGTTGAGTTCTGACGTAATTCCTTTCTAATGTGGGACTCTGTGCTTCAGAAGTCACCAATTATAAATAAGTTAGAGATTTCTTTTTACAGGGATTGCTGAATCCCCTTGTATTATAATGGTATTAGGACATCTCTCGTATATATCCTGTAATAAGAAAATGACATAGGTGCTCAAATGTAATAATTTATTGCAGTTGAGTTGTTCAAAATGAACAGTGATCAGCAGAAAGGAGAGGTTTATGGCAACATATTAATATTCTGCATTTGGCCAAGTACAGGAAAGAAAGAAGCTCTCTGTGTGTTACTACTCATTCTGCACTTCAGCCCATTTTTAACATGATTTACACTAAACCTGATTCTAGTATATTTTTGCAACAAAGTACTAACTGCTTTTTGGTGTGGTTGATTTTGCACCACAAGTTCCACTCTTATATTTCATGTCTACAACCGAACTCTTTCAGATGAAGATGAAGGAGGAAGACGAGAAGAATTTAAAAGGTTTTTGGGAAAGTGATGATGTGACAATATATCATAAGGAACAAAATACTCTCTGCCGTAGGTTAAAAATATATTGCAAGTTACCTCAGAATTCCATGACCTTCTAAAGGAACTCCTCGTTTATTTGCAATATCCTTATAATGTACACCAGGGAGTACTTTATTCCATATTCCAATTGGCAAGCAATACCTTTTGCCTTTAAACTATGCTAATTACTACATTTTAATGGAATACTCTCCTTGATGCTGTGACATGAAACAATAATCTACTTACATTTGAGAGATTGGTCAAGGGTTTGGTGTTATAGGACATTTACCTCCCAAGTGATCTGGTATCATTTTTAGTTCTTGCCTACTGGACAGCACATGCGCTGTCTGCTGCAAGACATATTGTTAGGGTATTGTCGACTTATATCCTGCCCATTGCTTATTGGGGTTCAGAAAAGGGGGTGGTGATGAACAGAGTGTCTGAATTAAGCAGACCACTCTTACCCAGTCCAAAGATCAGGGCTTGATCCATCACCGTTAGTTATCTCACTGCACCATCCCAGCTCAGAACCTGGCTTCATGCAAATTAGTCTGTCCCTGGCCCAGTGCATCATGGGAACAGGGCAGACTAAACTACCAAGCCAATTCTTCACCAGAAAGGAGACAAGCTACCGGGGACCGGTTTCTGGCATTTCAGCCGTCTTCGGCCCGGCTTGCTTGAATCCTGATGGTGCAGTGAGAAAGGGACTCATGTCTGAGTATACCCTGCCACACCTATAGTGGCCAAAAACGATTCATAAAAGGGGGTGGTGATGAACAGAGTGTCTGAATTAAGCAGACCACTCTTACCCAGTCCAAAGATCAGGGCTTGATCCATCACCGTTATTTATCTCACTACACCATCCCAGCTCAGAACCTGGCTATATGCAAATCAGTCTGTCCCTGGCCCAGTGCATCATGGGAACAGGGCAGACTAAACTACCAAGCCAATTCTTCACCAGAAAGGAGACAAGCTACCGGGGACCGGTTTCTGGCATTTCAGCCGTCTTCGGCCCGGCTTATTGGGGGGCATCATTGTCACTCTCATTTGCTTACATCTTTTTTGTTAGTGTGTAAGCTTTCCTGCCTCTTCTTTGTATTTATCCCTACCCTGGAGCCTATCTATGCATTATTGCGTTACGATGCATTACTGGTGTCCTTCTACTGCTTCTTTTTCAGGCAGTACATTTTCTTTATGTTTAAAAACTCTATGAAAGTGTATGTGTTTTCCATCTGTCTCCCTCATATACTTTTCCCCTTGTGCCATGCTCCCTCCAGTTGCTCTTTCTCTGCAAAGTGTACTTCGCCCCACTGGGATGCACTTGTGAGCTTACCCCCTTGTTGCCTTTCCACCCATGTGCATCCTCCCAAAGGTCCACGTTGCACTCTCTCATCTGGTTCCTGCCCCCACCTTCCTTTCTCTCTTTTTGCAACCCCTCTCCAGTGCCCTCCGTGTTTCTTTCCCCACCCTCCGTGTTACTGGCACCCACTCGCGCCCTCTGTGTTCCATCGCCTCCCCATCCTATTGTGGCTTCCTCAGCCTGGCGTGATTCTGCCAACTCCCTCCTCTGTTGCTTCCCTTTACCCAAGCTACTTTTTTTTATTTGTTAAACAATTGAACCCTGATTGGTAATCAAAAAGAAAAAAAAAAGAGAGTTTGCCATTTTCTAGGCATGCTCCTGCTCAGTGAGCACACCTACAAAATGACAGTGTCAGCAACATCATAGTTTTTTTTCTTTTTTTTAAAAGCCATGCTGCACGCTGTTGGGGATGCTGTACCGCATGGCTACAACCATTGGCAGAGCCAATACGTTGCAAAGGCGGGGCCAAAGCTTGTTTAGTCTTGAGCACTACGTAAAGTTTTGTGATTGATTGACAAACGCTTATTTTGCCTTAAAATAATGGTCAATAACATTCACTGCACCAAGTATAAGGGATCTGACTGTCATCAGGCTTGAGTTAAGAGGGCAAGACAGAAATCTCCCAAGTCTAAATGCACGTACATTGCCAATCCTGTCAATCCTTCCTTATGGTGTATTGAGCCAGGAGAGTTGGTCCAGAGGAGCAGGGGCAGGCTTCACTCAAGCAACAGTGAAAAGAATGTGGACAGTCGCGGAAGCAGTATGGAACAAGTAAGAGTGACGAGATGGGTGAAGCATAGCGAGAAGGGAGTACAGGGGGTGGAAGGTAGAGTACCCGTTTACACAATGCCCCGTGCAATTTCAATTTCTTGAAAGGGTTGGTTTTTGATGATGTTACTATTAAACAGTTTGGATATATAGTTTTTTATAGTAGCGAGAATCATAGTACAGAGCTTTCGAACCCAGATAGACTCATCAAATTGAACCTTGCTACCGCTAAGAGATGCTGAAATTGCAGTCCTGAAACAGGATGCTTTGAACAAATGCTTTTCTACTGTACAAAACTTAAATTCTTCTGGTCTCCATTTAGTCAAACCATCGATGAGATATTTCACAAAATCTTACCTCTGAACCACATCTTGGTCACTCAAGGTCCACGGTCTAGCTCAGGGTTCTCCAAAGTATATCCTGGAGGTTCCGGATCCAGGTCAGATTTTTAAGATAACTTCATTTATCTAAATGGGAATATACTAAAAATCTGGCATGGATCACCGACTTTGGAGAACCGTGGTCTAGCTCACCCCCACTTAAATTGAATCCTAATGACCTTTCCCTCTTAGACCTCCTAGCTATTGGAATCAAAAACGTATAATGTGAATGGAAATCCAACCAACACCTCTCATGCCACACTTGACGGGTGTGGGGTTGAGTTGCCAGTAGAGCCGATAACCACTTACTCAACAACTCTCACAACACTCATGGTTCTTGCAAATTACGGAACGCCTTAGATATGTACATCCAAAAATCAAAACTCCAGTGATAGCTCATTTACCACAAGCTCTTCTGTACAATCTGAGTTCCCAACCACTGGAGACATGCTACCCTCCTAGTCCCCCCTCAGACCAACATCTCCCACCTAGACCCATACCCCATCACTCTCTGGTGGCTCAAACTTCTATACTAACATCCCATAACTGAAGCTCCTGGTCAATAATGCTTGCAACCAGCGATATGCTTTTCCTTCCTGTAATACAACAATAAAATCTTTTGAACTTAAAAAATATTCTTGTGATTATTACTTTTCAGTTTATTGTGTGCTTGTGATCCATCACAACACATTCTAACACACATGCATTCATCACAACTTACACGAGACAAACTCCATAACGACCTCTATTTCTTTACCTATTTAGAAAGCATCTAGGATGGGCTAAACATTATAGTGTACATAATTTTACACGTCAAAAGAATAATTTGTTTATGATAATGTTATCATTCAAAAATAGTTATATCAAAATACATTTAGTTTTTTTCATTTTTTTATAAGACAATAAAGACAAACATTTTCATTTATATTTAGTTTTTTTTAATATACATAGTTACACACTACCGACACATGGTAGACTAAATATACCATGTTGCCCCAGACCCCTAAATAAAGATGGTACAATCCAGTTTTCTTTGTGTCAATTCACAAACTCACTCAATCACAACCACAAGCATTCATACATCAACCAAAATCAATATTCATATCTCGATCATGGGGAGACTTAGAACTGATTAGTCTCCACAGCCCTGTCGGGTAAGCTGGTAGAACAGGGTTTGGCCAAAGGGTCGATACACGTTTTGGCGGGTTAGAAACAGATGGGAGACCACCTTCCTCAGAACCATGCAAAAAAGAGTGGTTTATTGCAAACAACCAAGGCGTACTTGGAGAATACAAACAATGAATTGTAATTATGTGCTCCCATACGCTAGAAAACATGCATAAGCATTGATTGGACTAGAGTAGAACAAACTACTTGATTATTTTACCTGTGTTTATCATACAACCTCTACCAAGAGAGAGTCCAACATTCAGTGTACTTCGTGTATATAATCCCTTACCTAATATTTTCTAATTTCTCTCATCTCTGTATGGTCATACCGGATGCTCCATAGACCTGAATTCGATTAACTTAGGCGGATTCCAACTGAAATTACAACTGCTTTGATGAGAGGGTTTACACACCTAAGAAATGCTTACCGTATACCACTTGCGTCGCGGTATGTGTGTTTCGTTGATACGTGGTTATGTCAGAAGGTAAATAGTTCTTAGTACATACAGTCCCACTCAGGGAATCCCTATAGTGAGAAAACGTAGTTATAAACGAACATATTATGCTTTAATGCGCATGCCTTATCCAGCGCATTAGTGCATACATTTCTATTGAAAGAAAGGGGTAGTGTTGTGCAACCATAGGTGGCCTAACGCATGCCGAGATAGAAGTGAAAGACTACTACCTAGTTGTTCATTTTCAAGTTCTGGTCAATAGATATTTTCACAATATTTAGTGAGCATGGCGATGAGTTCTAAAGCATTCTACCAGCTGTGCTGTGTAGACCAATATGACACCCAATTCTGCATGTTTAAATTATACCCTAATAATATGCCTGTCATATTTCAAGGGAACACCGCGTTTAAATCTGTGCCGATACACCCAAGCTGATATATTAAGTACTCGGTCTCGACCCATATACTCCTCCCAGTCCAACACAGCTTGTATCCCACATCATAGCTCGTCGCTTTACTACACAGAAGTTTACATCACGACTATCTACCTCACATAACGAGACATCCACCCACATCTCAGGACTGCAGACCAGGGGGAAATACGCCATTACACAACAGTGGAAGGTGCAGTTTAACAGGCTGAATCATGATCAGTCACGTTAAGACACAGCAGGCTATAATGTGATACGCTTGCACACCCGGCATCTGCCAAAATCGTGACATAGCCATATACACTGTGATACAACAACTCATAAGGCTTGGTCTAGAATGTCTCAAATTGTCGAAAAGCAGGGCTTAATTTTTAAAAGAATGAGTGCCCTGCCCAAACCTCTGCTCCAAGGCCTGTGGCCGGTGCAAGGAAATGTTTACCAAGGCTGTTAATCTTGAATCCACCTCATGCATCTTTAATCCACTACCAGACACTCCCAGACCCTTTATCTCACTCTTGCTGATCCCTGCTTTCGCCCTTTGTGTCAGTTTTTCCACCTTTCTCTTCCTCTGTCTTTCCGCTTTGTTTATTTTTCCATCTTTTGCTCAGCTCTCGGTAACCATCTGATGCAGCAAAATAGGTGTCAGTCCCCAAAAATGCTGTCTCAAATTAAGCCCTGTTGCAAAGCATGCCTGCACAAGGCACCATGTCTTCCCCATGTACATGGCCCTGATTCTAGACTTAGACTGACATTTTGCAGCTGAGAAGTTTCGACTGTGATAATGTGAAGTCTGCACTGGTTCACATTTTGCTGCACACCTTCACCATTCAACTCTTTGTGTGTGGCACAAATGCCACCAGTGTGCACATTCGACGTGATATTACGCTCCTGCGTAGGATGCAGCATACACGTCTTCCCCCTGCTTATAATGGGAAAGAGCCAGAACATCTCATACATGCTTGTTGCCCATTTAACCACCATAGAACAGAGATTTATCAGCAGTTAAAGTTGAAGGCTGCAGCGACGGCCGGCACAGATCAAAGCGAGGGGGGCAGGAGCGGGGAGAACACGGGGGAAGCGGATATAAAAAAATAAAATAAGACCTTACCTTTTGTCGCTTCCTCGCCACATCCCTCCTCCGTAGTCCTCCCTCGCTCGGCCACAGGAGGCACACCCTGGCTCCCAGTCAGCCAATCACAACGCTGCTAGGCAGTGTTGTGATTGGTCTGAGCACGGTGTTTCGGCGCTCAGACGCTGACTGGAGGCCTGGGCATGTTCTCCACATAGACTGCAATGCAGCCTGCCTGGAGAAGATGCGAAGTGCGCATGACTGTTTAGGGCCGGCCAAGCAGTCATTTGGGCAAATAAAAGGGGGCTGCCAACCACTCCTCCACAGCCCTTACCCCCTCATGCAAAGCTGCGTAAGTAGCAGAAAAAAAAATAACAGGAGTTATTATAATTTTGTTTTCCCTTTGTTTCGCTGCAAAAAAAGCAGTGGGGCGACGCTCCTCCACCTCAGCGGAGGAGCCGCCACTGTAAGGCTGCTTTCTACACCACTCTTCTGTTTCTTCCTAACCTTTCTATCCCTCTATATTTCCTTGTCTCGTTATCCAGCCCTTTCTCTTTCTTTCCACCATGTCTCAGTTTTTCTCCCCTTTCTTTTCTCCTTGCTTCCTCCTACTCCCACTTCCAAATCCCCCCTTCCTAACGCCCCTACTCTCCCCTTTCTTCCCTTCCCTACCCTCTGTCCTCTCTTCCACTCTCCCTCTTCCCTGCTCCATCCTCTGCCCATCTCTCTCCCCTTACCTCTGTCATCCGTCTCAAACCCTTCAGTACAGTTTCCACATTTCAGTCTTTTCTCAAGTGACAGTGAAGGTCATTTCACAATTCAAGCCACAGGTCATTTTCCAAGTAATTTCTGATATTAAATAATGAAATAAAAGTGTCACGTTCTATCTGATTTCCGTATAATTACATTTGAGGTGACCTTCTGCATTCTAATTATGCAGCCTGGTGCAAAAAATGGGTCAATTTAAAATAAGTTTGAGTGGGAAATAATGTGATTTGAAGCCATACTTATTATGGAAATGAATCAGGGATCGGGGAAGTGTAAAAGGAGTTTTGTTTTTCAGCTCTGGCAGGTAAGCAGAGGTTATACACTCATTGGGATACACCAAGTTTAAACCCCAGTTGGAAATTCTGTGGAAATCCTGACCCATTGAAGCCTCCTTCAATTACCGCACAGGACAACACTCAACATTAAATGAGAGCAAAACGAATATAATTAACTCATTTGACGCACTAAACTGTTCATCCAGTGACTGAGTCACAACGAGCAAAGGTTAAAAGTAAAAGATCTGCTCCTCTCAGAATGTTCTTGTGCTTGGGGCAAATATTTTAATTAAGGGTTCTACATTGGTTACCAGGAGTACGTCTTGCAATGGCGGCTCTTCCGCTAAAGCGGAGGCGCGTCGCCCCACTGCTTCGGCAGTGGAAATAAAGGACAAATAAAATTATAGTAACTGGTTGTTATTATCATTTTTTTTGTTCCTGCTGCGGCTTGGTGGGCGGGGCAGGTCTGCTCTGGTCTTGGAGCAGGGGAAGAGTAGGGGCACCCTCCTAAGTACGCAATGACTGTTTGGCCGGCCCTCTCAGGCCGGCCAAACAGTCATGCGCACTTTGCATGTTCTCCATGCAGGCTGCATTATCACAACGTTGCATTGCAGCATTGTGATTGGTCCGTGGTGCCTGGGTGTTCTTCCTGGTTCCTGCAGAGTGGAGGGATGCCAACGAGGAGTGGCGAGGAGGTAAAGTATTTTTAATTCTTTACTTTACCCCCTTACCCCTCCTCGCAACCTGCCCTCTGTCCTGCCACCTCCAATCCGTGCCAGCCACCACTGACGCCTTGAAATCTAAAACAGGACAAAGATTCCCCATCCAGGGGGTGCAGTTAGTTACAGAAGGGGACACATACGCATCTGTAGCCCCTCTTACAGTAATACAACAGTGGCCTAAGTGCAGAAAATGGTCACACACGCCATCTGCACTGTCTGCCCGCATGATTAACATTGACTCATACTGAGAGAAGAGAAGTGCTAGGAATCAAGCTTTTATGAGTCTGGAAATTCCGCCAAAAATTCCCAGGCTCTGAACCAGGCCTTCTCAGGCTCGGCCCTTCACTCTGGAACAAGCTCCCGAGGACCAGCGATAACTCTTCCCCACTTCTGAAGGAACCCAAAAATTCTTCTATTCAGAAGTTGTCTACAATATTTATAAATCCTTTCTCCCGACAGATTTTGGGGCATATTACCAAGCAATAGCGATAAGTATCGCTATTGCTTGGTTAGAGACAAAAATTTACAGCTGAGCTGCGGCGATTTTTATCGCAGATAAACCTTGGTATTACCAAGGTTTATCGCAAATGCGATCAAAATCGTCCGCAATGCATGAATATTGCTGAAAAGTCCGCGATATTCATGCATTAGCGAGCTAATGCTCTTAGCCATGTTATCCACCTACCATTGGTTAACATGGCTAAGAACTGCTCAGGGCAGGTGTTAGCTTTTGGAGATATTTGCGCTTAGCGCGAATATCTCCAAAAGTTGGTAATAGGAGATAGCGATGTTAGCGACTGTTTCCAGTCGCTAACATCTTGGCACGCCCACTTTGAATGTCATTAGTGATAAATATCACTGACATGCAAAGCGGGGCCCAAGATGGTCGCTATCTCCTACTAGCTGTCGCTAACTGATGTTAGCGACAGCTAGGTAATAGGGAGATCATTTTATCTCCGCTTTCTTGGCTTTTAAAGCCAAAAAAGCGGAGATAAACCCCCTTGATAACATGCCCCATCATTTTATCTCCGCTTTCTTGGCTTTTAAAGCCAAAAAAGCGGAGATAAACCCCCTTGATAATATGCCCCATGTTCCTCTGCTCGCTATGTTTCTCCCTGGCAACCTAGATCCGTTGTGGTAAAGCGCTGGCTAAATCCGAGCTCTATAATAATTAAAAACGTAAATAAATTAATAAATGCATTAAACTAGATAAATATGTATTTTCCTCCACGTGGAAACATTCTGAATGTTTATGTTTGTCATATATGTTCTTTTACACGTGTAGATTAAAGCAATAACAAAAAGATTTCCCTTTTGTGCTCCTACGTGAATCGTCTATATGTATTCATGACCCAGTCAGAATGCACTAAATGGAATTTTCCATATACATTATCTATCTCCTTTTTGTGAAAAAGTTTTGTTAGTTTGTTTTAATTGTTCAAAATACATATAAAAATGTCCACAATATATGTGAATCAACATTCAATTCAATTTTTTAAAAATTAAAAACATGGGGAGTATACATATAGCATCCTAATGCACATGAAACAAAGTCTGTGAGTTTTCCCTGCCACTGACTGCTGTTAATTGAAATATTTCTTACACAGACCCTCCCTTCTTTGTGGACACTTCTACTATATTCCACATTGTAATAATTGCTTACATTTTAATTTTTTTAATTTTGAATTAAATAGTGATTGACATGTATATTGTGGAAATTTTTAAATGTAATTTGAATAATTAAAACAAACTAACAAAGCTTTTTCACAAAAAGGAGACAGTCATAATTGGTGTTGTTGATAATGTATATGGACTATTCCATTTCGTGCATTCTGACTGGGTCATGAATACATATAGACGATTCACGTAGGAGCACAAAAGGGAAACCTTATGTTATTGGTTTAATCTACCCTGTCTCTTTTGCCCTAAAAAGGTGACTCTTTTTGAATCAGACTTTTGAGCTGTAACCTTTTTTCGCAACCAACCTCGAATCACCACACCCCCAATAAATATGTTGAATGGTCTAGTCCAATTTCTTCGAAGAAAGCAGACAGTACTTCCTGCCTTTGGCAGGTACAACGTTGTATTTCCAGGACGGAAAACTACGTGCAAGAGGTAAGCAAATACCCACAAATTTACAATTTTGTGGACGTTTGCTTACTTATACAGAGCTCCCACCCAGAAACACTGGTAATCCTGTCCCCAAACCTAAACAAGTATGCAGCAATTTCATTCTAGAGGCGGCCATTCCAATTTAAATGTGCGCTTTATAAACATAGAATTTCACCAAACCTTCTCTCAATCGGGAATAGAAATGTACATTTGTTAAGGTCTTTTTTGTGCAGCTTAGTTCAACTTTGGTGTGCAAAATATTTTGTGGGAGCAAGGCTGAGCATATGGCTTCTCTCCGGAAGACAGGAGGCAGAGACTGATTTTATTACAATTCAAACAGTAAATACAAACAGATGGCACACCAGACATTTTACAAGTTAGAAAGGAAAAGCAATGTATTAATTGTTGAAAACACAGACCAGTCATACAAATCCTATATCGTGAAGCATTCCGGTGCCTGCAAAGTAAATGTGAAGGCTACCTACCAGTTGTTTTGTTTTACTCAGAACTTCAAGCCAGTTAAACGTTTTGAGTCGAGCACTGAGATTGGTTAATAGATTGCATGCAAACACTGGCAAACATAAGCAAGGGGAGGGAATTTCAGAGCTTAATTTGTAAAAAAAGAAAATAGCTGCCAGGGCCTTCCTCAGGATGCTACTGCAGTTTACACCACCCATTGACCCTGACAGTGCTGTCAATGACAGCCCAGGCACACTTACTGACCATCACACTCCTATAAGTGTGACACTTCAGACTATTCCAGGCCCCAAAGCTATAAAAACGGCTTGGGTGGCAGGTATTAGTTGTCTTCAATCCCTTGCATGCGTCGGAATTCCCTCGGCCGGCCGACGCCGCGGTGGGAGTGTGCGTTGGACAGCCGGGAGCTGTCCGATCCGCGCACGCGTGGATTTTTCACGCACCGCAGGGAAATTCCGGCCACACCCAAAGGGTTAATGTATATTGAAATAATAAACCACTTGTGATGTTCATCTATAAATAAAACAAACAGCGCCACCATGTGGCAGTCTGTCATAAGTGCCGGTCCTAGCAATTAAGTGCTGGTGCCGAGCACAGGAAACTACATGCTCAAATTAAGCACTGGGAGGGATTTTACTTTTAGCTCTGCTCTAGGGGTGTGACTGGTCACCAGGTAGTGGCCCAGACAGAGCTTTCAAGCCCAGGTTCTCTAAGCCCTTGAAGTCCCAATTTTATAGGGAAATACACCGGACTACGAATACAATAAAACAAAAGAAAAAATGGACTACATGATGGCCTCACTTATGCAGTCAGGAAACTTAAGAGCTCTGCTCAGGGGTGCCACTAATTTGCTATCATCCTATCAGTCCCTTTGGTACGGCACACTTAAAATCAGGGTGTCAGTCAGCAATTTATTAAACTAAAGAGAAGAGCAAGAGGCAGATTTAGCAAGACTTTGTGTTGCAGCAAAGTCATACAAAGTGAAGCAAAGTAGCACCAAGTATTAAGAAGGTATTTACCTTCAACCACAAAACTATTTTACTCTCTAAAAGTGCCCTTTTTGCAGATATACAAGCGCTTTGCGCTGCTTTTTGCCATCAAGGGGATGTTACATTTTTGGTACTGGGTCGTTCCAGGGCAAGAACCCATGTTTTTGATCCCAAACCTTAGCTACTAAAATTGTCAGAACAGGCTTTGCAGGTGCCTTGAGGCAGGTGCAAAGTGGGAGAAAATTATTTATTTCGCCAAACACTTCATAATTTGCATGGGTGCTGCACTGTACAGCACACATCCTATGTGTGAAATGTTTTAACTATGTTACTGTGTGTTTAGGTACAAATGCTTTACACATTGCCTCTGAGATAAGCCTGACTGCTCGTGCCAAGCTACTTAGGGGTTGAGCAGGGGGGTGTTAGCTATGTGATCCCCTTACCCTGACTAGAAGAAAGGGTCCCTACTTGGACAGGGTGCAAATTACTGTCAACGGGAAACATCCTTTACAACGAAACTTTTACGACGCAAAGCTATTACAACGCAGGTTTTACTACGCATACCTTTACAACGCATTACACTGGGGGGGCGCTCTAGGATAGGGAATACGTTTAATTTACTATCCAACACCTTCCCTAGTGTCCACGGGGACTGGAGTTGGAATAGTAAATTAAACTATTCACTATCCAGCACCCCAAAGTGTAATGCGTTGTAAAGGTTTGCGTAGTAAAACCTGCGTTGTAACAGCATGCATTGTAAAAGTATGCGTTATAATGTCATACATCCACTGTCAACTAGAGACCCAATTTATAACAGGATTGCACAGTAAACCTACCCCCAGATTTTCAAAAAAAAATCTGCCAATGGCACAAATAAATGAATGGCTTTGTGTTGCTATTTTCCAGTTCCCTTAAAATACTGGTTCCTCATCCCATTCTGTATTGCATTTCCTATAATTTTGCTCAGCTCTGAGCGGATGATCCATTCACGAACAGTTCAGCCCCTGGATCCACAACACTGTTGTGATCACAGTAACCAAATTGGGTACTCTCAAACTGTGGAAAATCAATTCCAATGTTTTTCTTCTTCACCGACCCAGTGGCCTCTTGGGCCGGCCAAACCTTCCAGCTCACGTTAAATATTCCCCACCAGGCTGCATTGCACACCCTGGTGAGGAACATGCACAGCCTCCCTGACCTAATCTGAGCTCCGAACCACAGCGCTAAGACCAATCACAACGCTGCATTGCTGCTTTGTGATTAGCCTGAGGATTCTTGGAGGCTGTGTGCTTCCGGTTGCAATGCAGAGAAGATGAAGGAGGAGAGGTGGCGGCTGGCGGCACCCAGGTGAGTCGTTTTCTTTTCTTTTTTATTCCCCCCTCTGCTCCTGACCCCCACCCCACCACCCCAGTTTAGTAGCAGCCGCTACTGGAGACTGGAACTTTTTCAGACGATATATTTAGCTCCTGAGATTTTGGGGAACAATGGGCCCGATTCACAGAACTAACTTAAGACAAAATCCTAAACTTACTACTTTTGGTATTCACAGAAGTTAGGATTTTGTCTTAACACAGACTTAAGTTAGGATTTTGTCTTAAGTCTGTCTTAAGTCTGTCTTAAGACAAACTTAAGACAAAATCCTAACTTCTGTGAATACCAAAAGTAGTAAGTTTAGGATTTTGTCTTAAGTTAGTTCTGTGAATCGGGCCCAATAATCTTAGTGGCTATTAAGTTTGACTTTGTGAATGCTGCTTGCATTAATACATGGCAATACCCCGTGGAGATAAAAGAAGACTATGTGGCTTGAATACAGGAGCAAGAACTGTCAGCGACGTGATTGGTAAATGAAGTCAGTGAGAGAGGCAAGTGTCATGTTTCAGCAATGGAGTTCAGTCAATGCACTGAACTAAGCTGTCATTTGCTGTTTTCATTGGTGACACAGACAGAAGGACAGCGCGGTCTTTACAGAAGCTATTTGCAGGGCGTGTATTTAATGTGATTGGATGCCTGCAAGCATATAAATGCACTCATCAACTCCACTCCTAGAAGCAAGTCATTTATTTCAAAGAAGCTCAGTTTTACATCCTAAATCTTACCTCAAAGCTTTATTTAGGGGGCAGATTGTTTCCAGGAAGAAGTAACAAGCTGAAGAGCAGGTTTCGTAGCTCGATTCAGGGAAAAGACTCAACATATTCTGTATGCAACTTTTTTTGTCATGTATCAAGTTGCATAATACTAATATAACTTGATTACTGAGGAATTATGGAAATGAAGGTTCAAATATTAGCAATATCTTCCTTATTGAGACACAAGGTTTTTGAGAGATTGTATAATAATAAAAAAAATGGCATTTGTAGAGCGCAACAGCTACCTCAAGCAGAGGTGTCCCGGCTCTTTGGGGTCAACAGCAGGCGAGGGAGGTCCAACCGAGGTACTAGCATTGGCTTGAGAGCCAAGTCTTCAAGGTCTTTCTGAACTCATGTTTGGACTTGATCAGGTGCATTTGGGAAGGCAGGGAGTTCACAGTCTGGCCGTCCCCACAGTGTAGGGCCAATCTCTCTTACTGGACTTAGCAAAACAAGGTACACAGAGCAGGTCCTGGGAATTAGATCTCACCATGCATTCTTGTTGGTATAGGCAGTGCCTGCGATTAAGTTAGCCTGGGCCACCATCTTGCAAAGCCCGAAAGGCCAGAGTCAGGTACTTAAACTTCATTCTTTTAGCCACAGGGAGCCAGTGAAGGTGTCTGATGTGCAGAGAGATGTGGTGACGGAACGAGACTTGCAAATTAATCTCGCTGCTGCATTCTGTACCACCTGTAATCTAGCCCAAGGTAAAGACAGTTTGCGTAGTCCGGCCGAGATGTCACAGTAGCGTGGACTATGATCCTGCGGCAATCCTCCAGCAATAGATGCAAGAATTTCGTGAAACTTCTCAACTTCGCAAAGCATGAGGCTGGTATATGACGGACTTGGGCAGAGAAAGAGAGGTCTGTCTCCCATTTGACACCCAGATCTTATGTGGGTAAAGGGGGTGATCCCATTTCTACAGGCCAGCAAAGTCTGGTGAGGGAGGAGATGTCTGGCCAAAGAACAAGTCCTCTGTCTTGTCCATTTTAAGTTTTAAGATGTTATTACTCATCCAGTGTGAAATGTCCTTCAAACACCCCCTAAATCTAGTAAAAGAATCAGCAGAGTGATCCTTAAAAGAGAACACCAGCTGGGTGGCATCCGAATAGGAGACTGCCTTCACTTCAAAAGAAGAATCAATGAGAGAGAAGAGTGGCACCAAAATTGCGTTGAAGAGCAATGGGCTCAGGGCCGAGCCCTGAGGCACTCGGCACCACAGTGACTTAGGTTCCGATCGATGGGGTTGGAGAAAGACCCTTTGAGAGCATTCTTTAAGGTAAGACTTGATCCAGGAGAGTACTATCCCCTGTAAGCCCAGCTGTTTGAGCCTGTCCAGTAGGATTGGGTGCGCAACTGTGTCGAATGCACGGACAGATCTAAAAGGACCAGCTTCGCTGAAGCTTCTGCGTCTACCGTCATTCTTACAGAATCCGCCACCTCCACCAGTGCAGTCTCGGTGCTGAATCCTGACCAGAAACCGGACTGAGTGTCGTGTAGGATGTCATGACCTTCTATGAAATTGTATGTCAAAGAACAACTGAAGAACACTTAATGAATGGAGATAAAACCAAGAGAACGAGTTAAATTCTCAACATCATCAAGAGTATTTATGTTCAATCGATCTGTACGCATTTGTAGCTGCTAAGTAGTGAATTTATGCGTGACACCTTGAGGGGGTTCTTTGTGTGATAGATTCTGTGGTGCAGATTTCACAATAAAAACTCAAGCCTTAAAAATCAGAGCAACCACATTGCAGTTGGCCAAAGTCCAGAGCGGCTGAAGGGAAACTCACTTTACCTGGCACCAATCGGCAGATATTCAGCTGTGCCTTTATATGAGCTGTGTGTCTCACTATATGCCTATGTATTGTCTGTGTGCATGTGTGTATTACCAAAATAGGTAACTTTAAATGTGTTATCAACAAGCAAATAGCATCCTGCACACCACAGCCTTTTCCCTGCTGTACTCTAGACCTTTTCTGAGGTTGCCCAAAAACTAGAGGAGTGTGACGATGCACAGCTTTTCACAACCTGTGCAAATGTCTATTGAAAGTAGGGGTGGGGGAACATTCCGCTCCATCGATAGTGTTTGCGGAATTTTGCCCACTCTGCATAACGTGTGTAATGCAGGGTGCCAGCAAAACTCCACCAACTGCCATGTGGCGGAGTTTTTTCTCACCAGTAGCTCACCAATATTAAGCTGGTGAGTGAGAATTTGCGTCCCCAAGCATGATTTTTGGGTGCAGGAACGCAACCCGTTAGATTTTTTCAAAGCGGTCAGTCGTGAACGTTCGTGTTGAGAAAGCTGCCGCTTGAGTACAAAATCTACTTGAGCGGCAAAAAGAAGCAGTGCCCTCTGGCACGCCGCGTGGTGCCTCTCGTGCTGATTTTACAGCGCAGAACATGCTCCCGGCACTAAAAATCAACATGAGCAGCGCGACGTACCGAATTCCACCCGCTTGTGGAACTCTGCAGAATCTTGCAGAATTTTTAAGTAACTGCGGAATTCCTCAAAGTGAAACTCCACAATTCCACCCACCCCTAATGAAAAGATAGTAAGAATTGTCTTTTGCAATAATTTAATTCACATATGTCCTTGTCTAATTAAAAGTTTTATTACGGTTTGAGGTGAAGATCAACTATAGGATCAACAAAAACTTACTTATAAACAAAACATTTGTGAATTATAAATACTCCAGACAAAATTAAAAACATTAG
Source organism: Lissotriton vulgaris (assembly GCF_964263255.1). Classification (NCBI taxonomy): domain Eukaryota; kingdom Metazoa; phylum Chordata; class Amphibia; order Caudata; family Salamandridae; genus Lissotriton; species Lissotriton vulgaris. Next base: position 96,060,643 of record NC_141698.1, read on the forward strand.
TAACATTCAGGTGGAGAGACCGGGTTATAAGCATCATTTTTTACAACACATTTTGATTTTACCTTACTTTTTTATAAACGTAGATGTTAGAAATCTGCCCTACCAGCAAGGTCACCTTAGATGTTTGCCTTATGTGGTGGAACATGTGTTTAGGTTGGCCATATAACTATGTGTACTTTACTCCAATCACCTGGGGAATAAAGAAATCTCAATAATATTGAGTTCTTATATATTTCCTTGAAATCACTTAACTGAATTATGTTTATTTCTTTAGAAAAACAATGATTTTACAGTTTCTCTGAGAAGGCCTCAAACACTGATAAAGTTGTTTCTTATCTAACATAGGCCTTAGAAGAATGTACTTTGTCCTTCATTATTTTCTAAAATGCTGATTTATTTGTTTAGTTGTGTAAACCATATCATTAGGATGTTCTCTTCCTATGCTTAGAATTTCTTTCTATGAATAATTGTGTCAACTATATTGCAATCCGATGTGGAAGTGAGCGTGAGGACATGAAGAAGAATACATTGATTTCCTCCTGCTTCCGAAGAGCGATGACGCCATTAGTTTAACAAAGAACCTTTATAAGAAACTCAGAAGAATTGGCAATTGATGATGATCCCCTCATAAGTTTGTCCAATGAAATTGGGTGATTTGTAAAAGTCTTACTTTAGGGGGTTGTATTCTGAACATTTTGGGGTATAATTATTACAGTGAGAAAAGAACTTTGTAGTATGTGTTTTCTATGAGAGGAGAGCCTTGCTGCTGTATTCTCTGTGCTACTCTGGCTGGCTACTATCCTAGCAATACCTGATGGAGACTGTCTTGATTACTTTGCATTTCATCGGCTGGTGATGTTGCTTACGCTATACCTTTTCAGTTGAAGGGTTAGCTAATTCTTACTATTGCACGCTGTGTATTAGTCCTTATTGATTAAGGTTCGTATGAAATCCGAATTGCATATTGATATTGCAATGAAATTATTTTCTTTTGTCTCTCTCTCTCTCACTATCCCTCTTACACTTGTTATTGATTTCAATATGTATTTGTTATGAGCTGTGTCATTTTATTGGTAATGTACCTGTAACATTGGCCTAATGAAGATTCTATCTGATGATACGTATTGTACTTGTGTATTGACCATTCATATTCTGAAATATTAGATAAAGTAATTTGATAAGTACTCAGAGTTTGTCTTTATTGAAGAGTTATTGACATATTGCATATTATGACTATAGATGTTAGTTAGGTATTTCCTTCATTATGGGTCCTCATGAAGGGAATTGCATCCGTCTCTCATTATCGAGTCTCTATTAGCTCTACCAAAGGTTCGTTAGAGGATCTGGTATTGTAAGTGATTTTTGAATTTATATGGCCCTAAATTCTTGGTTATAGGAAAGATCCTGATATTGGAAAATCAGGGTTATTGTGAATGATTATAACAATTTACAATGCTTCCACTGGATCACACTAAGCTTCAAACATCATGGATTTGTAATTAGATGCTGTCTTTTATAACAGGGACCAAGCCTTCCTTTCCCTTAGATATTTGCTGGCTTGGTAGGTAAAACACATTTTGTTCAGTGGTGTTTTAATCCTGAGACTGTGATTTTTTTGTAGATTTAAATGTTGTCAATTACATCTTCTAAGTTCCATATATCCTTGTGTACTGCAATGATACTGTAAGAGAAGTAATTTCCAGAATACAGATCTTCATTCTAGGAATCATGTAATAAATATTAAGTAGTGCTCAAGTTATCATGCCTGATAGTATTTGCTGAAAAACAACACTGGGTGTGGGCTTACCATAGTAAGGCCAAGCCACTGAATAACTACAAAACTAAACAAATGCCAATACTGTTATATTTTGTGCCTCCTCAGATTCTCTACATAAAGAGTGAAACTTAATGTGAGTTGAAAGACTTGGGAATCAGTCTGAATGAATTATTTTTTATTTATATTTTTATGATATTCGTTGGTTAAATTTCACCAAATTCTTCAATCTACATACAAAAAAAGCAATACAACAAACAATTTCATAATAAAACCAATTCAACTCTCAAAGAAATGTCATCCTCCTCTTTCACACTTCGTTGATCAACAATACACTTCCATTCTTTCACTCTCACACATACCCTACAAACATACTTTATTTACAAGTTATTATACAATAGTACATGTAATTTCCACCATAGACAACAATTTTTTCAATTTGCAGAATTTTATAGCATATAAATCTGTTTATAAAATCTTATGGTGTAAGCAAAACGGTCTACGCGTTTCGAACCCCTTTTTAGTGTGAAGTTCTCATCAGGACCTCACAGCTTAAAACTGGAATGTGCGATAGAGAGCGCATCAAGAAATTAAAGGTTCTTGAGAGAGCCGCTATTCATAGCCAACAGTAGCAGGGAGACTATCATCCACAAATCCCCCTCATATCACACATAGAGTCATACACTTACAATCCCGCTGACATTGTTTCACGTCGGGCAATTCATGAATTAGGGCACATTCCAGTTTTAAGCTGTGTCGCTCAGCATTCATCAGGACCTAAAGATACTACAAACAACAGGCACGAGACTTAACAACAAAGTTGGAATATAGAGGGTACCCCAAAAGAATTGTTGACAGAAGTCAGAAAAGAGCCAGGAATCAACAGAGGGATACACTCTTGGATGATCATCCCAAGTCTAACAACAATGAGATCCCCCTGACATGTGTGACCACATAAAATCATGTATACCTGTTCTTGCTTGCCCATGACGTTATAAGATGCATATCTCACCAGGCAGAGGGTATGTGATAACATCTAGCTGATCCTCAAAGAGACGTAATGTTATGGCTCGTGATTTTGCGAAAATGCTATATAACCATTTGGTATGCAGGATTGCAACTAAGGTGATGAGGCTACGATATTGCATGAATTCAATGTCCAGATGGGTTTTTGACAAAATATTGAGAACCGGCACAGAGCAGATTAATCGATTGCGAAGTTCGAGTGTTAAATAAAGTTGTGCCCTCCTTGAATTTTGTTTACTCACCATTATAAATGAAACGAGCGGGTATCTGGATTGTTGTTTAATATCTTCAAAATCTTTAGACACATTAAGATAGGCTCTCGCGTTATTTCACATTTATGAGAAGTGGTAGAGGGGGACCGAACCCTTGTCTTTAGGGAAATGCGCTACGTCCCATCTAAATGAGATATTTGCAACCCCTAGACGTCCGATCACGTTAATCACGTGACCGGAACTATTACAGACTTGGAATTTTGTTTACTCACCATTATAAACAAAACAAGTGGGTATTTAGACTGTAGGTAAATCATTTTTTATATATCTAGACACATCAAGATGGGTTTTTGTAGGATCTCATTTCCTGTCATGAAAAGCAGTAACAGGGGACTGAACCCTTGTCTTCAAGGGGGAAATGCGCTACGTCCCCTTTAAATGAGTTACAACCTATAGACGTCCGACCACGTTGATCACGTGATCGGAACAATTGCAGCTTCAAAACTAACGATTCCCGCTGGCCTCATTCATTTCCGGGCGGACGGTAGACCCGAATGGAGGTTTGTTGCGGGGAGTCGTGTGTGCTGAAGTAAGTGGCTACTTTACCCTAACACGATCGAGGGATCGTTGTGTACAAAATCTTTGGAACAGATACCACCTGAAGGGTAAATTGTATGTGTTTTGATCCTTTGCGTAGAATTAACACCGCGTGAAGATATCCCGCGACGTCTTTACCCATTAAGAGAGTACTCGTCTCTCAATACGTGAGTGCCTCTTCTTTCCCACCTCTCCCCCCCTTTTTGGTATACACCGAGTCTTTGAGATGGAGGCATGGTCATTAAGCCCTATGAGACTGACCATTAATATTGACAATTGAGGGCTACTGCTACTGTCCTCACAATTTACTTTGGGCAACACAATGATGAGATCGTAATAGAAAGTCTCTATAATAGTTTGCCTTTGTAATCTACAGTCGCTAAAATATAGCGCTAACTTACCCCTCTTTATGATTAATTATAAACTTAGGAGGGTCATATCCTACTAACGAGCGACTAGAAGTTTGCTAACAGGATACCTATATAGAGCACTGGCTTTTGCATGGTATATATATATATATATATATATATATATATATATATATGATATTCAGCATGACATGTCGTTATGGATTATCTGACATGCGTGAGAAGTTAACTATATGTCAGTGTATGTCATTATATGTCATTTGTGTTTTGTCTTTTTCTTTCCATTTTTGCAGGTATTTTTGCTGCTGTGAATTACACTGAGCTGCCACGGGTAACAACCGTGAGTAATACTTGAAATAAAATTGCTTTTTCACACTAAAGATCCTCACAGGAGGGTGCGCCTTAGCGCGCGCATACCACCGGAGGACCATTTTTAATTATCTTTAGGTCCTGATGAATGCTGAGCGACTTTGCGTTACTAGCAGCTGAAACATGTTGACCATCTAACTTAAGGACACAGGTTTCCTAATATAGAACCTAGTTTGGCCGCTCTGCACCGATTTTAACCCAATACGGGTTGGCCTTTATTAAAAAAATTTGTATAGGTTTCAAACTTGTATTTTTTAACTTTTCACTCACAGTTGCACTCACATATTGTTTAGAGCACTGTTACACACACCATCATCCCGCTCTGCTGTGATTCAGGCGTCGTAGCACGCTGGGGAGGCATTCGGCCGCCCCAGCGGGGACCCCATGATGAAGCATGCCACCAACTAGTGGTGAGTGAGGGTCCTTTTAAAAAGTGAAAGACTTGTCTTTCACCTTTTTTTCACTTGCACAAGGGCAAAGGTTGCCCCTTTTTGGGTGTTACCTCAATCCCGGTTCGCCATTTGGGATAAAAACAAAACACATGAAAATATACTTTTTCTTCCTTTTTCTATTTTTATTCTGTCATTGAGTCACTCCTTAGTTGTTTATTATATATTGACAGGGGTATAGGAGTGTCTACTCATGCCCTCCCTCTCTAGTTGATATTCTTTATTGATTTTTTACAAGTCACGTGGAATGGGATCTGATGATGACTATCATATGTCATTCCAGGAAAATTCCCACACGGCTGGCAGGTATTCATTTTATGGCAATTGCACTGGCTAGATTAGATCTGGCTCGACATTGGTTACAGAAAGAACCATCCCCTCTTCAGTCTTGGTGGTCAGAGTTTATAAATGTAGGTGGGCTAGAAATTTTGATATTACAGAGCGATAGTCGCAGATCAAAGACTCTTTGCATTTGGGATCCTATAAAAGCTTGGCTTTATAGACTATCCTCAGGATATGATCCTGCTGATAGGGTGAGGTTGATTCGCCGTGCGAAGTACAGCTTTATACTATAACATTTATCTACTGATTATTGTTTTTTGTTTCAGTTTGATATCAGTCATTGGAATATATGTTTACTCTTCTAAGGAAATGGCTTTGTATATGGGATCTGAAGTGTGAAGTGTTTTTGCATATGCAGTCACTAATCTCTTGATCATTTATTGTCCTTACTTTCTATTTGACTGACTCTACTTTGCCAAACTTAAAAATAAAGCAAAAGACCTTTGCTCACCCCTATCTGAAACAATAAATGATAGGAGGCCCCACCTGGTATTTGAAACACTCATCTTAGAATTTACACAATTCCACAGAACACCCCTTCTCTTAAAAGCCTATCATACAATCTTGAGTCCCACCTGTACCCTGCCTGCTTTCCACTCTCGAACCTGGGGGTGTAGCACCATAGAAAAGGTTGGCATAGTAACAGGAGATGGCTAACTTTGTTTAGCAATGGCACAGGGGGTGTAAACACCTTCCGCTGCACCCCAGATCCACATTCAACTTACTCCACAGCACTTTATAATCATTTGTCATTCTGGCCCTGAAATCGTCTTTCTGATGCACACAATTTAACTCCTTACAATTGTCCCACTCCTTTCTCAAAACATCCAAATATTGAAAAAGTGCAAAAGTCATCTCAGAATCAAGAATGCTTACATCCAATTCACTATAGTGACCGGTATCCACGGTCACCATACCAACTCCTTCGCCTCCATCTTTGATCCGTTCTTGACACTTACTTCCCTGTGTACTAACCTGAAAATCTACAGAAATTAGAGATTTCTAAATTTGCTTCTTAGTTGCTGCCGCAGCATTTTAGCTCCCCACAGAGACTTTGTAAAACCCATATAAAGCAGTCTTTTTGCCGTGCCCTTTCTCTCCCTAGGAACTGACCCAATCTTCCATGTCCTTTATTCTGTTCCACCTCTCCCTCTTCCAAGACATCCCTTTTTAACTTCTCCCCCCATGATCCTCTCCTGCCAAGGGTATTAGTCAACATCAGCCAACTTCCCTATCACTTCTGCCTGTACCAGCTCTGTCCCCACTTCTTCCTTTGCTGTCCGACCTGGATACACTCAACAGGGGTGGTCGCTCCTTGGCCCAAAAGGGCGTTGACCCCCTGCTCATTGGGAGTAAACTCATACTCATTTTCCAGTGTCCTCCATTTGCTGGCTCACTACTTAAAACTCATCCACAACATTGGATGTTTGTTTGCCTGAAAATGGCCGGCAGGACCAGTAATAGACACAGCAGATCACTGAATGTATGGCATGGCAATATTCCCATTAGAAAGACCCAGAGTTAATAAAAACAATATGAAAAGAATACAATAATGAAACAACTTTCCAGTGTCGCCCCTCTCACCCAGCCCATTATCCACAGCCCGACTCATGTATACATTAGGAAATAAAAGAGACTGTGCCTGTGTCCTGACCTTGTTGTCGTATTTCAGTTTTTACTTGTGATTCGGTGGTAAGCAACAGCTCTAAAATCAAGCCACGGAAGACATCCCATTGCTGCCAGAATTTGGAATGTTTTAGAGGGGCCCCTCCTAGCCTGAAACACAGCAATCTCAAGGCCCATACAGAAATCCATACCTTTGTTCCAGACACCCAGCAAAGGTGGATTTGCATCTTTCCAGTGGTTGGCATGTCTTGTTTAGCAATGGTAAGGCAGAGGAAGAACAGGTGGCATATGTATCTGTTACCACCTATCCCTGCAGTGGTATGTAGAAAAAGTTGCTTTGAGGTCTGTGGCATGTTCCATGGAAGAACCTCTGGCTAGCACCCCACCACTCTTCTCCAAAACTGGGCCAAATCTCTACTTCCCATACCTTGTGAAGGAAAGTACCGTCCACGGACTCACAGCTCAAGCATCTAGGGGAGCCACAAACCGGTGTCTAGTGAAATATGTAGATGGACATATTTAAACTGGATTAGGAGCAGGCGAGAGGGGATTGCCGTCCCACGAGAGAATCCTAGAGCCTCTTCCCAGTCGTCCAGATCCCCCAGGTCCCTCTGTCAGTTCGCCTGAAGGACTTCTAATATAGTTGTGATGTTCGTGACTAGAGATTGATAGACTTTCCATATTTTATGGCTGCCTAGATCGCCATAAGCAATTTCCCCTCTAGCTGGGTTAAAGTCTGGTAGGGCCGAGAGAGCGCCGACGTATTGGGCCAGGGCATGATGCAGCTGTTAGTATTTGTAGAATCGGCTGTGGGGCATTGAAAATTCAGATTGGAGTTCCTGGAACGATTCAAGAACAAGGCCCTGCATCACATCCCCCAGAGTGGATAAGCCAATGTGATCCCACCCCTGAAAGCCCTGTAACCCTGCCACCTGGGAAATGAGCATGTTCCGCCTTAGTGGTGTCTCCCGGGTAAGGTGTCCCCACCACCCCATCTTTCAAAGGGACTGTCCCCATGCTAGGACCACCACTCTTGTAGCTGGAGGGAGAAAGCCAACATCCAATCTGCTATAAAGAAACTTGATCATGGGCGGTTCGCCCATCGCTCAACCCCATATGCTGGGGCGTCTCTGGGGCAATACCACCATTCATTGAGCATAGCGCCATCCAAGAGGTCCCCCCACATAAAAACTGACCCACCACTACGTTAATCTGTCGAAACAAGGTAAGGGGTTTAGCAATTGATATAGAAGGTGGGGCAAGGAAATCATATACGGCCACATGCATCATCCCGGCCGTTTGCAAATTCCAAATTGCGAAAAATAGGGAATTGCAATTTGGAATTCGCAAAATGCGATGCATGTATATTTTCGCATAATATTTGCGATTCGGTAAAAATCGCAATTTTTACCGAATCGCAAATATTATGCGAATTCTAATTTGCGATTTCGCATTTCCAATTGATTCCTATGGGCCAAAAGGCCCATAGGAATCAATGGGAATTGTGAATTCGCAAATTAGAAATCGCAAAATGTTAATGCATTCCATGGGTGCAGGGGGGGTCCAAAGGACGCCCCCCTGCACCCCTGAAATGTATTTTAAAGTGGATGTTTCCCACACACATGTCCTAAGGACATGTGTGTCTGTAACATGACAGTGTTTAAAATGCTAATTTGAGCATTTTAATTCTTTTTCGCAAATTACCACGAGGTTCACCCTCGTGGTAATTTGCACCCCATAATTACGAATTCGCAATTTTAAAAACAATCATGCATTGCTTTTAAGGAATCGCAAATTTGCGATTCCTTAAAAGCAATCGCATTTTTGGAATTCGCTAAAAATAGCGATTTTGCCAAAAATGCTTGATGCATCCCAAAAACCTATTTAGGAATCGCAAACGGCCGAATTTACCGATTCGCACCGTTTGCACTTCCTAAATAGGTTGATGCATGTGGCCGTTTGACAATTGCAGAGCGGCCATGTAGGGATAGAAGTAAGTGAGACCATGCCCTAACCTCAGTTTTAACACACTCTCTTAGTGGAGCCAAGTTGCGATACGAGGAAACTGCCGGGCTGCACGCCAAAAACACATCAAGGTATTGAAACCCGTCCTCTACTAAGGACAGATCCGCAGCCCAAGTAGTGTCACTTGGCGACCCCCGCAGCGGCAATAGTACTGGCTTGCTAATTTAATATATACAGCCCAAACGTCTCTCCAAACACTTGCATTAACCTCAGAATCCGAGGACCAGAGGTAGCCTGGTCTGTGATGAAGAACTCACCCACAGCTTTTAAGCCTCACCACTTTGAAATGTTACCAGTCGCCACTGACACTCAACTTATTTACTTCATGCCTCTTCTTTCCTCTTGTATTGCCTCCTCTTGTTCCCCTCCCAAGACCTTCACATGTGATTCCCCCTCTTACCTGATAAAAAGCATGGTGCTCCCTCTGTTGCACTTTCCCTTGGCTGAGTGCTTATCTTATTCAGCCCTGGTTTCCTTTGCACAGACCTGTCCTCAGCCACTTGTGGGCTCCTCGCTGCCTGCTCCTGTATGGGCGCTAAACTGCTCTGCCTTTCCCTGCACACACCCCCAAACATGTTTTGCCACTCTTTAGTCCACCTTTAACTATACCTTAGCTCCAGTATCTCACAGCTCTGTTTCTCTCACCTCTGCCCTCTCTCAGCCTCCCATCGAGTTTTGTCTGGTGTCCACACATCACCCTTCCTTCCTGCAGCTGGCCTTCCTCCCTCTCATTGTCATCCCCACTAATACTCACTCCTTTCAAGCCACCCAGGACACTGTCTGCTCTCTGCTCTGTGCGTCTGCTTGGAGTCTTTGGCCCTTGGTAATGAATATGATTATAATATATGACTCCGATGGGGCATCCAGGGGCTGGTGATACAGAAAATAATCAAAGAACCAAGAACATACCACAGAAAGTGACTTAAGAACCCAGTACAGAAGATCCAGAAAGTTGGTTCAATAACCAAGCTTCTAGTACTTTGAAGTGAAGAACTTCCACCTTGATCTACAGCAAGAGGTAATTTGAGTGCTTTGGTCTATAGACTGAGAAGGTCGTGTCACTGGTCTAAATTTCCAAATTGTGGGGATACTGAACAGAAGCAATGTTTTGTATCTCAGAGTGCAGCAAGCATCACATTATTTCGATTTATTTTGCAAAAAAGGCAAGCCTTGAACTAAAGTATCCACAATGAGCTGTGCAAAGACATTTGAAAATAATACACTTTTGGATGGAGAGCCAGTTGAGCCTAGAAAGGTGGGGCCCAACCGGATCCTTCTACTTTGGTACAGGCTGAATTCCCTGCAGCCCAATTGGCAGACTCTGCACTCATACCAGTCCTGGTTGGGCCGCACAAGATTCTAAAACCTGGGCTTGATCATTGTCCTGTCCCTCCCCGACCCTCCTCTTTCTCCCACACTACTCTCCACCTTACTCATCTGTGTTCTCGCTGTACATTCCTCTCTGTCACTTCTTGCCTATCCCTAGCTTCCACTTCTCAAGGGTAGCAGTTGATGCAGAAGTCATCCCCTGCCACCTTCCACCTCCTAAGGTCTCTTTATTTTCTCATAGAGCCAATCACGTTCTCCAGACCCCTATATGCATGACAAGCCTCTGGCCTTGCCCCTCAAGTCCCCATGCCTCTTTCCAGCTGGTCTAACTGCTCTGCCTTTTCTGGACGATGGACACAGCTCATCTCCCCCCTGAGTCATAGTGTGTTCCTGGCCATGACACTGAGCCAATGTCAACAAATCGATACATATTCAGAGCTGCTTCCTTTAGCAGCAAGACTCTCATGCGCCACCTGCCAGGCTGGCTTTCACACAGCAGCTCTGAAACCTTCAACACCCTTTGTCAGTCTTTGAGGCACAGCATGCACCGAGAAGATGCCCACCCAACTCTCCTGACTCAAGTCGTGCTGACCACTCCTCTACTCCCCTCTGGCCTCCAGTCCATAGAAATCTTCTAGTCAGTTTGGCCTTTCCAGACCAAACACTGGCTCAAATGTCACCCGACGGGGCCTTTCCTAACCACAAATCTTGGCAATCTCATTGGCATTGCCCGCTGCCTCTCACTCCTTCTACAACACTCACACCAGGCAGCACCCCCACTAGCTGTACAACTGATTCTTGGGGTCCACACTGCCCCGCTATTTCTACAACTGATTCCTGGGTCCACACCTTTATTTTGCACCAGCTCTCAATCAGCAGAGGAAAAGCCTGACATCCCACACTCTCATAGCCTTGGCTGAGAGATGGACAGACCTGCTGCGTCTGTACCTCCAGTCAACATGCATGCCAGCTGACTACGTCTTACCTCTTAGCACTACAACTAACGTGCTACCCCGAACACATGCCTTCTCCCTGCAGCTCTTAAAACCTTAAAGTCACTGTCCACTTTGCTTCCTCTGTCCACCAGAATCCCACTAATACCCAGGAGAAATCAACACGTAGATAGGCTATTCAATAAAGCAAACCCTTTCCCTCCTCACAAGCCTCAGACCTAAAAGTTGACCCTAACCGGCCTCTGTAAAACAGGTGCACAGCAAATAAACAGAGATGGCCTACTGGTGTGGAGCTGCACCAAAACCGTCCCACTCCATCTTAGGGGTCAATTACGATGTCATTCGGAAAGTCTTCGAAGGGATTCGATTAGTTTGAATCCAATTCGGAAGCCATGTTTCTGAACAGCTCAGACACATTTCCGGGCTACTGATTTCAATATTCGGAAACCGTTTGGACTGTCCGACTCGGTTCCGAATGGCATTCGGAGTAGCCGAGTTATTTGGAGCCTACTCGTACAGGTCTACAGACCGCGTTTCCGACAGAGCGATAATGATGTCGGATTCAGACAGCCTTTCAGAATCGGTTGTTCCGACACGGATCGGCTGTTGGAATCTGACTTTGGGGGCCCGTAGCAGGCCCACTTTCACCCAGGGCCCTCCGAATCTAGGCCGTGGGGGTACCTATGTTTCCCCCCTTTCCAACCATGCACAGTGTAGCAGGAACCTTGAGGTGCCCCCCACAAGGTGCACGATTTTCCCCAACCACCCCTTTCTTCAATGGGAGCCTGTGTATTCGGTCGGAGCAAAGGATCCCATTGAAGTCAATGGGAGTCTGAACGAACGGTGTTGGGAATCATCGTACTTATTTAGATGGACTCCCAGAATCCGATTCAGTCGGAAACCATTCTCAAACCGATCCGGTCGGAATGGTTGAAGCTAATGGCTCAAAGACCGAAATAATGCTCTTAGGGCATAAAGGAGCCTCACTTCCTCCGACTAGTTGGCCCAGTTGTTTGGGCGAGCCCCCGAGTCCAAAGGAGGAGATTAAGAGTCTTGGGGTCTGGCTGGAACAAGATCTCTCTTTCAGGACCCAGGCGAAAAAAACGGCAGGAGTTTGTTTCGGTCTTCTCCGCGCAGCTCGGAAAGTTCTGCCCCTCCTTCCACCGCGATCTAGAAAGCTGCTTATTCAGGGGTTGATCGTATCAAGATTAGACTATAGCAATGCTATCTTTCTTGGTGCACCTGAAGCAACGTTTAATAAACTTCAACAGATTCAAAACGCTGCCGCACGGCTTCTTAAGAGTACCCCAATGATATGGTTGGCTAAACCTGCATTGAAGGCGCTGCATTGGCTCCCAGTGCGCGAAAGGGTCAAATTTAAGTCCCTCTGTATTGCACATAAAATTCTTCAGAACAAGGGACCTCCCATCCTGAAGAATTTAGTCGTACCCTACAAGGCTAATAGAGCCTTGCGCTCAGATCAGAAACACCTGCTTAGAACTCCCAGAGTTGAAAAGGCACGAACGGGGGGGAGAAGATTTTCAGTGAATATAGCGACTCTCTGGAACTCACTCCCCCTATGTCTACGTTCGGAGACTTGTCTTCTCCGGTTTCGTAAACTCCTTAAAACGCACCTCTTCCCTAACTAATGCCTTTTGATCACGCTTGACTGCCACCTTTCTGTTGCTCTGGAATAAGCGCTGGGATGCTCTAGGGTAACTACGCGCTATACAAAACTCGAAATAAATAATAACGACATCGTAATCAACCCCTTTAAAAGAGTTTGGAACTAATCCTATAAGGATGTATTCCAAGACAACACCACAAGCCCAAAGCACCTAGGAGTGATGCAAGCCCACTTCAGAGCGTGAGAGGGGGATCTGTTGTGTCAGGTCTCACAAAAGCCAACTTTATACAAAACAACAAATATTGTTCTAATTTACTTGGAGGATGCTTTTCCAATCTGCAATACTCCCATGAGACCTTTATTTAAAGAGTTATGCAGCAAAAGGAAAATAGAAGTACAGTGCCAATTGTAGAAATGTGTTTCTTTTGTACACCTGCTTTTTAGTTAACACATATAAGCAAATACTTGTTATAATGATATAGCTTGTATCTGATAATATCATGCAAATAAGTTGATTTTTGTAAATGCTCATGTTGCTATCACATTGGTACATACATTGAGTTATTATATGGAAAATGTGCCTCTTTTGCTAGGCAGTATTTTGTGTTTTTAATCCCCGTCCTACGTCTGTGATTTACTGTACGTTGTCTGTCTTTTGTGTGCCATCAAGTCGAACTATCTGGCTAATACTATTTTGCAAGAATAAAAAAAAAATCCTTCTTAATTGACGTCTTTCTTTCTGTAACTTCAGAACCAGTTAATTTTGTTGCGGCCTTTCCAGGATTTAATAATTTCCCTTAATTAAAGTTCAACTCTTCAATAATTAAGATTACCTTGGAATTATCTGAGCTCTTTGTGAATCCCTGTATATTGTTTGAACTGGGTCTTTGTTCTGTCAAAATGATGAATAAAAACATTTTATGATTTAATTCTCCTTCAGGCACTTCCTGGTTGGGTGAGAGAATACATGTGAGCGTCAAATACAGGTGTTTTATTTTTATGTCCGGCCAAGCGGTAGGTTTGGCTTTCTCTCCAGCCTGTTTAAATCTCTAAAAAAAACGAATGCCTCGAATTCTATTTTTTTTTTATAATCAATTTTATTGATTTCAAACAAGGAAGAGAAAATAAGTACCAGCACTACTCAAGATAAATGCAATACTTTTAATTGGAGAGCGCTGGCACTTCTCAGAAACAAACAAGTATTTTGATACATAGTATCTGCACTTCTATTTTTCTATTTCAAGCACTGGTTGTCAGGACAGCCATTTGATGTCTGCATAGTCAAGTAGCGTGAGTAGCTATATTTTGGGCTGCTTACTGTCTGTGTCTACGTCCAAAAGGGAAAGCAAAGGAGTTTGCACCAGTCTGGGAACTTCTGCTTCACTCGCACTGCTAGGCACAGGGCTTCAATAGTGTTTAATTTGAGCCGGTGGTTTCCGGTGCTCAGCGCTGGCACTTAATTATCAGCACCGGTGCTTGTGACAGTCTGCCTCATGGTGGAGCTGTCTTGCCAATTTTGAGATGACCACAAGAACAGTTAAGTATTCATTCAATATACATACAAAATGACTATTACCTGCCACCCAAGTCATTCTTATGGCTTTGGGGGCCTGAAATAGTTCAAACTGTCACACTTGTAGGAGTGTGATGGTTAGTAGTTGTGTTGTTACTATCACTGGCAGACTGGCAGGGGCAATCTGTGTTCCAAGCTGCAGTAACCTCCTGATGAGAGCCCACAAAATAAGCACTGAGTGAAGTTCGCCATGAGTCCGGCTAACGCTCTAGTCTGCCATCTTGTAACTGTGGCTCACAGCAGTCTCATCTTCTGCTCTGACTCGTCTTTCCTTGTGACAATGGCTTCTCATGTGTGGCGTATTTTGTATAGCGCGAACAGTGAACCGGAGGCATCCCGGCGCTTGTACTCCTACCACAAGGGAACCCCTCCTGGCTTTTCCTTGTGGGATGTCCACTCCTGGGCATCCCATGGTGAAACCAGGCATCCCTTGTGTATCAGGGGGCCTTTGTGGAGACTAAGCAAGCTATTGCCCAGAGTTGCAGCGTGGGACCCATGCTTAGAATCGGCACTGAGGCGAGACTATCCGGTCAGAGGAATTGAAGCCCGAAACCCGCAGAGGCGGGAATTGAACCCTGGTCCCTGGCCAGCGTTCTGCATCAAGGTCTGCCGCTCTAAGCATTGAGCCACACTTCTCCACTCATGGTCCTGGCTTCTGCTCTTCTCCGCCCTTCTTGTCACTGCTTCACTTCGCTCATAGCCTTCCCTTACATGCTTGCCTGCCACTCATTTATTTTTAATGGTGAGCATCAGCTCCTTTGACTTAGTTGATGAGTTGGTCATATGGTATGTAGCGGTGCTGGCATCTGACAGCTCCTCTTACATGCTTGCTGGCTGCCCCATTATTCCCAAAGTGGAGAGCTGTGCTGCTAACAGGCCTCACATTTGGGGGCTGATTACGTCTTTGGCAGCGCTGGAGCAGGGCGGCACACCACCGCCCTGCACCGCCAAAGTCGACCGGTGGCCGCCTGCAGCATTAGGAGTTTTCTCCCATTCTGTAGGGCATTCCTTTGAAAAAGGCACTGCAATGGGAACACCAAACCAAGTTCCTGCATGGCATGGACTGCTGAGCCCTGTGAGGCACCCTTTGTTTCCCCACTGCCAGCCTTTTCATGGCCGGCTCACTCCTATGAAAAGGCTGGCGGTGGGGAAACTGAGAATATGCTTGCCGGTCCTGCAGTGGTACCGCCAAGTATATTGCTGCCACAGACCGCCGCTACATTGCCAGGGAACGTTGTTCACTGGTGGTTGCGGCGGTCCCAAAACGGTCCGAACACTATAGTTATATTAGTTCGGTCGGACCACTGGTGCGGCGTCCCTGACCACCACCGCACCTCCACCATGGGTTCGGCGGTCCAATGGACCGGTGAACTCGTAATCAGGCCCTTGGTGTGCAGCGCACCTGGCAGCCACTCTGGGTGGAAATGTTCATCAAACAACTATACAGTGCCAATGCAGAATCTTTTGAGATCTTGACAATGTAGTGACTCACTACTACCACCTACTCCATTATCACTACCAACACCACGATCACCACCAACATTACTTCCACCACCATTACCATTACCACCATTATCACCATGATTACTACTATCAACACCCCCATAATTAACACCATTAGTATCACCACTACATTCCTTACAAGAACTAATACCACCATCACGATCACCATTACAATAACCACCACTGCCATTGCCACCAAGATGTTTCTTGTACTATCAAGGCAGTACTTTGAGGATGTAATCTACTGTTCTACCCCATGCACAAGTTACTCTTTTGTGGTATGCTTGGTACAAACTCAACACCAGTATGTGTTTTCATGTATGCGATCACAAATAATACCTCTTATGGTTTACATCATTTCTGTGGATGAGGCCTGTCTTGGTTCCATTCTGTAAATTAGCAAGTAGCATGATTCACCACCATGTTGGCATAGACTGACCGATGTCCTTCTCATGGTTCCAAGGATATCAGTTTAACTCATAGTGGTTTTGTCTTGGCTTATGGCACCTTTGATCTCTGTCTCTTAGACACTGGCTCACCCACAACGCTTACAAGACATCGGTATTGGCAACTGGGGAAAGTCGCCCTCTGCAACCTCAGCTTTAGGCTTATAGAACTTGGTCCCTGTTATTTTCCATTTTGGATAGATAAAGCTGAGGAATCAAAATTGAGAATGTGGCCCAAATGTCATTACATATCTTTATGATGAATTCCTCGTGTGCTTTCCAGGGCATGAAAACAAGTAAGATTCTTCCTTTTTTGATCAAAAGGATATTGTTCTACTGACACGCTTACAGGAGAGACCCAGACACAGCAAGCTGCGAGACAGATGGTTGCATGTTTTATGAGTTCAACACACAATTGGAACCAGATTCAATCAATTGAGAAGATTTTATCCTAAATGATAGGCTGATTTTAGAACAGACTATATGTTTTTTTTTTTTGCATATAAGTTTTTACCTAGGTGGATGAGCTTTCGCCGGCCTGGGGTGACCAGAATATGCCGAAGATATTGTGCACTATACTACCTCACTAGCCCAAATTTTTTATCTTTAATGATCTTTCTTTGCGATTGGAAGAGCTGTTTCTGAGAAACGCTAATTTATGCGTCAGGTGACGCATTAAGATTTTTCTATATGCACCCTCCAATTGAAGTGACGATTTAATATTGTATAAATACCTGTCCCGAAGAAGGTGACGAATTGTAGAACATTCACTGAAACGCCGTGTCGACAATTGTTTTACAGTGTTTATAACATTTTAATATTTGTTTTTAATATGAGAAAACTCTTTGAATGAGGAATGATTTCATGCAATTATTATGTCGTCTACGTAGATTAGATGGTGCTAATAAACTTTGACATGTGAAGAGTATCATTTGGTTTGCATTTGCAATTTAACTATGAAATACTTTAAATGCATTGTTTTTATTTAAACAATTGTGAATGTTTTACATTTTATGGTTTTTATCAACAAATAAAATATTCAGATATAGATAATCGAATTTGGGGCGACTCCTTTGAATAATTATCATACGATCTAATAACCACGTATGTTTGTGATTTGCATGTAAAAAAAAATGTGGGTGTTTGTCTGAGTTTTTAATACCATATCACATTTTTACTTGTACTCCAAGGTTTGCCAGTTTGTTGGTTTGTCACATAAACCTTATATTCAGTCTTCAGTCTACGAGCAAAAGGGTTCCCCTGTTGTTTGTCTACTGACATGGCTCTCATAGGATGCCACCTAGATTTTGTGATTGATTTGTCCAAGAGCAAATTAACTTAAGCAAACTTATTTTGCAGTGAGCCCTGACACAAGTTTGGATACATGGATATCTCTCTGAAGCATTGTTTATATGCTACTGAGATTGAACTGTTGGCTGCAAAGATCAGAAAATAATCAGTTATTAAAATACCAAAGAATCCTTTTCTGTGATATGCAGATGATATTCTCTTCTCCATTTTATTTTATGTTATGTAAAATGTACTCATAAAGTTTAATATATTCTTACGTTTATTGGAGCTATTATTGTATTTAGACCAGAAAGATCGAAGATTGATGCAAATATTACAGACAAGCACTAACAGCATGGGCAATCTGTGTTTAGACCTTTGCATAATCAAGGAGTTAGGACTTGCTCAAAAGGAAGAGAAGTAGAGAGTTCCAGAATCTTACTGCAGTCTCACAGAATTCTCTATCCACAGATATAGGCAATTTTACTTTACCTTTGGAATAATGAGCTTGAGCAGACAGAGAGATCTAAGAACATGTCCAAGTTCATACCATTTAAATGCTGTGACCAAAACAGTTGGGAAATGCATTATACATGTACATCACTGTAAACTGATTAAACAGAATCTTCTGACTGACTGGCACTCAAATGCAGCGCAGCTGGTGTAGACAACCAAGGACCGTGTTAACTCAAAGCCATAAGTCACCTATGAGCTTCCTAATAAGATGCATATGCCCAGGGTTCTTTCCTGACTTGTTATGTAAACGTGTTTGACTAGGGGCAATTTGATGGGCCAGTCCATGGTTATTCAATATAGTGTAGGAATCTGGTTGTCCTTTACTGTTCAGAATAAAGTGTCACAAGCCCGCGCTTTTTCACATCTAGGTAAGAGAGCTCGTGGTCCTCCTTGGGTGTAAACTGAGAATGACATTGTGGTTCAAATAGCTGGGATTATGCATAATAAAATACATAATTATTTTTGATCGATACATTGATGCTGTGCTAAATAAGAGGTGTATTTTACTATATCGCCGTCAAAATCAAGACCTGTGAAATGATCACATTCACAATATCAAGGTAATATATATATAGGTCAGTACAGATTTACTACTTTCAACTACATATATACTTACCTTGACAATTTAATGGTAGTCGATACTGTGGATACAATATTTGTATAGGTTAATATTACAGCTGTGATACAGTGATCACTAACCTCAAATTCCTTCCCACACCCCTCCCCCCCCCAAGCCCCCCACCACCACTACCCTGATTACAGCATGCAGTGAACTGGAGGGAAATGTGCCATATATAGTACTACATGCCTTATGTAGAAATATTTAAGATGGGTTTGCCAAATCTCTTCAATTTAAATATTTATATGATTTGCGCGACACAGGACAATATGACTAATAACAATTGAGAGCCAATTAAAAGGACCTCTAAATGCTCTCATAAAATGGTCTGAGCGATATAACCATTGCTATAATACAATGTGGATATGAGCATATTTTTTTTAGGTCAGTTAGACCCGCCATTCTATAAAGAATAAAAAAAAGACAGAAATTAAGGATAGGTACGTAATGAACCATAATAAAAGTTATTCAATGAAGTTGATTGTGCGAGGTTTAGGAATCCTTTAATCCCCATGAATAGAACCTTCTAGTATTTGATAAGGGGTCTTAATAAGGTGCACTATAAAACGGAGATGTGGGTGAATAACAACCCTATTTCACAGCACTGTCCTGGGGCTTCCAAACCTTTGGGCCTCTCAGTTGGAAGTCATTAACCTCTTCGCTGCTGATGACGAGCTCAGCTCGTCATCAGCCACGGTAGTCGTGTGCTGATGACGAGCTGAGCTCGTCATGTACAACGGCTCTTTGAATTTTGCCGCACACAGCGGGAAAAGCCGCCACAGCGATGCGGTTAATAACTGTTTTCATCTCCTAGCTATAAAGCCAATGGTGCGACAGGAGTAGTGGGTGGAGAAGTCCTGCGTTCACTTCTAAGAATGCGTTTGACCTGGCATGGAATTGGAATCTTTGACATCTGCAGTGCGAAGTACCCTGCCCAAATGCAAGGTTGGAAAAACAGGTTGATACAGGAGAACTGGCTATGGGTTGACATGCTTCTAAGAAATAGTGCTTCACTTGACGGTTTGGGCAAATGGGGCATTATATCAAATTCAATGGTTAGGGACATGCTGCCTAAAAATATCCTTAAATCTTTTGCTGACATGAGGCTAACATATAATGGGCCTAATTACAATGTCGGTCAGACACACCATAGCAGAATCGAACCTCTCGACTATAAGTCGGAGGTTCCACCCACTGAATTAGGATTCCATCTCCCTATGGGCAGTCGAAAACATCAATTTTTCAATGGCAGTTTGGGTGGCGGCCAGAAAAGGGCTGCAACACAAGCTGCAATAGAAAATTGGATGTTTTCAAACATCCCTACATTGTGTGGCAGGCATCATGCAGTGCTTGTCACACAGTGCAGATATTTTTATTATAGCAGAAGGCCAGGGGGGAAGGGGGCCCTCGAAGGTGCGCAAAAAGTCACTTTCTGCCTGCCTTTTCGTGGTGGGCGGACTGCTATGAAAGAGCAGGTGGTAAGCGGTATCATAATCCCAACGGGGAAGCTGAGGTTGGCCCTGCCATCCTTATGGGATTACTATTCCGCCTGCCGCCATGATGGCTTCTGTGAGCCCGTCGGAAGCGCAGCGGAATTTCTCTGCTGGTTTCCCTCCAACCACTAATATTGTAATACGGAGGTCAGAAGAGGTAGGGCGGAAAGCCTCCGACGAGTTGTTGGATGGCTTTCCACCCAACATCATAATTAGGCCTAATATAACTCAGAAGGAATTCTGCAAGAATCTACAATTCAAACATGCATTGGAGGATTACATATCTGAAGAGACGGATCTCTCAGAATTCACACAATTGGATGCCCAGGACTTAGTGGAAAATATAATTTTCACAGTTGTATAGTGCTCTTCTATGTCTCCTGCTCTATTTGCCAAGCTTTCTGGGATGCTAGTTTCTTTTTGACTCTTGATCCGTTCATTGCCCCAGGGACATTGGTGCAAATTGAAGGATTTAAAGCACCTATGTTGAGTTATTGCAATGAACTACTATATCATTATTGAAAACTGTTCAGCATTGGTAGATGAGGCCAACAAAATATTTAAAGTCCCAAGACCTGTGGGAACTGCATTTTTGTAAACTGTGGTGGCTTTGGCATATGTAGTGTAGACATTTTGTAACAACAGATCCTTAAAATGACCAGGACCGGAAATGTATAATGTATCTTAACGTCTGGCAAGTAGTGCTGGAGACGAAAATGCATAATAAAATGGCTTGTTGCATTAATACTTTCTGACCTCTGATCCGTGCTTTCAAAAGAAAACAAATGCAATATTTTAGTTTAAAAAATGAATAGCTTTGTATGGCTTACATGTTCACCTTGTAATATTCTGAAGCACATTCAATACTTCATTTTATATCTTCATAAAAAGGCATCCCCCACATATAACTATTTTATCTTTTATTGTATATTATTATGACATTTGAAAAATAGGTAACCAAACTATAAAGTTTGCAAAATTCCTTACATTGACCAATTCAATTGAGGAAACAGAGCAAACAAAACCACAGGTGTTAGAGGCCCTGGAATAGGAAGTTGAGTTAAAGGTACTTGAATGAGCCATAATAGAGCAAGCAGGAAGCAGCACACAAGGATTAAGAGGCAAATTATGGAAAAAGAGAGAAATCAAGGAAAGGGAATTATTTTGCACAATTGGGTAATAGAAAATATTTACATTTGCTCTTTATAATCAATTTGCCAGTGGGAAAGAAAATGCTGAGATAATGCCACCTATCATGTCGAGTGGGTCACTGAAGACAATGATTCTGGTTAAACTGGTTCAATGTCAAAGTCAGGAGCCAAGTAAGGGCTGGCAATGGGAATCGGGCTTGGATTCTGCATTGACACCGGGATGCAAGCAAATTCAAGTGAACCTTTGGGCACTCTGAAAAGTAATGATGGTCTGAACTCAAAAATTTGAGCAGGATTGTAGAACTTTGTGTCACATCAAGCCAGGTGGTAATGTTCATGTCAACAGTGCCATCAGAAGCTTTCAGCTAGGAGTGTGTATAGAGCTGGTGCAAGCATCTGAAACAGTGAATCAATCCTTGTGCCGTACTCAGTAACACGGTGTTGAACTCCGGCGCAATGGCCTGACATGTATAAAGTGTTTCAAAGTGATATTCCCTTTTTTTGTTTTTCAGGTGAGTGTCCAAAGAGCACTGGTCAATCGGTTAACATTTGCAGGTGTCTCTTCAGAACAATCGGACTGCTGGACTCTCTCCAACATCCACAGGTTAGCAAAAGAAGGAGCCCCACTTGATATGTTGCATCTTACTTGTGCTTCTAAGTCCACCTCAAGAGCCCCTATCAGGTCATAGCTTGTAATAGATGCAGGCTCTTAGCTCCCTGGGAGACAAAGTCAGGAATTTGTTTTGAACAACCATGAAAGCTATTTTCTAGGACAGAACCTCCTCTTTCATGCACTAGAGTGCTTCTGAGAAACAATGGCTCTGGCATTGGTATTTAACAGGTAAAGACCTATGCCACTGGTGGAAAGCCAGTATCCGATCATCTAAATATTGCCATACCAGAACATACCATCCATCTTTCAGTGCGTCTGATGTTCCCTCTGCCAGGAATATGCCTTCTGCTTGAAAATCTCCCAGATTCCTTTGCACAGAAAAGATTTACCAGGAGAGGGGAAAGGTTGCCTAGATCTGTGCTCTCTTCAAGCCCCATGTGGTCTCCATATTTGCCTTACCCATCTCCTGGAGAACAAAAGGAATCTTTCCACCACTAGAGCCAGGGGCGGCCTTAGGCATGTGCATGCTGTGCACCTGCACAGGGCCACCAAATCCCAGGGGCCACCATGCCAATATATATCCTTAATATAATAATCATCCGAGGATGGATACATATTTGCGTGGCGGCCACTGGCAGGGATTTGGTGGCCTCCGGCTCAGTTCCACTTCCAAACACCCTGACCCCCCTCTCCACTGGCCTCCGCGCTCCGCCCCGCCCGGACCCTCTCTTCCGGGGCCCCCTACCTACGTTCCCTGCCCAGGGCCGCATGAGCTTAGAGCCGCCCCTGCTAGAGCTCAAGCTGTGCAGGTAGATTTTCATGTCTAGGATGGGCCTTCAGTACGAATAGCAGGGTTGGGGGAAATTGCTATTTTTTTCCTATGTGTAATACACACTATTGTCACAGAAACTACATGAAATAATTCCTGTTACAGAACTGTCTCACAGTTCCAGCAAGATATTTTCTACTTGAACTAGTGCCACCCCAGGAGAAAAAGTGCACGAAAAAGCATAATCAGCTGAAAGAGAAACTTTACACAAAATACGCATAACCATAAATTCGGGAATCTTATGAGATTCTGCTTGCCCCCCCCACCCCCCCCCCCCCCCCCCCACCCTAGGGAAGGCAGAAAAAAGAGTACCTTGTGCCTGATGTACAAAAAGTGGTTGCAAATTGTGGGATAACTTTTTGCAAATGGAATCTGATTTTGCCAATGGACCTATGTACAGATATGTCAGTTCACGAAAATACAGAATCGCAAGGGGTAGCTGAAAGACTTGCTAAATTAATAATAATTGGGGACAGTGGACCACCATCCCTGTTCTTACTTTCCACATGGAAAACCTTTCTTAAAGCAGCCTGAATACTTTCAAGGTTCCCACTCTACTTTAAAATTCAAATCGTTTCTGTTTTGGCGGGCTCCAGTGGTAGCAGGCAGCCTCCCACTGAAGCTGTCACACAGTTTGCCAAAGAAGAATGGGTCCAAAGGGAATTTTTTCTCCTTTGCGAACCAGTTACCACCCGAAAATGGAAGTCTGTAACTTGTCAATGCTTTGAGGATTCAATTACAGTCACAAACCATTGATAAATACCCCATCAACACAATTTGGAAGGAATGCCCTTAACACGCCCCTCCTAAATTGTGATTTGAAAAAGCATTCCAAATTACAAAATGGGATTAGTACACCAGAAAAAGTGGAAATATACTGATGTTTGTCCAATTCAACCACACTCTAAATGGCCATAATATCTTTTTTTTTTTTTTTATTTTTTTTTTTTTATTTAAAAATCTTTTATTGGCATACAAAAAACCATACAAAAAAATATATATATATAGGTGGAGCGTACAATAGCGGTTTTTTCTATAACAGTCCATTTGTGGATGCGCGCTCTTATCGTTTGAAAGGGAAATATTGACTTTGAAACTTCTTTCTAAAGAAACCACTCCAGAACATATTTGCTACAGAGCAATATCTTTCTGGAGAAACCGCTAACAGGTGATGATTTATTTGTTTTATACCACTTCTTGCCATTTATTTCTAAGCACTATAAATAGCACCTGTTACTCTAAATTCAATCATACCTTCTTTATTGACCTTAGGAAGATGAAAAGTTGAATTGATTTTGCAGGGACTCAAACTGATGACCCACAAATCATAGCATGCGCCAACAGGGACATTAGGTCACTGAGCAATCTTACTAGCCTTTACATAAAGTGGTCATTATAAAGTAAAATAATTTTATGCTACTGCAAAGAAAAATAAAGGTGTTTTTAAAATATATTTATTTTTAGATTAGTTAAAATAGAAATATTTACATTATGATGATAAAAATTATAAAGCGTCATTACTTAAGGATTGTACAAGTGATAGGGATTGGGTTACGATTTGGGGTCAGTGTCATACATAGGGTAAGTTACTTTTAGGGCTAAGGTCAGTGTCTGCGTGACCTTTATTCTTAGGGTTCAGTTTGGGGTGTGGGTAACTTTAGGATATAGTGGATGAAATACGTTTCCGTAGAAAAGGGATTTGTCTAAGTACTTTCATTTTAAGAGGGGTCCCTCTAACATTAATTAGCAAGCAGTACCAAAGAAAATTGGTTTGGGGTTGGCAAGTTATAGGATTTTTTTTATTTTTAGCAGGCATTTCCCACAAAAGGAAAAAGAATAGAACTAAAACCTAAACATGGGGGGCGTGGCTTGGGAAGCCATCATGGTGGACGTAGCCTGATCTGGCTCCGTCCACCCACGCTGGAAATCCGCCGAAATCCTTCCTTCATCCTGCCCAGAGGAGAACCAGAATGTCGTGGCCAATGCTCTAGCTGCCCGGGGTGTCGTGCTTTGCTCCTACCCGGGGTTTCTGTGCCTGGGTTGTGATCCACGGCGAGGAGTGCCTCGGTGAGGGTTGGGCTGAGCTTTTTTCCGACGATCCAGCAGGGCCGTTGTACTGTGATCTGCGGAGCGGTTTTGGCTCTGCGGGCTGGAGAGACGCTAACGGAGCATACCGGCGGCTGCCTGAAGCCCGGTGTGGGAGTGGCGGCTGGACTGCGACACTGGGTGGGGACGCCGCTGTCCCTTCACCCTGCCGAGATCCCCCATATCGTCCTCCTGTGTATCTGGTGGTGCGGCCAGACCGGTTTACAGCACTCGCCACCTTTCATCGCATTGGCCGCCTACGCCGCAGGGACCCGACCGGCGCCCTCTGAGACATCAGGCCCAGTCGGACCCGTTTTGATGAGTGCAGCTGATTCTGGGAGCCCTGGTGTGGCTCCCCAAAAGTGAACATCTGGGCCGCAAGTGAGGCCGGAAGAGACGAGTGCTGGGCCTGGGCCTGAGCTGGCCCGGGAGACTGTTGCTGGTGTATCTGAGCCCCCCCCCCCATCAGTGAGTGAGGCGCCTGGGCGCGGTGGCCAGAGGGGGGAGTGCCTCCATTTTCGAGACTGGAGTGCAGGACATCTGAGGGCCCCTGACGCGGTGGGCGGCGTGGCTCCAGATAACGAGGCCCTCCTGGCAGCAATCAGCCATGCCAGAGACACCCTGGATGCCAAGATAGGTGCAGTGGGGACCGAGGTCTCCTTTCTACATGAGGACCTTCGTACGGCAGTGGACCGCATCACTGAGGCTGAAACCCGAGTCTCTGCAGTGGAGGACACGGTGTCCACCCTTCAAACAAAGGTGAACAAACTCACAGTGGTGTCGCAGGAGTTGGCTTCCAGGGTGGAGGACGCAGAGGGTCGCGCAAGGCGCAACAACCTGCACTTTGTGGGCCTACCGGAAGGATGTGAAGGGGTTTCAATGACCAACTTCATCACAAGTGACTCACTGACATCATACCTAATGACCTCCTCTCCTTGACCTTCATGGTGGAGCGGACCCACCGCGCCTTGATGCAAAGCCTCCCCCAGGTGCGACTACTAGGCCAGTCATTGCCAACAGCCTGAACTATACCGATAGGGAAGCAATTTTACGATTTGCCCAGACCCACAAGGATGGCTTTCAACATGACTCTTGCTCTATTATGGTATTCCGGAATTACACACGCCTGGTTCGGCAACAACGCCAATCCTTCACAGCTGCGAAGCGCAGACTGCGGGAGCTGAACTTGCAATATATGCTGCTGTATCCAGCCAGAATGCGTGTTATCTACAACTCCAAATCATTCTTCTTTGATACGCCTGAAGCCGTTTTCGCATGGACGGAGGAGCGCCATCAGCTTAGACCAATCTCTCTACCTGTGGTTGATTCGGACTCCTCTCGCAGCTCTCGCAGTCAACGACCACGGTGAAATAAGTCCGAAAAACGATGGGGATCCGGTTCAAGTAGGAGGTTTGCGAGTCCGTATCGGCCACCTTGATCATCCCAGAGCTATATGCAAGATCAAACCACAAGTGCACTTGGAATTGGTTTGTTTGGGACCTCGATAACAATAGTTTCCTCTGGGAGGGCGTGGGGTAAGACCATAGGACTGCGCAGACACAAACTTATTGCTCCTTGTTTCGTATGGTTGTGGGGTGGGAAGGGATCCTTTGGTGTGGGTATGAGGGGACCCCCCGTTGGGTTCTCCTGTTCCGCACACTGCGACAGATACTCCTATTTTGTGGCAGGGTTGGTGGGGAGTGGTGGGGTTTTAGGGAAATTTTGTTTTTATATGTTAGAGTTTTTATGTTTAGTTTTACAGACAGCTCATTCTGGAACTGATCTCCATGCTCTCTTCCCGTTAATTTCAAGAGGTGTTGATGTCAGGTGATGCTGCTTTCACTGGGGACCTAACAGCAGTGTCCTGGAACATCAGGGGTCTCCTTAACAAAGTGAAACGGTGGGCAATCTTACGGCAAGCCAAAAGATATGCAGCTGTTATCCTACTCTTACAATAAACCCATCTGTTGGTCACTAAGGCCCCCTGTCTAGCTCAATTTGGCTTTCATCATGTATACCATGCTGGGTTTACTCGGGGCTCCAGGTGTGTGGCTATTCTTATCCACCGTAGAGTTCAATTCCAATACATTGCACACAAGGCAGGCCTGGGGGGCCCCTTCCTCTTTGTTACATGCACAATGTTCGGGGAACAGGTAACTATAGGCAGTATCTATGCACCTCCTCTTCTTGGAACTGCATTTATTGACAAACTGTTGGGGATCTGGGGTGACATATCCGAGGGCTTGACTCTGTTAGGGGGCGACTGGAGCGATATCATGCGGCCACTTGATCGCCAACGTAGTCCAGACGATGCACCTTTACTGGGCCCAACTAAATTACACACACTTGCCTTCACCTTAGGATGGGCTGACATATGGCGCGAATATCTTCCCACCGAACACAACTTTACTTATCTCTCCAAGGTGCATGGGTCACAATCACGATTATATTACTTTTTTGTTCCCCGGTGCATCTTCATAGGTTCTCTCATGCGAACCATCTGCCCCTCGGGTTATCCGACCATTCTCCGGTTAGTCTACAGTTTCATAACCACTCCCGGAAACCCCCCTTTCGGTGGCGTATGAACCTGTGGCACCTACGGGACCCTGCATATCAGGATATGCTCCACAAAGAAGTCACTACATATTAAGAGGATAACTGCCCCCTCTCTGACTATTTTGTGGGAAGCCCATAAGCCGACAATCCGCGGGTCTGCCATTAGCTTTCGCAATGCTTGCAAGACGACGTCTTTGGAAGCTCTAGAGTATCGTCAAGCTTCGTTGACCTCACAGCTCAATCTCGATCCCAACCCTACTATTCGGCGGAATCTGCTGCAAGAACAACAGGATCTTAGGCAGCATCTTATAGGCGAAGCAAAGGAGATCTGGGAGGAGTCGCAACACCGGATTTATCAATAGGGCGATAAGTCCAGCAAGATGCTTCACAGACTCTGCCAGTCGAACACGTCCCCAGTGATTACCCCTGCTATTCGCAGTATGGGAGATCCCTGCACACAACACCATAGGGTGTCGCTGCAGAATTTGCACGGCACTTTGCAACCCTATACATAGTAAGAACAAATCTCGGCAGACCTTATTGCCGAATACCTCGAAGATATCACCCCGATGCCTCTCTGATCATCTCTGACTGGGGCTCTCAACGCGCTTCATCCTGGTCGCGCTCCGGGACCTAACAGATTCCCAATGGAATTCCTGAGGCAGAACATACACACCTTGGGGCCTCATCTGCTGGCGAACATTCAGGAGGCCACGGAACTCGCTATTCTACATAGGGACTGGCGCCATGCAGAAATTGTGCTTTTCCATAAGCCCGGCCGACCCCCGGACGACCATTCATCCTACCGCCCCATTTCCCTTATAAACTTTGAACCCAAATTGTTGGGGAAGGTGTTGGCTGATTGCTTACGGAGCTGGATCACTACCCTGATCCATCCAGATCAGTCTGGCTTTATGCCGCACAGGGCTACTCGTCATAATATTCGACAGGTCCATAATGCCATGGCAGTAGCCCCAGCGTTAGGCAGGCCAGCTGCCCTGCTCCTCTCAGACATTGATAAAGCATTCGACTCCTTCAGCTGGGTGTATTTATTCCAGCTACTTGAGGAGATAAACTTTGGGCCCTGCTTCTTGGCATACACACGCCTGCTCTACATGGAACTGACGGCGTCGGTCTGTTTTGCAGGACACCGTTCACAGCCCTTTTCTAGCCAGCGGGGTACCCGGCAGGGCTGTCCCCGGTCCCCATTGTTGTTTTCTTTCACAATTGAGCCCTAACGGCGTGGGTTAGGAGTGACCCTGTCCTTCGAGGTTTTGACTGGTCCAGGTTGCGCTCTGACGGTATAGCATTATACGCAGACAATGTCCTCTTCTTCATGACGGATCCTTGGTACTCGGGACCCCGCATATTGGAAATCCTCAGGGTGTTCGGGGGAACTACGGGCCTTCCCGCTAACCCTGCCAAATCTATATTACTCCCAGTGTTCGGACATCAAGGTTGTGACACCTGGGCATCACAACTTTCCCGGGTGACAGACGGCTTCAAATATCTTGGCATATATAGCTCCCCGCGTCCGAAAGTCTCTTGGGCGTGCAATATCACTCCATTACTAGCTGGTAAAAAAATGCATGGATTAGTTTACACTGGTGAAACACACCTGAAAACAAGTGAGGCCACTTTTGCTCAGTACTCCTGCCCCCGCTCCATATGCATATATTAATGGGCGGGCCCAACGAGAGAGAGGGAGTGACACCTCTGCCCGTTGAAAAAAGGGAGGTAATGGATGCACATCTACTGCCAGAAAGGCCACTCAGGCACCCACTGGGCAGCTGGCGGCATCCGAACAATGCAGAAACCGCCCAAATTGGTCCCCCAGGCTGCTCTAAAAAGCAGCCCACAGCTGGAAATCGGATACTGGTCCCTTGGGCATTGCCCAAGTGCCCGCGTTACCAATCTGACCCTGTTCGCTAGCCAGGCCTGGTCTGGTCCCGCGTCGTCTCTGCTCCTTACAGGAAGCACACAGGGGTTAAGCCCAATGACAGGAACCAGATATGGCCAAAACTACAACATATATACAAAAGTACCTGGGTTCCCACTTTTAAATTTATCGAAAGAACCACACTATATTCTTTTAGTGGTTAGGCTATTTTAATCAGCCTCTCATTTTTTTGATTTTTGATATTTTCTATGAATAGAAAATCTCTTCTATTCTCAGAACCACATACAATTTATACAGTGAAAGACATTAATTACACATGTATACAAACATTTAAAACAAAATTAATTTGACATTATAAACACACTTAATAAACAACAATTGCTCCAATTTTCAGTTGAAAGAATACTGCTACTCGACATATTTCATCACAACGAGCAGCATAACTGAGTTTTGCATATTTGTAGAGCACCAAATGCAATTATTTCAATACAGATGACTTAGTATCAATACAGATGCCTTAGTTAATTCCTGCAATTCAAGATTAATGCCAAAAAATGCCGACACGTTTCCAGCCACGTTTATATTCTTCACAGGCTTTCATCAGGGCTTCTTACTATGGGCAAGATGGATAATCTATGAAGCAAGTGAGAATAACAATAACTAATCAGCAATAGTACTTCTAAACTTCCTAGCAGCCTTTATCTGTACTTGAGGTCACATCACATACCTTCTAGACGATTCTTAAATTGTGGATATTTATGGATTTCCAAAATGTGGAGGTCAGCCAAAGGCGTAATTAATCTGTAAGAAACAATTCCTCAGATCACTTATCGTGTCTGCTGTATACAAATTGTACTCATCCCAACGGGCACAATGTCAGAGCGTACCTTGAGTCTCTACTTGGTTCGTGGAAGCGGTAATTTCATCCAACGTAGCCGAGAAGGAACGCGGGGACGGGCGCCTTGAGCGTCTTCGCAAATCTGAGGTGAGGGAACGCCCTGCTAGTCATTTTAAAACTATTATAGGTTGGGGTAAAGATCCCACACTAATGTGGACATTGGCCACTTTGTTTACACTAGGACCGGCGGCAAGAAGAAGATAGTTGTGTCTGAAATGCTGCCATAAGTGAATAAAGGTCGGACAAAGCAAGGGTGTTGCATAATGTTGGAAATTAAGTCTAGTGGGAGATTATCGATATATACTCTCGTTTTTTGCAGAGTTGCCCCCAATTACTGGTCCCCAGCAACACAGTACAGGTACGCTCTGACATTTTGGCGTTACTATTGCTGATAGTTATTGTTATTCTCACTTGCTTCATAGATTATCCATCTTGCCCATAGTAAGAAGCCCTGATGAAAGCCCGTGAAGAATATAAACGTGGCTGGGAACGCGTCTGCATTTTTTGGCATTAATCTTGAATTGCAGGAATTAACTAAGGCATCTGTATTGATACTAAGTCATCTGTATTGAAATAATTGCATTTGGTGCTCTACAAATATTCAAAACTCAGTTATGCTGCCCGTTGTGATGAAATATGTTGAGTAGCAGTATTCTTTCAACTGAAAATTGGAGCAATTGTTGTATATTAAGTGTGTTTATAATGTCAAATTAATTTTGTTTTAAATGTTTGTATACATGTGTAATTAATGTCTTTCACTGTATAAATTGTATGTGGTTCTGAGAATAGAAGAGATTTCCTATTCATAGAAAATATCAAAAATCAAAAAAAATGAGAGGCTGATTAAAATAGCCGAACCACTAAAAGAATATAGTGTGGTTCTTTCGATAAATTTAAAAGTGGGAACCCAGGTACTTTTGTATATATGCCTTACAGGAAGAAGGCAGCGTCCGTCCCCTCCCCTGAGCCAATCACAACGCTGCAATTGCAGCATTTTGATTTGTTGGGACGCTGACCACACAGGCATCTATGGGGAGGCCATTTTCTCCATGTAAGCTGCATGCAGTCTACATGGAGAAAAGGCAGAGTGCATATGACTGGTTTGGTCGGCCCTGGGG
Organism: Lissotriton vulgaris; assembly: GCF_964263255.1. Taxonomy (NCBI): domain Eukaryota; kingdom Metazoa; phylum Chordata; class Amphibia; order Caudata; family Salamandridae; genus Lissotriton; species Lissotriton vulgaris. Next base: position 96,091,930 of record NC_141698.1, read on the forward strand.
CCGACCAAACAGTCAGTGCCCTCAGAGTGGGCAAGCCACTCCTCCCCTGCCCTCGAGCAGACCCGCCCACCCACCTGCCTTCAACCAAACCCTTCTGGTTTCTCGCAGTACGAGAAGCAGAAACATAAAATGGTATTTATAATAGCACTTTATGTTTCTGCTTCTTGCATTGTGAGAAATCAGTGAGGCGACTCTCCATCGCCCACATGGAGGAGCCGCCCCTGCTTTTGGTACCATGAGGTCATGCCCCAGGCCCCTTTATTCTCTTCGGTTTCCTACGTCACGGCCTTTACCATCAGGACACAACGCGAATGGCTGATACTGAAAACACCCCTCATTGGAGTTAACACAGTGGGTTCACCCACCAACGTAAAACATAACAAGCACCAGTTACATTGCACAAGGACATTTTTGTAGGTAGGGGGAGATTAAATGATTTGTCCAGAATCAAACGTTGTCGAGACTTGAACTTGGTTCCCAATTCCAAAGTCGGCAGCTTCGGCCATGACCCCACATCCTCGCCCCTGTCCTTTCTAATAATGCAGATGTGCTCTGCACAATACCAAAAGAGCTGAAGCATTGAAAAACACCCAGCGAGCTGGTTCTACACCTGGTAGTTTCTTTATTATAGGTTTTCAGCTGTATGTGTTTGAAAAAATAAGGCCATCAGCACCGAGGCGTCCCCCACACCCTCCCCCAATCCTAAAACATTGTGGGCCTAACTTCCTGACAATGAAGGCAGTGCCAAGGTCCTAGGTCATCACCCCATTCATCTGCCAGCACCCTAGCCACGCCTCCTTGAAAGCAAGTGAAATGTCGGAATGATCCAGAAAACAAAGCGTGCAGCCGCGGCGAGCAGGCCTCGCGCCCAGCCGCGCGCATGATTCATTCCGCGAGGTTCCACGCGCCATATCAGATAAGTGGGGCTTTGACAGGTGACATGATGTTATGGTCGATCGGCCGCTGGACTGCGACAGTGACACACAGGCTGTAATTGAGAGTGATGGTGGGGAGGCTGTCACCAGTGCAAACATTGCAGTGCCCTTACGTGTCCCCTATTGACAAGGAGCCACTCTATTACCGTGCAACAATAGCAGCGCGTGCTGCAGCCCGGGAACGGCACGTACCACCGGCGATAAAGGGGGGAGCATGCGGCAGATGATGCAATAATCAACGCCAAAGAAGACATCATCAAACAAAGGAACATTCTGGAACTTCTATTGCTGATGATTTTTTTTAGATATACCGGACTAGTTATAGAGACGTTAGTTACCACCTGCAATCTTCGTAGGCAACAGATACACAAGAGAAGCATGCGTGGGATTGCAATAGAGATGTATGGTGATGTGTTTTTCCCCCTGAAATAAAACTGAATAAAAAAAAAAACTGTCACTAAATAAACAAAGCGCATTTGACTACACTGACGGGTGTTGTATTTTATTGGTCAATGTTCTAAATTGATGCAAACATGAGTTGCCTCCATTTTGAGTGGGTGTCACGGGTAGTTTACAGATCTGGCATCAAAGTGGGTTGGCGGCACACTAGGTGGAACCTTTCCACCTGAATCAGTGCTTTAAATGGGCAGATACTGTCTGGTACTCTGTACCTGCACTTATTCAGTTTGAAAGGGAGAGTTCCTGCACTTCTCAGCACTTCTGCAATGCATTTGATAGGAGAGTACCAGCACTTCTAAGGAGCAAACAGGTACCCTAAACAGTGAGTACCTGGACTTTTATATTTCCATTTATAGCACCGATCTAAATTACTTTAGAAAATGAAAAGATGCCGAGGTGGGATAGTTGGCTCCTAAAAACAAGGATTTCATTTGAACGGCTGAGGCTGTGAGCATGCACCAGTGGGTATTTATTGACCCATCCACACATTTCTCAAGGACAGCAGGGTGGCCTTGCACTTCAGATGAGAGAGGTTGTATGTGAAACCTGCGCTGTGTTCTGCTACGCTTCTGGCTTATACAGTAGGCCTGGGCAGAATTTCAACTATGCCGGAGTAATCAAAATAATTTTGGCAACTCCATATTACTCTTTTACGCGAAATTCCTGATAATTACCCAATTACTCCTTGCGTAATTAAGAGTAATTTGAGGGGGGGGATATCCAACCGCGAAAGCACATATAGCGCACATGAGCAGCCGACTAATAGTCGTGTTTTGCTACATTTAGCACAAAGTGCATCTTCGTGTCCATTTTTGACGCAAGGGTGGATTTTGCGCTAAGTCAATAGTGCTATATGCCCGTAGTAATTTGGGGGAAAATCCTACCCCAAGAGCACATTTAGCGCATGTGAGTGTCTGCTCTTGCTCGCTATTCGTGTTCTCTTGCCTTTAGCGTTGTTTTATAGCACAAAATGCATACTCGTTTTTATTTAGGACGTGAGGGGGCATTTTTGCGGTAAGAAATAGTTCTAAATGCAGAATTACTCTTCTTGCATAATTAAAGCTTAATCATACAAAATTCTTAGGTATTTTTGCGTGGTTAGGCTACACTCAATTACACAAGTTATGCTCACCTCTTCTATGCAGGTGAAGCCTTGCGAATGTGAAAACTATCTAGTTTAAGCAGTGCCCTATGCACCTGGAAATGACAACGTAAAACGGACCTCAGCGCTGTGGATGCATCTTCACACAATGATAGGGCATCATTTAAAACCTGGCAGCAATACTACATTGGTTCAAATGGTATAAGCTCTCAATTTAGCACCAGCATTGATTTAGAGTTATTGCTGTTTTTATATCTGAGTTTTTACAGAGCAACCGTGAAACAGACCTGTTGTTAAAATACAGGGAGTGGGCTTTACACCCGGCTCTTTCACCCATTGGCTTCCTTCGATCAGTCATTTTCATCAATTGGCTTGAAACTTTGCCGATCACATCTCTTGGCTCGGTGCAGTGGAGTAATCATCCCTCACCTAATGCTATTGGCTGTTTGCGTGTATCCTTCAACCTCAATTCAAGAGCTTCCATTGAACTGCATGAGGGACTAATTTACAACGAAGGCACTCTCTGTCTGCTGCGTTTTGTACTTTTAAATTTAACATGCCAATGCTACCTGTATTAGCACATTATACCTGCACCTATTGGTTTACCAATGCTTGTGTTCCTTAATTTTACCACCACCTCCAAGATACTCACAAAGCCAAACAACTAATACAGATAACACAGTAACAGCACAAGCACATCAATTGCAATTACTGTTTCCACATATTGGTCCCTATTTTTGCACCGCACAATAATTCAGACACAAGAGCTCAGTTCGTTATGACGTAACTGGTTGACCAGGTTATTGCAACGCAATTTAGGGCAAGGCTCGGAATAAGGACCTCTGCTGCATCTCGGTTAAACCCACCTGATTATTTGCACAACTAGAATCGTTAAACTGGGCCTTCGTGAGATTTGGGGATATTTGACACAGGCAGATAGGAGAGTAGATTCAGGGGAAAATTTATGAGCCCTTTGCGTCTCCGTAGCATCACTTTTTGTGATGTTCCAGCAGCGCAAACTATAACATCCTATTTATAAGGTCACACAAATCCTCTTTGGATTGCTTTGAATGGCCTCATAGATATGGAGTTACGGCAAGGCATCGCAAATCACTGTGTTGGCTTACTCTGTGCTAGGGTGCAAGATGCCTGCGTTGGTGCTAGGCTGCTGAAACGGCACCAGCTCAGAGGACAGGAAAGCACTGTATTGGATAATTATGGTGCATTCCTGCCCGTGCGCTTTGACGTAGGGCAGCCCAGCCAAGTGACTTGCTGTGATGCTCTAGGCCAATCCCCATAAATAAGGACCTCAGTTTTGCTAGGATAAGAGTTGCTGACAAAAATGGGGCTTGAAGTTCTGGCCCACATGCATGACCTGCATTTCTACGCGGCGGATAGGTTTGTTCTGGGTAGTTCGAAGTTGTCCCAGCTATTGTACATTCAAAAAAGGACATAACACAAATCTAAATAGAATAGGAAATCAAAGCTTATGGTACAACATTGCACATCACCACTCAACTCTACATCACATCACAAAATGGATAATGAGATGACATCATAAAATCATCATCCAATATAATGACACAACTATTTATGACAACACAAAGTGTAAAACAACAATAAGCTCTATAAAACACTACAGCGCACACAACATTCAGCCAGAACAATGTTACATTTTATCATAAGAAATGTCAACACAACACATGAAATGACTTCACAATATACTATCTATCATTTTGTCACATTACATTAACATTACCTTATAATCTACATCTCAAGATCAATATTTTATTGATATTCTCGTTGGCACCTTAACAAAAGCCTATTACTACAATTTATGATTTTAACCTTCTTTAAAAATACTTATATTTCGAGTTGCATCAATCATGACCTTCAGAAAGTACTGCACTTTCTACAAAGAAAAGCATGTTGATGTTCACAGTTTTTGTAGTACTTTATGACTCATTTAAATTAGTAGTGAATTTTTTCTTAACCGCTTATATGTTTTTTTATTTAATTCATTCAATTTCGTTTTTTATGGCACTTCTGTGTAGATTAATTAAAGTGTTTCCATTTGTGTGCAAGTGTTTGTACATGTGTAGAGATGGATGTTAAAGGGTGAGTGTATATGGTGTGAACGGATGGTAAATAATGACGCAATGTTAAACATATTGTGAACGGAGTGTTCAGTAAACTGTACTTTTATTTTTTATAAGGTGTAGCACCCCTGTGTGGATACCCGTAGTAAATGAAGCCTTTTAGGGTGATTTGTAGTGTGAAGCGGTGTTCAGCAATGGCCCTTTGTTGCTATTAAGAGTTGACAGAGTGGAGTTAGTGTGAATAAAGACCATATGTTGAATGTAGTGTGCAAAGTGTGAAAGAATATTCGTGGAACTTGTTTTATGCGGCGCTAACACTTCCGAGACCTCACACAACAAGAATGAAAGGAGGGCTGGGGAAACAACTGAATATGTTAGAGTTAGTCCTCCAGGCACAGAAAGTGTTAGCTTAGGAGAGCTGGAAATACCAAAATGGATGCTTTTCAAGTCATTCTCGAGGTGTGGGGCTAACAAGAGTGAGAGCCTTAGAAATGAGCTTCACTATTGAAAGGATTCCCCCCATAATCATTGGGCACTGGCACAATCCATTGGTCCTATAGTATGGGAGCTCCAACTTTGACAATCTAATGAGGGGTACTGCAGGGATCTGGGTATGCATCATGGTTCTGTAAGTGCGCTCAGTGTGAACGGCTTGGGTTGTGATGGTGTGGTCTGACTGTTTCATGTCAAATGCAAGTTGGGCCCCTGACCGTCTTGCCTTTGGAACTTGTACAGGGCTACGTTTCAATCCACAAACCTGTAATGCGGATTGGCATGATCAAAGCAATCATACATTACAGCAGCAATAGAGACAGGAAAATGTGAAACATTGTTTTAGTGGTCACATTGTTGACTTGCAGGATAAGCCGCAGCTTTTTATTTAAAGTAAGGCCCAATCTGCTGATTAGCCATGAAGGTATAAATGGAATATTGGGCATATAGGATTGCCCGTCCCTTGTTATAGTACCTCTGGTTGGAAATCATTTCATCACAAGGGATGGACTTTTATCCAACGCGGCCCTCTGGAGAAAGCCCATGATTGGCTACTTCTTTTCTTGGTTCCTTAGAAATCAGGATGTAAATATGAGTATCAGTCACAGAAAAGTGACAGTCGGGGTTGTTTGTGACTTTCATTTGGGATACAGGAGTCATGTAGAGATATTTTAAAAATATCAGAGAGAGTGAGGGACATTGAGGGGCTGCACAAGAGATATCGGCAGTCTTCAATATGAAGTCCCTTGCATTTGACTAGATGTGCGTTGTTTGCGATAAACTAGTTGATGGACATCAAAGCCTTTTTCCAATTCCACAAACTTGCTCCACGTGACAGAGGACAGTGACGTCTGTACTAGCAGGTATGGCAAAAATTTGGGGAAAAAAGCAATGCTTACATTTTAGATGGCTTCTTGCTCCACAGGAGATGAAGTTCAGCCAAAGCGGAGCATAAGGAAGGAAGTGTTCATTACCTGAGTCATGCCTGCATGCTCATTCCACTAACTCTTCTGCAGCATTTACGTGATGGCTGTTTTGTGGGCCTTTTTAAGGCCTGGTTGACCCGGGTTTTTACCGTTGATTTCCCTGAAATTGCCGCCAACATTGTCTGCAGCAAGCTCTAACGCATGCAGTCTCCTGTACCTAGCAAAACATCTGTACAGCGTGTCTTTACAAGTTCTAAAACTGCCCAGATTTGAACATTTGAGCCACTTTTTTACTATCCGAGTTGCTTAATTTTATTTTATTTTTTTTGGTGCCTGATTGTTTTATTTTGGTGGCCGGGCTTATTTTCTGTCCCAGTCCGACCATGTATGAATTTGCAGATGTGGAAGATAAACAGGATGTAAATAATATCTATACAATATGCCTGTGTGTTTCTTTAATTTTGTGTCTTTAAGAGAGAGAGAGAGAGAAAGAGAGAGAGAGATGTGTGTGTTTGCACTCATGTGTGTGGAATTGGAAGACAGGCAGAAAATACGAACATAGATGGGCACATTAAATGAACTTGTTACAAATAGTCATGGTTATTCGGTGCCAACCCCATGAGACCATGAATTTATAGCACGCTTCACATAAATTACACATACACAAGTTCCCCTTCTTATATTAGCCAATTTGAGCATGAACCCCTCTGTAACCAAATACTGCCACAACAGGAGTCATATCAGTGTTGTTTCAGAGAAAAGGAGATCAGATGTATATATGGAGGTTATTTATTAATGATGGTGCAGGGAGTATATGATAGTGATTGACGTTTTCACAGAATATGTACAGTTTTCAGTTGACATTTTTGTTACTTACTTTTGCTTCTTTCGATGCCCATTTGGTACCCTCCGTTACTCAATATATTTTCAGTATTTAACTTTTAATCTATTTGGATAACTTTTAGCACTCATCCTCCAGATTATCTCATCCAAGGAGATTTGTACGAATTTACTGTATTTTATTTATCATGGATGTTAGGCACATTCGCGATGGATTGATTAATGTGCTTGCCCAATGAACTTCGTAATTGTTGATAAGAATATCAATGAAATTCCATTTGGGGCAATGTATATATAATATTGCTTCACAATGTTTTTTGATCATACCCTGTGATATATTATTCTATTGTTTTCAAGAGTGACCGTTACCTTTAGAACACTGGTTTACATCCGCCTGCACTGGAAATGATATATGCTTGTGATAGTCCAAGATGGCCCTACTGAGAACGTATATGTATTAACCGCTTGTGTGCTTGTGACGGAACCGTTCCGTCATAAGCCTCGGGTGGGCTGTGCTGGTGACGGAACGGTTCCATCACGGCCCGCTCGCTGCGCCTGCGGGGCGCTAATTCCGCGCCTGCACGGCGCGTTCTATTAGGTGGGCGGGGCCGTGACGGAACCGTTCCGTCACAAGCACAGCCCACCCGAGGCTCATGACAGAGCGGTTCCGTCACGAGCACAGGAGCGCCGCGCCGCCCCGCCTCCCCCTTAGCACTGCGGCGGAATAGCCACCGCAGAGAAGGGGTTAAAAAGGAAGGGTTGGGCCTGGCAAAAGCTGATTTTGCCAGGCCGAAATGGCAGTTTAGAACTGCACATACACAAGCTGCAATGGCAGGCCTGAGACATGCTGAAAAGGCACATTAACTGGGTGGCACAACCAGTGCTGTTGCCCACTATGATCATTGAATTTACAGGCCCTGGGTACATGTAGTACCATTTTACGCGGGACTAATACGTAAATTAACTATGTCAATTTAGGATAATGCAATGTTTTCATGTTTTAAGGAGTAAGCACATGCACTTAAGCACTGGTTAGCAGTGGCAAAGTGCACAGAGTAACAAGGCCAACAAAAACAAGATGGGGAAAATTGGAGGAGGAAGGCAAAAAGTTTTGGGAAGACCAAACACAAGGCGGACAGATATAACAATAACAATATGCATTAACAACGCTAAGGGCTAGTGCAAGATTTCATGATAATTTCCAAGTTAAGAGGCCAAAATATATTTAGTACTTTCTCTGGACGAGATGTTATAACTTTAATTAAAGATGGAAAAAGGCTTTACTGTAAACGTATTTCTTGTGATTCTGCTGAGGCTAGCCCAGGAGGAGCATTGGGAAGATGGTGTAGTCTGTGGTGCACTGTCAGTGACTGGACAAGGAGTGCTCTTGGACTGGATAGGCTTGAGGGGTTTAAGGGATCAACCATTTTAGGTCACTTCATTTGGTCTGTACCTTAAGAGCAAGACCGCAGGCCACGCTCGACCAGGACCGAAAGCATGGCTACCAAACACATGGCTCTGAGAAGCCCTTTTCCTGTGACTCGTGAGCAGCAGATATCCTATACCAATACAAGCCGATAAAATTGAACTGAACGAGTTATCTAGTTGACTAACCTACAATTGTACATACATGCATGCATAAATATAATATATAGAGTTAAGGTGCACTAGCAACATAGATCAATAGAGGAAGTGTAAACCTCTGTAAGTGTTTAGATTCGTAGCCTGTACTGTTTTTGAGTCTCTGCAATAGAAATTCATAAACTCAAATGTAACCTCTGTATAAATATTACAATACATAAGGTATCTTGGGCTCCCAGGAAGGGTCTGTCATTACTATTCCTGGAGTGACCAAGATGCATGAACAATTAATCCTTGATTTTCAGTCTGAACCAATAAAACAGCTGTCAGCTGCCTGGGCCTGGAGAGAAGCTGCCTAATATCCCAGGAGAGGATAATTATTCTTATCTGATTTGGCTGTGGAATTAAATCAGAAAGGGCCCTGTCCCATTCCATAAATTCAGCCCTCTTCAGCAGGCTAAGCAGGGCCAATTGACTAACATTTCGCTTAGCACAGATCCAGGCTCACAGCTAATGTGCCATGAAGAGTGACCCAATAACAAATCTTATTATTAATGAAAACCCTCAGTGGCAAGGAGGGAGGCTGGAAGACTGAGCGCTTATCGGGCCCCACTGACTGACTGCTGGAACCAGAGATCAGATTTGTAAGCAAGCATGCAAAATGCAGGTCTTTGAATTCAAGAGATGTACATTTCTTTTCTTTATTAGACTTACCGCCTGGTCGAACTGCATGAACTGCACTACTTCTCCCGCTCCACTGTATGTGTGCAGCCGAGATATGGCGGGGTATGCCTTTTGCAGCTCTCCATTCATCCATGCAGGCTATGTAAACGCAGGCAAAGGTTTGGTTGCATGCCAGAATTTGGTAAACAGAAATATCTTTCATTTGTGCGTTAATGTTCTATAATTACCACGATACCTAATCAGACGATATTCTGAAAATGATATTCTGGTACTACAATATATATAGAAGAGCCAAGGCCACAACGGGGGAACCATTTTGAGCAGGCTTTATTCAGGTAACACCAATCCTGGTGAATGCAGTTCGGCATATGTGTGCCTTCTTCAGCGCCTAGGGTGTTGCTGGGATGCAGGCACTAGTTGTAGGTTTAAATACCCCGCTATATATATATATATTTATATATATATATATATATATATATATATATATATATATATATATATATATATATATATATATATATATATATATATATATATATATATATATATATATGAAAACAGCAATCTCCTTTCTTAATAAAAAGAAGCAGAAACCTCAGCGGGGGTAAAAGGCAGCTCCATTTAATTAACATTTTTTAAGGCGAATGCATTTCGGCCGGTGTGGCCTTCGTCTGCGCCAACAATAAAATGAGTGAAGAGTCCCTCGTTTCTGCAGTGTTAGTAAGTCCAGCCGCACTACGATAGGTGCAGATAGTAGCTCCGCCCCCAAGCGTCAATTACCTCAGTTCAGCTGGTCAGTGCAACTCAAAGACTCAGTGTCCCAGAAAGCAGCAGTGGCTATTATATATATATAAAAAGCAATCCCGACCTGTCAGTGGATGACAGGCAACATCAGGGTGCAGACCTCATTACGCCACAGCAGACAGCCAAAACGAAGCTCACAATGAATCCAACTCAAGTGAGTAGCAGGAATAAACGTTTTATTAAATGGATGACGCGTTTCGCTCCACTGGGGAGCTTGTTCACATAAAAGCACTCGAGAAAAATGGGAGAATATATACATGACATACATGACACAGGGAGGGGCTTGATTGGGAAGACACGCCCAAAAGGAAAAAAAAAAATAAAGAAACAGTGCAAAAGTAAAACATGTTATTTTCACATAAGCAGAGACATGTACCTAATGTAAAGTAACAGGTCATATACTGGTCATGGCAATAGTAAACAGTATAAGGATATTACAAATGAGAGCTGTAAAATGCAAGCATTGATAATAAGCGTTCGTATAAAGTAGAAAATGGCTGGCTGGAAAAATTTACAAAGAAAGGGGGTGATGAGGGAAGCACAAAAAACAAGCAAAATTGCAAGTGTGACGGCATAGTGCCTGATCAGTGTGATGTGCTTTCCAGGGGTTTATAGGAGCCAGCAACACATTGAAAATCTAGAATGCCAGCAACTCTGGACATAGTGCCTCAATATCCCACATCGTCACTGTTTTTCTAACATAAAAAAACGCCATGTTCACAAAAAAACTAACAATAGTGGTACAAGTCAAGTACTGCATAGACAGTGCAAAGCATAAAACAACTGTGTATAGGGAAAACACGATAGATTTGAAGGTGAAAAAATGATAAAAGATACAGAAGCCCAACCTAAAATGTGTGAAAATAAAATGAGATTTAGAGAGAAGCAAAAGGAAAATAGTAACAACTGAGGTGAAGTAAAGAATTTGAGAGTGACATGAATGCTTAGTCAAAACATTTTATCAGAAACAATGACTAAGAGCAGGCGTCAAAGACAGAAAAGTGGCAGTAAGCCAAAGCCGATAAGTGACGCATTGACCGAACAAGAGAAGGAAAAAAGAACATGATAATTACAAGTAAGGAAAGAAGATCGACAGAAACCAAGAAAAAAATCGATCTACCATTTAGATATTTATAAGAAACTTTTCAAATCCTCACTCAGATTGAGCCCATTAGGGGCCTTGGTATCAAGGGACATAATGAGTTGAGATTCACGCTGTCTCAGTAGTTTTTCGCGGTCCCCACCGCGACTGGGTTGAGGCACTGAACAAATGACTGTGTATTGTAAGTCCTTCAGCTTTTTGGCATGGACTGCTTCAAAGTGCCTCGCCACGGGGTAATTGCTATCACTGTTAACGATGGCCCTGATATGCTGAAGTATTCTTTGATGAACAGGCAGCTTGGTGCTGCCTATGTACTCCAGATCACATGTACATCTGAGCTTGTAGACAACAAACTCAGATCTACAAGTTAGATATTCTCCGATGGGAATAGGTGTGTCGCTAAATGCAGTGACATATTCAGTAGTATTGGTGGCAAAATTACAGGCACGACAGGAAGTGCATTTAAAAAAACCCATTTTGGTGATCTTAGTGAGTTTAGGTGGATTTTCTGGTGCTGATCTATCAAGAGCGTCACGCATGGATGGCGCACGTCTGAATGTGATGGTTGGTGTTGCAGGTAACATTGGGCCAAGAATGGGATCCGTCAGAATGATGGGCCATTCTGTGCCAATGATGCGCCTAATCTTTCGCTCCTGTGAGCTGAAAGTAGTTATTAGTCTGACAGTGCGCTGTGAGTCATCCTGGGTATTTTGGGTAATGACAGTGGTAGGCTCCCTTGGTGTGAGTAGTGAGACTCTATCTATTGATGAAGCTTTGGCCAAAGCTTGATCAAGTATAGTTCTAGAGTACCCTCTTCTCAGGAAACGTTGTTTGGATTCCTCAAGGCATGTGGCCAGAGAGTCAGGGTCACTACAGATTCTGTGGATTCGAATGAATTCACCAAAGGGAATACTGCGGATGGTATGTGCTGGATGGGAGCTGCGTGCGTGTAAAATTGAATTACCAGCAGTACTCTTGCGATGTAATTTAGTCATGAGTGTGTTATCCTTGATAAACAAATGCACATCTAGAAATTCCGCTTCAGAAATGCTTACATTGGCGGTGAATTTAAGATTTAAGCAGTTGGCATTGCAGTCAGATACAAACGAAAGGGCCTGATCTTTGGTGCCCTTCCAAATGATGCAAATATCGTCAATGTAGCGCCAGTAATGCGCAATGCATGGCGACCAGTGTGCATGTGTGGTTTTGAGCTCGTGTTCCTCCCACCAACCCACATGAAGACATGAGTAGCTGGGGGAAAAACACGAGCCCATCGCCACACCACGCAATTGCTGGTAAGTATTGTTCTGGAAGCGGAAAAAGTTGGAAGTGAGGCACAGTTTGACCATGGCGATCAACATGGAATTGTGTTCCCTGAAACAGATGGCACGTGTATTAAGATAGTACTGACATGCGTTTATACCATGCTGATGATTGATAGAAGTATAAAGCGATTCGATATCTAAAATAAGCATGGGCGGAAAATCCGTTACGCTCGCGGATTTTGCAGATTTTTGGGAAATTCGCAATCCGCGAGATTTGCGAATATCCCGCAAAATCCGCAAATTCGCACGCAGCGGATTTTTTTGGCGGTGCGCGGCGTTGGTGATACAATTTTTGCGGCGCGCGGCGTTTATCATCGTTTGCCGAGTTGTTTTTTTCGATAGTTTGCGAGTGCTGCGCCATTTTGGATCTTGCTGTGTGATCCCGCGGGAATTGGCGAGCGCGATTACGTCATCGCGGCTTGCCAGCGATAGTTTGTCAACGCGAGTACGGCGAGATCACGTCTCGCGGTACTTCGCAATTGCGAGATTTGAGATGCGGCGAGCGAAAATATAAATGTGCAATTCTGCACAAGAAATCCTCCAGCAAGCAGCATAAACCTTCTAGAAATGATGATTTTTATCTGAATAACTCCTTATTTTGACATTTGCCTGCACTTTTTTAGCGAGGAGTCCATTTTGGGGAGGGGGGCAGGGGGGTGGGAGGAAGGAAGTGCCCCACAGTCTTCAACTTCCTGTTCCTGTTCAGCAGGCTCCTCCCAGTGCTTTGTCCATCTCCTGGTCACTTTTCATTTGGGTCTGGAGCTGGAAGGATTACTTTTTGTGGATGCTGCTGGATATTTGGATTTGAGGCCTTTTTGACTTTCTTTGGATCACTGTTGGATTAGAAATTTTACAAGTAAGTTTGTTTGGGGCATTACAGTTGCTGCAATTAAAATTTTGGAATTTTCGATTTTTGGGCTGTTTTGGGGCCTTTTGCCCAGGGGTACTCAGTGGTGGGTGGACTGAGTCTTTCTGTGGGTTGTCTTGAACTTAAACATCATGGAGGCCATGGATGAATTGGGATTGTGCTGATTTTTCAGTGATTTTCGTTTTTTGGGGCTGTACTTGTGGCCTTTTCACCAGGGGTATTTGAGTCTAGCATGGGCCTAGTCTTTCTGTGGGCTGTCTTGAACTTAAACATCATGGAGGGCATGGATGGAATGGGATTGTGCTGATTTTTCTGTGTTTTTCGATTTTTGACCTGTTGTTGGGGCCTTGACCAGGGGTAGTGAGTGGTGCATGGGCCTAGTCTTTCTGTGGGGTGTCTTGAATTTAAACATCATGGAGGGCATGGATGGCATGGGGATTGTGCTGATTTTTCTGTGTTTTTCGATTTTTTGGATTGCTCATGGGGACAGGCCATGTGGGTGGGGGCCATTTTGAGTGCTGGTACAGGCAGGCCCTGGCCATGTGCTAGGAGGCAAGTGGCCATTTTGAATGCAGGCTTTGTTGTTAGGCCTCCAACCATTTTGCCTACTGTTCAACCTTTATTTATGCCCAGGGGTAGTGAGTCTTGCATGGGCCTAGTCTTTCTGTGGGTTGTCTTGAATTTAAACATCATGGAGGCCATGGATGGAATGGGATTGTGCTGATTTTGCAGTGTTTTTCGATTTTTGGGGGTGTTCATGGGGAGGGACAGGCCATGTGGCTGGTGGCCATTTTGAGTGCAGCTACAGGCACTGGCCATGTGCTGGCAGGCAAGTGGCCATTTTGAATGCAGGCTTTGTTGTTAGGTCTCCAACCATTTTGCCTACTTTTCAACCTTTATTTATGCCCAGGGGTAGTGAGTCTTGCATGGGCCTAGTCTTTCTGTGGGTTGTCTTGAATTTAAACATCATGGAGGCCATGGATGGAATGGGATTGTGCAGATTTTTCAGTGATTTTCGTTTTTTGGGCCTGTACTTGTGGCCTTTTCACCAGGGGTATTTGAGTCTAGCATGGGCCTAGTCGTTCTGTGGGCTATCTTGAACTTAAACATCATGGAGGGCATGGATGGAATGGGATTGTGCTGATTTTTCTGTGTTTTTCGATTTTTGACCTGTTGTTGGGGCCTTGACCAGGGGTAGTGAGTGGTGCATGGGCCTAGTCTTTCTGTGGGGTGTCTTGAATTTAAACATCATGGAGGGCATGGATGGCATGGGGATTGTGCTGATTTTTCTGTGTTTTTCGATTTTTTGGATTGCTCATGGGGACAGGCCATGTGGGTGGGGGCCATTTTGAGTGCTGGTACAGGCAGGCCCTGGCCATGTGCTAGGAGGCAAGTGGCCATTTTGAATGCAGGCTTTGTTGTTAGGCCTCCAACCATTTTGCCTACTTTTCAACCTTTATTTATGCCCAGGGGTAGTGAGTCTTGCATGGGCCTAGTCTTTCTGTGGGTTGTCTTGAATTTAAACATCATGGAGGCCATGGATGGAATGGGATTGTGCTGATTTTGCAGTGTTTTTCGATTTTTGGGGGTGTTCATGGGGAGGGACAGGCCATGTGGCTGGTGGCCATTTTGAGTGCAGCTACAGGCACTGGCCATGTACTGGCAGGCAAGTGGCCATTTTGAATGCAGGCTTTGTTGTTAGGCCTCCAACCATTTTGCCTACTTTTCAACCTTTATTTATGCCCAGGGGTAGTGAGTCTTGCATGGGCCTAGTCTTTCTGTGGGTTGTCTTGAATTTAAACATCATGGAGGCCATGGATGGAATGGGATTGTGCAGATTTTTCAGTGATTTTCGTTTTTTGGGCCTGTACTTGTGGCCTTTTCACCAGGGGTATTTGAGTCTAGCATGGGCCTAGTCTTTCTGTGGGCTGTCTTGAACTTAAACATCATGGAGGGCATGGATGGAATGGGATTGTGCTGATTTTTCTGTGTTTTTCGATTTTTGACCTGTTGTTGGGGCCTTGACCAGGGGTAGTGAGTGGTGCATGGGCCTAGTCTTTCTGTGGGGTGTCTTGAATTTAAACATCATGGAGGGCATGGATGGCATGGGGATTGTGCTGATTTTTCTGTGTTTTTCGATTTTTTGGATTGCTCATGGGGACAGGCCATGTGGGTGGGGGCCATTTTGAGTGCTGGTACAGGCAGGCCCTGGCCATGTGCTAGGAGGCAAGTGGCCATTTTGAATGCAGGCTTTGTTGTTAGGCCTCCAACCATTTTGCCTACTTTTCAACCTTTATTTATGCCCAGGGGTAGTGAGTCTTGCATGGGCCTAGTCTTTCTGTGGGTTGTCTTGAATTTAAACATCATGGAGGCCATGGATGGAATGGGATTGTGCTGATTTTGCAGTGTTTTTCGATTTTTGGGGGTGTTCATGGGGAGGGACAGGCCATGTGGCTGGTGGCCATTTTGAGTGCAGCTACAGGCACTGGCCATGTGCTGGCAGGCAAGTGGCCATTTTGAATGCAGGCTTTGTTGTTAGGCCTCCAACCATTTTGCCTACTTTTCAACCTTTATTTATGCCCAGGGGTAGTGAGTCTTGCATGGGCCTAGTCTTTCTGTGGGTTGTCTTGAATTTAAACATCATGGAGGCCATGGATGGAATGGGATTGTGCAGATTTTTCAGTGATTTTCGTTTTTTGGGCCTGTACTTGTGGCCTTTTCACCAGGGGTATTTGAGTCTAGCATGGGCCTAGTCTTTCTGTGGGCTGTCTTGAACTTAAACATCATGGAGGGCATGGGTGGAATGGGATTGTGCTGATTTTTCTGTGTTTTTCGATTTTTGACCTGTTGTTGGGGCCTTTTGACCAGGGGTAGTGAGCGGTGCCTGGGCCTAGTCTTTCTGTGGGGTGTCTTGAATTTAAACATCATGGAGGGCATGGATGGCATGGGGATTGTGCTGATTTTTCTGTGTTTTTCGATTTTTTTGATTGTTCATGGGGACAGGCCATGTGGGTGGGGGCCATTTTGAGTGCTGGTACAGGCAGGCCCTGGCCATGTGCTCGGAGGCAAGTGGCCATTTTGAATGCAGGCTTTGTTGTTAGGCCTCCAACCATTTTGCCTACTTTTCAACCTTTATTTATGCCCAGGGGTAGTGAGTCTTGCATGGGCCTAGTCTTTCTGTGGGTTGTCTTGAATTTAAACATTATGGAGGGCATGGATGGATTGGGATTGTGCTGATTTTGCAGTGTTTTTCGATTTTTTTGTGCTCTATAACTGAACTGATGTTCCTCTGTCTTCCATTTTTTTTAGGTGCACAAGACTCAAGAGAACCACCAGTGCCAGGAAGAAGTCCTGCAGCGGTGTGTGTGTGCAGCATAACGTCACGCGACGTCACGTCTGGCCTCAGACAACTCTACAATTCGTGCAACTGCGGCCTGCTGTCTGACCTGCTCTGAAGAAGATGGCCCCAAAGAAAGGTCTCCGTAGCTCCTCTAGCAAGAAAGTTGCTAGTAAGGAGCAGAAGAAGCAAGTTACCAAGGAGGCTGGTGTGCCACCCGCCACGTTTTTTGGGAGAAAAAAAAAAAGTACGCCTGCAGCAGCAGGATCTGCTGGGGACCAAGCTGGGAGCAGCACCCCTGCTCCATTGGGTTCAGTGCCTCCACCACCACGCCAACTTAAGTCAAAGCCCTTGAGTGCTTCAGAGGCAGTCAGTGTACTTCTCCAATCACCATCGACCAGTGATGTTGGCTCATCGCAAGAAAGTAGCAGCAATGTCCCTGAATCAACACAGGTTGTTGTAACTCATCTGACAAGTGTTGAACAACCACAGCCGCAACAACAACACCATGTGCAAGTACACGCCCAAGTACATGTGGAAGGAGAGGCAGCAAAAGGAGATGCGCAAGCAAAGGTGCATGGAGGTTCACAAGTGCCCACAATAGTTGTTCCTCCCGAAGTAGGGGCACATCAGGAAATCGACAATGAAGCCGAGGTATCATTGGAAGCCACTCCTCCTGATGATCATTCATTGTCTTCCACATCCCTAGCAAGGAAAAGATCAAGGGGGGTGTCTACATCTTCTTCAAGCCCACCTCGTTCTGATGCAAGTGATCTGTCTTGGGAACCACAACTGCGGTCTGACAGTGAGGCACACCATGATCTGACACCGGTACCTAAGCGTAAAAGGAAGGTCGTCCAAAAAATCAAACCTATGGAGTGTGATGAGGCTCAACAAGAAGTGACAGATACTGCTGGTGATGAAGCCTCTCACGATGACGACGAGCCAGTCATCACAAAGGTCACTGCAGCCCCACCGGGCATGCAGCAGAGAGACATTTTGACCCTATCCCGAGAAGCTGCTGAGCGTGATGATGATGTCGGCGAGGAGGCAATGGAAATGGAATCATTAGATTTGGAGTTAAGTAGTACACCAAAACCTACCGCTTCTATATTTCTTCCTCGCAAGAAGGTACCCACCTCGTCCTCGACCTCAATTCGTGGTGGTGAAAGTGCAAAACGTACTGAAGTTCGGGAATCCACATCCTCCACTTCATCTGGCATTAGCAGCAGGACCACCACCACCAGTATCGCCGCGTCCTCCGGCCCCCGAAGACATTTCAAGTCTCCAGTTTGGGACTTCTTTAGTGTTTGCCCAAAAAAGGAAAACGTAGCCATTTGTAGCATTTGTAAGCTTCGAGTTAGTTGTGGTAAGTTTGGTACCAACTATGGTACCGGAGGCCAGAGAGGTCATCTTAGGAGAACGCACGATGTCCAATGGTTTGCGCACCTACACGCGATCAAGGAAGCCCGAATTGCACGCAATGAAAACGTTGATTTTTCATCTGATGATGACGAGGAGGAAGAAGACGATTCAAACACTTCACTTACACCCAGTTCCCCTGTCAGCAGCACACCCCATGGGAGCCACACTAAGAGTGTGGGAGAGAGTGAGACATCAATGCGGAAAAGTTCATCAGCAAGCGTAACTGGGTCGAAGAGATCATCATCATCCCGTAAATCCTTGGTCCAGGGCAACATTAAAAAGATGTTGTTTACAGAAGCGCAATATGAACGCAACCACCCAATGACCCGTCTGTATAACACTAAGCTGGCTAAAATGCTAGCTCTGGACCTTCTCCCTTTTTCTTTTGTAGAAGGGGTTGGTTTTCTAGAATTAGTGGCAGCGCTCTGCCCTAAATGGAAGGTTCCTAGCCGGTTCTATTTTGCCCGAGTTGCGGTTCCAGCACTACATGAAGATGTTCTGAAGGTGATTGGGGCAGCTTTGCAGAAGAGTGCTGTTCACACTATACATCTGACAACAGACATGTGGACCAGTGGCGCAGGCGCTGATTACATGTGCATCACTGCACACTGGGTCTCTTTTTCAGGGGCTAAAGCAAAGCTAAACACAGGTGTTGACACGAACATTGTTTTTAAAGCTGCTCGGAAACATGCAACACTAGCCATGTTTGGTTTGGAGAAACGTCACACAGCAGAAAACATTTTGGATGTCTTTAACACAAAGGTCCTTAACTGGCTGTCCCCACTAAAACGCAAGGTTGGTTATGTTTCCACGGACAATGGCGCCAATATAGTGAAGGCCATGAGGGACGGTTACTATTTCAGAGTGCCGTGTTTGGCGCACTGTATAAACCTGGTTGTCCAAAAATTCTTGGGTAATAAAGGCAGTGCAGCGTACAGTGTATTGGAGACCTGCCGAAAAATGTGCAAGCATTTCAGCCATTCTTTTAAGGCCCGGAAGCATCGGAGGAGCCTGCTATATCAACGTCAAATGCCAGTGAAAGCACTCATCCAGGAGGTGGTAACACGTTGGAACTCAACCTTCTACATGCTTGAGCGTCTGTATGAGCAGTATACGGAACTCGATCAATTCTTCCTTAAAGAGGGTACAGAGGAGCTGAGGATGGGTGGGCCGCAATGGAACATAGTTGAAAGCCTGACACGCATGCTTCGTCCTTTTGAGTTCTTCACGCGTGCAGTCAGCAAGGAGGACTCTAATTTGGGAAAAGCTATCCCATTGTTGTACATGCTGGAGGACCAACTGAAGGAGGTGTGTTCTGTGTTTGGAAAAGATGACAAAAACCAAGACTCTTTGCTTCTGGCTGAGCAATTATTAGAGCTCCTACAAGGTGATGAACGTCTTAAAAAGATCCACTCAGAACAGCATTACATTTGTGCTACTATTCTGGATCCACGCTACAAAAAGGCGCTGGCAGGCCAAGCATTCTTTCCTTTTGATGATGAACATGTTCCAAAGTACAAACGTTGGCTAGCCTTGTCAGCCAAGAGGTTTGAAACAGAACGGCTGGAAATTGAAGGAAATGGCAGTACATCAGCAGGCCATCCCCAGTCAAAACAATCCACTTCTGCACCTGTGGCTGTGGCACAAATGACCTCTCAGCTGTTAAAGACACCGGCAACCAGATCATCTGCACGAAACACAACAGAAACATTGGAGGCTGAAGAGGATTGGCTAGCTCTGCGTGGGTTTGGTTCTCAAAAGGTCAGAGGCACAGCAAGAGCTAAGCAAAGTGGAGGAACCTTGGATGAGGACCTTGAGTCGATGGTGAAGGACTATCTGAATGACTCAACAGAGGTCTATGTTAATTCTGACCCATTGGCGTATTGGCATGGGAAAAAAGAATTGTGGCCACAGCTCACCAACCTGGCTTTAAACTACTTGTCTTGCCCACTCGCAAGCGTGTCTTCTGAACGGGTTTTCAGTGCGGCTGGTGGGATTGTAACTCCCAAACGGAGCCGCCTCTCGCCCAAAAATGTGGAGAGGTTAACAATGATCAAGATGAATCAGCACCTCATACCACCAGATTTCAGAGTATGAGAGAGCGTGCCGGATGAAGAGGAGGTGGCCAGCAACATAGATGAGGGAATTTCTACTCTGTCAGGTGACACTGAGCTCACCCTGCCTGAATTCGCAGAGTATGATGACGAAGCCTTATTCTTATTCCTGGACCGTGATACCGAGCCCTGAAAATGAGACAACGAATCAATAACTTTCTTTTTCATCCTTATTCACTTTTATTCCTGTGTGTCTGTCTTTCTTTGTTGTGCACAGTTAATATATTTCAAACTTTAATCAGATAATCACAAAAACAAGCCCATCAGCAGAACTGTCTTCACTTGTTTGCTAATTGATTTGAAGGTGCCGCAGTCTGCATTCCTCAGGTTCACAAGTTCAGAAGAACATGCTCCTCTATCCTCCTCCTCCAGACTCCTATTTCCATCAAAGCAGAGGGCTGGTTTACGCCCAATGAAGAAAGACTCAGCACTTGTGGGGGTGTTGTTCTACCTCTTTGCAGGTGAGTTGACGGGTCTGGGGTCATTGCTGGGAAGCACTAAAAGTGGTTTGGACCAAATCCGAGGCGCAAATTTTTTAGTGTTTTTGCTGACTTGCTTGCCTTTGAGGTGCTCTTAGGGAAGGTTCCGTCTGTTTGTGGGTGAGTTTCGTGGTCTGGGAGCATTGCTGGGACACTAATCTTGATTGCATTTGCTTTTCAGGAAATCCGTCGTGCCAACCCCGACTTATGGCCTAGCTACGCAGCGCGTTTGGACCGAAGGCCCAGAAATATTGCAAGTATGAGATTTTGCTTTTGGCCTGTTTGGGGGTGTTATGCTTCTTGGCGGGTGGGTTGGCGGGTCTTGGGGCATTCCTGGGAAGGTCTAATACCGGGTAGAAGTGGTTGGGACAAAATCCAGGCCGATTTCTTTTTGGCTATTTCTGACATTTTGCTCTATGTAGCGTTTTCGGGGGCCTGTTTGGGGGGCTTCCGGGTGTTTGTGGGTGAGTTTCGTGGTCTGGGAGCACTGCTGGGACACTCTAATCTTGATTGCATTTGCTTTTCAGGAAATCCGTCGTGGCAACCCCGACTTATGGCCTAGCTACGCAGTGCGTTTGGACCGAAGGCCCAGAAATATTGCAAGTATGAGATTTTGCTTTTGGCCTGTTTGGGGGTGTTATGCTTCTTGGCGGGTGGGTTGGCGGGTCTTGGGTCATTCCTGGGAAGGTCTAATACCGGGTAGAAGTGGTTGGGACAAAATCCAGGCCGATTTTTTTTGGGCTATTTCTGACATTTTGCTCTATGTAGCGTTTTCGGGGGCCTGTTTGGGGGGCTTCCTGGTGTTTGTGGGTGAGTTTCGTGGTCTGGGAGCACTGCTGGCTATATATACTTTACTTCGCAAGAGGTTTGAAGCAAATCCATGGTGGCAGAGGGGAGTTAGGGCCTAGCTGCAGAGCGCGCGCGGAGTGATTTGGGAAATTTGTGAAAAATTGACTAAGTCCCCATTTTTGTACTTTTGCTCTTTGGCTGTTTGGGGGTCTTCTACTCGTTTTCTCCTGGGTTGACGGCTCTGGGGCCATTGCTGGGAAGCTCTAATACCGGATAAAAGTGTTTTGGACCAAATCCCAGGCGGAAAATTTTTTGTGTTTTTGATGACTTGCTTGCCTTTGAGGTGCTCTTAGGGGGGGTTCCGTCTGTTTGTGGGTGAGTTTCGTGGTCTGGGAGCATTGCTGGGACACTCTAATCTTGATTGCATTTGCTTTTCAGGAAATCCGTCGTGGCAACCCCGACTTATGGCCTAGCTACGCAGTGCGTTTGGACCGAAGGCCGAGAAATATTGCAAGTATGAGATTATGCTTTTGGCCTGTTTGGGGGTGTTATGCTTCTTGGCGGGTGGGTTGGCGTGTCTTGGGGCATTCCTGGGAAGGTCTAATACCAGGTAGAAGTGGTTGGGACAAAATCCTCGCGGAAAAGCCTTTTGGCACTTTTTGTAACTTAGGGTTCGTTAGGGTTAGCCCTAGCAGCAGGATTGCATGTGTTTCGGGGTGTTCTAGATTATTCCAACTGAGTTCTGGGGTCTTAGAGCACTCGTGAGAATGTGTAATTTTGGTTGCAAGTCATTTGAAGAAAATCCATGGTGGGAAAGGGGGGATTTGGCATAGTTAAAGAAAGCCTTTGCCACTATTCTTAACTTAGGGTTCGTTAGGGTTAGCAGTATTTCTATTGCATGTGTTTGAGTGGGGGGGATTTCGAGTCTTGGAGCGATGCTGGCTATGGCTACTTTTGCTTGGTTGCTTGCAAGTGGTTTCAATGCAATCCACGGTGGGTAATGGGTAATTAGGAAGGGGGTACTTCGGCCTACTTTTACTTTCAAAGTAAGTTTTGTCACCAGTTTTCTGCTAGGCCTCGTTTTTTGAGATTTGATTGGGGGTCTTCTACATTTTTGCGACTGGCTTTAGTAAGGGTCTGGGTGGGAGCACTGCTAGGAAGATCTAATTTTGTTCTAAAACACAGTTTACAGTACACCTAGCTTGAGGGGCAAGATCCGCTACATTAATTTGCCCATAATTATTTATCCTTCAAAAGGTGACTCAGAGTACGCACTTTCAAAAATATTGTACTGTCTACTAGGAAAATCAAATTGTGACTTTTTGCACTCCACAGCCTACATACCTTATATTTATTTATCAGTGGTGTTGTAATATTATATCACTTCCTGTTTTTCGTTGAATAATTACAGGCCGGGTTTCAGTCTCTGCAATGGGGAAAAAAGGATGGAGTCAGGCTTCACAGTAGCGAGCCACAATTCAGCATCAGGCAGGCAGTGGACAGGGTGTCTTCTGGTGACCAACATCGATGGACGAAGCGTCGGCTGCAATGGAGGAGTGCCGCTAATCTATCTACTATACCTTCCAGACCAACCCCACTGAGTGTTGTTGTGAATGGATTTATAGTGACCAGCAAGGCTCTCGGGTATCTGGCTAAGTACAGAGACCTTATGTTGAATATCGTTATCAATAATTCCACACAGGCCCTGTACTGTCGCATTCTTTCTTCCACAGTTGTCGAATGTACTACTTACTTTTCACTGACATGCATGCAGTAGTGCATGCACTTTCAAAGATTGATGGATAGGTTTGTACCCAAAGAATTGTTTATGTTCCATTGTTTGTCTATGCTGTGCTTTTTTTTACAGGGTGTCTTCTGGTGACCAACATCGATGGACGAAGCGTTGGCTGCAATGGAGGAGTGCCGCTAAAAGGAGGATTTTTTTTCTGCAGGCAACTTACTTACCACTTCCAACAGGACCACTACAACCACATAGATACAGTATCCCTTGCCTTTTTCTCTGACTGTGACTGCATTTCTTGGATCTCTCTCTGCTTCTAAATTGATCCCTTAACACATCACTTAGTCCACTCCACTATCACATCTGCACCACACATAGTCATTTGTAAGTGCTCCTACGTAATTCGCAAGTCGCAGCACGCCCCAGCCCGTAGAGGACTGGGATGGCCCCAATGATGAAGCATGTCACCAAGGGGCAACCCTGGTGAGTGAGGGGACACCTAGAAAACAAGCAATCTCTCCTTTTCTATCTACTATACCTTCCAGACCAACCCCACTGAGTGTTGTTGTGAATGGATTTATAGTGACCAGCAAGGCTCTCGGGTATCTGGCTAAGTACAGAGACCTTATGTTGAATATCGTTACCAATAATTCCACACAGGCCCTGTACTGTCGCATTCTTTCTTCCACAGTTGTCGAATGTACTACTTACTTTTCACTGACATGCATGCAGTAGTGCATGCACTTTCAAAGATTGTTGGATAGGTTTGTACCCAAAGAATTGTTTATGTTCCATTGTTTGTCTATGCTGTGCTTTTTTTTACAGGGTGTCTTCTGGTGACCAACATCGATGGACGAAGCGTCGGCTGCAATGGAGGAGTGCCGCTAAAAGGAGGATTTTTTTTCTGCAGGCAACTTACTTACCACTTCCAACAGGACCACTACAACCACATAGATACAGTATCCCTTGCCTTTTTCTCTGACTGTGACTGCATTTCTTGGATCTCTCTCTGCTTCTAAATTGATCCCTTAACACATCACTTAGTCCACTCCACTATCACATCTGCACCACACATAGTCATTTGTAAGTGCTCCTACGTAATTCGCAAGTCGCAGCACGCCCCAGGCCGTAGAGGACTGGGATGGCCCCAATGATGAAGCATGTCACCAAGGGGCAACCCTGGTGAGTGAGGGGACACCTAGAAAACAAGCAATTTCTCCTTTTCTATCTACTATACCTTCCAGACCAACCCCACTGAGTGTTGTTGTGAATGGATTTATAGTGACCAGCAAGGCTCTCGGGTATCTGGCTAAGTACAGAGACCTTATGTTGAATATCGTTATCAATAATTCCACACAGGCCCTGTACTGTCGCATTCTTTCTTCCACAGTTGTCCAATGTACTACTTACTTTTCACTGACATGCATGCAGTAGTGCATGCACTTTCAAAGATTGATGGATAGGTTTGTACCCAAAGAATTGTTTATGTTCCATTGTTTGTCTATGCTGTGCTACTTTTTCTTGTCTCCCAAAACCTTTCCCAAAAACCCCCGTACCCATCCATTTTTCAAACCCTAACCCTCTTCCCCCGGGCTGTGTGGTTTTGATTGATGTGTGACTAAATTACAGCAATAAATCCACACACTTGCTGGGGAGGATAAGGTGATAGCAACAGGCTGGTGAAGAAATCCGAGGATATATTCTTACTCTGCTTGACAAAGACCCATGGCTAATGTCAAAGAACTTCAACCGAATTAGTTATACTTTAACATTTGTTAGGCTACAATGTGGCACTGTTCTAGTGTACTTCTGTCACCTGCTATATTCTGTATTGTACCTTTGTATTGCTCAGGAGGACAAACCAGATTTCATTTTCTTTTTTTTCATAGGCAAGCAACTGCCACTGTGTCACACCACTAGTACCACCGCTATGAGGAAATTTTATCCGCCCAGGATTGCCAACCTTATTTGCTGTTTCCCGTGGAGCCAGCCCTGGGCCTAGCCCTACTTGCAAACAGAAATTACAGGTAAGATAGGCGTTTGGTTGGAGGTAGTATAATGGAGTATTAGGAGAGATGAGAGATTTGATTGACGGTAGTACTACTAAAGTCCTAGGACTATTCAGGAAAACAAACTTACTGTTATGTTAAACCCCCACCCACCAGACTCAAAAGCAGTAAAAAACAGGTATGGTCAGATAAAGTTTCAAAAAGTATATTTTTATAGCCCTAACAAAAGAATCTCCCGCAAGACCCTCCCTAACCCCAACGATTGTCCTTCAAAAGTCCCCAAAAATCACAACTCCCAATTCCCACCCCCCAAAAGTCTCTAAAAAAGGGGCAAGGGACACTATGGCAGGGTGCTGTTGGAATTAGCAGCCAGGGCATCATGCTCCTTGCGGAGGGTGGCAAGTTCGAAGCGGAGGCCCTCCACCACGTTCTTATAATTATGGACCTCCTGCTCCAGGTAGGACAGTCTGAGGGATAAGCGGCGCCGGTGTGCCTTGCAATTCCTGTGAGGGGCAGCTGCTTTCTTTGCTACTGGGCGGTGGCGTTTGGCTTTGGGAGCCCGGCTCCGTACCGCTGGAGCACTGCTCTGGCTGGCAGCCCGCACGGAGGAGGATGCAGCTGTCCCAGTGGACGTTGTTGTTGTACCAGACTGCGTCTCCTCCTCCTCCAGGGCCACCAGCCGCCGATATTCAGCAACAGTGGCATCCAGCCTCCGTTGCCGGGCCTTTCGAGCCAGCTCCTTCCTCCTTGATGGTGTCTTGGATTTGGAAGGAGCAACTACATGAAAAAAGAAAGACATAGTCTGTAACCAATGCTCCTTAAGATTAACACAAAATGATTGAGCAGAAAGTTGTCACAGTACAAGTAGCAAATTGAAAGCACAGTGCATAACTATTGAGGACAGTATCTATGTAACCTCCGACTTCTTCATCCTTGCTCTAACATTAGTGGGAGTTTAAGGAACAAATTCTACGAGCACTATGGACTTCTATTACAGTCGACTATGACAGTACACCACTCTTATTCTTCTTCTTCTCTCTTGTTTAGGAAAATTGGTACGTTATCTTATGCAAGCCGCCATAATGCCAGCGCAGTGAACTTGCACCCGAGAAAAACAGACGCACACCATGGTGAGTGAGACAGACTTGCGTTACTGTACCGGTCCAGTACATGCAGGTGGTGAAGCTCTTACTTTTCTATTACGGGTGGCACTGAGAATACTCTGTTAAAAGGGCTACTGCTTAATTAATTTAGCTTTCACCCTACAGTGCAAATGAGTATTAGAAAAGGAAAATGAAGAAGCTAAATTATCTGATTATCTATCACTTCACATGGGATGTATTTGATGACATATGGGATGACTTTAGGTGCTTTGCTTATTATTGAGTGAACAGTGATACCCCCACACATGAATGACGTACTACTACTAAACTGAAGTTATTAAGGGAGGTAGGGAGTGTCCACCGTAATAACTGGATATATGCTGTGCTTGCAGTTGCAATACAAACTACTGCTACTATTCATGGTAGTCTTTGGACAACGTTACAACTTCTTTTCCTTGCCTTTCCTACACTGGAACGGACGTGCGGGTGCGGTGTTACATGCTCTTCAAAGTAACACTTAGTTCATCCAGTGACCGTCTACTCTCTCTAGATTCACATATGCTATCTAAGAGTCAGATAGTACCATGAATGATCCAGGCATCCATCCATTCAAAGTATATTGCACACATACAGTTTCTGTCTCACCCACCCAGGCTGTTCTCCTTCCACCCATCCTTGCTTCATCATTCACCCAGCCATGCACCATACCATTTTCTTACCTTCCCAGCCACCTCGGGGACCAAGCAAACACATATCATTCTTCTTTGCCAGTCATCATTACATTTCTCGTGCTTCCACACTTACTTACACCCTTCTTTCGCTTTTCGTTCATCCCATCCATCAAGTTCACCTCAGATCTGATTGGGATTCTTCTCGCCAAAAACTTCACAGCTAAGTCGAAGTACATTTAGAGGAGGCTACTACCTGCTTTTTTTATAATACACCCGTGCAGAAAGCACACTCTGCAGTCTTCAATCTCAATGACTAAGGAATGTATAGCTTACCTCTGCCCGCCACCACCGTGTGAACCCTCACAGGCATGTCCTTGTCCGGCACTTGCACCGCCTCCTCCCCAGAGTTGTCCTCCTCGTCCAATGCCACCACCACCTCCGCGCTGGCCCCGTCTCCAGATGTTCCACCTACAAAGTACATTTAATAATGTTAGAATACACCACTCACTACTATATAATATTTGGTCTAGGAGGAAGAAAGAAATGTGAAAAAAAGTGTACAATTTAATAATTTTTGACTGTGTACTCTAGAGTAAAAATGTCCCTTTTTCCAGGGAAGGCTGTTGTCTTGCTGCACTTTTTGGCACAACTGATGAATGTTTGCTTTTTACTTTTTAACACGCACCACTTTTTATCCTAACAGACAGAACCTTGACTTCTAAGAACACGAGCAGTATCAAGTTCAAACCAGCTGAGAGCTCGGCTCGACCACAAGAAATGTGTCCAATTAATCGTCAGCACTAAGCACTTTTCCATTTTCAGTTACACGTTCACTTTTATGACAAACTTGAATTTAATAAATGTGTTTACTTTTAATAAAGCTTTTAAACTTAAATAGACTCTGTGGTTTTTGGTCCTCCAGACTAGAGTGGATGAGCTAAAGGTTTTCGAATTTTTGCAAGCATGAGTCCGTGCCTCTGCCATCGGTGACTTTGGGAGCTAAATGACTCTGCCACACTATCTAGTCAGTAAGGAGATTGGGGGTTCAACTACAAAGTCTGTTATCACTGA
This sequence comes from Lissotriton vulgaris, assembly GCF_964263255.1. NCBI lineage: Eukaryota > Metazoa > Chordata > Amphibia > Caudata > Salamandridae > Lissotriton > Lissotriton vulgaris. The sequence goes on from NC_141698.1 coordinate 96,119,886, forward strand.
GGTATGTGGAAAGTCTAACAGTTACAGCACCTATTATAATTGATAAGCTAAGCGATGCATTATTTAGTGTCCATAGTTCTGTTTGTGCAGATTTGTCCCTGCAACAGTAGTAGAATGGATTGTCCTCCTATCCAAACCAAAAGTAAAGTAGTATCTTATTATTTCTTGGTGGTGGTCATTCACCTTTTTATTGTTGGCAATGGTCAAAGCATAAACATTTAGAATACTTGAAAAGACATTATGGACAATCCCAGAGGACTACACTCAGTGCATAGAGCTATTGCTGACTACAATGGGAGTCCAATGGAAATGCCAAATGTGCAATCTTAGTTAGCTACACAGACAGACTAATAAGAATAATCTAGTAATACCACACGGAGTCATAGTCGAGGCAGGATAAGAATTTAGATCCTGTCTACAAGAAGATCAAAGACGATTTAGAAAAAATCGAATGAGGAACGCTAGGAAAAAATAAGTACTCTATATTAAAATTAAAACTTACTGGGGCCAGCAAAGGAGCCCTCGACTGCCCGGTCCTGGCCTGCATCGACAACAGCACCCTCCTCCTCCTCCTCCTGTGTCCTCCTCTTGCCCCTGGGGGAAGCTGATGTACAACATGAAAGAAAGAAAAACAGAAAACATGGATGATATTTCTCAACCAAATCAAACATTTAAAAAAGAACTAACAAAGTAACAAAATATTTTTGCGAAATAGCAAATAGGGAACGACTCCACGGGATATATTATTGACCAATCTCATGTGGTCGACTACGTCATTACTTTAGTATTGCTTGATTTGCGGACCGTCGAATTGGAAACTACCCTATGTAACTCACTAAACAAAGTACTAAAAAGGTTTGCCTAGGATTGGCAGGCAGCAGTCCGCAGCACGCAAAGTGACAGCCAAAGTCCATCGTGATTGAAGATCAGCGACAACACTAAAGTTTCCTACTACATTCACCAGTCATTAAAATACTCAAACTATTAATCCACCACCACTATTTCTTCTTATCGCCATGTGTACAAAGGAAGGACTGGACTTGAGTCTGTAGGGGCTGATTTAGAAGGCCCTTGCGGCTCTTTTGCTCCATTGTTGCGTGACTTTTGTGACGCAGCGACAGCACAAAAGAGGCGCAATGTTGCGGCGTATATTAACAACGTGACGCATCTGGGAGATGCATCACGTTGTAAAGCCCTGCGCCAATAGGGGTGTTCCGGCACAAGGGAGGGCGTTCCTGCGCAGGAACGCATCCTAAAAGTGGCTGAGGGAAATCTACAAGATTTCAATCAGTCACTTTGAGGACAATGATGCGTGACTCAAACCCTGCGCCTGCTTGAAGCAGACGTACGGCTTGACGCAGCATTGGGGAGATAGGGCACCCCAGAGCATTGATGGAGCTGCACCATCATTGCGACGCAACTCCAGCAATGCGCCGCCTTTACGGCACAGATGCGTAACGCTTTGGTGACGTTTTGGGCCCATGGCGCGCCGCATTGTAAATACGGCGCACCATGGGTGATGGTGGCGTGACGCACAATTACTGGCGCATCCCTGCAACTTTGCAGGGATGCGCCGGTAATTAAAAATCTGAACCTTAGTGTGTAACATCTTTCAACTACACTCATACATAATTTCACAGGCCAATGAAATGAACACAAAATCTAAAACAAATAAGCATAGTAGCAACACTACTGAGAAGAAGGAGAGCAGTGTACCTGAAATGCACAGAAGATTTTGAAATAAAATTTACCTACAATGTAATGAGCAGCATTATTGCTCTTGGTAAAAAACAAAAATTTGCAATATAATAACACAGCAGGAGAAAACATAGTAGTAAAGACATAGCTACTACTACTCACCAAGCCCGGGGATCTCAAGGCCAAGGAGGTCGAGCAGATCTCGCTCACGGGTCAGGACATCCGTCCAGCGGTGGGTGGCCTGGTTGTAGGTGCGCCAGACCCGAGAGTGGTGGTAAATGGCCTGGCACACCTTCTCCCACCGCTTCCGGCGCTCCCGGGCCCCGTACCCGGCACTGATCCTGCCGCCTCCCATGATGGTCCTGGGGAGGCGGCGCTGAACATAAAAAATGAGTTGGGCCACCTCCTCCGGGGTAAAGATCTCCCGTGGCATCACTAGCTCCCCCCTCAAACGCCCGCACGGGAGCCGGACACGGGGTGCGGGACCCTTCCCCTTCTCGGGATGCTTCCCGGCTCCCTTCACCATGGTCTGGGCGGAAAGGAATAAAGAAAATAGAATAGGGAAGAGAAGAAAAGAAAAGAGTTTACAAAAGTAGTTTAAAATTAACCAAAAGTAGCAGTAAACACAAAAATATAGGGCTAGAAAAATAGAGGGATAGATAATAAGTAAAATAGATCAAAAAAAACTTCAAACAAGCAAAGGATGGCAGAGATTGACAGAGGATACAAAGACCATGCCCAGAACCATAGCAATGAATGAGAAACAAGATGGCCGCGCCCGTTCACGACCGCGCGGGTGAGTTCGCGCGAGATTTTCCTTGCGAACACGCGCGAGACTGTACTGGCAAGCCGCGGACTTTGCGAGATTACACGTCGCGCCCGGAAACGGAAATACGTCAGGCAAACAAGATGGCTGCGCCCTTGAACGACCGCGAGGGTAACTTCGCGTCTTGCGCTACGAGCGGCTCGCAAAAACGCACAAAACCTTGCCAACTAACACGCCGCAAAAAAAACAAATTGCATATTCGCACGAATTTGCGGCTTCCGAATCCGATCTCGCGCGTGTTCGCACCCCGCGAACCCCGCGAAATTGCAGAAAAACGAGTTTTTCAAAACTGAAAGCACTCGGCAGGGGCAAGAGTTCAAACTCATCATTAGTAACAATTCCCGGTAGTGCTTCCTGACTGGGGCCCCTCCAGAATTCAGTTGCTAGTTGCAACAATTGTATGACCCTGCTCTGACCCTCACAGCAGGCTCATAAAATAGCTACAAGTAGGCCACAAAGAAGGTCCTGGGGAAAAAAAATGCACTGCAACAGAAAGCAAAATTACAGATAAGGAAGCAGGTGCCAGACTGGAATTTTAAAACAGTGACACATTAATAAACTAACCCCAAATTAATTCATCTCAGTTGAAGCAGGGCTGGTGTGCTTGCTTTTCCCCCCCATAATCTACAGTAATGATGAACCAGAGGGTGGCATTGATGTAACAGAGGGTTGCAGTGGTGAAACAGAGGGTGCTGGGAACCTGTGATGATGAACCAGACGTAGAAACAACATAATTCGCGACCGTTGCGCGACGAAATGTAAGTTCGCAATTGCGAACTGGTACGAAACCCTCGCGAACTGGCAGAAATCCTTGCGAACACAAAAAAAAATAAAAATCCGCAAATTCGCAAGAATTCGCGGATTTTGCGGATTGCGAGTTCGCAAATCCGCAAAATTCGCGAACGCGAGATTCGCAAAATTCGCCCATGCTTAATCTAAAATCAGAAACAAATAATCGCTGCACCAATTAACAGTTCCAATCTTGGTTAAAAAATCTGTAGTATCTTTCAAGAAAGAAGGGAGACTTGCCACATGAGGTTGGAGAAAAAAGTCTACATATTTGGAGATGTTTTCAGTCATACTTCCAATGGCCGATATGATAGGACGGCCAGGCGTGGGGGTAACAAGTTTGTGAACTTTAGGCAAAAAGTACAAGTAGGGTGTCACTGGATGGTCTTTAGATAGGTAGTTGCATTCATCTTTAGTAAGGAGATTGAGTCTTTTCCAGGTGCTCAGCTGCTTACGTATTTGATTATGATTCTGAATATATATATATATATATATATATATATATATATATATATATATATATATATATATATATATATATATATATATATATATTTTTTTTTTCAAACGATACCTGACATTAGGAGCACCTCAGCCTCTTGGTTCGGGGCCCATCACAGATGTGTCAGACATCTCAAATTTTCCATAAGAAAACACGTACGTACTCTTCAGTAACGTGAGACAGGCCACACCAACAGTGCTGCATACATTCTTTATTCCATGGGAAAAAGGCATTTTTTTTTTTCTGCATGCATTCTTTATTCCGAGGCAAAAAGGCATTACGCGTTTCAACTCATGCGAGTCTTAATGATATGCAAGTGTTAATTGGGTGGATTGGTTAGCTTTTAAACAACCTAGCTTACAACATTGAAGACGGACCAATGTCCACATGTTTGATTTAAAGAGGCAGGAGATTACAGATATTAGAGTTCTGAATAAATTCGCTTTGCAGAGATGGTAGGTACTGTCTTCAAATTTCATTCAGGTTAATGCTTAGACAAATATAGTATTTTTCTAGTTTTGATTTGCCATCACTGCAGTGATTAATTTGATGTATTTTGTAGTCACCTGGATCACAACGCCCATAATGCTCCATTACTGCAGTTTTTGCATCACGTATAGTGGTGAAAAAATCATTTTCCCATCACGTATAGTGGTGAAAAAATCATTTTCCCATAGGAAACTTTAGCCACTGTTATAGCAAAAACTGCTGAATGGAATTACACCAAATTTGGCAAAAAGGTACTGCTTGGCTCAGAAAGCGAACTTTTTAAAAATGGTGTAAATCTGTTCTGTAGTTTTTGAGAAATTAAGGAATAAAGATAGTGATATCTATGGCAGCGGAGGATCCGCGCACCCTCCCAACCATGAGCTTTATGCTAATTGGCTGTCAACACTCCAAACCAGGAAATGTTGGCAGCCATTTTGTGCCTTGGTAGAACCTAGGCACAAGAAATCAGGGAAACAAGTGCGCAAAACGCAAAAAAGGGGGCAGGGTAGAAACACCCTGACCCCCTAGGCCTGCTTTGCATGATGCAAGGGTTCCTGCATTGGCTGGCGCTAGGCAGCTAAAAGTGCACCAACGTTAGGAAAGGACAGGAATGTGCAATATAATGTTGAATACGGTGCATTCCTGCCCTTTATCTTTAACACTGAGCAGAAAGGTAGCTTTGTGCTTTGCGCTGCATTAAAAAATTATATAATATGGGCCTTGTTTTTCAGTGAATTCTATGTTTTTTTTAACACAAAGTAATATGTTATTAGGATATTTATGCACCCAACCCACTGCTGATGGCAACCCCTTCTTCACGTACGGTCTTCAGACATGATCAGCTAGGCGTTCGCCACAGGGCCTGGACGGAGCCCACCCCCCATGGGTGGCCAACACCCATACGAGTGGCAAGCCAGCCACAGACCCCCCACCAACCACACATTTTTTTGTTGTTCCCACAGGACTTATGCAGAAGTCCTGTTGGACCACACTGAGAGTCATGCTAGCTACTGCGGGCATCCTCTGAGACTATGACAACATCCCCTAAAAGATTTTTTTTCCTTTTGACCCCTCTGGGGTCATTTGAGATGTCATCAGTGATGTCATAAATGATATCATAGAACATGTAATGAGTAATATGTGAGGTCATAAGCAATACATTGCAGGGACGCAAGTCATAGTTTGCTCTGCCAACTATTACTGGTAAATTTCTGTGTTTTTGTTTTAGTCTAAACTTTAATATTGTCACTGACATATTCACTTAACAATAACGTCACTTTAAACTGTGGTTTTTCAGTGAATGTCTGTGTTTAAAAAAAATAAAAACAGGTTATTACACCTAACCTTACTCTAGCCTTGGTTTCTTTCAGTCAATTTCTAACTTTAAAAAAAATACAGATTATCACACCTAACTATAACGTTACTATAACCTTTGTTTTTTTTTAGTGAATTTCTACGTTTCTTTTAACGTAAAGTAATATTTTATTACCATGCATAAAGCCAACCCCCTGCCGTGCATTGCTTTTGGCTGTGCACAGTGGAGGTTTGGCGGCAGGGCCTGCCATACGGCCAGGCCCTGCAGCAAACACCCCACAGGCAGCCAACCCCACGCTGCTCACAGCCTGCGGTCATGCGTAGGTAGTGGGTGGTTGGTCACAGAAATTGTCCTGCTGCCAGTCTCCGTGTCCGAACCCCTAGCAGGCTGCCAAACCCACACTTGCCAATCCTTTGGTATAGAGTTGGTCTCCCTGCCCAAGGAACCCCATCTTCTGAGGCCAAAACATATATATTAAGGGGAGGGGGTGTGCATCCCACATCCTGAACCTTAATTGGCCCCAGGGACCCCATTCCGCAGGCCAGTCCAAACAAACAGGGGAGGAGGCAGTGTGGCCCCCCTCCCTGAGCTTTAAAGGGCCCTGAACCCCATCCCCTAGGGCCATATACAATTAAACATGGGATGGGGGTGTGCTGCCCCCTCCCAGAGCCATCTGGACCCCGTGGAGCATTTCCCCCTTGGGCCAAAATCTAAGGTGAATGGGGCATGCAGCCCCCTTCTCGAGGCATACTAAGCCCCGGGGTCCACATAAACCGGGGCCGTGCATTTTTTTTAAAAGAGGAGAGGGGCCTTGCAGCCCCCTCTCCGAAAATTCTCAGGCCATGGGGACTGCATCCATTTTTAAAAGGAGGGGCTGCGGGACCCTCCTCCCCAAGCCTCTTTTGGCCCTGGGGAGCCCACCCCCGAGCCCATCCATATTGTAAAAGGGGAGGGGGCACGTGGCCCCCTACCCGAGCCTTATTAGGCCTCGTTGACCCCATCACTGGGGCCAAATACAATGAAACAGAGGAGGGGGTTTGCAGCCTCCCTCCATGAGCCATCCTCCGGGCTGTCCTTTTTTAAAAGGGGAGGGGGCCTCGTGGTTGCCCTCCCTGAGCCATAGTAGGCCCAGGGGTCCTCATCCCCAGAGGCTGCATAACATAATAAAGGGGAGTGGCTGCGTGTCTGCCTTCTTGAGCCTTCATTGGCCCAGAGGACCCCATCCCATGAGCCGAGCCCTCCTGGACCCTATTATGGCCCCTGGGACTCCAGCGCCACAGGGCCTTCCTGCAGTATAGGTTGGTGTCCCGATGCCCCCCCTGGGGAACCACAAACAACATGCTGGAGGCCACAGGTGAAGCCCCAGGGCCACCGCTAGCCCAGTTGTCTCCCCGCAATGTGCGAGAGCCAGCAGTGCTCCATCCCGCCCAGAGAAAGCAGATATTTATGCTGTTCCCTTCAGACAAGAACTATTTGTGTTCTGTTTCCCTGCTCGCATCAGGGAGGGCAAGAAAACAGAACACAAGTCTGATCCCATCTCGTGAGAGCATTTTTAAATCATTGACAAGCTGGGAACAGACAATGGGCCTCATTATGATTCCGACGACTCCTTGTCTGAATCCTTTCCAACCGACTCGGAGAGCTCGACAGACCGTTTACGATGTTTCCGAACACCGTTCGGTCGGAATCCGATTGACTTCAATGGGAGCCTGTTTTTAGGACCAACAACACAGGCTCCCATTAAAGAAAGGGGTGGTTGCGGAAAATCCTGCACCCTATGGCGGGCACCCCATGGTGCCTGCCAAACTGTGCATGGTTGGGAAGAGGGGTCCCATGGGTACCCCCACAAGCCCCAACTGGAGGTCTCAGGTTGAAGGGGACCTGCTATGGACCCCCAAAGTCAGTTTCTGACAGCAGTTCTGTGTTGGAAAAACTGAGTCGGTAAGGCTGTCCGAATCCGACATCGTAATAAGTCGGTCGGAAACGCAGTCCATAGAGCTGTACGATTTAACTACGACAGACTCGAAGTCTCCAAATGCCTGTCGGAACCGAGTCGGACAGACGGTACAGATACCTTCCATCGTAATCGGTTGGTCGGAAATGTTTCCAATTCAGTTGGAAACATGGGTTCCGAGTCGGGTTAGGAAAATCTGAATGCCGTTCGGGGCCTTTCCGACTGACATCGTAAGGAGACCCTTAGTGTTTTCTCCCATTTGGCAGGAGATTTAAAAATGCTCCCACCAGAGGGAGCAAACACATGTTTCCCTGATCGCTCTCCTGTGGGCAGGGAAACTACTGTTTCCTGGGGGTGGGTTCACTGGAACACAGTAAGTGAGCTGGCCCCAGGGGATGGGGTCCCCAGGGCCAAAAACAGCTTGGGGAGGGGGCCATAAGCCCCCTCCCCTTGTTAAATACATTGGTCTCTGGGGATGGGGTCCCTGAGGCCGAAAAAGGCTCAAGGAGGAGGCCATGCTACCCTTCCTCTTAAATATAAGATATACTTGGCTCCAGGCAATGGGGTCCCTGGGGCCCCAAATAGATGGAGAAGGGGGCCATATTGAAGCCCCCCTCCCCATGTATATATTAAAAAATGGCGGCCACCATTTGTTTTTTTTGCCGCAATTCCGCTGGACTCCTGCAGGATCGCTGCAACATTTGCCACTTTTTTGAACTGCCCCAGGTTGGTTCTTCTGGGACCCCCCATGGAGCTTAGGGTGGCAGGGTATGCCTACACTGGCCCCTTATATAATTTTTTTTAAACTTCAGGATGGGAGAATAAGTTACATAGTCGTGTAATGGGCTGCAAGCAACATTTTTCTCATGTTGCTAGCAGCCAATCAAAGCGCTCACTCCTGCAGGAGTCTGACTCATATAGGAGCGAGATGGCCCAATGGAAAAAAAGCTCCCTGGGTGAATCAGAAAGCTCTATTTTTAAATTGATGCTCCCGCAAGACTCTCGAGAGACTTTTGCGGACCCGACCATCTAGATAATCAAATATCTTTTAACCTTAATTTCTAAAACAAACTACTGAACGGATTTACACCAAATCACAAAAAGCCAAATCTCCAAACCAAAAGCTAGCTTTCTGTCAAATTTGGTGTAATTCAGTTCAGCAGTTTTTGCGGTATCACTGCTTAAAGAAGTCTGTGGAAAATGTATGGGGAAATTTGCTATTTTGACACCCCTTTTTTCTCAGCCCCCGGTTGATGGATCATCCCAAAACTTTCCAAGCAGAAGCTGAGGTGAATATTCATTTTTTTCGGAAAGTTTTGTGAAGATTCATCAAACCACACAAAGGTTATTAGCAAAACATATATATATATACTGGGGCAAAACAAAATATGTACGTGAATCTGAGCAATATATAACGAAGAACACACTAGGTGCAAGTAATTCTGTGTCCTCTGCTGGGGATACACCATTGCAATTTTACGTATAATTGACATGCGGTCAGTAGTGTGGATGAGAAATGTTATCGATGTGCTCAACATAATTGCACCCAAAAACAGTTTTATATGTGATGTGATCTCATGATCTTCTGAGAAATGCATAACAAAATTGCTGATTACAAATTTCTTTAAATGTACATATTTAATTTATAAATTTTATTTTATAACATTATTTTGTCCAATATGTGTCACTTACATGTTCGCTACATTTTGTTTAATCTGTTTTCTATGTCTATGTTATTGACATGGTTACCATGACGACACTTTGTATGTTTGTGTGTATATATTTACCAGTTATAATGGCGCCGGGCTATGTGAACAAGGTGGTTTGTCCACCGAAACGCGTCAGGAGCAGGACTGCTCTTCATATATATATTTATGTATGTACTAGCAGCCCATCCCGACGTTGTCCGGGTATGAATTGCTGCAGGCCCGTAGTATATTGTTTCGTAGGATTTCATTTTGATAGCATTTCTTATCTGTGACAGGCCTGTGAAACACTCCGATTCACTGTGCACTGCTGATGCACTTAAGAGTGCGCGTTAAGTAGTGTGTGAACTCGAGTTTCCTTACTTTATTTTTCCTTGCAATATTATATAGCGCGAACTCGACAACATGGCATGAGCACAATTTACATTACAGAAGAACACATTATTTGTGGTAGGCAAGGGGAGACAAAGCGATTTGCTTGGAATCACAGGATGTTGACCTGAACACCCATTATTCCGCAACTTTCTTTCTGCATACCATCACTCCGCATACTTTCATTACGAAAGTACCATGACTCCGCAATGCCATTATAACGCATGGCATTACATTTTATATGCTTTTACCACGCATACATTTACAACGAAATTCGTTGTAAATGCATGAATGTTAAAAGCATGTTTATTTTTTCAATGTTTGGATAAGGCAAGTATGGGTATAGTGGTATATGTTTTGGGGTACTGAGGTATATGTTTTGGGGTGTTTGGGTATTTTAATGGTTCAGATATAGTTTTGGGTTATGGGGTACAGGGGTATTTTTAGGGTTCAGGGCTAGGTTTGGGTTTTGGGGTATAGGCGTATTTTTAGGGTTCAGGGCTAGGATTGGGTTTTGGGGTATAGGGGTATTTTTAGGGTTCAGGGGTAGTTTTGGGTTTTGGAGTACAGGGGTATTTTTAGGGTTCAGGGCTAGGTTTGGGTTTTGGGATACAGGGGTATTTTAGGGTTCAGGGCTAGGTTTGGGTTTTGGGGTACAGGGGTATTTTTAGGGTTCAGGGGTAGGTTTGGGTTTTGGGGTACAGGGGTATTTTAAGGGTTATAGGCTAGGTTTGGGTTTTGGGCACAGGGGTATTTTAAGGTTCAGGGGTAGGTTTGGGTTTAGAGGTACAGGGGTATTTATAGGGTTCAGGGCTAGGTTTTGGTTTTGGGGTACAGGGGTATTTTTAGGGTTTAGGGATAGGTTTGGGTTTTGGGGTACAGGGTATATTTATATAGTTAAGATGGGTTAGTGTTTAAGGGTGTTGGGGTATTTTATAGAGTAAGGGTGGGCTATGATTATGGGGTGCAGGGGTATTTAAAGTAGGGGTGGGCGGAATTGGCGCAAATTTAGTACAATAAATCCACAATATTTCGTTCTGTCAGATTTCCAATTATTAAAGCAGAAACCTCATATATTCAAGGTAAAATAACAAGTATTTCTACATGCTAAAATGCATATAGTCATTTCACAAAAGTGCAATTAGCTTCCAGCAAGCAGTGAGAGAGGTGAGGATTTTGAGATCAAGCCTCTGCAAAGCATTATGGGATGAGATTAGCAGTGGGAAGTGAATATTATAGTATCCAAATAATTCTACAAAGAGCTGCAGTTCACCTCATCGTCCCCAGTTGTCCCCGATGAGGCAAATGCAATAGCATTTAAAATATTATACATCAAACTACAGTTCACCTCATAGTCCCTAGATGTCCCTGATGAGGCAAATGCAACAGCATTTAAAATATTACACATCAACCTGCAGTTCATCTCGTCGTCCCTAGATGTCCCTGATGAGGCAAATGCAATAGCATTTAAAATATTATACATCAAGCTGCAGTTCACCTCGCCATCCCTAGATGTCCCTGATGAGGCAAATGCAATAGCATTTCAAATATTATACATCAAGCTGCAGTTCACCTCGTCGTCCCAAGATGTCCCTGATGAGTAAAATTCAAAAACAATGAAACCCTTTCATGAATGCTAAAAATTATGCTAAGCTTATCCCATAATGCTTTGCAGGGCCTTTTAGTTGTATTTTTGCCCATAACTGTGCTTGGGGTGGTTCTAAGAGAATGGGACCTCCACTGAATTACTATTTAAAGGGAGCAGGAATGTATAGAACCTGGGAAGAAAAAACAACACTCGTGACGGAATGCCCCCAGCGATTGTCACGCCCCCCAGCACACACCCACAGCACAATGCAGACACACCCACAAGGGACTACTTTGCTGGCACGGTTCTTTTACATTTTAAATGTATATGGTGGGCATCTGCATAGCCTATGTCCTTCTGCTGCAACTGCCCTTTCCAACGCTGTATTGGGTGTTGTGATTGGTGCTGTGGTTCCCGAGTTTACCTGGCCAAAAGGTGCAAGTTCTCTCTTTATAATAGTAGTATAGATATATATATATATATATATATATATATATACACACACACACACACATACACACGCACACACACATACACACACATATATACATATATATACACACACATACACACACACACACATTATATATATATATATATATATATATATATATATATATATATATATATATATATATATATATATATATATATATATATATATATAATACTTCACAAAGAGAAACAATATGGGGTGGAAGAGATGTGGCGCAGCAGCCAAGGTACCGTACTGCAGACCACAGGGTTCACGGTTCGATCGCCGGCTGCAAGTTAGCCCAGCACCATTTGACTCTGGGCAATAGCTCGCTTAATCTTCCCGACGGCGCCCAGTGCTGCCGGGACACCTCTTCAGAGGTAGCTATGCGCGTTACAAATGCTAGAATTCGTTTTATTTTACCCTGGGCAGTACTAGTATTATTAATTTTGCCAGTGGAATAGCATTAATACTGGTGGTGAATATCATCGGTGTTAAAAATACTACTAATGGAAAAGAATTCTGCAGGTAAGAAATACTGCAGGGATAAAACTTTACAGCAGGCCTTAATAATGCCAAGTGGCTTAGCTAAAAGGGGGAATCCCAGGGTTTGTGGCTGTGTCTTGTGGTAGTGGCAGAAGGTTCTGCTTCAAATTGTTCCACCGTTTCTTGCCTGCTCTGAATTGATCTATTTTATAATGTCTTTATTTCCTGTAAAGGAAAAAGCCTACAGTATTACAATTACTCCTATGATAAGGTTGTACTCTTTGGCATTATTTTTACCACTGTGTGTGACGTTGCAGAGTGGATTTTACGAAAATGCAGTGCAGCACGGTCACTGACACACATACTGCACCAGTGACCTTCCCACACACTGCACAGTGACCTTCACACATACTGCACAGTGAGCTTCTTGTACTGTTTTTCCCCTCCAGCATTCCACTGTACATTTCACTTAAATTGTCACCCTCCCTCGGCCTTGGTCCTCCCTTGTGGTATTGGGGGTGGACAGCAGACTTGTGATGGGGTAATGGCGGCGTTAGGTCACCATTCCAAGGAGGCAACCCATAATTCAGAAAGAAAACGGAGATTTGTCTGACAGCCACCTGCATACTGTGGCCCGCCTCATTTGCTCTCCCACCTGTATGTATGTTTTTTTTAATATAAATACGTGTCCCACATAGTAGAACTTATATATGTCATGTGATCAAGGGCCTTTCCGGGCTGAAAGGCGTCATGGCGGTTTTGGTGTTGGGCATACAATAAAAGAATATTGCACCATTCAGCGGGTCCTCCTCGTGATTTTGCTACGCTACCTGAAGACGTCTCTTTGCGTCATATATATATACTACTTGCACTTTAAAAGTGGTGGTCATCCCCCGTGACGTTGTCATGTGATCAAGGCTATCTCTAGCCGAAACTCGTCATGGCGGATTGGTGCTGGGCTAATTACTAAATAAAATCAAATTGCACCACTTTGGGTCTCGCTGGTTCCTGTGTGTCGGTGTGGCTGACTGCGCTGCGCTACTATCGTTGGGAACTGGACATACCTCATATATATATATATATATATATATATATATATCCTCATATATATATATATATATATCTCCTCATATATATATATATATATATATATATATATATATATATATATATATATATATATATTACTGCTCAAATTCCTTCGTTACTCCAACAAAGAATTTTCCGCACTCCCGGGTAGATTTTAACAGGTTGCTTTTTATTCAGACAAGACAGACGCCCTCGCGTTTCGGCATTCAGTCTTTCTCGATGTCCTCATATATATATAAATATATATATATATATATATATTTTTTTTTTTTTTACGTGTTGGTCTTCGTTATCCCCATGTCACTCCTTCCAATGTTTGTTTATATTTGTTCGGTGGCAAAAAATGTAAGGCAGTGACGGGGGTTGAGGCGGCAACAGTCGCAGGGTGGCATTGGTGGTGTCTCTGTGGCACCAAGGTGACCACAACCTCTTTCGATTGGTTTTCCCATGATAGTCTTGGCTGTATCTATGTATGTCATCATCACTTGCCCTGTTCTCCGTAGGTGAAATTTCTGCCCTTTCAGAATTGATGCATTGTGTGGTTTTTATGTGTGTGCAGATTTATATAGCGCGAACTCGACCCGAAGGTAATGTTATGTTATGTTGAGTTGAATGTTGTATGCATGCATACAAAAAACGGGTTCAAATGTGTCCATTCTCTTTCAAGCAAAGGTAACAGGGGGTACATATGTCTTCGTTTCATGAACCGTGACCACGCGCTTAATGATTTCCCAGCTACAGGCCTCTGGATGGCTCAATTATTTCGCAGAGGGTTAAAAAGCCTTTTCACCTCTGGCTCACGGGTCCGGATCTGGGACCCGCTGGAAAGTGACTGAAAACCATTACGATAAAATGAGTGTTCAATGGCCTCTGCAGAACAAAGGGGTTGCCTGTCTCCAACCCCCAGAGGACCCATTCCGAATGAGAACGGCCACAGCCATCAGTCACTCATTAGCATTCTATCTGGTGACGTTAGCACAGGAGCAGGTGACTGAAGGAGCACGTGGACGGGGTGCAGAAACAACCGGGGCCCTGTCGAGCTTGCTGTGCAATCTCTGCCCTTTGAACCAGGAAGCAAAATCTGGAAGCAAAATCGGTTTACAACGTTCACAGACTAAACACGGCGTTTGCTGTTGTCAAGCCTGATCTGTTTGAGGGCCCTTGTTTTTAGAAGGATGCAAAAATGATGCAAGATTCAGCTGGTCTTCAATGTGGTTAAATATATTTTAGGCGCTACTTGGTTTCTTCACAGGAGGAATCTAGGTGATTCATAAATCTGCAACCAATGCCTATTTTTTTTTTATCCAAATGTAGGTGTACAAGAGTGCAATTTGCACTACTCGACAGATGAGATGAGTCCACAAAATGGACACTCCTGCACATATTATATTATTTTAGTTTTAAAACTGGGCATGTCGTGAAAGAGCCCCCATTTCGGAACACATCAGACCTGTTTAGTGGTGTAATGGTGAGAAATTACACCGGTGTAGCGTATGTATTTTGGGCAGATGTCGAATTTTGATAACGTAATGCTTCAAGGATAACGACCCGTGTGCGCTACTTAGAGAGGCCTACATTATGCCTTTCAGTGAATGAATAAAAGAGTTTATTGTATTAATCATTTGATTACAATAAAACAGAAAAGGAAAAAAATAAAGTGCGAGCATATAAAAATAAAATGTTTTCAGTGATTAAAATACCCTATAAAAAGAGCATACATTTTTTATAATACCGTACTTATAAAAATAAAATGTTTTCAGGGATTAAATTTTTTTATAAAAAGAGCATACATGTTTTATAATAGCGTACTTATATATATATATATATATATATATATATATATATATATATATATATATATATATATATATATATATATATATATATATATATATAATAAAAGCTATCTAAACAATAAATGCTTTATAGGCATGCTCTAAAAACAGTACCATCCTTATAATTGCATTGCCCTCTTTGAGCCTGAAACAGTGAGACAGTATCGTACGGCCTCTGCAGTTGTTCTTACTTTAGCGTTATTAAACAAAGGACTTAAATATGTCCTCCGTATGTACAACAGGTTTGGGCAGACGCATATTAAATGTTCAAGAGTTTCTTTACTAATTCCACAAAGCCGACATGCTTGTAAATCTTTAAGTGACTGGTTCCAAGTCCCTTCAAACTCCCCAATCAGTAAGTAAAATTGTCTGAACCTTAAGTATTTCAGTTTTATGTAACGGGATAGATTCCATCCCAAGTATTCCCTGGATCGCAGAGGTGAAGTCAGTGCCTGTTGGGTACTGCCGGATTGGCCAGTGCAGTCTTCGTCATATATCACAAATGTACCCTCAGGCACCTGGAAAGGTGTAGTAGGCCTGACCGAAGCAGGTTTGAGTGCCTGCTGGTGGTCCGTATGCCCCACAAGTAGAATGTGTAACTACAGCACTGCCAAGTGTGTCATTGGGTAGGAGCCAGTCTGGAAGATTAAGTGACCATGAGAATTGCCCTATTATCACCCATGAAAAATCGAGGTTATCTTCTCGAGAAACTTTGTGCCGGAGATAGCACCCAGCATCTGTAGTGCTGAAGAATCGTAATTAAGGCCCCCTGTTACAGTTTTTACAGATAAATACAGACAGAAAACAATGTGCTTTCTGTCTGCATTTATTTTTAAAAGTGGATAAATACAGAAAATTGAGCTTCTTTTAAGTGACTCTCCCTGTTGTCTTACATGAATTATAGGCCAGCAGCTGAGCAGATGGACAGCATGGGAAATTAAAAAACAGGATGACATTTCTTTAAATATTGGCATATGTCAATATACATTTATGGTATAGTGCTAGTATTTAGCAGTGGATGTATTGTTATGTAATATTTGGCAGCTTCAATAGATAAAACACGGCAGACATCAAAGTATGAGTGCGTGTCTATCAGTTAAATAGATATGGAAATGTACAGTTTTACAACTTCATTTATACACAAAACACAAAATAAATATGGATAAATCCAGATATAATGGCCAAAAAATTAATACGGATAAATACAGACGAAAATCGCCCAAAAATAAATACCATAAAACCGGGAGCCCTAATCGTAATCTATGGGTGCAATGCCATCACGCTCAAGAAGAAGCCACAAGTACTTATCATAGTATTGGAGTGAGCTACGTCGTGAATCAAGTACCCACCAGAGCACTGGAGGGAGTTGCGATCTGCTCCCCAACTACTGAAAGAGGCCACCTGTCAGAAGCCCCCGCTCAAGCCTTGACCCTCCATTGGAAGCTCTGTGTGGCCGACTGCTGTGTGGCTCCTGAGAGCTCTGGCACATGCCGCTTGGCAGCTTCTGTTGACGGTGGGATCCCCTGCCATTGGAGGGCCATAGGCAGCCCTGTGCTACTACTATAAACTCAGTGATGGATTGAACGGGATAAGGCAGCCCCACGTTGACAGACTGAATAGAGCTTGGACGAGAGACTGAGTGCTAACATTAGAACGAAAGGGTCGCGAGTACAAGCGGCAACCACTGTCTACCCCAAAAGCTGAATCTGAGTGGGGAGCTTGTAGACAGGGGGGCCCACACGGGTCTGGTGGAGGGATAGTCATCATGATTTTGTTGTCTATGCGAGTCAGAAAAAGTGGTGTGGGTACGGGCAGGTGTGGGTCTGTGGCTTGTTGTGCCATAGAGACTCTAACTGCACCCCACTGATGAGACCCAACAAGGTCAAAATGTGGCTTTGTTTGTGTTCCCCTTCAGAGGGGGTGTGTCCAAGGGTATAAGCTGGGCTGGTCCTAAGAGTGATCTACACTCTGTAAGTTACCTTTGGTAATGGTACAGCACTACAATATGATGGAATAGAATGTGTCTGCTCAGATTAATTCAAGTATTTGCATCCATCACTTTTTTGGTGCCTGGGTGGTGTTGATAGAGCCACCAACGCCCTCTCGCTGCCTTCATGCAAGGAAGATGAGTATTGTACATGTTCTTTTACCTGATCTGTGAGTGGTTGTGGACGGGGCAAGAGTCAAACCTAGGGAGGACTGGTTCACCTCTTCACCTCATGCATCTTACATTTGAATCCCCCATTTGCGTGCTGGATGCTCCTGCCAGGGCCGTCTTAGCAGCATTATAGGTCCCCGGGGCAAAGCATTGCACTGGACCCTGCCTACACAACCACTCACAGGAATAACAATGTATTACTCAAAATGAGTGTTAAATTCAGGTCTGCACGGGGCCCATATGCTCTTGGGGCCCCTGGCAACTGCCCAGCGTGTCCATGCGTATAGACAGCACTGGCTTTCGCACTTGGGAGTAGAACAATTGTAAATTGTAAAGTTGATACTTGTATAGCACACTACTCACCCGCAAGGGTCTCAAAGCGCTTGTACGAATACTGCTGTGGAACCCCTCCTGGCTTTCCCTGTGAGGCGTCCACTCCTGGGCACCCCCAAGGTGGAGGCCAGGCATTGTCAGCGTTGTGGGGGCCGTTGTGAAGATTAAGCAAGCTATTGCCCAGAGTTGCAGAGTGGGACTCCATGATTGGAATAGGCACCGAGGCGAGAATTATCAGGTCCGTGGAATTTTTGAGCCCAAGACCCGCCGAGGCAGGAATTGAATCCTGGTCCCGGGCTAGACCTCTGCATCAGGGTCTGCCGCTCTAATCATTGAACCACACTTCTCAACAATGAGTTTCATACCCATGATTTAGTTGTGTTTGTACTCACAACACTCAGTGCTCCAAGCACAGCCTTTGCCTCAGCAAGAGGCGCTGCTGACAGGGCACAAGACTCCCCAAATCTCGTGTAAAAAGCTGTGTGTTCCTAGACATACTTCTGTCAAAGGCAGGAGCAAATATGGATTCAGTGTGAGAATAGGGGGGCAATATACTCAAAACTCGTGGGAATGCTGGGTGAGGGGATTCTTAACAGAAAAATATTTTCCACGTGGAGAAAAAAAATAGCACGTGAAAGTGCACTTTGGATAACAATTGACACATACATAAATGCACACAGTGCGCTTATTCATATGTGTAAATAGTTGTGCCATGTTTTGTGGATTTCAAAAAAGTGGACACTTACAGGAATAGATGTACACATACTTTTGTGAATCGTAGTTTTCGCCTGAATATGTACTGGGGTTTTGTGAATCATGAAAATGTCGAAATCAATGAAGGTTTATGCTCAGAACGGCCTAGATTTCCAGCTTATTTGCCAATCGGCCCTCAAGACACTATCACGTTCAATTGTTAAATAAAATACATGCCTTCATTAGAAAAAGAAACGCAGACTCCTCCATGTGAAATCAGAAGTTAAAAAATTATCATTAAAAGTAATGTAACTTCTAACAATAAAAAAGAATGTACATCAATTCTGGTGCGTTCCCACCCATTTCAACCTTTCATTTTCTCCTAGCAATGGCTGGACTAAAAGAGGTGCATTTTCCCCTTTGCCCACTTGAGGCAGGTGTTACTAAATCCCAGTGAACTTGTCAGTTCTTAATTGTAAAATAATATGTGCCAGGGCTCTAATCAGGAGGCGACTGCAGCTTGCACCACCCATTGCCCCTGACACCGCTGCCAATGACACAACTTCAGACTATTCCAGGCCACCAAAGCGATAAGAATGGCTTGGGCGGCAGATAGTAGTCATTTTAACATGTATTGAAATGATAAACAACTGTTGCTGTATTGATCTGAACTAGAGAAATAGCTCCACCATGTGGCACACAACCGCAAGTGCCTGTGTTGACAATTACGTGCCGGTGCCTAGCACCGGGAACCACCGGCTCAAATTAAGCACTGGACTACTTGTAGAAGGGGTGAGCAGCATCCTAACAGGATACTAAGTTAAAAAGTTTGTGATCGGCCTCGGTCTGGTTAATCATCAACGAGGCTGCTTATTGAACTAGGCAGTTTGCCGTCCCTTTTTTAATTCATAGTCACTCTCTTTTTCATTTACGACCAGATTAATACAGATTTTGCTAAGACTTAGCTTCAGCAGTACTTGTTTATGTGTGAACTAGGAGTAAAATGGGACTGCTCCTTGATTGATTCTGGGATTCAAGAGTAATCCAGGGGCACCCCAATGGTAAATCACATCAACACACAGCAAAATCCTTGTGACTCGGACCCATAGTGTTTGGTCTGTTTTATTACTAGGGCACACCCTGTCTCAGCCAATTGTCAAGTACAACATCCAGATTCATATTCTGGTTGTGATGTTATTTTGACTGTGGTGGCAACAGGGATTTATTTTTAAACTTTCTGGTTACCGGCGTTATAAAGTGATTAAAAGAAAAAACATGTGATCGATCCTGGTTTCTCTGTTATTTGACAATGAAGAACCAAAAAGTGTTTGCATTTTTATAATTTGTGTATGACATAAAGCCTTCATGGTTAGGAGAAGTGAATATGCTTTAATTTTGATTTGATTTTATGTACGAAGATATTCTTTTTAGATGTTTTAATGTGAGAGATGAAATATTTTTTAAGATAAAAAGAAATCATGAGAAATTATACCTTGTCCCAATGAGCTGATTACAGCCACGGCTTCTGAAAAGAACACTATTTTTTTAAATAAATTGTATTAATAAGGCTTAAAGAGCGTTTCGTTAAGGGGGAAATAGTTTTTCTATCTATTGTACTTTTTGTAAGCACACAGATCAAAATGAGGAAAGGTAAACATCAGGTGTTCACATAACTCACAATACTGCCTGACCTATCCTATGAAGCTTCACCAGAGAAGGGCAAACAAGGAGGAACAGTTTTCAAATTGTCAAAAACAATTGTCTTGGCGGGAGGTCAGTAAGTGCCAATAACAGCCCCCTTCAGACTGTGTGGCCTTTTTCTCGAGGCGTGGGACTGGACCTGGGCCGTGATTGAGGGTTTCCCACCCTAGCTGGACTGTCAGATGTACTCTGTAGGAAAACATTCTGACCAGTGCCATTGTCGCTGCAGCCACATGTGTGCAATCAAGTGCACTGATGACATTTGGGAAGTCACTTAGAGTACACAAGGCTCTTTATAGCCTGGAGGGGAGCAGGACAGGGGGAATGGGAAGTAATTCCCAGGGAGTCGGGATCCTGCCTCAGACATCTGGAAAAAGTGTCTCCTGAAATCCCTGTGTTGTGATTACATGTTGAGTTGTGGAGCTAGCAAATACACAACATTGACAATGCTTTGTGCATCCACAACAGCGTCTTTGTGGTTATCTGTAATGACAAAAAGTGACGTAAACCTAGATTACTTCTAAGAACAATCTAATCTCGCTATCAATACTACCTGTACAGGTATATTTGCTGCATACAGAGAAAACCAGCCCTATTGAGCCAACCATGACAATTGTGGTACTAAGCGGTAAAGAAGCAGCATTATGTGGTCATTACCACATAAGTGGTCATTGAGGCATAACAGTACAAAGTGCTAAGTGTTACCCCCTATTGTTGCTGGCAGCCCTATAGAGCCCTGCATATGCCCTCGAGCTGTCCCGGGCAGATGCAGCACCCCAGCCCCTAGAGCCAGGAACTGCCCTAACCCCTTGCCCTCTCCAAACCTCGCACCTGCTTGGACAGTTGTAGCCACCTCTGAGTTTCCTAGTACAGGATGTTCCGAGCCAGAAAATTCGTCTTGTATTAACGGTGGGTGAGTTTAACTTTGTTGCTGGAAAAGTCTGGAGAAGTCAGTAAAGTTCATTCAACTGCACCAAGGATAAAGATCCCAACTTTGTGCATCCTTGAGCCCAGGCTTGGCTTATTTCAAGATATGAAGGTCAGTTCTGGTCAACTGTGACAGGCTTTACTAGCATCTGGATTTGGTTGTCTCTATAAGCATTTTCTTTCTTGCTACCTTTTGTCCTTCCTTGTCTCATATAATCCAAACACGACCTGTTGGGGTTCTAAAGAGCAGGACATTGAAGCATGAGACAAAAAGACAGTTGTTTCTCGACTGTACAATACATTTAGGCCGCATTTTGTTTCTTTACAATACTGAGGCCATGGTTAGGAGCGGCCTGGTTCATTGCGACTGTGCAGTGAACTGTTGTTACCGCAGGTATTGTAATTATGAGCTATGAGATCAATATGGGAGGTCAAACTAGGATTTGAACATGTGCATTAAACACCAAAATCCACTTGTTGTTCCCCCAAAAACTTGCAATTGGGTGGTATTTATCACACCTGATAAATTCTTACTTGTGTGAGTCAGATTGTATCAGATGAGACAACAAACCAATTACAAGGCCGCTCAAAATGAGGACCAGAGAGAGTTTTGTTTAGAACCTATAGATCCAAACCTATATTGGTTGCATATAGGAAAGATGGGACTTGGCGTTCCTATACAAGTGTTAAATGAAGTAATTAAAATGGCAAATGGAATGATAAACTAATTTATAGCGCGATGTAGAGCAGTGATCAAAGTTGCTACGCTTGTTGAACTAGGATAAGAAACAAGCATTTGCAATGCAATAGGTCTCGCATTAGGAAAGTTTGAGGTATTGGTTTTGCAAATGACAAATATTTTATTTATGTGTCTGTATTGAAAGTAGCGAAATTATTAGCTTTGTTATTTACAATGGCAATATTTTTAACTTTTGCAAAAGTGACACCTATAGCATTGTAATGCAATATGTTTTGTATTTACATGACTTTGATGTATCAATATTATAAATAACAATGGCTTTTATTTTTATTAATAATTAATACTTAAATAAAAGTTATTGTAATGTATAGTGGCAATAGCTTAAAGTTTTGTAAATAACTTATGGGAAGATTATGTTCAGTGTATTTAACTGTGAGGGAAATCCAAGAACATAAGTGAAATATTTCCATTATTTTGTAACATTTCTAATAAAGCTTAAAACATTGAGAGAACATCTTAGAACCAGTTGTTGTTGATTGTTTTCAAAGAGTGATGCTGTGGCGTTCAGTGATGCTGGGCCTTCTGTGTTGCTGAGTGATGCTGTGGCTTTTAGTGGTGTTGAAGAAAAAAGGGCAGCGCCATACTTACTAAGACATGGCGCTGCTCCTAGCTTCCCCAGGGTGGATGTATAACGTTACATTGCATTCCGTTGTAACGCATGCCTTAACTAAACATGCATTACAACACGAATCACATTACAAGTGAACCTTTACCACACATTTTATTTCAAAGCGTTTGCCTTTACCTTGCATGCCTTTACAACAAATTTTGTTTTAAAAGTATAGATGTTAATGGCATATGCGTGGCAAAAGTTTGTCTGGCGTACCCTACCATCCCATCCCCCAACCCTTCTAAAAAATATCCTTCCCCTGCCCTAAACCCTAAAAACCTGCTCCTGCGTGACCCCACCTCCAGCCCCCAGTCCTTCCCCCACCCTAAACACTAAAGCCCTGCCCCTGCATTCCCCCTACCCTAAACCCTAAAACACTACCCCTGGGCTCCCCTGTCCCCTAGCACTTCTTTACCCCAAAAGTCTGTCTGTTTCCTCTAATGACGTGGATTGCCTAATGCGGCTGTTCCCACGCATATGCCCTTACTATTACACATATGCCTTTACCTTACTTACCTTTACAACAAAATGCGTTGTAAAGGCATGCATAGTAAAAGCATAGCGCTACATACACTCCTTTGCAGAATAGTGCAAAGGTGTGTGCATGATGTCTAGCACAGATTGTGTTCTGGAAACATACCCTTACAGTACCGAATACTATGCTTAGAGATAATGTAAAACCTTTCCCACATAGTGTACATGCTTTACATTGTAGCACAGATTAAATTTGGGAAACGTTAGAAGAAATAAGAAAAATTCTCCTTGTTACCACCTGTCTCAAAGAGGGATTATCTTGTGAGACAAGCCCTGTATATCAGAAGACGGGGCTTTGCTTTAAAAGCCATGGGTTCTAGAGTGGAAATGCCGATGTACCACACATGGGACGCCGCCTTGAACAAAATAAAGCGAACAAGTGCAAAACACTATTTGCATTCATTTTAGGACTGCTTTGCAGCACCAAAAAGATTTGCACTTTAAAGTAAATACTTTATCAACACTTTGCACTTGTTTGCATCATTTCTTGTGAGTTTGCACTGGCACAAAATGTTTGCAAGTCTGCCCAAATAGTCTTATTCAAATAGGTGCTATAAATGTAAAGAAAAAGGCAGGAAATATATAAATGTAAAGAAAGCAGGATAGATCATATCACTGAAAAAAGCAACAAAACCAGGGGGTAGATCAATTGACTATTGACTGAGCCATCAGTCAGAATAAAGAATTTCGTATTGAAATTGGTTGCAGAATATTAGAGAATGACAGACATGATCATTGTGAGAAATTGAAATTTTGGATTGGTAATAACTTTGACTCCTTTTGACGAATCTTCACAGAACTTTCACAAACACGTCTCATCCACCTCAGCTTTTTCCTGGAAAGTTTTGGGATGATCCGATAAGCGGGGGCAACGAAAAAGGGGGATCCCAAAATGCGCAGTGCCTATGCAGTTTTCCATAGGAAAATTGAGCAGCGATATCGCAAAAATGGCTGAACGGAATTAGACCAAATTTGAAAGCCAGCTAGATCTTGGTCCAGGAAGCGTGCTTTTTGTGATTTAGTGTAAATCCATTCAATAGTTTTTGAGAAACAGTAGTTCCAAATATATATTTATATAGCTATCTATCAGGCTACGGAGGACAAGTGAACCAGACAGATCTAAAGATCAGACCAGATTAGCTTCAACCACATCAATTAAGATATGGTGATAACCATTTTAGGACTCAAGGACTCAGTTTCCTGTCCTACAAAAATAACAAACAAACATATAGGTGGGTAGGGTAGAGAAACCCTGCCTCCGTAGCCGTGGTTGGGGGTGAGTCCGCAGCCAAAAACATATCTTTTTTAATGGTACCACAAATGCATGAAGGATCCACGGAACCGTGTTTTTGTTATAAAAAAGAAAAAGGAGTAAGCTTCTGCCCTTTTAAAAAATAAGGTAAGTGGTCGGCACAATTATTTTTGGGGTGGAGTGAGGAATGGGCTTCCCCTCTCCGAGTCATTTTAACACCCCGGGGACCCCATCCTGTGGGTCTGACTTTCTTTTTATGGGGAGCGGAGCATGCGGCCTTCCTCCCCTGGCCATTATGAGGAGCCAGGATTCTGTATCCAAGGGGCCACAGCAATTGAGTGGCGTGGGTGCCCTGTTCCCACCCCGGACAGCCACCCCAAATGCATCTCCTGGGGCCACCAGGGAGCCATAGGGTCCAAGCGACCCCTTTCAGCTCCCCTGACTGCACCCATTCCAAGTGTGGTGGAAGCCGGTTACATTTATTTGATCGGGACCAGCTTTCTCTGGGAACAGCAGTATCCCAGTGTATGGGGTCCCTGTGACACTGCTGCAATCTGGGAGATGGAGTCCCCGTGACATTGGATGGCTCTAGGACTGAGGGAGGTGGCTCATGCCCCCTTCCCAAATAAATGGTATGGTCCTGGAGGAAGGGGTTTCTGGGGCTCTAATGTGGCCTTGGGAGTGGGGGGGGGGGGGGGGGAGATCCATCTACAAAAATGCTTCAGCCCTGGGGATGGAGTACCCCAGGCCTTCACAATCATAAAATAGACCCCAGGGATGGAGTCTCCAGGTCCTTCCCAATGCTCAGGAAGGGGGGCGCATGCCTCCCACTTCTTTCATTGTGAATTTGGTCCAAAGGGATGGGATCGCCTGACCTTAAAAAGGCTCAGGGAGGGGTCCTGTTTTCCTCCCTTCCTATTAAAGAGTTATTGGCCCCAGTAAAGGGGTCCCCAGGACATTCAAAAGACTCATTAAAGGTGGGCGTACCCGCCCTCCCCAAATACAAATATAAAGTAGTGATTATGAAATTAGTGGGGTAGCCGCTGATTTTACATTCACTGTTCCAGCTGGGGAGTGCTGGAGACCCTGATTTCAGCTGACGTGCAGGGGCCTCTTGTGGCTGGTTCCATTGCTGCACTCTGTGGCCTGAAAAATATTTTTTTTAAACCCATAGACATGTTTCATTTATTTTAATGCCTTATTGATAATATGTTGGGATAATCACTATTATTAAACACTGCAAAGTGTGAATTTATAAAATATAAAATATACATTTGAATATAGTTATTGGTGACTTTTTGACAAAGCCTATAGGGCTGCTTTGTATACGTTCTTGTGCTGACCCCTTTATAAAGCCAATACGCCCACTGTTTTGTATATGTTGGTGTTCTGACCCTTTGACAAAGCCAGTAGGTCTGCTTTACTTAAAATGATCCCCTTCATATTGTTACATGAAATTGTCGGCTATGCATTGCACGGAGTTGGATGCACTGCCTGCCTAACCATACGCC
This sequence comes from Lissotriton vulgaris, assembly GCF_964263255.1. Classification (NCBI taxonomy): domain Eukaryota; kingdom Metazoa; phylum Chordata; class Amphibia; order Caudata; family Salamandridae; genus Lissotriton; species Lissotriton vulgaris. The sequence continues at coordinate 96,145,489 of NC_141698.1, forward strand.
ATGGCAACCAAAGGCTGTGTGTGGCTGTGGATGGGCAACCACGGGAGTCTCAACACCTTGCTGCGCATGGCCAGGGCCACGAATTCTCAATACTTTAGGGCTTGAATTACAAATCTTTGAGTTAACTATAACTGGTGAATTTCAGTGGTTTTGTTAGTTTAAAATGTTATGGTTTAACTGACATTTTCACCTAATTATAGCATCCCTTTAACCTTTATATATATAACATTTCAGTTTGTTTATCAACTCATTCTTGAAAATAGTGTAAAGTATTACCAAATTCACTTGAAGTGTGGAAAAAACAAATATGATTTTTCCCTGGGCAGACAGGTTTTTAGATCTTTGACTTACACATTAAACAGAGTTTTTGCGCAAGTATTTATAAAAATGTATATTCTCCTTTGAAAAGGACTCTTATTCCTGACGTCTGTCAATTTGCAGTCTGCATCTGATTCTTTTGATTCGGCACTTTTAAGGACGGTTCTGGCTTTATGTCTTTCCCTTATTATTGAGCTACAATTGTATAATAAAATTCAGCTCCAATGAAACCTATAACTAATTTCTCCAAAATGAAAATCATATAATAGTTTCTGATTGTAGTTTTTATAGGAAGGTTTTTATTGATCAAGGCCCATTAAAGTTTGTGACCCAGTTTGATTAGTTGGGGATGTTTTTGCATGCACAGTCTCAAGGGGATCTCAGGTGGACGGAAGTTGAAAATGTTTTGTAGAAATATCAGCAGCTATTATTAAATTCTTGGGACAGTCTGGAGATCTTTCATTATCCGCTACCTTTGAGGGTTCCCATGCAAAGGGGGTCATTGGAGCTATATGATGATGTTGAATTGTGGGGTAATATAGAGTGCTGGCCAAGTGTGAATGCTGGATAGTGCGCCTTGCTGGAACTACTTCATCCGCGCCCAGGAACTCCCTTGGAGTTGAGCTTAGTTTACTTTGTTTTGATATTTTCTCTATTCTAAAACCTCTCCTTTGTGTGAACTAACCCAACAATAGTAGCAGTGCCTGTTGAGATCCCCTTCAAGGGATGTATGTCGTTACAACACATACTTTTACAACGCATACCTTTACAACGCATTTTTTACACCGCAACATCCATTACAACGCATTCCATTACAACGCATGCCATTACAACGAATTCTTTGAAAATACCTTTACAACGCATTCCACTACAACGCATACTACATTTACAACGCATACCATTACAACGCATACCATTACATTGCATGTATGGTAAGTATTGGATAGTGCAGGGGTAAAAATTACTATTCTAACTCCAGGGGGGTGCAACAGTAGGGTAAGTGTTGGATAGTGTAGGGGTAAAAATTACTATTCTAACTCCACGGGGTGCAACAGTAGGGTAAGTATTGGATAGTGTAGGGGTAAAAATTACTATTCTAACTCCAGGGGGTGCAACAGTAGGGTAAGTGTTGGATAGTGTAGGTATGCGTTGTAATGGTATGCGTTGTAATGTCATGCGTTGCAGTGGTATGCGTTGTAGTGACATGCGTTGTAATGGTTGCGTTGTAATGGCATGCGTTGTAATGGATGTTGCGTTGTAAAAGTTTTGTTGTAAAGGTAGTGCGTTGTAAAAGTTGCGTTGTAAGTGTTGTTTCCCCCTTCAAGACATCTGGGACATCACTTTACCAGACGGCTTTCCATGTTTTTTTGTATCCCCAGTCCCATGAAGTAAACACGGATCACAAGTCGAGCACATATGAAACTTTGATTCCTTGTGACAAAACAATATTTAGAGCAGAATCATAGAACTTTTAAAACATGAGCTGTGCCTGGACGCCACTGCTGGTCCGGTGGCAAGTGCTATCACCAGATGAATTATATGGTATTCCACCAAAATATTGACTACAGGATAGTGAGGGGCCAAAAATATTGAGGCGAGAATATCAAGAACCAAAATATTGTGAAAATGAGTATATGTAGGTAAGCATCGGTTACTATACTTAACTCCACATGTATGTGGGTGAGCATAGGTTTACTATACTTCATAAATATGTGGGTGAGCATAGCTTTACCAAACTTAACTTCTCAATTGTGTGGGTAAGCATAGGTTTACTATACTTAACTCCACATGTATGTGCGAGCATAGGTTTACTAAACTTAACTCCACATGTATATGGGTGAGCCTAGATTTACTATACTCATCTCCTCATGTGTGTAGGTGAGAATAGGTTTACTATGCTTATCTCCACATGGGTGTGGGCGAGAATAGCTTTACTATACTTAACTCCTCATTTGTGTGGGTGAGCAAAGGAGTACTATACTTAACCCCTCATTTGTGTGTTGGTGAGCTAAGGTTTACTATATGTAACTCCACATGTATGTGGGTGAACATAGGTTTACTATACTTAACTCCTCATGTGTGTGGGTGAGCATATGTTTACTATACTTAAATCCACATGTATGTGGGTGAGCATAGGTTTACTATACTTAACTCTACATATGTATGGGTGAGCATAGGTTTACTATATTTAACTCTACATATGTATGGGTGAGCATAGGTTTACTATACTTATCGCCACATGGGTGTGGGCAAGTATAAGTTTACTATACTTAACTCCTCATTTGTGTGGGTGAGCAAAGGTTTACTATACTTAACCCCTCATTTGTGTGTTGGTGAGCAAAGGTTTACTATACGTAACTCGATATGTATGTGGGTGAACATAGGTTTACTATGCTTACCTCCTCATGTGTGTGGGTGAGCATATGTTTACTATACTTAACTCCACATGTATGTGGGTGAGCATAGGTTTACTATACTTAACTCTACATATGTATGGGTGAGCATAGGTTTACTATACTTATCTCCACATGGGTGTGGGCAAGTATAAGTTTACTATACTTAACTCCACATTTGTGTGGGTGAGCAAAGGTTTACTATACTTAACCCCTCATTTGTGTGTTGGTGAGCAAAGGTTTACTATACGTAACTCGATATGTATGTGGGTGAACATAGGTTTACTATGCTTACCTCCTCATGTGTGTGGGTGAGCATATGTTTACTATACTTAACTCCACATGTATGTGGGTGAGCATAGGTTTACTATACTTAACTCTACATATGTATGGGTGAGCATAGGTTTACTATATTTAACTCTACATATGTATGGGTGAGCATAGGTTTACTATACTTATCGCCACATGGGTGTGGGCAAGTATAAGTTTACTATACTTAACTCCTCATTTGTGTGGGTGAGCAAAGGTTTACTATACTTAACCCCTCATTTGTGTGTTGGTGAGCAAAGGTTTACTATACGTAACTCGATATGTATGTGGGTGAACATAGGTTTACTATGCTTACCTCCTCATGTGTGTGGGTGAGCATATGTTTACTATACTTAACTCCACATGTATGTGGGTGAGCATAGGTTTACTATACTTAACTCTACATATGTATGGGTGAGCATAGGTTTACTATACTTATCTCCACATGGGTGTGGGCAAGTATAAGTTTACTATACTTAACTCCACATTTGTGTGGGTGAGCAAAGGTTTACTATACTTAACCCCTCATTTGTGTGTTGGTGAGCAAAGGTTTACTATACGTAACTCGATATGTATGTGGGTGAACATAGGTTTACTATGCTTACCTCCTCATGTGTGTGGGTGAGCATATGTTTACTATACTTAACTCCACATGTATGTGGGTGAGCATAGGTTTACTATACTTAACTCTACATATGTATGGGTGAGCATAGGTTTACTATATTTAACTCTACATATGTATGGGTGAGCATAGGTTTACTATACTTATCGCCACATGGGTGTTGGCAAGTATAAGTTTACTATACTTAACTCCTCATTTGTGTGGGTGAGCAAAGGTTTACTATACTTAACCCCTCATTTGTGTGTTGGTGAGCAAAGGTTTACTATACGTAACTCGATATGTATGTGGGTGAACATAGGTTTACTATGCTTACCTCCTCATGTGTGTGGGTTAGCATATGTTTACTATACTTAACTCCACATGTATGTGGGTGAGCATAGGTTTACTATACTTAACTCTACATATGTATGGGTGAGCATAGGTTTACTATACTTATCTCCACATGGGTGTGGGCAAGTATAAGTTTACTATACTTAACTCCACATTTGTGTGGGTGAGCAAAGGTTTACTGTACTTAACACAACTAATGAGGAGATGCCCAGTCTAACTTGAAAGGAACTAAAAACAACTGAATGCTGCAGGAATGTGAAGACCCAGTTCTAATATTTGACCCACCACCTGGCTAGATTCAAGAGTCCAACGGCCCACCCTTACTGGCGGAACATCGTCATCTGGAGCTCAAGGAGATTCAGGTCTAGGACCACAGCCCTGAGCCATCTTGCCCTGCTGGGTACCTGACCTCATGCTCCTAAACGACTCATGCCAAGGTGAATGTTCAAACCGTATGTCCTCTGGTGTAGTGCAGTGCTAAAGTGTGGGCAATCACTCGGGAAATCCCTGCTACTGGAAGTTCAGCCAAAACGACTCTACTTAGCTTTAAGGAAAGATGGCAAAATCTTTTTGTTTCAAAGCTAGCCTTAGGCGTGGGCTGCCCAGCTGCAAAGATGTTCTTATTCCATCAGCTCAGTATTGTATTTTTTCCTTGGTCCGTTTTATTTTCCCCTTGCCCAGATAGCATGCAGATGCGATTCGGTTTGTAATGAGTGCAGTAAAAAATAATTATATTAAAGGAATCAATTAAAATGGATTAAAGTAGGACACTTGACATGCTGAAATACTTTAGGGGAAGCCAACTCAGATGCATTTAAATCCAAATTCTTTGATGGAGTGCCTTATAGGCTCTACACAATAATTCCCTTTCGTGATCTTGTCCATTGTGATACTAAATCATACTAACACGTTTGCGGAAAATGTTATTATCTAGAGTAAGAGTTTAACATGATTTGTGTGTGATCTACGTGTCGATGTTATTGATCATAAAATACACCTCCTGGAATCAATTAAACATTCAGCATTGCACCTTGGTGTTAAACTGGTAAGAGAAGGCGCAACCTCTGAGGTGACAGAATTACAGAAAGTGTGATCAGGATACCTGGTCTCAAATCACAGCTTCACCCACTTGACCACACTGTGTCATCGTGGTCAAACCATCTATACTAACTAAATCGAAAAGCAAATGTTCCTTATTTTTCATTCACCACGTTTTAAATCGCCTGGTGATGTTTTTCAGGTCACGTGTGATTATTCACTTACAAATCTTTTGGAAACGGACCTTGGTTGGGCATTCAGGGCCTAAGCGCTACGCTTTGCGATTAATTCGGAGTCTCGGCCACCTTTAGGGGCAGATTTACGATAAGTGGCGCATCCCTGCATCTCAGCAGGGATGCGCCACTTATTGTGCGCCATGCCTTCGCCACCAGCAGCGATGCAGCTCCAGCAAGGCTCTGGGGGGGCACTATCTTGTTAATGCTGCGTCAATCCTTACGCCTGCTTCAAGCAGGCGCAGGGTTTTGACGCAGCATGGGCCCCAAAGTGACTGAGTAAAATCAGTCACTTTTAGGAGGTGTTCCTGCGCCGGAATGCCCCCCTACGCAGGAACGCCTCTTTCTAGCGCAGGGCTTTACAGCGTGACGCATCTCCCAGATGCGTCACGTACGTACCCCGCACCATGGCGCTTCTTTGCGCCGCCACTGCGTCACAAAAGTGACGCAACGGCGGCGTAAAAGGGGAGCAAGGGGCTTGTAAATCTGCCCCTAAATACTCAGAGATCTGCAGTGATTTCCCGTGGGCGGGGTTGGGGGTTTTAATGCCCGCGCAGCGCACTTCACCCCACTAGTTCACGGTGATTCTCGACCCTCTGAAGTGAAGTTTGGCGGGCTGAGGGAAGGATGCTGAGGTGACCTCTCACAGACCTTATGAACTGGGTGGGCGGGTCAGGGGGGCAGGCGCGGGCTCTTCTGACTAAAGAACTGCTGAAAGGCCGGGGTGGGAAGACTCCGCACCTCAGATGGATGGCCCGCAGCTGTCACTCACAGCCTCGCGCAGTACTGCCTGCTGGCAAAGCGCTCAGAGGCCCATGCGGCCGCACGAACCGCCCTCGACAAAAACAAAAAGATGACTGCCACTTTTACTCAGTGGAGAAAACTTGCGGAAGAAAACTATTTTCCCTGTGCATTGGGGAATGAATCTGTAAAAACGTGCCCCGCCAAAAAAAGAAGCAGGGTTTATTGCTTCGTATTCAAACAGAGGGTGTTGACGGCATGATTTCACTAAAATTGTTCTTACGTGTGAACATACACAAAAGGGGCTGCCATCCTAAGTGTTAGGTTGGCAGCTTTTATTGTTTGGGAACATACCGACAATGGAATGAGGGTAAAGGAAACGGAACACGTCATAACAATAATATTAATAGTTAAATGTTTTCGTATATTGCTTCATCCCACACGTCTGTTCTAAGAGCTATAAAAATATGTTACTAGTGCATAGATTGTTAAGAACCATTATGTTAACATTCGATATAGCACAGGCCCAGCTAAGTGAAGCAACAGTGCTCTTTACACACCACATTTTTACTGTAGCCGAAGCGAATCCAGCGTGACGTTCATCCAGTGCATAACGAGTTTGATTCTGGTTGAGATCAGTAGTTAACCATTAGCCATAGCCAACACGTCCTCCCTCGTTGCCCAACCACTGTTTTATTTTGCCTTGTTTCAATTTTCACACAATAAATTAATGTTTGAAACTGTGATTATGGTATTGAATGTAGTTTTTTTGCTTTTTTTGTATTCTTTTTTTTCCTTTTCTTTTTTTTTCTCCACCTTCTACTTTACTCTCCTTCGGTTTTCGTATTCCTATTGCATACTTTGATCATGATATTATATTTTTCTGTTTTTGGATTGATATATGACAGTTATTCATTTTTTCTGTATTTTTGGAGAAAAAATGAATAAAGAATTGTGAAACAAAAAAAAACATAATTGCACTGGTTCCAATGAGTATTCCACGAAACTTTTATTAGAAATACGTTTTCCCCAAATGCACCAAAAATCACACCCTATGACCCAACAAGGGCAATCTAGAGGCGGCCATGTAGGGCTGGTCCCACCCTGGCCAATGCCTCTGCCCTGCGCCAGGCCCCATGCACGGCGTGCAGAGCTTTGCACAGGTCTGTGTAAACAGAGCGTGGATTGGGTTTCACGTTGTACAGTGCGCGGCTGGCGGGGCGGGGGTACCTCGGGGTCACGGGGAAGTTCCCAGGTTATCTCCATGAGAAGCCGAGGGAGCCCGCCGAGGTCGGTGTGCGCCGAGAAGGTGAGAAGAGCCGGAATGGGGTGTTCTCACGAACCCCCGTGACCCGGCCTGGTCCGCATTGTGACGCTCCGTTTTGAGGGGCCCGCTCTCCCCTAGTAGGGTACCTCCTCGCCTGACAGCTGATATTTAGAGCCAGGCTTGGGTGACGCGCACAGGTGCCGCGCACATGCTCTCCCCTCCCAGGACCCGGAGATGTCCTCCCGGGGAGAGGGAGACAGGAGCTGACCGAGCCAGGTGATGGACGGCCGGCAACATCCTGTTCACATGCTACCGGTGCTAAATGTGGACACACCGTTTATAGACCTTAGCGCTTTAATGGCCGTGCGCAGTGCTGCTATAAAGGCACTAAGCCGCCATTTTCCCAAGGCCACACAACCAGCGTTTCGAGACTGCCCGTCAGTTTTTTTAGGGGCTTGCAGCTTCCACCCGATCCTTAATACTTCAGCTTTTAACATTTTAAAACACTGTATGTAACAGTTCAACAGTAAGGCTGCTAGTTTATCAACCTCAGAAGGATGAAAGGTAAAGATGGGCTTGCTGACACTTGGCTTGTGACATGCAGTTCACTCTTTCATGGACACCCACCCTTTCTGAGGCCCCATATTCAGTACAAAGCCAATTAATCTCTGAGAGGTATTGGAGATCTAGGGGTCCCTCGTCACAGTTTGCAGGGGAGCCCACCATTTTCGTTACTCCACTGGTTTTTGTGAAACTTTATTTTTGACCAATGTAAAAAATAAAATATCTTTAAATGCAAAAATATATTTTGGCTTTACAAAGCACACTTTGCCTTAGAAGTCCCTGGTTTGAAGAGAACTTCTTTGTGTGGGTGTGCTGTTTGTGAAAGAGCAGAATACTGCCGCTCAAAGGGCCATATGTATCAACATTTTGTTTTGCGATTCCTAAATAGCGATTTTTAAGGAATCACTATTTAGAAATCGCAAAATGGTATGTATGTAGAAATTAGCTTCTTTTTAGCGATTTCTTAAAATTCCTTAATTGCGATTAGCAAATTGCTAATCGTAATTAAGGAATAATTTCCCATTCATTTCTATGGGCCAGGAGGCCCATAGGAATGAAGGGGAAATTTGCGATTCGCAATTTGCTAATCGCAAATTGTGAATACTTTCAAGGGTGCAGGGGTGTCCAAAGGACACCCTGTTGCACCCCTGAAATCGGCATGGGTGGACATGTGGCACACATACATGCCCTAAGGGCATGTGTGTGCGTCACATGGCACTTAGAAAATAGAAAAAATATGCTTTTTGATAGGAATTCGCAACTTACCACCAACTAGAAGTTGGTCGTAAATTGCGATTCCTTAAGGCCAATTTGCTATTTTTTTGGGCTTCTTACATTGCATTTAAGGAATCGCAAAATTTGCGATTCCTTAAATGCAATCGCAAGATAAGGAATCGCATATTTTGCGATTTCTTATTTTGAAAGAAGATTTCCTTGATGCATACCAATCGTCCAAATTGCATTCGCAAACGCCGAAATTCTGCGAATTTCGGCGTTTGCGAATTCAATTTGGCTTGATACATATGGCCCATAGTGAGATTGACTAATGGCTGAAGGGGAATGACCCACTGACCCATTCAGAAGCTGCAGTGGGTGGAAGATAAATGTGAATGACACAATAACACAGCGATGGATAAAGAGGCCGGTTAAAAGTTCGCATATCTATGTATAGTGTATATATACTTTTAGTAAAATCAAAAAGACACAACACCAGAACTAAAAAGTAGCATGATTGCACAGGAAACATCCTGACAAGGCAATGTTCAAAATTGTCATTTATGCATAAGGTTATGGCCCCATTAATCTGCTTTGACTATTCTTGTCATGCCAATAAACTATTTGTATGCCTTATAAAAAGAAATTGCTGGTTAACCAATTTATGGTACATAAAACAATCAAAGATAGCGTTTTGTCTCATCAGTCAAAATCATTGTGGTAGTTTTTTTCTTTCTGATTGGGATGATTGTTGTAAAGCATCATCACTTTTTGATTTAAACATTTGTGAAATCTAGGGAACTAGCTTTGCATACATCTTTCCCAATACACAATTTTGCAATTCATCCGCGACCTTCCTATTTCCATGGAAGGATCTGATCCTTTTTCCGCCATTTTAAGGATTGAGAATCTTTGCAAAATGTACTTGGCCAAGAGAAATCCCACACACTTTCACTCTTGTTAAGAATTTGACCCAATTAAATCACAGGAACTGTTGTTGCAAAAACTGCTCCCACAAGGGTTCCTGTGTTACATCTTCAATCAGGTACAATCAGACTCTGATGTTTCTAAATTAATTGTAAAGAAGGTGGCATCATTAAGGACATCGCCTGTCAGATCTCGTAAATCTGCTCCTTGACACACTTAACAGCTCCCTTTGTAGGAACTCCAGGTGTGCTCCTTGGAGCGCAAATGGAATACGAGTTAGTCTAGTGTCACCTCGAAGTCCTTAGATAGCTTTGCGAAGGATACGGCGAATCAATATTTAATGATGAAGCAATGCTTACTAAGAAGGAGATTCATAAAGGGTGCAGTGATGCTTGAAGGGTATTTGCAGGGGTCGCACAAAATAGTAATCCTCTTGGACCACGTTTGGGGCCAGATGTATCAATAATGGGAATACCAATTTCCTAAATGCGATACTCTCATATCGCAATTAGTAAATCGCCCAAGTACCAGCCATTGGATGTCCCACAATGCAAAGTAGTGCGCAGTGGAGTAACCCACTATTTGAATTACTTTAACCCCTTCGCTGTGGGGTTATTTTCCCGCTGTGCTGGGGGGGAGGGGAGCGCGCACAGCGCCCGAATGCTCATGACTAGCTGAGCTCGTCATGAGGCACGGCGCTCCTGTGCTCATGACGAGCTCAGCTCGTCATGACCACACCCCTTCCCGTGGAACGCTCAGCACAGCAGGGGAATTATCCTCGCATGAGAGCTTTCCACGGCTGATGACGAGCTGAGCTCGTCATGAGCACCGGAGCGCCGTGGCTCATGACGAGCTCAGCTCGTCATGAGCATGGAAGGAGTTAAGGCTAGCTTCCAATACAAATAAAGTTTTGCCCTGGAAAGTAAATACCACATCAACAGTTTCCACTGGGTTGTGTCACTTTTTTGTGTCTTTGCACTGGTGCACAGTGTTGATAAATCTGCTCGCTAATTTCACATAGACCAATAAGGAAAACAATAAACAGACTATATGTCTTAAGATGGTATTCAGGCAAAATATCGAAATTTTAATATTGACCTCCAGAAATATTGTGTGGGAATATCGTTAGAGTGCAATATCGTCAGCAAGAATATCGTTGACAAGAATATCGATTTTAAGGTAAGTAATATCAATGTTAGAAATATAGAAAGTGTTAACATCGATTACAAAAATATCTATGTTGTTAATATCGATGTTAAAAGTATTGTTAGTAATATCGATGTATTATTTTTATGTATTTTACTATATATTTTAATTGTATATGTTATATATTGTTTGTGTTAATGTTGTTAATATTTTTTTTATTGTAGTGGGTTGTGGGGTTTAGAGGGGTTCAGGGCGGGAAGTAAATTAATTATTATTAAGGCTCCCTGTTTTCCATTTTAACTGATTTTTACAGAACAATACAGACAGAAAACATTCATTTTCTTGTCTGTATTTATTTATTTATTCATTTTTATTTATTTATTTTTTTGGAAAACTGGGGCCTTAGTTTTATTGCACTCAAAATCCCACCAACTACTCACTTGATGGAGGGCCAGCAAAAAAGGAAACCAATAAGCCAAAGAAGAAACTCAGTGACTTCTGCCAAGTGCACATTTGCAAAACACTACATTGCACAATCCCGTATCTGATGCTATTGACTGGTGATGATTCCCTTTTTTTAAAAAAATTATTTTTATTGAGATGGTTCCGGGTATCACAAAAATACATTAATCAACAGGATAAAATCAGGCATTGAAAATACAGAATACATCTTATAAATACAATTGTAGGAATCATAAAACCAAGTTTGTTTCGGACAGTAGTACATAAGGGAATACGATCAGCGTCACCAATAGATCTTTAAACTCTTGTTCATCTGATTTCTCTCCAATTTCTAAGAGGAGCCCATATCTTCTTACCAAATTCTCTCGACCTCTTTCCTTTAAAATCGTACAAACATTCCTCTATATTATGCGTTCCCAGCAGCCTAGTTAACCACATCTGGAAAGTGGGAGCTACAGAGTCTTTCCAGCCAGCCGAGATTAAAATCCTAAAAAAAGCCATAGATAGAAAAATAAATGCTTCAGCCTCGTACTCTAGTTTTAGGTTTTCGTCCCTGCCGATCAAAGCAATAGTAGGGGATAGAATGATCTGTTGCTCTAGCAGCCCCGTTAAAAATCTTTCGATTTCTTTATATACAGGAGTAAGATTCTGACAATTATAAAACATGTGGGATAAATCTGCAGGGCTATGGTCGCACCTGGGACACCTATCGTTTTCTCTCTTACCCCACTTGAACAACTTGGCAGGCGTGTAATATAAGTTAAATATAGTCTTATAGTGTTGTGCCTTTAAATTTGAAGCTCTTAATATTTTCTTATTCATTGCTAGGGCAAAATCTATATCTATATCCGGATCTCCAATTCTTTCCGCCCAATCTGATTCAATTTGTCCGATGTCATTCCCCAAACCATGCAAGAGATAGCAATACCCAATTTTAATCTTCTTGCCACCCTTCCTTACATAATTCACAATTGGATTAGGCTCCTGAATTGAGATCCTAGGTCTGATAGACTTAACTGTTTGCTCCAATTGTCTATATAAAAGCCATTGACTAGCCGGTATACCAAACTTTTGCTGAAGTGTGTCAAATCCCAGTAGTTCATCCTCAAACATGACATCCCCCAAACAATCTGTATTTATTTTTAAATGTGGATAAAAACGGAAATTGGGTTGCTTTTTGAGAAATTCTAAATACTGTTTACCATGACTGCCAGGCCAATAGATGTGTGGATTGATAGATAAGGGGGTTAAAAAAGAAAGGAATTTTATTAAAGAGTCTTTAGCAGCAGTAGATATGTACAATGTTGATACTGAAATTTGCATATTTCCATATAAGTGCACTGATTTATCTTCTGCAGGTGTTCACAGCACTGAAACCTGGCAGACATTCAAGCATAGGTGCATATTTATCGGTTAAATAAATGTGGAAAGATACTAATTTAAGTTTAATTTTTCCACAAAACCCAAAATAAATATGGATAAATACAGATAAAACTACCAAACAATAAATATGGATAAATACAGATGGAAATTACAAAAAAATAAATACCATAAAACCGGAAGCCCTAATTATAATGAATTTTTAATCAATATTAGTTATTTAATTGCTCATTATTTAAGTTAATTGCACAATTTTTTAAATTTAAATTTTAGGTGTGGGTTGTTGATTTTGTAGGGGTATATGGTGGGAACTACATTAATTATAATTTGCTAATAATAATTAATATTATAATTAATTATTGAATTTGTAACTATGTAAATTGAGTACTAAATCCTGTTTTTCATTTTGTGTAGTTTGTATGGAAATAGGGTGTGCAGGAAATTAATTATAGTATTTAATTAATGTTAATTTATAAAAAATAAATTAATTGATCATTATTAATGTAAATTGTGTAATTAGGATTTTTTGTGGCATATATATCAGCCACGGCCCGTGGAGGGAGTTGCGGTGGGGTAGAGTGGCGGGGCGGGGGAGGGCAGGGTGGGGGGTGCTAAAAACCGGCATATGGATAATTGGAGGTAAGTAAACAATTTAATTAATAAAACGAATTTCGTAGCATGCCCTGCATCGCAAAATGCAGAAGTCTGGCCGAGACACGTAAAGCAATGGTTGGCATTAGCAGCTGTAGTGGCAAAACAAAATGTTGCCAAGAAATTGGGGGTAACTGCCACTCCGACAGTAGAAGAATGAAAACATGATTTACATTGGTGCTGGCAAGCAGAACGTACAATATACATGAATAGAGGGTGCCCTAAGAAATGGAAAAAGATATGGGGGGCCTAGCAAGAATACAGAGGTCTATAGGGAGGACATGATATAAAAGGACTGTAATGGCTCAATCAACTGATCAAATGACAAAGCAAAAGGAGTGATGATTCCATATAACTGTTTCCTATATGTACAATTCATGTGTTTGAATCAATACAAAGATTTAAAAATAAAGAACTATTTGGTAATTATTATTAATATTTTAATTGATAATTATGTAAAAGGTGTGAATATTAATATTGAATACATATATTTTAGGTGTGTGTTGTGTAGCTTGTATCTGTATAGGGTAGAAAGTTGCTTAAATAATACAAAAATTGGAAAATATTTTTTAAAATTGTGTTTTTGTTAAATGTGTTGTTGTTTTTATTAAAAAATATATAGTATTTATTTGTTGTTATTACTTTTAGAATATAGTTTCGTATTTTAAATCACAAATATAATAATTTATAATATGTATTAAAGATTGTAATAAATATGTCATTAAAAAAAGAAATATATAATTTTTAGATTTAAATAGTTAAACATTTTGGCCCTAATTAAAATGCCAGTTGGATGAGCGTCAAACCAGCATCGTGTCGGAATGGAAACCGACCGACCAGTAGTCAGCGGTTCCGTCCAACGAATTTGGATGCAACACCCATGAGGCAGTCGTAAACATCCTTTTTCGTAAGACGGCTTGTGCAGCAGGTGGAAAAGGGCTGCATCCATGCACCGTGAGCCAGACACCATGTGGAGCCTGGCACGCAGGGTATCGATGTTTGGGGGGCACCATGGGTGCCCCCAGGCCTCTTTTGCGCGGGCCGTGGAGGGACGGGGGCCATGCTAGGGTCCCAAAAGTCTGTTTCCGACAGCCTTTCAATGGCTGTCAGGCCACCGTTGAAAGGCTGCCTCAAACGTGCCTTGTAATTCCTACGGTGGTGCCTGAGTAGACACCGCCCCATTGTAGGGGAATACTTTCCAACTGCTGTCCCAACAGGCTTCTTGAGCCCGTCGCTTAGACAGTGGTCAGCCCCTCCGCCCCCTATCTCCGACCTCCGCATCATAATGTGGCAGTCAGACTGCATGTAAAAATATCGGTCTAACCACAGCCGACAGGCCTTCAGTTGTGATCCGACCAACATCGTTATTGGCCCCATAGATGTTTAATAATATTTTTTAAATGTTACAATTGAACTACAGTGTGTGTAAGATTGTATAGAGTGTAGTGGCAATAGTAAATTTTACCCTTAGACAATCCAACACTTTCCCTATTGTTGCACGTATTGGAGTAGGAATTGTAAATTTTACCCCCCTGCAAGCCAACACTTTCCCTACTGTTGCACTGACTGGAGTGAGAATAGTACATTGTATCCCTCTGCAAACCAACACTTTCCCTACTGTTGGCCTGACTGTAGTGGGAATAGTAATTTTTACCCCTCCGCAATCCGACAATTTCTCTACTGCTGCACTAACTGGAGTGGGAATGGTAAATTTTATCCCTCCTCAATTTAACACTTTCCCTTCTAATGCACAGACTGGAGTGGAAATAGTAATTGTGACTCTTTTGCATCCAACACTTTTACTACTGTTGCACTGACTTGAGAAGGAATAGTACATTTTACCCCTCCACAATCCAACACTGTTCATTGTGTTGCACTTATTGGTGAGGGAATAGTAAATGTTACCCTTCTGCAATCCAACACTTCTCCTACTGTTGTAACTCAATGCTTTCCTTACCATTGCATTTATTGTAGTGGGAATAGTAAATTGTACTTTTCCTGAGTTTAATATCTTTTACTTGTTTGTAGATTGCAGTGACTAGACTATATGTATTATTTGATGGAATGTTATAGTTTAGTTTGCATTACTAAAACTTACATTATTTTGTTTTTGTGTATTTACGATTATAATATTTTTAATTAATTAATTTTAATATTTAATATATTTCCAGTAATCTGAAAATGTTATATCTTTTATTTGTAAATAAATTGGTATGTTTTTAAATATTTTATCTTATTGGACACACACACACACACACACACACACATGTATATATATATATATATATATATATATATATATATATATATATATATATATATATATATATATATATATATATATATATATATATATATAATTATTATATTATCACATAATTTTAAATAATTAGCTTAGTAATATAAAATTAAATATATATAATGAAATGCATACACTATATATTTGTGTTTAATTTTTTTAAACAAGTATAACAGCTATACATTTTCTAAAAATAATAACATTCAAACATTCATGTAATTTTTATTATATTACTTTTACTTTGAAATATATATTAATGTTTATTATTTATGTGTACATATATATATATATATATATTAAACAATATTTTTGACAACGACATTAATCACCGATATTTTTTTTTCAGTATTTTTGTCATTTGCATTATAAGTATAGGATGTAGATATTTTTGTGGTTGATACTTTGGTGTCAATAATTTTGTAGGACAATATTAGTGACGTCGATATTCTGTCAGTGAACTGCTTAAGATATATGTACTATTCCATTGGGAGACTTCACCATCAGTTGTGAAGCATGGACTAAGAGGGCCTCTATGGACGTTTAAGAATAAATCATTTTCATTTTGAAAAAATGAGGAGTTAGTGGTATTTATTGCCTTTGCAGAAAGTTTTGGGCAGCTCCCCCACTCAGTAATGTTGGTCTGGTCTTAAGTCTGCCAAGTGGGGTTCCTCAATAGCTTATGAGATGGCCCAGTAGTCGCTCCCCACTCCACCTGGAATCACCAATAACATAGGCTTCTGTAAATCAAGGAGGCGGGAAAAAGGGAGCACAGTTATTTCCCATTACAAGTATTTGGGCCTTACATGAGGGAATCTCTGTTTCTATACCACTTTCTGCATTCTTTTGCTCAGTATTGCAACTAAGCACTTTTTGTGCTTTAGGGTCCTAGTAAAAAGCACCGGACTTTCAGTATTGCTATGGGTAGGGTGACCAGGCATCCCCGTTTTGCCAGGACGGTCCCCGTTTTTAGGTCTCGGCTAAAGACGCGCGGAAGCACGTCTCCGCCGAGATCTTTTGTCAGGGACTGTGCTTCCCAGGAGACAGCCTCGGCCACGCGCATTGCCTCTGCAAGGAGGTGATTTCCGCTGGCCACGCGCTCGTGAACGCGCTCAGCTGCTGTCTCCTGGGAAGCAGCAACACCACACACGCATGCGCATACACACACACAAGCACCCATGCACGCACGCACATACATACATACAGAGACACCCCCCCCTCACACATACACACACACGCGCGCGCGCGCGCACACACACACACACAAGTGCACCGAGGCCCCCCCTCCCCCGCCGTCATCGTCGCACACATACATACACACACACACGAGCATACACACACACACACGTGCACCAAGCCCCCCTCCCAGCCTTTTGGAACTTACCTGGCCAATGTCGGGGTCTCTGCCCAACCTCCTGCTGGCGTGGCCCCGGTACTCTACACCGCTCACAGGAGCCCCGGGCCGCGAGACGCATCGACTCCGCCTGCCTCCTCTTCCGGTCTGGACGTGGCCCCGCCCCCGTCACAGGCGACCGTGCCTGACTTCCGGGGCGGCCGCGGCGGGCTTCCGGGGGGCATTTTTTTTTACCATATGTCTGGGTGAGAGTTGGAGCCTGTGCATTATTAACTCAGTCACTGGATGCAGTATGGTGCATTATTGATTAGTTTTACCTTTCTTATTGATTGAGTATTTTTGGTCAAAAGTGCATGTTATCTTTGTGTTTGGTTTTAGCTCTGACGTGAAGAAGGGCACAGTGACCCGAATGGCGTTCTTCACTTTCGATCACGCAAATGTACTGGAAAACCAATGGGAAGATGAATGGCATTTGTTAAAATGAGCACGACATGAATAAACATGCCACGTGAATGGCAATCATCGAGGTAGTCTACATGTATTCACAAGCAGCTGTAAAATGACTGTTGAGTTCTTTTCAACCGAGATAGAAAGATGGTGCACACATGCAGCTGTTTGCATAATCACAGGGTGACAGTGCACCGCGCTATTTATCTCTGGCTCATTTTTCAGAAAGGTACAAAGAAAGTCTTCCATCATCTAAAGGAGCATTTGTCCCTCTTGCAAAACATCTGGAGCAGCTGATCCATGTTACACTGTAATGTCCTCAAAAGAATGTCATATCTATGTTTTATAAGGATTGAAAGCACACGCTTCTGTTGTCTGGAGGGAACCTCCCATAAGATAGCATGGGATTCTGGCCTGACAAGCCTCATCTCTCGGTCATCATCTGAAGGTGACACAGTAATGCCTGGACCAAACCCAAATCTGTTGAAAGAACTCGTGCTCTCAGCAATGGTGTTTTAAAGATGACACTGAACACTGTACACTGTACACTGAGTGCAGAGTAGTGAGTGCAGAGTAGTGAGTGCAGAGTAGTGAGTGCAGAGTAGTGAGTGCAGAGTAGTGAGTAGTGAGTGCAGAGTAGTGAGTAGTGAGTGCAGAGTAGTGAGTGCAGAGTAGTGAGTAGTGAGTGCAGAGTAGTGAGTAGTGAGTGCAGAGTAGTGAGTGCAGAGTAGTGAGTGCAGAGTAGTGAGTGCACAGTAGTGAGTAGTGAGTGCACAGTAGTGAGTAGTGAGTGCAGAATAGTGAGTTGTGAATGCAGAATAGTGAGTAGTGAGTGCAGAGTAGTGAGTAGTGAGTGCAGAGTAGTGAGTGCAGAGTAGTGAGTGCAGAGTAGTGAGTGCAGAGTAGTGAGTAGTGAGTGCAGAGTAGTGAGTAGTGAGTGCAGAGTAGTGAGTAGTGAGTGCAGAGTAGTGAGTGCAGAGTAGTGAGTGCACAGTAGTGAGTGCACAGTAGTGAGTAGTGAGTGCAGAGTAGTGAGTGCAGAGTAGTGAGTGCACAGTAGTGAGTAGTGAGTGCAGAGTAGTGAGTGCAGAGTAGTGAGTGCAGAGTAGTGAGTGCAGAGTAGTGAGTAGTGAGTGCAGAGTAGTGAGTGCAGAGTAGTGAGTGCAGAGTAGTGAGTGCAGAGTAGTGAGTGCAGAGTAGTGAGTAGTGAGTGCAGAGTAGTGAGTGCAGAGTAGTGAGTGCAGAGTAGTGAGTAGTGAGTGCAGAGTAGTGAGTAGTGAGTGAACAGTAGTGAGTGCACAGTAGTGAGTAGTGAGTGCAGAGTGAGTGCAGAGTAGTGAGTAGTGAGTGCAGAGTAGTGAGTGCAGAGTAGTGAGTAGTGAGTGCACAGTAGTGAGTAGTGAGTGCACAGTAGTGAGTAGTGAGTGCAGAGTAATGAGTGCACAGTAGTGAGTAGTGAGTGCAGAGTAGTGAGTGCAGAGTAGTGAGTGCACAGTAGTGAGTGCAGAGTAGTGAGTGCACAGTAGTGAGTAGTGAGTGCAGAGTAGTGAGTGCAGAGTAGTGAGTAGTGAGTGCAGAGTAGTGAGTAGTGAGTGCAGAGTAGTGAGTGCAGAGTAGTGAGTGCAGAGTAGTGAGTAGTGAGTGCAGAGTAGTGAGTAGTGAGTGCAGAGTAGTGAGTGCAGAGTAGTGAGTGCAGAGTAGTGAGTAGTGAGTGCAGAGTAGTGAGTAGTGAGTGCAGAGTAGTGAGTAGTGAGTGCAGAGTAGTGAGTGCAGAGTAGTGAGTGCAGAGTAGTGAGTGCAGAGTAGTGAGTAGTGAGTGCACAGTAGTGAGTAGTGAGTGCAGAGTAGTGAGTAGTGAGTGCACAGTAGTGAGTAGTGAGTGCAGAGTAGTGAGTAGTGAGTGCAGAGTAGTGAGTGCAGAGTAGTGAGTGCAGAGTAGTGAGTAGTGAGTGCAGAGTAGTGAGTAGTGAGTGCAGAGTAGTGAGTGCAGAGTAGTGAGTGCAGAGTAGTGAGTAGTGAGTGCAGAGTAGTGAGTAGTGAGTGCAGAGTAGTGAGTAGTGAGTGCAGAGTAGTGAGTGCAGAGTAGTGAGTGCAGAGTAGTGAGTGCAGAGTAGTGAGTAGTGAGTGCAGAGTAGTGAGTAGTGAGTGCAGAGTAGTGAGTGCAGAGTAGTGAGTGCAGAGTAGTGAGTGCAGAGTAGTGAGTGCAGAGCAGTGAGTGCAGGTGCAGAGTGGTGTGTGCTGTTGAGTGCAGAGTGCTGTGTATTGGCAATGTAAATGACAATGCCATTTATTTATGATTTAAAGAAAAAAAAAGAAATGTCATGAGCAATGCCAATAGCTCTACCTTTAATGATGCCGAGACCATTGCATTGCAAATGCTTGTTAATAAACTGTCCCAGCAAATTTAAAGAAATGTAGCTTATGTCCCGGCTTTTAGAGAGGGTCGACTGAAAACTGTGGGAAGTGTTTTTTATGTTTTACAAAGCATCGAAAGTTAGCAGTTGTTTCAAGAATGCAATTAAAATAACAGGCAAGCTACTGGGTTTAAAAAGTACATTTTATGTATGTTCTTACTGCCGGTTCTGTAATTCTCTGCTGAGGAGCGCTCTCATCGCTTGAAGTAAAATTGTAGTCCTTCTTCTATTTTTGTGAAATGGCCCGGTTTCTTCTTTAAAATTCTGGTCACCCTAGCTATGGGACTTGTAATCCTGACAGGGCCAGCACTTTGGGACTACTAGCCCACATGCATACTTAGCCTATAGGACGTTGCAGAAGGCAAAAGTTATAGGAATATAGGTGACATTTATTTTGTCAGAGTGCTGCTTTTAGGTCTTGTAGACAGAGCTTAACTCTTAGACACTGCTAAAGCATCTGCAAAAATCTTAGTATGGTGTGGCTGCTCAGTGACCGCAAACAAGGCTTGTTTGGGGCCACTGAATCATGACTTCTAGTTTGGCGGGGTTAGGTGTTGCTCTGAGTGTTCATACAATACTAGGACTCTATGGAATTTGTACTCCCATGGCAGAGTTGTGCAGCGTTCACAACTTTGTGGAATTGGAAAGTTTGTCTATCCTGCATAACCTTCCTGTCGGCAAAGTTTCTCATAGAGTACCACTAAAACATTTTTGCGGGAGAATTCACCAAAAGAATCTTTGAAGATGTCTCCTACTAAAAGTTTGTTTTGCATGGATCTTCTACCGCAAAGAAATAATTTTATCTGGCTTTTTTCTAGACCTGGTCGAAATTTAAATTAAGCAGGCGTAAATTCTGGTATTTTACTTTATGCTTCCGACATCACGTTATTATGAGACTTCATGTAATTAAGTGCAATTTGTGGCAAAAATGTAAAGCGAACACACAGGGAAAACAGAAAGTGAGTGGCTGTTGTCCGTCATGCTTTTGTTTTTTCGCACAAAATGCATCCTCGAGTCAAACATTGGGGACGCATTTCATGCAAAAAAATTGTGCGAAATGCCAAATTTTCATTTGACATAATTACATGTAATTCTGCAGAAATTATGCACAACTATGCGAAACAAATTGCTCAAATTTTGCACACCTCTAATTTTTTCACATGTATTTTCAATAAACCATTGTCAAATTTGTGAAATTGGTGAAATTTTACAAATAAAAGTTCCTGGAATGGATGTTTGGCCAACTTCACAAAGATATGTGAAGGTGGACAATTTCACATACCTTTCTCCACCGCCTAGAAAAGACATAATGTCAAGTGTGCCCATCATGCAGGGGTCAGCCACATGGCGGCAGGTCTTGATTTGTGTTGTCCTCCTTTTGTTGCATCCTATGTCCACAGTTGCTGCAATTTGTACCATGTCTGACTTATTTACATGCCGATCAGTGTTACAACCTTTTTGGCCCTGAAGTACCTCCAGATAGGTCAGTCATTGGACTTCCTGTAGTCATTATTATACAATTCGTCTGCTACACCCTCTCCTGTTGAGAGCACGTTTCTGTACTACTGGCAAGCATTTATTCATGATGTACAGGCTTTGCTCGGATTGTCTACTTGAAAAATTTGCAAAATGCTAATAAAAAAAAAGATTTAGCCCTTTCGCTGCGGCGGCTATTCCGCCGCAGCGCTAAGGGGGTGGGGCGGCCGCGCAGCGGTTCCTTGCTTGTGACGGAACCGCTCCATCACGGCTCGCGGGTGAGCTGTGCTTGTGACGGAACGGTTCCGTCACGCCCCGCCCGTTCTTTAGAACGTTAGCGCAGGCGCGGAATTTGCGCCGCGCAGGCGCGGCGGAAGGGCCGTGACGGAACTGTTCCGTCACCAGCACAGCCCACCCGTGGCTCGTGACGGAACGGTTCCGTCACGAGCATGGAAGAGGTTAAATGTAGGGTTCAGCCACAAGGACTGTAAAGCTGCGGTTCTTAATCTTCTAACTTCTTTGGACCCCCAATAAATTACTACTGGAAGCTGAGGACCCACACCTATGCAATTTCTATAATTTGAACTTCAAAGCAACACACAAATGCACTGAAAAAAGTATATATCAAACACAAAAAATCATGAAGTATGCAAAAACAAGTTTTTTACTCTAAATGGAAGGTTCAAGCGTTTCGAAATTGAGCTTTATTTCTTAATGACGAAGTGATGTGGAGGAATCAAGCATATAATTTTCTCTGTTTTGCTCCAAATGCATGCTTTCTTTTTGTTGGTGTATACTAGTTCTACAATTGGCCCCACCACTTGTTCATTGTAGATTGCTTCTGCTGTACTTGTGCGGCTCCCATAAATTCAGAAAAGCATAGCAACTAAAGGGCCGATTAGGATTGCGGTGAATCCGCATCCTCCGGGCCGGTGGAAGCCACCGCCGGCCCGGAGGATGCGGATTCACCGCTGCAGTGCCTTCAAAGACCCCCCGCCAGATTAGGATGGCTGGGGGGTCATCGGCGGACAGGAAGACTGTCCGCCGCTTTACCGCCTCGGTCGCCTTCCGACCGTGGTGGAAAAGCTCTAATATAGTGGCGTGTCTATCAGACACCGCCAGCCATATTAGGATGGGGCAGAAAACATGCTTTTCCGCGGCGGCTTTTCCGCCGTGGAAAAGCATGTGGTCTGTGTTGGGCGGTGGGGGGTGCACATGGGGGATACCTATGGTACCCCCCTGCCTTTGCATGCATATTTAACATTGCGGAGGGTGCTGCTTCAAGCAGCACCCGCCGCAATGTTAACTATACGGGGTGTGACCGCCAGGGTGGCGGTCACATCCTAATTCCGAGGGAGGGAACGCCGCTGCCCCTGCGGACGGTCCCTCCACCTCGGGGGTGGCGGACGGACGCAGGTCCGTCCGCCATCCTAATAGGGCTCTTAATTATTATCCTCCAGTTTCAAACTCCTTCACACAGAGCATTTTTACAATTTTCAATTTTGGTTTTAATGTATGTATACTTCCTTAATCAGCTAATATTTAATTTTCTAAACAGTCGCGGACCCCCTGAGTAGGCGTTGCGGACCCCCCTTAGGGTTCCGCCGACCACAGGTTAAGAATCAATGCTGTTAAGAAATACGACAACCATCTGGTGGTTTATGTATCTGGTTGACTCCAGCATGGCCAGCTCTCTGGGTAGGGACTTGCGTCTTTTGAGACGCTGTTCATAAGCATGGAAGGAGACTCCCGAAAGGCATTGCTACGTGGTTTTTGAAACCACAATTTTTCATTGGAAAAGGGACATAGGGCTCATTATCAGAAACTCACACTTGGAATTCCATGAAAAGCAAGACAAGCATCAACATTCTCCCTACTACTCCCCTTTCCACCCTTTCCAACTGTTTCCATACACACACTGCTGCTAAGACAAATTAAACAAAACAACACTACTTAACAGTGGTAGTTTAATCTAATACTCACCTGTACCTTTGAGGCAATCTCTATAATACAGGAGTGTCTGGCAAAAAACCTAGGGTGTGTCCATTTACACTTAAGGTCCTAGGATACCATGGAATCCAAGGCCCAGCATGCAACAGGCTGCGACTAGTCGGCCATCTTAGTTTCTGTAAAACAGGCCAGACTTCAGAATGCAACATGGCGCACAGGCAGGGGGCCTATGCAAATGAGGATGATGCACATAGTAATTAATGCAACAGATGGGAGTGGGAGTTAGCACTGGCCTAAATGTGTTCTCAAGCCTGAGTGCTACACAAGAGCTGGTGTGCGACAGCTTTTGCTTTGGTAACTGGGAGCATATTTTGAAGCATCCAACACAGGGTTAAAGGTCACTTCTACACTTTTATGGAAAAGATGGAGCAAGGAGCGCAGAAGTTGCTGATGGCCCATGTGCAATTTGTGCGTGTGTGCATCTGTGTGTGTGTGGTGGGAGACTGAAGCATAAAAAAGTGCCTCCCTCCCAGTGGGGCAGGGGAGTTCACCTCACATCAAAAGACATTATTCAAGACTGGCTATATTTCTGTTACTGGTACAGGCCTTTCCTTTACTCTTGCAATGAAGTGCCCCACATAACTCTTCTCTGGAGATGTAAGTGTGTTGACATAAATGACTGTGGTCTATTCTGTGGCTGTCTCTGGCTCGTTTGTGGTGGGCCATCTTCAGTAGTTCGAGGGTCTGATGGAACAGGAGCCATACAGTGCTCTCAGTGCCAGCACTTGAGGTAAGAGGGAAACGAAACATTTTCTGGAGCTGATGTTCAGTGTTCTGTGTCTCTGGTTCATCCTGCAGGGACATGTTGTGCTGTAGCTTCCTTTGTGACTATGCTCAGCTTAATGCTGGCTGCCACCGACTCCCTTGCATGGCCCTAAGTGGTCTGTGATCAAAAGAATGGAATTGGCACTCCTTTCAACATTAGAAGGGAAACATTTACCAACTCGGTCATGGAAGGAACAGATGTTTAAGTGGCTTACTTTCTTTACACGTATCCTTAAAGTTTTGTATAGCGACATAAACATTTGTGAAGTGTTGTGAAGCCATCCACGTAGGATGTAGGGCTAAACAAATGAAGTATTGTATATGTTTTGCTCTAAAAAGGGATTGTTACTCCTGAGCTAGGCACGAAAGCACTGGGATGATGCACTCTACCCATCATGTGTCAGCCCCTACACTTTGCTGCAGTGGAAGATGACCAGCACTGCAGGGGCACCTTCTTTGTGTGATGACCAACAAGTGGCACATGCCGTTACCTTACCTCTTTGTCCAGCTTTGCATTATACAGGCCTACAAAGGGGTGGGTGAACAATACAATAGTGCACAGAGCCAGCATTGCCAGGCTGGGCAGTCCCACCTTCTGCAATGTCTGTGCCAGCTTCAGGATTTGCTGTGTCACTGACCAGAGTCACAGTGCGGTGTCAGGGTTTGCACTATCAGGATGCACACTATCATTGTGCATTTTGCACCTGCAGTTTCAGGCATGGTAGTGTTCAGGTCTGCACTGATAGGATGTACAGTGATGTGGTATGCAGCACCATGGTGTGCCTAACTGGGGTGACTATGTATGTATATGTATATGTTTAAACCATTTTGTAACACGCTCTGTTACTTGAGAGTATCCTGGCGCGATGGGTACAGCAGAGAAAGGACCAACGGAAATCAACTTATGCCACACTCCTGAATAGATGAGTTTTCAGATTTTTCTTAAACTGGGCAATGCTTTGAGTGGAGCGCAGGTGGAGGGGGAGAGCATTCCAGGCTCGGGCAGCCACAACAACTATGGACTGGCCCCCTAGTCTAGTTCGCTTAAAGCGAGGGAGAGTCATCTTGAATAAAGAGGATGATCTGAGGGCTCGTGTGGGGGCGTAGAGAACAAATCTCTTCTTCAGATAGGCAGGACCCTGATCATGGGTGGCTCTAAACGAGAGTACCAAAGATTTGAACAGGATGCGCTGAGACACTGGCAGCCAATGAAGGCTACACAGCTGGGAGCGAACGCTCTGCCATCTCGGGACATTGAATAAAAGACGGACAGCGGCGTTCTGGATCACCTGCAAACGTTTAACTAAGTAAGCAGGGATGCCGCTAAACAGGGCGTTCGCATAATTCAGCCTTGCTAGAATGAGAGCTCGGGCAACATTCTCCCTTGCTTCTCTAGGAAGCAGTGGAAAGAATCTACGTAGCATTCTCAGAGTAGCAAAGCATGTCCCCGAAAGTTTCTTTATGTGGTCCTCAAATCTTAGGTCCTCTCCAGACCATATGCCAAGATTTTTTGCAGGGCCACCCATCACCTTAGGACAGGGAATATTCGGGGGCCACAACGAGTCTTTAAAGTCGGAGGGGAAAGAACCATAAAAGAGGACCTCAGATTTGTCCTCATTACATTTCAACTGTGCCATAGTTAGCCAGCGAAAGACTGAGGACAAACATAGCTGGACTACAGAAGTATGACAGTGGCATGGTTGGTAGGGTCAGTGTGGGGAATGTCAAGATGTGCAGTGTTAGCATCTGCAGTGTCAGGGTTGTGAACAGTGGCCAGAATCATGGTTGGCAGGGTCAGTGTGGGCAATGTGAAGCTGTGCAGGGGCAGTGCCAGGGTTTGCAATGTAAGGGCGGGGCGCATCGCAGTACAGCGTTAAGATGTGCAGTGCCAGACTCAGCAGTGCCATTGTGTGTTGTGTTGGACTCTGCAGCTCCAAGGTCTTCGGAGTCAACGTGCACTTTCAGGCTGTGCAGTGCCAGCGTGTGCAATGCCATTGCGCAGTGACAGGGTATAGAGGATCAGTGGACAGGGTCAAAGTGTTCAGTGTCTAGAAAGGCCATGACAGTGTGTCCATAGTCATTGTGGGCAGTGCCAGCCTCCAGGAACATGTTCTTCAGTTTAAAAGTGGGGTGTATTGAAGTGCATGCGGTGCCAGTGTGTGCAGTGCCTTGACCTGCAATGTCACAGTGGCTGTTTCATAGTCGCCAATGTCAGTGAACAGATTTGGAAAGCAGGATCAGGCTGTGCAGTGCACGCCTTTGCAGTGTTTGTGTAACCAGATGCAGTGTATGGTATGTTGTTGTGCAGTGTCGGAATATATTGTCACAAGTATGAGCAGGCATACTGTGATGTGCCAATGGCCAGTGGCATGGTGTGCAATGTCAAGATGTGCCCTGTAATTGGGAATGTCGACATTTTCAATGACATTACACAGTGTGAGGTTGATCACTGTGATGCTAGACCCTGTCCCACTCTTCATTGTCGCAGTGTGAAGGGAGGATCTGCCCCTGGGCAGCGTTAGCATCTGCATAAAAGTGTTGCATCAGAAGGAGCATAGTCTATATTGACTCTTTTGGCTGTACCAGGATGAACCCAGTGATTAGACTATGTTATACAGCCAGGACACTATGTTATACAGTGTCTAACAAAGGGAGGGACTTAGGGCCAGATGTAGGAGCCCTAATACCGGTCGGTAACGTCCGAATTCGGCCGTTACCGACCGGTATTAGGGTTTTAAGATGTAGGGGGCCTAAATTTTTCCGATTCTGTAAATTTACCGAATCGGTAAATTTACAGAATTGGTAAAATACCGAATCAGTATATTTACCGATTCGGTAAATCCACATGTAGGTGGCACTCCTAAGAGTGCCACAGGCCCTTAAGAATCGGTATTTTACCACCCAATCCTATTGGGTGGTAAAATACCGAATTCAGGTGTGCATGCACATCTCTGCATGCACACCTGTGCAATGTGACACACAGACATGCCCTTAGGGCATGTCTGTGTGCCACATGGCACACAAGTCCGGAATTGGGGTGCTAGAGGGTGTCAAAGTGACACCCCCTGCACCCTTGCAACATTCGGTATTTACCGATTCGGTAAATACCGAATCGGTATTGCCTATTGATTCCTATGGGCTTCAAGGCCCATAGGAATCAATGGGCAATACCGATTCGAAATTTACCGAATCGGTAAATACCGAATGTTACCAATTCGGTAAATCAGATTTTTGATTTACCTACCTCTCCCTCCTTCTAATTTACCGATTCATAAATACCGAATCGGTAAAATTCGGTATTTATGAGTCGGTAAATTAGAATTACCTACATCTAGCCCTTAGAGTGCTCCAAGGTCCAGCATACGTGCGGCAAATAATCTAATAAATGTACGTGGAGTATGCAGTTCCTAAAGAAGAATGAGTGTCTATGTGGGTCAGCGACTATTCTGTAGGGTATGCAGTGGGTGTGATCCCGCAAGAATCAAATACCCTCTCACACCTGGATAGGTGTTATGCTTCATCGTAGGGCATTTGCTTCTCGCCGGGCCGCGCTGCAATGCCCGACAGGCACCCTCAATGGGGGCTCTTTGCTGGAGATCTTCTTGTCAGCCATTTGGTGAAGTGAGGATGTGAGGGCTTAAGGAGAAGTTTGGTGTTGAGGTGTGAAAGTGAGGTTAAAGATAGGATTAAAGCGAAGAGCTACCTTTATTTAAATGCATCAGATGATGACATTCTGATTATCAGCAGTAACAGAGTGGACAGATTACGTTTCCAATGACCAGAGGAATCTTCTTGTGTGCTCCTAAAATAGCAGAAATTTCAAAGAAGATACACCAAGTAGCCTTGGTTCTGCTTAAATCTAAAAAAATAGCACACATTTGGTCAGACCTGGAGGAGCTACACTGGTTAGAGGCACTGCAGAGAATAAAATGTCAACCAATTATTGGGCAGTTTAAGGCCTAAATTCATGTATGTAGCAAAAGAGTTTCTCTAGTATTCATATGTTGTTCCCACCTCCCAGAACTGGTTATCCTCAGCACTATGATTAGTAAACCCAAAACCCTAGAGAGGCACGAACAAATAATGTTTACAATATCCAATAATTGCATAGAATCATAGTCCAATTGATCATGCAACAGTACTCTTCCAGGATGAGTTGTTTCCAAACAAAGTTTTATTGCGTTATTTGATCAAGGAATATACAACAAGCAGAACAGCCAACTCGTCTTCTGTCTTTTAATATTGTGATAAATATTCTGTATAATTCTTCTTTTTTGTAATTTGCAGCCCTGATAAAGGTCTTTTGTTAAAGAGCGAAACGTGTTGACTGTTCTGTTCATCATATTTTCCTTGATCAAATAACTGGACTATCACTGCGCTCATCATCAGCCAAGCAGGTCCAGTCTAGGAAACCAGGCTTGCATGGCTGGACCGACCGCTACATTGCATATCTTGCATTATAGCAATGGAGCTGAGTTATGTACTGCCTACTCAGAGAACATGATGCAGACCCTGATGCAGAGGTCTAGCCCGGGACCAGGGTTCAATTCCCCGCCTCGGCGGGTCTTGGGCTCAAAAATTCCACGGACCTGATCATTCTCGCCTCGGTGCCTATTCCAATCATGGAGTCCCACTCTGCAACTCTGGGCAATAGCTTGCTTAATCTCCACAACGGCCCCCACAACGCTAAGGATGCCTGGCCTCCACCTTGGGGGTGCCCAGGAGTGGACGCCTCACAGGGAAAGACAGGACGGGTTCCACAGCGGTATTCGTACAAGCGCCTTGAGACCCTTGCCGGTGAGTAGTGCGCTATACAAGTATCAATTTACATTTACATTTACATTACTTATTGAGCAGATCAAGCCTTCCATCTCAATACAGTCCCATAACCTATCAGAGTCTTTTTCAGGACATTCCTATGTGATTTTTATTTATTTTCAGCGAAATGCTGGGCATTGAAGTTCAAAAACCAGCTCTCGTCCCTGTGGCATTACTGGGATGCTTCAGCATATCAGCGACTCCAGCTCCATGGATGAATGGGTTCATTAGTCTGTGTAGTCTCTCAGGCAGGCATCAGACTGTAGCACTTCTAGGCTTTTATTTTGAGCGCCCAGTTGTGTCCACGTTATTTATAGATTCCTAGTCTACTGTTAACTCGATGAGCGATAGAGTCCATAGGGATCACAGGGGAACCCGCAGGTTACTCTGGTAAATGGGGAATTACCAGAGAATCTGTATTTCTGGCTGGTATATCCCTGTGATTCCTCATTTTGCAGTGCTTTTTCAAATCTCCAGATGAAACACCACAGATCTGCGGTGCTCCTGCAGATCTCATCATTCTGGTTGGGCCAGTACTATCCTTACAGGCATCATTGGTGTTAAAAGAGACCTCATAATGAGGTTCTACATGACAGGGAATTCATCTTTTACAATCTTCCCATTTTTCAAATTCTCTTAAAGGTAATTTCCAGGGAAACTGCATCAACTTTTGATCCATGTCTTAGAGGGTTGAAAATTATTACCGCTGACCCTCTCATTTATTGCTCTGCGGGAAATCCACTGCAAATACATTGATTTAACAATCACATTATCATAATTGTAGGGTATTTACAAAGAAAGGTAAGCCGGTCCTAGCAAAGGAGAGAAGAGAAGGAAAAGGTGGACAGCTACCTGTTGAGGCAGATCTGGGGATCTGCTCCCTCAGTAGCAAGAGCCCTTACACACCCTAAGGGGTGTGTCATGCTTCATCATCGGACAATTCCTCGTTGGGTCCGCGCTGCAATGCCCAGCGCTTTCCTTGTGCATAGCCTGAGTGGGGGGATGTATGCTGGACCTTTAGTGACCTCTAGCTCCCCGTATTGTTCACATAATTGTAGGGTGCAATATTACCCACAGACTTCAAGTTGTGAGATCATGAATGGAAATTGGAAGAATTCAGCTGGGAAAGTATTCTGATATTCTGTAGTCTACTAGATAATGTGGTTATCCTTGTTCAGGCTGGTTGTAGTGCGTGTCTGTAGGCAACGCCACCCGCTGATTCAAAGGTTGTGTGAAAGTATATCAACCTTACAAAGGGTTAAACTGTAATATCTTATCCACCACATTGCTTACCACTACATCATCATGGTAAGCACATTTTTATTATTCTTAACTCCATATCGACTTAACTAGACTTACTTTGCAAGGCAGTGGCTAAGTCAATATGGTGGGTGGGTGCAATATTATTGTCATGTGACAATACATGCAATATAGTGAGATTATTCTGCATTAAGGGTCAGATGTACTAAGCATTTTAAAGGTTGCAAACACTCATATCCAGTAGCTGTGATCGTTTAAATCAGTACGTAATTTCAAAAAGAATAAGTGTTGGGGACCAAAGTTTTGCTCAAAAGGCCAAAGTTGGTGCTTTGAAGGTCGAGGTGCTGAATTCCAATACTGCCTAGTTTTAATTGCACCTCATACCAGTTTCAATCATCACCAGACACTCCCTGCCACATTATCTCACTCTTCCATCTTCTTTTTGATCCATCTTTCTTTGTTACTGTTTTTCCGTCGTTCTCTTTCTTTCCCACTTTTGTTTTTCTCTCCCATGTTCTGAGTGAAAGCTTAGTGAGCAAAAATATGTACAGGTTCCTAAAAATGAGTGCTGGTTAGCCCCACATACAACGACCTCTCCTCAACTTAAGCACTTGTTAAAATCCTTTCCTTTATATATTAATCCCATTTTAGGAGTTAGTTTTGGTTCCTAAAATGAGATTACGAATGGATACGGATTCGGTATCCAGAAGGGGCGCTTTTAGGCGTATCTTCCAAATACAGAATCAGTATCCAATATGTGTGAAGGTTTTGCTACCGAAATCCGGTCACAAAACATTTAAAGGTTACCAACACCTCAAAGTAGGCAGTAAAGTTTGTAGGTAGTGGTGCAAGGTACCTCTGTCTTCTCTTCAACAAATGTTTTTAAAAAATCAATACCGTCCCATTTCCTTTAAAGAAAATGGGCTACATTTAATAAGAAAGTTTGCTTAATTTAACCCCTTCGCTGCGGCGGCTATTCTGCCGCAGCGCTAAGGGGGTGGGGCGGCCGCGCAGCGGTTCCGTGCTTGTGACGGAACCGCTCCGTCACGGCTCGCGGGTGAGCTGTGCTTGTGACGGAACGGTTCCGTCATGAAACCGCCCGCCCATTAAATCGTCAGCGCAGGCGCGGAATTAGCGGCGCGCTGGCGCGGCGAGCGGGCCGTGACAGAACCGTTCCGTCACAAGCACAGCTGACCCGAGGCTTGTGACGGAACGGTTCCGTCACAAGCATGCAAGTGGTTAAAAGAAATCACAATATATGGTTGTGCTGACCCCAGCGTGTCACTATGTCTGTTATGGCCTCCATTCATAGTAAGCAGCAATTTGCGACCTACCTTACTATTATTAATTAGATAGAACAGATTGCCAACCACTACGAATTGGAATTTTAAGAGTCAACCTTATAGTACATAGGTCGTTTCTTAAAATGTTTACTGGTTGCAAAAATACTGGTTGCAAATTGAAACCAATAAATAATATACAGGGCCCTCCTTCCAGTAAATGTCTGCCCCGGAGAGCGAGGGAGGGAAGGTGTTATGTGGCATTGCGGACAAAAACACGCACCAGTTGTGCATTTGTTTCACCTGTGTACATTGCTTTAAGAAGACATGTATGGCACCTTTTTTCACTCATATCCTTTGCCTTTCACCAAATCCAGCCATTTGCAGAAAAAACAGAACTTGCCATTTTCTGCTCCATTCTCCTGCTGTGTAGCATCCTGTGAACAATATCATGTGGTAAACATTGATCTCACAGCCAAGAAACTGGGAAGGAAATCTTATTAAACAGTAATTCATGCTGAGGATAGCCATCACAACACACAAATCAGTATTGACTCTGCTAACAAACGTCAATACGTTTGTGGATACAAAGAAACAACAGAAAATGGAGGCGTGCGGTCATTAGCATCAGCGCACTCATCCAAACACAACACAATTAGCAGAAGCCGTGTGGAGGGCGAAGGAAAGCAATATAAAGCAGGCTGCGCGTATGTCTTTAGCTTCATAATGCTGCAGCGTGCCGGAAATCTAATATAAGAAATACGGCGTTAAAGGAGGAAAGGCTCACATCTATCTGGAATACCCGCCCAATTCAGGGTTTCCGGTTCCGGGAGTTGTTTACGTAAAAAGAAGCTAATGGGCGGCACCTGTCACTAGGATGTTTTTTGGTTGTGTGCCTATTTTTCTTTACTCTAGGTGTCCAAACTTCTGCTTTCTGGAAAGAACTTCGGGGCATATCATCAAGGGACGGCGATAAATAACGCCAAGCCCGCTTAGCGATTTTTTATTTATCGCCGTCTATCTCTGGAATTTGTCCCCCTGGTAGCGTGTTATTAACAATGTTTTTCTCCAGGGCGATAAAAATTCCAGCGATAGCGTTGAAAAAGACGCTTTGCAGGGAACATCGCTGGTTTTCCAGCGATGTTCCCTGCAAAACGGCAATAACCTTGCTGATACGACCCTGTGGTCGTATCAGCATAATCCACCCCCAATGTTAGGGATAGGTAAGTCTGCATTTTACCAGACATTATTTTTTGTCAAAAACAACGTTTTTCTCCAAAAACTAACGTCTGCTTAAATGCAGGGGCAGCCTTGTAAATATCACGATGTGCACATCAGCGATATTTGCAAGGTTGTACTGCCCAGAGACGCCAACTTTGCATCTCATTAGAGATGCAAAGGGAAAAGGGTAAAAGGGTGCTAACATGTGCTACTGCATGTTAGCACCCACTTGTAAATAGATTATCTCCGCTTTATTGGCTTTTAAAGCCAAAAAAGCAGAGCTAATGCCCTTGTTAATATGCCCCTGTAGCATTTGCTGATGTCATACAAGCCAACTTTTTAGAAGAGGAAAGTGGGAGACTAAAAGAAAATAGACAAGGCAATTTCAGGCGGGAGACAGTCAAAATAAAGCTGTGATTGGCTTGCAAAAATCATGAGTCTCCCACCTGAGTTGGGTCTAATGGGATATATGTAAAGTTCTCTTGACCTGTCTAATAATTTAGTCCCCATGCCATAAATAATCTCTGGTACCCATAACAAAATACACATTTGCAGTAGTGTAGCCAGTGAGACTTGGGCCTTGTACAAGGAAGGAAAAGGGCCCTGCTGGTGTTATTTCAATTATAAAATACAGCAATAATCATGGTTCAATTGGTCCCTCCGGTCTCCAGTCCCTGGTGGCACTGCACCTGCTGCACCAATTGAATCAACACCCCTGCACTTTTGTTTATCATTCACTTGGGTTAGCCAGTTATTCTGCGATAACATCGCATCCCATTTTAGGAGCAAAATTGACTTAATCCTTGATTTCTCTGATTATTCAGGTAATCATCCTATGCCAGATCTCTAAAGCTAATAGAGCAGATCCCCAACCATCAACCTTGCAGCGGATGTCTTCAACATGTTCCTTCTTGTAACCACCACACAAATCAAAGAACTTATCATTACTACTAAGCCAGGTTCCCCAGATGATCCATGTCCGACCTTAGTTCACAAGTTGGTCCCGGATATCATCGCATCTAACCTTACAGACATATTTAACAACATGTTTAGAACAGACATACTCCCCTCCCATTGGAAACAAGCCTCCATTTTGCCTTTGCTTAAAAAGTCTAATCTGGACCCCGAAGATCCAGCCAACTATCTTCCCATTTTCAGACTTCCATTCCCTGCTAAAATAGCTGAAAAGGTGATGAACTCTCAATTAAATCAGTTCATCAAAGACAATAATTGCCAGGATCCTATCCAATTAGGGTTTAGATCAGAACACAGTACCCAGGCTGCTCTGATCAAGGCCACCGATGAACTCAAGTTCATTTTGGACGACGGTGGATCTGCTGCCCTGATCTTGAAGGATCTATCTGCAGCATTTGATACGGTGGACCATCCACTGCTTGGAAGCAATAGGTATTGAAAATCTTGCCCTAAAACAACTTTCCTCCTTTTTATCTAATAGGGAAAATGCAATCAAGATTGATGTCTTTTCATCAAACCCCTTTTGCTTGCCCTGCGGAGTTCCTGCCTCACTCACAAAGCCCTGCATACAGGCAAACCAGAATATCTGGCCAATAAGCTCAAAAAGGCCGGTCAGTCCAGGAACCTCAGAAGCTCCAACACGCTCCTACTCATTCCTCTGAAATCCCAGAAACACAAAACATCCAGCAAATCCTTTGCGGGTAATGCTCCCAAGATATGGAAAGCCATCCCCCCACATATCAGAACGACCGCCTCCTTCCCGAAATTCAAGATGTTACTCAAAGCCCTCTTCCTTGAGCGCTCTGGATAGTATTATGATCTTCACGTTTGACTTTTAAAGCCCATTTTCTCTGTGGTCCAAGGGCCGGAGGACTTGCTCCTGACTCTACCCTGTTCTGCGCTCCTGTTACTATTGTAAAGTCTTGTGCTCCCTACACTGTTCTCCTTCCTCACTGCCTTTCTGATGCCTATTTGTACGTGTTGTGAAGCGCTCTGATGCCCTCGGGTCCAGCTAGCGCTATACAAAACTTTAATAAATAAATAAAAATAAATAAATATCCGCTCAGCCCTACCCTGTTTAATGTGTATGTTGCAGAACTGGCTCCTTTGGTCCAATCCTTTGGCTTTGCTTTGACTTCTTATGCGGACTACACGCAAATCGTGCTCTCCACCTCCAACACATCTAACAAGACCAGTCATTGCATTCAAAACTGTATGAGACATACTAAAACCTGGATGAGCAAACACTGTCTCAAGCTTAATGCCAAAGTGATTCTATTTGGTAACAATTTAAGGGAGAGGATGTAGCCTTAGGGCTAGAGCAGTCGATCTCGAGGCTGGGGAACCGGGTTCGAGCCTCGAAAACGATGCTCAACATACTGTGATTCTGGGCAAATCTCTTAATCTGCCCCGTGCCTATCAAAAATGAATGTGTCCATCTATAACGAAACTGGTGCTCATGTAAAGCAGCGCCACTCTAAAATGCTTCCTATTGGTGGTTCTTTATTGTGCTCTCTAATCATTAATTTCCCTTATCCTTATTTTTGCATTACAAATCTGATATCACAGAATGTCTAATTACTTACCGGTGATCTGTGTTACTGCTAGTATTGATCTTCCACTTTACAGTTGTGACTGTGTGAGGTGAATCTTCAACCAGAAAACAGGCAACTCACCTGCACCCTCTAAAAAAGAAAATAAAGGTTAAACTAAATTCACAAATTTGCATTTACATGGAAATTTCTGATTCTTTTGAAAAAAAAACATACATAAGAGATTTGCTGTTCCTCAACAAGGGTACGCCTGGAGACCAAAACAGACATCCGACTCACCACTATCACGGATACTGATAGGGAAGTCGGGCACTGTTGTTGTGGAAAGACCAGACTCTCAGTAAGCAATGTTGGTTAGGAAGGCACTCGAATAATGACTGTTACTGGTAAGTTATTGGGTCATTGCCGCTTTGTCCATCTAACTCATCACACTTTCTCTACTATACAGATCTATAAAGTAATACCTGGGCACAGCACAGTCACAAGATGGAAAATATGGTGAACACACCAGCGGCTGTCAAACATACACCTAGAATGCTTGCTCGCGACACCTGGGAAATGGTGAATCCCAGTGAAGGATTGGCTTGGGAATAAGCTAGAACACATACCGGTCAGTCCAGGTGCAATGCAGGATATCTTGGTTAATAATCCATACCAGGTGCCAAAGAAGCATTGGCAAGGCCAATAGGTATGGCATTGGCTGCTATGCTTTTTTTATATGAAATTATATGAAGGCATGTATTGTATGAGAACAAGCATTGTCTAAAAGCCAAAATATTAATATATGTATCTAAACTTTACTTAAAAGCATGCAATTTATCAGTGGTCCATGTCACTGATGGGAGCTACTTGTTTTGCGGATGTGCAAATTGTAAAACAGCAGACAGTTTAGCCAATGGCTCACAGTCAGTTAAGCTATTGGTTTCATTGAGCTGCTGCCTCCTTAGACCATGCTGTTTGTGATGACTGCTTGAGATACAGTGTAAGTTTTGCAAAGAGGCCAAAAGCTGGTTCGGAAAGTGTAGAGAAATACACTGACTTAGAGAATGCAGCACCAAGATCTAATGGTGTTTGAGAGCGAAGCTGGGCTGATCTTGTCCAACAAGTTGCACTCACTGGTGGACAAGCTGGTGACTTAACACTGGTAATGCAGCCACTTTCTCTGTGGCAGGGTCTTCTGAACCAACTTTATGTAAAAGTATAGTCAAATGGGTTTTGCAGTTCCAGCCGTTCACAAATCTCTGCTCTGCAGTTGCTGTCTGAACTGGGGTGGTGTGATGAGCAAAAAAACGATGGATTTAGGCCCAGATCTCTGTACTGGGGTGAATGTATGACATTGTTCTGCATTCTGTCCATCAACTGTTGTTTTTGCATTTGTCACCCGAGTGGGACAGGTATGCTCAGACGTGAGTCCCGTGCTCTTCACGCCACTGGAGTCAAGCTATCCTGGCTGAAGACGGCTGATAGCCAGAAACCGGTCCTAGAATGCTTGATTCCGGTCCAGGGAAGACATGGCTTGGCAGTTTGGGCTGGACTGTTCCCATGAGGCACAGGGTCAAGGCTGATTTGCATATGGCCATGTCTGAACTAGGGGGGTGTGGTGAGCAAAAAAACGATGGATTTAGGCCCAGATCTCTGTACTGGGGTGAATGTATGACATTGTTCTGCATTCTGTCCATCAACTGTTGTTTTTGTAGCTGAGAGGCATGCCGTTGAGTAGTTGTTATGGAGGAGGACTTCAGTTCAGTCACGGCTGGCACCACTAAAGAGTGGCAGGACGGGCAAATGGGTGGAGGACACATTAAATAAAGAAAAAAAAACTCACTTGTTTGCATGAACGCCCTCCCCGCTCTGGTCTCCTCCAGCACGGGACCGTCAACAACTACCCTAACCAATCCTGGCGCTGCTCTCATGCTGCATGAGAGCCGAGCCAGATTTGAAGGGATCGGCCTCTCTTGCCGCTCCCGAGGACACTAGAGCCCTGCACTCGCTCTAACCCAGCTGTCAAGAGCTTTCAAACTGGGCATGTCCGACTGGCCGCCGCCAGACGCCCGACCAAAGGGGCATGCGCACTTTGAAAAGTGCACAGGCAGCCTACTCTCCTCCCTGCTGCTACCACGAAACAAAATAAGCCCTGTCCCATGCTGACACTCGGTTCGAGATGGGGAGGATGAAAAATAAAATGGAAGTAAATTAACTTAATTACCATTTTATTTTTCATCTCTGGGGCTTTTTTGGGGCATTTTGGTTAGTGGGTGCTCCTCCGCTCAGACAAAGGAGCTGTCCCTGCTTCAGTTTATACTGCAAGCTCCAGTTAGAGAAAGCAATGGTCTTCAAAGTGCTTCAACTAAACGATTGTCTGTCTTTTTCACTCCAGTAAGCTGTTTTAACCTTAGGTTAGCTGTGCATGATGGCAGTCACAATCCACCCAGTTTTTAACTTCTGTTTTAATAAAGGCTACAACTAGTCGCATGATCCAGATATGTAGTATTTACACACGTTTCCATAAAAATCCATGTAAATAATAAGGACCAATTATAGCTACTGCAATTCCTAAGAAAATGACCACACATGTACAGAAACTACAGAAATAAAGAACAATAAATTCTCTGTAAGCACATAGAGCTAGTAAATATGACACATCGATGTACCAAAGATAAGGCACAACTAAACACTAAGGGCCTCATTTATGAAAACCTTGCGCCACCGGTGCGTCACTTTTTCCCATGTTAAAAGTGACGCACCGGCGTCGCAAGGCCTTCATAAATAAGGCCCTAAACAACCTAACTCACTTGCAGAGGTGTCGGAGTTGGTAGTGCAGTCAAGGTTTCTGAAACCCTCAGGCAGGGATATCAGCCATGTGCCCAGGATTGCCAGATCAACATTTCCACATAATGTATGTGTCTAAAATGTATCTGTATTGAACACATTTATATAGACCAGGGGTCTCCAAACCGGTCCTGGAGGGCCGGATCCATTCCAGATTTTTTGGATATCCCCATTGAGATACACGTAGTAATTTTAAAAATCTGGCATGGATCCGGCCCTCCAGGACCGGTTTGGAGACCCCTGATAGACAGTGACCAACCTGAAAATGTAGGCTGGATCCCTGCCCTAGCACGTTACGTAAGGGAGAGCGGAGGGGTATTTCAATAGTGCACACCTACCTGGGAAGCAGTGGAGCTTTGAGCACAAGGGTGGAGCTCGTACTCTAATGAAGCACACAGGAAGGCAGAGAGAGTGCCCAACAGGGTTTTCAAATTCTTTTTGGAGTGAAGAATGTAAAGTCAGTTCTGATCCTGGGTTTGTGAACAGAGAAGGCTACCTTCTGGGCTTTTCCTTCTTGCATTTCTTCATTTCCATCCTAGCGAATAGAGAGCTGTGTCCAAACCTTAAGGGAGAGCTGACCGTTTATGATTTTTGGGAACTGCCACAGTAAGGGAAAAGCCATGCAAAATTCCATAAATTCTGGGTGTAAACAGCCTTTACAACGCGGGCTGAGCTACGCAGGCCCTTTCCCTGCAAGTGGAACCATGCTTGCCTTAACCATGCATATGCGTGGTTAAGGAAGCAGGCGGTCTAGATGATTGGATGGGCAGGGAGAGAAACAGGAAGGATCGGTAGAGGAAGCTCCAGGAGGTGGTCTGGTAAGTTGGGCTGGGGCTGAGTTTTGGGGGGTGGGAGGTAGTTTTTAGGGCTGATTTTAGGGCTCGGGTCGATTTTTTAGGGCTGGGGGTTGGGTTTTAGGGCTCAGGTTGGGGGCTGGCGTTGGTGTAGTTCATATGACTGGGGGCCAAGATTTAGGGTGCAGGGCGGGGGATGGCAATTTTCAGGGCTGCAGCAGTTTTTTTGCAAATGCACCTTAACCACGCATTCCTTTACCAATCATGCCTTTACAACAAAATTGCATGGTAAAGGCATGCGTAGTAAAGGCATGTGTAGTAAAGGCATGCGTGGTAAAGGCATGCGTGGTTAAGAGGCATTCATTGTTGGGACCACGTTGTTCAGGAATGAGAGGTTTAGCGATGCGTGCTTCTGTCATACAGCCAGTTCTAGTTTGTCGGTTATTGAATGGTACTATACTCATCAAAGGCCAAGCCACCATCAGCAACACTGAGAAGAGACTGCCCATGCTCCATGACATCATAGTTACCATGATGCACAAGAGAGGCCAAAGGTCTCCTTGGCATCACAAGGGTACTCCCAGGCAGATGTTCATCAATGGCAGGAAAGTCACCTTCAGAATGAACTTGCTGGAGAAAATACATAAAAGACTGACCCGGATCATGGGTTGAATCCTCAGAGCTCCTTGACACAACCTTTTAAATATGAGAGAAATTGTGATTTTGTTACTCAAAAAAGATTCAGCCCCTTCAGTTGCAGGGAAGAGCAATGTATCCCACACAGGGGTGTAGCTTGGTCAGTAAGACTTAGGGGGGGGCTTCAGATTTTCCGACAATCACGCTGACATATAATGTTAATTATTAGCATTAGGGGGGCTTAAGGGCCAGTGGAAAGGGAAAGGGGTGTGGATTGTGTGTGGGGATATTTAAACATAATCCTTTGTAAAATAACAATGTTTTAAGACCTTCAAAACAAACAGAGACGAGTGAGTGAGTGTGTGTGTGTGCATGCGTGTGCTTGTGTGTTATGTTATGCTAAAATATTTATAAAGCGCTTAGATGCCCCAGCAACGGGGCATCCCAACGCTAGAATCGGTGAAGCAGTGACGGTGACGAATAAATAGTTAATTTTAATAATAATAATAATAGTTAATAATAATAAAAATAATAGTTAATAATAATAATAATAGTTAATAATAATAGTTAATAATAATAATAGTTAATAATAATAGTTAATAATAATAATAATAATAATAATAATAATAATAATAGTTAATAATAGTTGTGTCTTCACAGCTCTACTAAAGGCCCAGTGATCCTGGATGCTCAGAGTGGGGAGGGGCAGGGAGTTCCAGAGGGTGGGGGCTATCCACCGAAAGAAGCACCCGCCTGCTCTAGCCCTTCGGCACAGGGGCTGGAGGAAGGTCTGCCCAGCCCAAGTCACAGGGGGGGGACATAGGCAAGAAACAGTTCACCCAGGATAGGGGGGCCGGAGCTCACAAGGGTTTTATAAGAGATACATAGGGCCTTAAAGTGAATTATTTGCTCTACTAGGAGCCACTGCATACGGTGTGAGTTTTTGTCTGAGTGAGTATTTAAAAATCCTAGGGGAAAGCCGTGAGACACCTCACCATACCCAACTGAAAGCTTTTCCCGCTTTGTATGTGTGGTGTACAATGCAGCACAAATGCAAAGTTGAAAAAACGAGGGGAAAGGAAAAAAAATATTTGTACACCTGTCTCGAGGAAGCATACAATTTTGGCAAAAATTCCTGTATACCAATGTTTTTAGATAGGGGTTTGTGCCAAAACACGTGGGTGGTCACATAGGAATGTCCATGCACAACCCATGAAATGCCCCCTTGAATCAAACAAATGCAAATCAGCACACAACACAATTTTGCGTTACTTTCGGGCTGCTATCCAACGCAAACACTGATTTGATATCAAATCCCACCTTAACACTTAGTATTGGGTTTGTGTCACAGGAGTGATGCAAACCTATTGCAAAGCATTAGTAAACTTGGGCCTAAGCACCAGTGAGCATGAGTGACTGAGAAGGAGTGAGAATAAATGCAACGGAGTGAGTGAGAACGAATAAGAATGAGTGTAGGGTTTGTAAGAGCGTTTGAGTGACTGAAAATGAGTGTGAGCGAGAATGTGATGTGACGCTTGAGAGTTTGTCATTGGCCCTGACACCCTGAAGATAATTATTCTCTTATAGAGACACCCAGGACAAAACATTTCCACTTGCATGCTTGCAATAATCCTTAGCATGACAGACAACTGTGATAACATACTGGCACTGGCTTTCTTGGCATAGAGATCACCAATGGTAAAATATGGGTACTCACGTACTAGGGGTTCTATAGGGCACCCGTGGAAAAATACTGGCATACTTGAGAACACTTTTGACACGTGGACACCAGTGGCGCAATTCTGGTACTAGCACAATGGAGGGAATTCTTGACCTAAAGATGAACAACCTAGCTTAAGGGAGGGTGGCAACCATGACAAAAATGCTGGCCCTGACATAGTGAGGTCATAAAGGTCACCTATTGCTGACCAGATTTTGAAAAAGATGGGATCAATTTATGGGTTACGTCAGGTTTCACTGGCTTGGCACACCATAAAAGGATTGTAATATTTAATGTGCGCAGTTTCAGCTGTCTTTCAATGCCTGTGGCATTTTAGCCAATTTTCTGCGAAAAAAATATGTCTTAAAATGCACTATTTTACCCCATTCTTTTCACATTTGTTTAGGAAGGTCTTGCTTTATTCACTTTGCTCACTCATTACAATTCAGGGCAAGTATTATGTCACAACATTTTCAAATATCAGTTCAGCACCATAATATGGGTGGTATCTCAAATAGACATTTGTCTATGTTATGCTGTTGTACTAATCTTCAGTTATTATGGAACTTCAGCAGTCAATTATTATCATCTTAGGGTCATGTGACATACCTTCCTGGAAAAAAGACACAGTCAAGGGTCACATGATGTTACTTCCTATGATGTCATTAAGGTCAAAGGATATGTGATGCCATGTAACCATATCCCATGCAGCAAGGATCAATGGAACCTGAAGCACCAAGGTGCCTGGTGTCTTTGGCTCAAAGAAG
Source organism: Lissotriton vulgaris (assembly GCF_964263255.1). Taxonomy (NCBI): domain Eukaryota; kingdom Metazoa; phylum Chordata; class Amphibia; order Caudata; family Salamandridae; genus Lissotriton; species Lissotriton vulgaris. The sequence continues at coordinate 96,187,199 of NC_141698.1, forward strand.
TATTGATTTGCAGCAATCACCGAGTCTCACTCAAGTCATCCGCAGACACCAACCCTTCCACCAAGGCCTGAAACTTCCGGCCAAATGAGTTTAGGAGAACCACAGTGTGATAAAAATGCTTTATATAGCAATAAATACAATTAAATTAAATAAAGTGCATATGCTTTTCCTGTGCACTGTTCCCTCATCATACTACAAATCTGTGCCATCACACAACATAGTTCCCTCCCTCTAGGTCTTCTCTGCCTTTTGTGTCCCTTCCATTGATTTCTAGGCCCAGGTTAAATTTGCTTTACATCAGCATAATCTCCTGTAATATTGTCAATGTTACTTTTCTCTTGTTACGTGAAATTTCCGAAATTACTCTATTGTGCTACAAAGCATAATTATGCAACGTTCATAGTTCAATTAAGAGCAAGCGCAAGCAGCTGTTGTTCTGAGTGGTTGTTTTTCCCCCTTTTTTAAAACACAGAATGCGTCCTCAAGCACAAACTATAGGACCAAATACCAGTTTTGCATTTAGTGTAATTACATGTAATTTCACGTAGCTTTTCTAGAATTTCACGTCAGCACGTAAAATCGAATTACACAAACTACACGCAACCTTGCCGACAGGGCCGGAATGGGCCATAGCGGGCAATGGGCGTTTCCCCAATGGGCTGGAAGGGTAGGGGGACGGTTTTCAACCTGTGGGGGCCGGTTTTGTTATATGGGGGAGTTTTGTGAGCAGTGCGGCAATATTAGCCCCCTGTAACAAAAGCGGCAGCGGTGCAGCGGGAGTGCTGCTTCCCACGAGCCGGTCGAGCTGATTGCCAGGGCTGGTTTCTGTTCCCAGTCCGGGCATGCCTACTGATGTCATATATTATCTGACCGTCCTTGATAACAATCTCTCGCTGTGTCATGTCACTGTACAATAGCTTCCAGGAGCAGTGCCAATGGTCACCATCCACCTCTATAAGCTGTATCCCCATTACTTAGGCTTATTCTGGTTTGTCGCAGTTGTGCGAGCACAGATGTTCCTGTACCAATGCAGTGTAATATGGTGTTTGTGGTTTGAACCAGTGATAGCGGCCTGCAAACAACTGAGATTGGGGAACATCCTTTACGACGCGGATGTTACCCCGCGCTACCATTATGACGCATCTCTTACAACGCAAGTCGTAACCACGACTTGCGCAGGAGGGCGCTCAAGGACAAGGAATAGTTAATTTACTATTCCAACACCTTCCCTACTATCCACAGGGACTGGTGTTGGAATAGTAAATTAAACTATTCCTAAGTCCGCACCCTACAGCGCAAGTCGTGGTAACGACTTGCGTTGTAACGGTATGCGTGGTAATAGCCTGCGTCGTACCGTCATACATCCCTGAGATCTTTTGCATGTGGTCTACAAGAAAGGGATCTCTATATGCCTATAGCAGACCCTTCTGTCACCTTCTGAGACACCTGTGTTTGAGTTCATGGTGCCATGTCTGTCTTCTTGGTTGGCTCTCTTTGTTCCATGGAACCCATCCATACTGTGCATTGATTCTTGCTTTTGTAGTGGATGTGGTCTGAGATGTCTGTGAAGGCTGGTAGCAAATGTTGTCCTGATGGGGTGGCTTGCAGCAGTGTTTGGTTGGACCCTTGATATAGTGTTTGTTTAGATCCCCAGATCCCATTCCTACTCCATGTAAGAATGGTAATTGTACTGGTAGATCTTTTATACCAGTGTGCAATGTGCTCCACTGTGGAAGAAATGTCCATGCTTGCTCCTCTTTCCCTGCATCATCTTCCCTTGCTCTATACACGTTTTCTTCTATGGCCATGTTGCTTTGTGGTGTTTAGCTGTCAATTTTGTTTACTTTTTCCCAATGATTCAGTGGCAGGCTCTCTCCTTTTCTTAATTACTTATTGTGGGTTGGTCACACACATATGCAGTGCTTTAGCAAGGGGTCCTAATTACGGACGCTGTGTACACAGGCACGGATGAAAATTACGACAGCGCGCTGCCTCAAGTGTGATGGTGTTTTCTAATTATTGGCCTGCTGTGATTTGTATTTCTTATACAATCTAATTTGCTGCTACAAGGTGGGTGTGGGGTGCTGCTGGTTGAGTGATTTTTTTTCAAAATCACCTTTTGTGAAAACATTTTGATTTTTTCTAGTGCAGTCTTGATATTTTATCCCATTCTTCCCACTTATGTTTTGACATAAGGTAACCAATAATTTGTATGTCATCGAGAGTGAGAGGGAAAGGCAATGTCTCTTGAGGGACTGCTATTGGCTGTAGCCAATGCCTGTGCTAGAGTTCGCATGTCCTTGTTTTTTATGATCCTCATCCTGGTGTGACATACTGGGGTCCATGAAATGCAATTTTCTTGCCCCATCATCACTTATAATATATGTGACCCTTATCTGTTTCTTCACAGTAACTGAACCTGCTTTTTCAGAAGGGTCTAATCAGATCATCACCTGACTGCTAAGCAGGCGAGGCCAGCACAGGTAAGAACGGTGGGGTGAGGCAAGGCAAGGGGGGGAGTTGACAGATGATGGGATTTACAAAAATATATAGAAAAAGAAAGAAAGCGCAAGATAAGTGGTTTTATTTTTTTTAAAATTTATTTTACCTATCCCGTCATCTGTTAACTCCCCCCCACCCCACTCCTGCCACGCCCAACCGATCTTACCTGTGCCGGCCGCGCCTGCTGCCACGAACATTTCCCCCACTGATGAAAATCACCTTTGAGTTACCATTACTACCACCAAAAGTTGAATTTCATTGGGAATAAGAGGAAAACAATGGAGGTTCACATTGCATTGTATTGAATTGTACTTGCATTTATATAGCACTTACTACTCCTGAAAAGGCAGTGAAGCACTTCACAGTGAGTAGAATGCTACTCCAGAACCCAAAGTGAGTGGTTATTCCAATGGTTGTTGTTGGTTATTGTTAAGCTGCTCGACAGCAATGACATCAAGCAATGACATGCTTGATGTCATTGGATGCCATTACTGCCATGAGGAATTTCTTTGTCTCATCTCTCCATTTTCACAAATGTTTCGAGGCACTATTGATGCTCTCAGGGCTCTAAGTTAGAATATTGTGTGGGAAATATTAATGTGCCAAAATATGGTAGCCTAAGTATGAAGGACCACAAGGTAAGTATGGATTTACTATTCCTATCTTGAGGGCGGGGCCCGCTGTCAACCAAGACTGTCAACTAGTTTGGGAGCTTCTCTCTATGGCCCCAAATGTTTGCTTTGATCATTGTTCTTTTGCCCCAAACGGCCCCTGGGCCTGTGATGGAGGGAGGGAGTCGATGCCCCTCCTGAACTGTTTGGTGGCTTCAGAGGTGTCTGATCGGCTCCAGGAAAGCCTATTTGTTGCCGCAGGTCCTGCGGCCGAGATGTGGCCTGCTCTGCTTCTGGCGACCCCTTTTCAGGGGGAGTCAGTGCTTTTGCTGGACAGTTTAGGGGCCATGGACACTTTTATCCGCCTTTGTGTGGCCTGTTGGCTGCCACAAAACCTGCCCCCGAGATGCATCCTTCTTACGATGCACCTTGAAGGTAGTTGATCATGGTGCCCTTGGGCGCTAGCACGAGAGCTGGAACAGCAAACCAGGGTATGCCCACCCCATCATCTGTCTGTTTTCTGCCATCTGACTCGGTAACCCCCCAATCATGCTGGCGTATTGTGACCTAGACATAGGGCTGGTGCTCCCCTTGGGTGCAACGCCCTATTCTTTGTCCCCTATGTGGGGTGCTCCAGCTGGAGGAGGGTGGCGCTGTCACCTGCCCTCTTGTGTCCTCTTGAAGGTGACAGCTACCAGTACTTGATTTCCTCTGCTGGTGTCTGCCCTCATCACCCATGCTGTAAATTATAAGGCTACCTGTTGGAGCTGTCAGCTGGGCCCCTGGGCAGCGGGTAAGAATTTTGCCCATTGGTAGTGTGACGCCCCCACCCCTTTGCTGATTTGGCTTGTGCCCAACTGCCTCCTTCCTTCTGCGACCTGTTAGGCTACCTGGTTAGGCCCGAGGAACTGCCTTTTGCTATTGTCACTGGCAGTGATTTCTATCTGGACTGCCAGCACCTTCCTGCTTTCAGAACCTTGAACAGGTTCACTCTGCTTTGTTTACCATTGGCAAGAACAACCCCAAACAGCCTCGACTGACCTTTGACAACCGCCGAAGGTCCAATGCCCAAGTCTGATGGGGATCTGGAAGGGGAGACCTGGCTCCCAGCTGCAGCTGATGGGCTGGAGACCCAGGGCCTATAGCTCTAGATGCGGGCTAGTCCCCAGCAGATCAATGGTAAATTAGACACTGATACCACCAGCCTTGACCGGATGTAGGACCGTACTGGCAAGTCCAATGGCAGCTTCAAGGAGGCAAATGTACGGAAATCCACCATTGAAGATGAACTGCCGATCTCAAAACCACGGTCTCCAAACTGTCAGTGGACATGTCCAAAGTTCTTGCAAAAAACGAAGACTTTGAATCCTGCTCCAGATGCAACAACCTGCACATCTTTGGCATAGCTGAAACTACTAACCCAGGCAGGGTTTAGATGTATGTCGAGCAACTTCTGAAAGGGCTCTTTGGTGGGGACAACTTCTCCTTTTGTTTTATTGTGGAAAGATCTCCGAGGTTGCTGGGTTGCAGGTTGCGTGCCCCCTTACTTAATTACTGGGATAGGGATGCAGTACTTAGCCTGGCCTGGGAGAAGGGTCAGCAGGGTCTGTCACCAGGGTATGGACATATATATTTAACCTGACTTCTCTATAGTGGTGCAGGAGGCTAGACTAAATTTTATTGATGGTCAAAAACTACTGGCCAATGAGATCCCTACTCCATGGTCTTCCATGCCAAATAGAGATTCCAGCTGGGTCGTTGCACCATGTTCTTCACATCGCCCATGGAGGCCACGAATGCCATTCTGGCCCACCTGCAAGCACTGCGGAGGAGGTAGTGAGACTCACTGAATCACTCAACGGACATGGATGCATCTTCTAGAGACCTGTACGATGACGTGGAATAAATGTGTCCCCCGTTTTCTCCTTTGTAGGATGTTTACATGTTCTCTTCTCTACCCATTTGGAATTGGCCCAGTACAACCTGGGCCAGCTGTATTTCCCACATTTCTCTCCGACTGGATTGGGGCTTTTACTCCTTCTACTGGTGTGGCCTCTGGCCTGGTTGTCCTCTCCCACAGTTGTTATGTGGGCTTCTAAGAATCACCTCAAGGTAGCTTTGTCCTACTGAGCTGTCTGGGTGCTATTCTGACATTGCAGATGGTCCGGGATGGATGGCGCGGGTTCACACTTCTTGTGCAGTTTGCACTAATTGGGGTAAGCTTTGTTTCTTGGGTTTATTCACTGATGGTCGGGGAAAGCAGTGTTATTGAGGGGTGGGGGGGCACGTTTGGTATTGTTTGTGATTTGTTTTTGTCTTTATCTTGTACCCTTCCTACATTGGGCGAGTGTTGACCTCAGCTTATGGTAGAGGTCTTCAAACTGGGGGGCGGACCCACTGGGGGGCCTTAATTTTTCCCAGGGGGTGCCAGGCACTGGCCAAGAGAAGCATCAAGCCGATAACAATTCTTTGTTTTTAGTGTAAAAAGAAAGTGACAGTCAGCCGCTCTGTAATAGGCAATCACTAAATTCTTTTGTCATTCATATCCTGACTGAGAGTAGGTGTCAAGGGGTAGGGCCTTAAACTCATTATGTAAAGAATCACACTGTGGATACTTGTATACTTTAGAAAGTCCTGGCAGACCAGAATCATATGTTGGCAATCAGGTATTTTATTGCTTTTTAAAAAAAGGGTATTTGAGCATAACTGCAATGTTTAAATATGTTTAGACATGTAGACATATGTTAAGACATATAGAATAAAATATTGTAAAAATAACCAGTTCATTCCAGGGGTCCCGATGATTTTTTATTTTTACAATGGGGGGGGGCACAGCATAAAAAAGTATGAAGAACACTGGCTTATGGACATACCCTAGTTCCCTATGGGTCCATAGGCCCACTGGGATATCAGCACCCAGCGTACCTCATTACATGCCAGATATGCCCTTTAACACCTTGCGTACGATTTACCGCCGGGTGCTGAGCCCTAACGGAAACGGGCGAGGTCATGACGGAACCGTTCCGTCATGAGCACAGTTCAACCGATGCTTATGACGGAACCGTTCCGTCATGAACATGGAAAGGGTTAAAGTTAACTTGATTACCCCAAACATCCACGGCCAGCAAACCCCCAAGAAGCATTGACTGCTCCTCAGTGATTTGGAGAGGCATGGTGTAGAGATTGCCCTGCTTCAGGAGATACATGTGGCTCCTGGTGAAACTCACCTATTTGCTGATAAATGGGGTCCCAGTAACTACTTTGCTCCTACAGTACATCCTCCGGTTGAGCCATGATGCTAGTCAAACGGGCACTTCGCTACACTGTAGATTTCTCCTTCAGGACATGAACTGCTTCAAACCCCTATCCAGTATATATGCATTCTTCAATCTACCTGCACACTTGTGTTTCACATCTTCAATTCTCCACTCTGTATCCTTATACTTCCACCAAACACTCTGTGACTGTTCTTGCAGTACTGTAGTGACCCATTAGTCTATGCTAATCCATTCACTGCAGTAACAATCAAGCACTTATAAATTCAGTCACTGTCGTAGTACTCTGGATTTGGGTTCTAATGTGAAAGGTACAACGAGCTATGGGCATGATTCCGTTGTGAGCTATATGAAAAATCATGTGATTTAGATGTCCGTTTTGTAGTGCTGACGTCACCCGGGTCTTAAAAGTAAATGTATTATTATATCAACATTTCTAGGCCTAAATTGTAAAGCGCTCTGATATCCTTCGGGATCAAGTTCGCGCTATATAAAACTTTATAAATAAATAAATAAAAAATAAATTAATCCCATGGGCCATTACATGTACCTCTCTGGGTCCCTCTCTGGTTCTCCACTCACACTTATAAACCGGTATGCTCCAAACCTTTACTCCCCAGAATATTTTGACACTATTGCTCATCATTTCCGTCCACATGAGTCCCATGTTATTTGTGGAGGCAACTTTAATTTGGCCCTAGACCCCCTGCTTGACTCCGCTAAATCCTGGAGGTTGTCAACCTGAATACTGTGCAAGCTCTTAAACAATTGATTTCCTTGGATGGCCTGCCGGACTGGTGGTGGAGGTTGAGGAACGGTGTCCCCCACTTTTTCTTTGTATTCCACCTCACATGGCTCACAGTCTCATTTTAACCTCTGGCTTCTCTCACCTAACACTCTTCCCTGGCTGCAGAGTATTGCCAACTAGCCACGCATCCTCTCTGACTATTTTCCTCTGCAACTCCAGGTTGAGATCGCATGCCTGTGGGTCTCTTCTAGACCCGAGTGTTCTCCCTTAACCATGTCCCATTTAAAGAACCTGTCTTTAGTTGAGACATGGCTCAGGCAATTGAAACATTTATTGACACTATTTGTCAGTCCTGCCCCTCCTACCTGATGGTTTGGGAGACCTTTAAGATATGTATCTGGTGGATTGCTCTTTCCAAGGAATTCAGTGTCCTTCTGTCCCTCTTAGCACAGATCCACTCTTTGGAGGCCCAATTATCAACCACTCAAAGACAATATAAAACTTCCCAAGATGTTGCACTGCTAGTGGCCCTGGCTGCTCTACTTGCCCAGTATAGAGAGGCAGCAGACTTCAAAATGCCCTATTTGGGGAAGCACGGTTGAGCGCAGGTGTTTGGCCAGGGGGAGATGCCCAGCAGGACTCTTGCTTGGCTCTTGCTGGTTACCCACCCAAGAACGCTAATCCCGTCCCTACGTGCTTCCACAGGGACCCCTGTGGTATGCGTGGAGACCATTTTGCAGATATTTCATGCCTTTTTACTGATCTAAACACACGAAAGATTTCGCACTCCGCTGATCAAATTGAGGGTTTTCTTGAGGACATCACCATGGCTTGATGGGTGGAGGGAGAGATGAGAGTATTTTTCTTTATGCTGATTTCGTAGCAGGGTTTTTTTTAATCCATAAATGCTTTTCAGGTGGTAAGGTGCCATGGTCAGTTGGCTTGACCGTAGAATTCTATAAGGAGTTCAAGGACTTTAAAAAAAAAATTTATAGAGTTTTAAATAGCGCAAACTAGACCCGAAGATATCAGGTATCAGAGCACTTTACATGAGCACCAGTTTTGTTACAGATCGACACGTTCATTTTTTAGTTAGGCACAAGGAGATAAAGTGATTTGCCCAGATTCACAGAATGTTGAGAGTTGTTGCCGAGACTCAAACCTGGTTCCCCAGCTTTGAGGTCGACCGCTCTAGCCGTAAGGGTACATCCACTTCTTGGCTCCTGGAGCTCTATCTCTCGATCTTAGAGGCTGGAATTCTCCCCCATACAACCAGAGATGCCCTTGATCACTAATTTGAAAGCCGTGAAAAGATCCCCGGGGGGCTGGCTGCTGTAGACCAATCTCTTTTTTAAACCTTAAGAACAAGATCTTAGCTCGAATCTTGGCTAATCGCCTAAATCCATTAATGCCCAGGTTGGTTCGACCAGATCAGTCCGGCTTTATCCCCGGTAGGTCTACCACTAACAATCTCCAGACCCTACTCTCCATGTTGCATCGACTAAAGTCTGAGACACACGCAATCTCGGTGTTCTTCAATGCCGAAAAACCCTTTCATTCTTCAGAATGGCCCTTTTTGTTTGCGGCCCCTCGCTAGATGGTCTCGGACACTATTTTCTGGGAATGACGAAACTATTGTATACAGACCCGACTGCCTCAGTTTGAGTCAATTGCCACCTTACTAGGCTGATAAGAGTTAGGCACGGACACATGACAGGGGTGTTCTTCCTTAGCCATCGAGCCACTGGCCTCCATGATCCGAGAGAAATATTTCTATAGGGGCCTATGCTTTCCAACCCAGCAATATCTTAACTCCCGCTATGCCGATGACATGTTGCTTTTGTTCAGGATCCTGCCTTCAACCTTGACCCTATTATCTGAGACATCATTAATTTTGGCAATTATGCCAACTTGTGATTTAACTGGACAAGTCAGAAAAATTTCTGTTTACAATGTTATAGTCCCGAGCCCTTTGGACTTTCCCGTATCAGGGAAACCTGACACAGTCAGCTACTTGGGCATACATATATCGAGGTCAGTGGGATCTATCCTCTTTAACAACTTCTATATAGTGTTGAACAGCCTTTGGAACCGGATTGCGAGCTGGCTTGCCCTTGTGTTACTTTCTCATGGCCCAGGCCCACTATGCCATCCGTTGGCTTATCCGGGACCTTCGGTCCCTCATCTTCCAGTTGAGTGTGTTCAGCTAGACAGCTGCCTCAATTCTATCTAACTCAGACCAAGCGCTTCTGTTGACTCTGTTCGCTGCATGCACTGGGCCAAGTGGACATTGACGTGGTGTACAGGACTCCCGCTGCTTTATTCTTCAGAGACTCCTATCTTGGACAACCCAGCTCTATCTCCCACATCAGCCGGAGCAGTTGGAGACATGTTGGGCCGGCTGGGGATCATGGGTCAACTATTTCAAGATGGTCAGTTTCTTTCCCTTGAGCAGCTCTGGTCCATAGGAAGGCAAACACACTCAGTAGCTTCTCCTACTTTCAGATCTGTCATGCCCTTTCTACCCCTTACAAAGATGTACCCTTATGCTAATGCCAAGGCTTGGGTTTCCCGACTGTGCAAAATGATGGAGGGCCTCCGACCTCTGTCCGATGCAGTTGCCCAGAATCAGTAGGGTGGCACACTTGGGTACTTCGTTGCCAGATAAAGTCTGGACCCACTGTTGTCAACAAGTAAAACACCTAATAAATAACCACAGACTCCTTCATTTGAACTTCATTAATCTGGTCTATTACATCCCACTTTGCATGCATCGGATTGATCATTCCAAACCCTATACATGTGCCCGATGCTCTACAGACCCCGCAGACCCCTGCACATCACATGGAGCTGTCCTCCGATATGGGCATTCTTGAAAGACGTAGTGGACACCATGTGTGACATTATACACACACCTCTTCCCTGTGCCCCTCTTCTACCAATACTACTTGGTTAGGCTGCCGATATATCCTGCACCAAGAGACAGCTGGTGGCCTTAATGTCACTGTTGACTTGACGCCGGACGCCTAAGCGTGGATGAAGGGTCCACTCCCGAAGTGTGATGACTGGTTGGGGGATGTGACTTGTTGTACTGAACAAGCAAAATATATGCTTGTCTGCAACCTCTGCGACCGAGGCCAACGGACATTTTGGGGACTTACTGGGAATATATGCTTCAACCAGTGGCTGCCAAGGTAACCTCAACCGCACCTTCTTTGGGTACCACGCCCTGTCTGGAACCTATACTCATTCCAAGACCTGTAGGCCACTTAGATGCTTCCTTTATTTTGGGTTAGACATCATTTGGTGCTGCTCTTCCCCACCAACGAACAAGTACTCCCATATGACCAGATGTTATGTACTTGATTACGATTTGTCACTTTTCATTGATTTCTGCTATGTTACCTTTGGCAGGATGTGATATGGAATGTTGATGCCTATGTTTAAAACTTCCACATCTACATACCTTGATACTCTATATAGCTTCACGGAATGTAGATGTGGAGTTGTGTATAGTAAACGTATACTTACCTATATATGCTTAACTTCTCCATTTTTTTGTCCTTGACATTTAGGGTGTCATGTTGTGGCGCATCAAAATTTTCCACACAATATTCAGGTAGTATATCCCACTGAGTCCATTAAACTATTCTTTTGAATGCGTTTGAGTGAGCATTCAGGAGGTCGTCATGCTGACTGAGCGGAATGGTACTCTTCCTGGGCAGGCGAGGTAATGTAATAAACTGAATAAAGAAATTGTGGTAAGATCTGGAAATTTAAACACTGTAATTCATGTGTGGTCTATGGGGAGGCCATCCTCAATGGAAGAGGATGCCTCACACACAGTATTGTGTCATACTTCATCATAGGCATCCACTCCCCACCCTGGTAAGATGATGATACCAGGGCGGACTCAACCTCTGTGAAGACCTGGCGAAAGGAGGGAGTTCTTACATAAAACTTACAGGACAAAATCGGGATCCCGTTCTATTAAAAATACCTTGAGGTTCCTGCTGTTATCACCTTTAGTAGTGAGGACCTCAGTTATGTTAAAAGCAAATATGTTGATGGAGTCTACAGAGCATGATGTCTCTTAGTCGTCTGCGCCTAGGATCTGAAACAACAACCCATATCCATCAGGGCTTTCACAGTGTTGCTTGATTTTAAGAAAGAGTTGAAGAGTGACGGCTCCTCCGTATGGGTGGAGGAGCGTCACCCCACTGCTTTCTCACAGTGCAAGAAGCAGAAACATAAAATTGTATTATAAATACCATTTTATGTTTCTGCTTCTCGCCCTCTGTGAGAAAGCAGACGTGTTTGGTTGGGCTGGGCTGTCCTGCTCTAGGGCAGTGGAAGAGTTCCTTGTCCACTCTGAGGGTGCACACTGTTTGGTCAGCCCCAGGGCACACTCTGCCTTTTCGCCATGTAGGCTGCATGCAGCCTGCATGGAGAAAATGGCCTCCCCATAGATGCCTGTGTGGTCGGCGACCCAACCAATCACAACGCTGCCATTCCAGCGTTGTTATTGGCTTAGGGGAGGGGAAGGAGGCTGCCTGCTTCCGGTGAGGAGCAGAGAAGCAGAGACGATGCGGGACCGGGCCGGTGATGGTAAGTTAACTTATTTTTAAATGTAAGCTCCAATCGCGCAAACCCCTCCCCGCGCCGCCCCCTCACTTGTGAGTCATGCCGGCCGTAACTGGATTTGAAGACTCACCTCTTGGAAGAACAATACATCACAACACAGCATCCACAACCCAGCTTCCTCTCCTATGTCTCCTTGACTTTATGCTTGTCCGTGACCCTTTGCAGTGCAATGCTGCCGTTTGGCTGGGTTCACATTATATAAATACCATATACAAACATGCATATTGACGAAGGGCCTGATATAGAGTTTAGCAGATGGATACTCCGTGACAAACGTCACAGGTATCCAGTTTGCTTATTACAAGCACCTTAGGTAATAATGCACTGTAATAAGCATGGACGTTGATTCAACAAAATACCTGGGGTAGCAGAAGTGACGTCGCCCTCCATTTGACCGCAATTACATCACAGGAAGGGACATCATATGACCCATGACAACAGAATCTTTACAGAAAATGGTGTCATAGAACCTTAATGTTGAAAGTGGTTAACAGTAATACTTGCTCTGATTTGCAGCAAACGAGTGAGGCGAGTGAGGAAGGCCTCTTCTAGAAGGGCTCAAGGGGGTTCTTCGCAAAGAACATTTAGAAAAAAATGGTTTCATGTAAAATAGTGTCATACCTTTCATTTAAAGCACAATTTTTACATAAATTTGCTAAAAAGCCACAGGCTCTGGAAGAGCTCTCATTAAATATTCAAGTCTTTTTATCGTGTGCTGAGTCAAAAAAAAACTGAAGTTGCTCAGGAGTTGGCACCATTGTTTTCAAACTTTGCTACAGGTGCCCCTATATGTCACATATTACCTCCATTGTGCCAGAGTCAGCATTTTGTAATGGATGCCCTCATGTGCCATGGAAACTTCTAATATCAAAAATTAAATGCAATATGTCCTTGCCAGAATTTTGCAATTAATGCTGACTATATGCCATGGGGTATCATGATATCACTAATTACCCCTAATATGTGAGGTCCAGCATTTTATCGTGGTTGCTTCCCTCACATATGCCATGGTTGGCATGTTTAATGACATTAATTACCTACAATATGCAGGCACCAGCATTTTTCCGTAGGTGCCCATATGACAAGAATCATTTCTAGTATGCCAGTCCTAGTATTTTACCATGGGTGCTTATTATGCCAAGAATTACCTCCAGTATGCCAGTGACTGCCACTTGTCATACTGAGAATTGTCTGCAGCATGCCAGCGCCCGTCTTTTGCCACGAGTGCCTCTTTAAGCCAAGAATGACCTTCGATATGCTATGGCTAATGGCAGACTCGCAAGCGTAAGCCATATTCTTGTTCACTTGCATTCACTCACTCATAGTCATTCTCACTCTCTTGCACTCTCTCTTACTCATAACCATTCTCACTCCTTCACACTCATTTTCACTCATTCTTACTCTAACCCACTACTTTCACACTTACCTTTGCTCACTGATACTCTCATTCCTTCATCCCTATTCCCTCTCATTTATTTTCAGTGTGACTCACTCATTCGTTCAAACTCCTTCACATTCCCTCTTGATCTCACTCACTCACACTTTGTTGATTAATCACAACCACTTGCACTCACAGTTACCCTCACGCATTCTCCCTCACATGTGCACTCATTGTTGCTCACTCTCACGCATTCTCACTTACTCTTGCTAACACTCTCTCACACTCATTCTTACTTAATCATTCATAGTCATCTACTCTCACTCACTTGTAGCCACTCTTAGACTGCACTCACTCCTTCTCACTAGCTCTGACTCACTCATACTAACTTAGTGAGACTCAATTTTACTCATTCTCACTAACTACCTGTCACTGACTCTCATCCACTCACGTTCACTCACAACACACGCAAGCTTACATGTATGGACACACGCGCTCACACATACACATTCTGTGCCAAATTACGATAAGAGTAAGAAAGGCTCCAACCGCAGCCTGATTTAAACATGGAGGTTCGGGAGGAATAGACCAGTAGATTAGAAAACAGCCCTGGTCTTTTCAGCAGTCAGGTATGGTCGGATGTATGACGTTACAACGCATACTTTTACAACGCCTACCTTTACAACACGGTTTTTACCACGCATACCACTACAACGCATAATGCTTTTAGGCGCTGGATAGTGAATAGTTTAATTTACTATTCCAACTCCAGTCCCCGTGGATAGTAGGGAAGGTTATTGGATAGTAAATTAACCTATTCCCTATCCTAGAGCGCCCCCCAGAGCAATGCGTTGTAATAGTTTGCGTGGTAAAAGTTGCGTTGTAATGGTAGGTCGTTGTAAAAGTTTCGTTGTAAAGGTTGTATACCGGTATGGTCACAGACTGGTAGGCCAAGTATGGTAAAAACTGACAAGAGCAGTAAAAAGATACATGCCCAGGAGACTATCGGAAGCAGGATGGTCTAGAGATGGGTGAAGGTGCATGAGACGAGTTGCTGGACAGGAGAGGGAGCATTGGAGCCAAGAGAGAGCAGGGTGGCTGATGTCTTTCAGGGTGGGGAGGTGAGAAAGAGATTTATGCATTCATTAATCACTTTGGGAATACATTATTGTGTAGGGCTATGGGACAGTGGATTTGATTTTGTGAGTTTACCCTACCTCGACAAAAACATCCTTTATCCAAATGTAAAGACATCAAGGGGTGTCTGTACCTCCTTCAACGTTTCTCCAAAAACTTCCATACATACCTACGCTCCCCACTACACAAAAGACCGATCTGCCTTTTATATGTTCTCAAAAAGAGATCAACAGAAGAAAAGATAGAAGGACATATTCCTGAATTAATTCTTGCAATATTCACCCTATAAGGAGAGTTGGGCGGGACACCCAAGAACCTAACCCAAGGTGAGGTAACACAGCTTCTAGTAACATACACTATTCTAGGGCAAACTGCAGAAACTGATCCAGTGTAACTCTGGTGACACCTGAAATTCTATGTCAGGACAGGAGGCTCCGATTATGCTTTCTCATTTCTTTAATGAAATGCTCAGCAGCCAATCAAAAAACAGAACTACAAATCCCATGAACACTTGGGAATGACCTTAGGAAACACTATAAAAGGTCCACAAATCAGTCTTTCTTCCTCTTTCTTTGCTGCTCCGCAGCCAGTTAAGTCTATTTTGCCTTACTTGCATTGCTTTTCTTGTAATTGCTCTGCTTTGGTGTGTACACTTGCCTTGTATTGCGCTGTTTGTGCTTTGTTGCGAATTGCTTGTGTACTCTTGTTCGGTTTTCATTGCCGATATTCCTTCCTGCGTCCGTTAGCGGCGTGTCTTCCTGGGAGCGTGTGTTCACCTCCCTGCGCCTGGCCGCGTCCTTTGTGCCCGGTTGCCTTAGTGGAGTGGGAGCAGGGGTCGTCGGCTTCTTGGGGGAGCGCGAGCGCTCTCGAGCCGGTGTTTCAGTGGCAGCAACGTCGCACATGCGCGTTTCTTGTTTCCGGTTTC
The DNA here is from genome assembly GCF_964263255.1 of Lissotriton vulgaris. Taxonomy (NCBI): domain Eukaryota; kingdom Metazoa; phylum Chordata; class Amphibia; order Caudata; family Salamandridae; genus Lissotriton; species Lissotriton vulgaris. The sequence continues at coordinate 96,202,419 of NC_141698.1, forward strand.
TGGCTGTTTGCCTCACGCCGGTCGAGTGAAGGAACGCTTCTCACCAGCGCTCACGCCCACAGCCCTGAACTTTCGACCCCGTCTACGCCGGAGCACGCTGAGGTGTTTTGGCTGATAATTGTGCATAGGCTCTGCCTAGAGTGGTTTATTGGCAGGCTCTCTCCCTCCACGTTCTATTGACTTCGGAGTTTGGTTCTTTCGACCATCTCTTGGGCCTGCTTTGGGGTTCTCACTCCCCCTTACTGGTATCTCGATACCCCATATTTAGTCAGTCATCTAGTGGGCATTTACTTTTGTACTTTGATACAATGTCTGAATACTACGACGCAGACGATGACTGTTATTATGATGAGGAAGAGGATGACTCCATGGAGTACAACCTGGTCGAGGAGTTGGACAAGGGAGTCCAATTTTCAGTCAACAAGGCCTTGGTTCGAGCCATTACCCCTCTTAAAAGACACCTCAGTGACTATGCTGTGCAGCAGGGGTGGTTGCCGCCTTCTCAAAAGGCTGCGAAGTCCCCTCTCAATCCGCATAAATCGGATTTTCAAAGGCTGGCACGGGCCTTGTCTTCGGACAAAACCAAAGCTTCTGTGTCTCATCCTGTCGACGAGTCGGACCAGGCTCAGGCTTCTTCGGAGCACGATTCTTCACCCCCAAAGAAGCGTCTCCGTAAGGAACGTTTTGTGGACGCACCTGAACGTCCCCTTCTCTTGAACTTTGAGCCGGAGGATATCATCCACCCCAACTCAACATCATGGTTGCCGGCTCCGGCTGTGGCCGCCTATCTTGAGGCGCACGTTCGCCACCCCTTCGAGGCCCCTGTCAGGGCTCGTCTACGCTCGGAGTGTCCGAGGCCAGATCTTGCGGACAACATGGCGGAGACTCCAGAGGTGGATCCAATGATGGTAACGTACCTCAAGAAGTACGCCAAGGACCCCAAGAAGGGTCTTGACCGCTCGTGGAGGTCCTGTCAGGACAAATTGATGGATATGCTGGGTCCTCTCGCTAAGATCTTGGATTTGGGCTTCAAGGCCAAGGAGGCTTCCGCGACCGTCAACCCTGACGAACTTATTGAATGGGCTCAACGAGCTGTCTGTATGTTTGGCAACGTTAATTGCGCCATTTCCGCGGAGAGACGCAGGTCCATTCTCCTCAAGCTTGACCCAAAACTGGCGGAATTGGCCACGTCTGAAGCCGGTCCGGAGGCGCAAGGTCTTCTTTTTGGTCAGCCTTTCCTCAAAGAGTTGACCAAATTCGTGTCCGCCTTTAGCGGCATTGACAAGGCGCAGGCGTCTTTGCGCCGGGCCATGCGTCCGGTTTTCGGCAAGGCCGGACGACGGGGACGGTCGTTCGGCCGCGGGTCACAGCAGCAGTCCCACAGGGGAGTTCCTCAACAGCGCGGCGGTCAGTATGACGCCGGTTATTCCACCCGCGCAAATTTCTATCCTTCCCGGAAAGGAAAAGGCCAGTACGGCAAGGGACGATCTGGTGGTCACCAGGGACAGTACCAGGATTCCGGAGCTACAGGTGAGCTTAATTCCGGCATGCGATGTGATGCTGGGGGGCAGGATACAGTTTTTTCTAAACAATTGGCGCTTGATCTCCAGCGATGCTTGGGTGCTGGAAACCGTTCAGGGGTTCAGAATCGAATTCTATCACCCAATTCATCAGACCCGTCTGCCGACCCCTATGCTTTTTTCATGTCACTCTCGAGACAGTATGTCAAAGGAGATTCAGGAACTCCTCAGCAAGGGGGCGATTGTTCCAACAGTACGCCATCCTCAGGGCTTTGTCAGCTCAGTCTTTCTGGTGGAGAAAAAGGGAGGCGGCTCCCGCCTAGTTCTCAACCTGAAAGACTTCAACAGCGGGGTTGTATACAGGCATTTCAAGATGGAGGGCATCCATCTTCTGAGGGATCTCCTTCGGGAAGGGGATTGGATGGTCCGATTGGACCTGAAAGATGCTTATTTATCCATCCCGATATACGGTCCCCATCGCAGATTCCTTCAATTTCAATGGCTGGGTCAGTGGTACGAGTATCAGGTTCTCCCGTTCGGTCTCTCGTCGGCCCCGTGGTGCTTCACGAAATTGCTGAGGCCTGTGGTGGAACATCTTCGTTCCAGGGGGGTCAGACTGATTATTTACCTGGACGACATCCTTTTTATGGCGGATTGTCCCCTCAAGCTCCTACAACATCTGGAGTGGTCCATCACCCTTTTGCAATCTCTGGGTTTTCTAGTCAATGTACCCAAATCGGTTTTGGTTCCCGCTCAGTCTATCGATTTTCTGGGTTTTCGGATCGATTCCTTGACTTGTCAACTACTCTTACCCAACCAGAAACTCCGTTACATCAGGAGAGAGTTGACGTCTGTTATTTCCAGACCGACTGTGTCGTTGAGGTCGTTGGCGCGTGTAGTGGGCCTTCTGGCGTCCTCCATTCAAGCGATCTTCCCGGGTCCCTTACATTACCGGGCGATGCAACGCTTGAAGATTCAGCATCTTCGGAAAGGTCTCCGCTATTCAGATCAAATTCCTCTTTCGGAGGAAGTGCGGATGGAGATGCAATGGTGGCTAGACCACATGGAGGCATGGAACGGTCGAGCCCTGTTCGGGTCTTCTCCAGAGCTGGTGATAGAATCGGATGCCAGCCAATGGGGCTGGGGAGCCCGTTGCGGGTCCATCTCGACGGGGGGTCGTTGGTCTCCCCAAGAATTGTCCCTTCACATCAATTGCCTGGAACTCCTGGCAGGGTCCTTTGCGATCCGGTGTTTTTCCCCCATGCAGGCGAATTGTTGCATCCTTCTCCGGATGGACAACGTGTCGGCAGTCCGTTATGTGAACAAACTGGGCGGGACACGGTCCAAGATTTTAGCGGAGATTGCCAAAGATTTTTGGCATTTTTGCCTTCACCGGAAGATCACAGTTATTGCCGAGTATCTTCCGGGCCGCAACAATCAAGTGGCGGACTGGCACTCCCGTCATCTTCGGGACTACAGCGACTGGAGACTTCACCCTCGAGTCTTCCGTGCCCTTGTTCATCTTTGGGGCCAGTGTCACCTGGATCTTTTTGCATCTCGCCTCAACGCGCAGCTTCCCCAGTTTTACAGCTGGAGACCGGACCCATCAGCTCTGGCCACGGATGCTTTTCTCCAACAGTGGCCCTCGACTCTTTGCTATGCATTTCCCCCGTTCATGATGCTTCCCAGAGTCCTGGCTTACGCCAAACGCTTTCGAGCGGAGCTGATTCTGATTGCTCCCTTGTGGAGAGCTCAGGCATGGTTCCCGGTTCTCCTGGAGATGTGCTGCGCCCCTCCTCTCCTTCTTCCCCAGAAGCGGACTCTATTGCAGGATCCTCTCGGATCTCCGCATCCCCTCATTCTCGCCGGCACTCTCCAATTACTGGCATGGCGAATTTCGGGGATCGCTGGTCGATCCCAGGCATTTCTAGCGACGCTGCCACCTTTATCAGTAACGCCTGGTCTCCCAATACCCACAAGCGGTATCGGGGAGCTTGGAAACGATGGAGTGATTGGTGTGCTCAACGGGAGGTTGATCCCGTTTCGGCGGATGTCAGTCTAGTTATAAATTTCTTGACTTCTTTGGCCACGTCGGGCCTTGCCTACCGGACTGTTAATAGTTTCAGGTCGGCGATTTCGGCAGGTCACATCCATATTGATGGTAAACCTGTTGGGGAACATCACTTGCTGTCCAAACTTTTGAAAGGCATCCGCCTCGCGAAACCTCCCACACCGAAGTATGTGTCTCTGTGGGATGTTTCGATTGTCCTGAGATTCTTGGAGGCCTGGCCTTCTAATCTTCTTTTGTCCCGGAAACAGTTGTCTGCAAAACTGACAATGTTATTATGCCTAGTTTCTTGCAAACGTGTTTCGGATATTCGGGCTTTGGACCTAGCGGGCCGCTCCTTCACACCAGAAGGTGTTACTTTTACTCTTTCTCGAAGGACTAAAACCAACACCTCATCCATTTCCTATCCTTCATTCCCGGATCACCCCAACCTGTGTGTTGTGCAATGTTTAAAGGATTACGAGGTGAGTACCGCTTCTTTGCGCGCGGATTTGCAAGGTCAGCTATTGATAGCTTTGCAGAAGCCTTTTCGCCCCGTAGCCCCAGCTACATTGGCTCGCTGGGTGCGCTGGCTTATGTCCGAGGCAGGCATTGATGTCTCTGTGTTTGGGGCGCATTCTGCTAGAGGGGCGATGGCCTCCAAAGCCTTTTCTATGGGTGTAACTCTGTTTGATATCATGAAGGCTGCAGACTGGTCTTCGGATTCTGTTTTTAAGCAATTCTATTATAAACCTATTGTTAGTGTTGCCTCTGTTGTAATTGATGAGCTTTGAACAAGCATAATCGGAGCCTCCTGTCCTGACATAGAATTCAAAATTTGCAAACATTCGTGACAAGAATTTTCAATTCTATTAAGGACAAGGAGGCGAGGATTATCCCACCCGGACTATGCTTAATTGATATAAGCATTTACTGTATATCGAATTTGTATTATTACAGTTGTAAAGTATTCTATATTGTTTCCCTTCCCTGTATTTCTTACTCCCTTGATGTTGGGATATTACGGCTCTGTCTCTGTTTCAGGTTCCGACCAGAAGTGATTTGGTTTTACATCATGAGCCTCACCTATCTCCTTGTGCACGGACCCCGGATGTTTCCTCCTTTGCGTTGAAGATCTTGTGGATTTCGGCGGCCTGCCTGGAGCTGATTCTGTTACTTTATCTGGGATTATTGTTTGATATCGAACTTGTTACAGAAAGAAAGAGGAAGAAAGACTGATTTGTGGACCTTTTATAGTGTTTCCTAAGGTCATTCCCAAGTGTTCATGGGATTTGTAGTTCTGTTTTTTGATTGGCTGCTGAGCATTTCATTAAAGAAATGAGAAAGCATAATCCTCGCCTCCTTGTCCTTAATAGAATTGAAAATTCTTGTCACGAATGTTTGCAAATTTTGAATTCTCCTTGACCATATATGGGCAAGAACACTGAAGCCGAGCTTACCACCACCACCACCATTACAAATGCGTAGCTTCCCACCACCCTCTTCCATATCCGCCATGATATCTCTTTATATATATGTTTTTACTTTTTTTCTGCAGATGTAAATGCTGGTTCAATTTGAATAAACACATTCTCCTGTCGAGGCACATATAGGTTTGGTTTTGCTCTTTATTTCATTGGGATGCTAAATTTGAAAACCCATAGACGCTCTCAGACTTCGTGTAGCCAAGTGGCACTTTTTTTGCGGTTTTGTATAGTGCAAACTCGACCCGAAGGTATTGGAGCGCTTTACATGAGCACCAGTTACATTGCACGAGAAAAGATTAGTTTTTGGTAGGCACGGAGAAATGTAGGGGCATATTATCAAGCACTGCGTTAACATTGTCGCTGCTTTAGCGGCAGAAAACTGCTGCTAAAGCGGCGGTAATGGGCTTGATAATACGCCGTAGAGAATTCCCATAAAAGCCCATGTTCTGGTGTGAACGTGGGCTTCTATGGGAATTAACAAGGGCATATTATCAAGCCCATTATCGCCGCTTTAGCTGCAGTCTTCTGCCACTAAAGCGGCAATAACATTAACGCTGTTTCTTGATAATATGCCCCTAAGTAATTTGCCCAGAATCGCAGGATATTGAGCGGACGCCAAGACTCGAACCCGGTTCCCCAGCTCCAAAGCCGGCAGCTCTGGCCCTATTGTATGTACTCAGTGAAGGCTTCTTAAAGTTGTCAACTTTCGAATTTGTGGGCTGCCAGGCCTTTTGCGAACTCCCCAAAATGTTTTCTCTGTTTTCTGTGAGGCCTAACAATAGCAGTTTGAAAGCGCACGTGCCAGAGAACACTCTCTCCCGCAAATCCCTCTTTGCTTAATTCATTCATTTTTTCCCCCCACAAAGCATTAGTCTCAGAACCAAAATATAAATTGGAGTCAGCGGGAGACGCAGCCTTCTCTTTTGGCGGACTCCATCTGTGGGGGCGGCTCTCGTTCGCCCGCGCGGCCTCCAGATCTTACGCATTTAAATGACAGAGCAAAGGCACTTCTTTTCAATCACGGTTTTAATTGATTCCGCATTCCCACCTCTCATTGCTTTCTCCCTGGCAATTGCTAGCTGAACTATTTCTTATACAGCACTTGGAAACAGATTAAAAACCATATAAAACGTCCATATAAAGCAATACTCGCATAATTGCGGCGCAGTGAAATACGAGAGAGGGCGAGAAACAAAGCCATCAGCCAACGACACCAAAAAAAAAAAAAAAAAAAAGGTCCACCAGGAAGCTAAAAGACAAAATCGCTGTGAATCAGTCAAACATTTTAAACATCCTCGCTGTAATTGGCAATTTTGTAATATTTATTCACAACAGATCTGATTGTCGGAGTCCCCACGGTTCCTCTCAGGAGGGTTTTGCGTGAAATCAGTTTGAAATGGTGTGTCAATTTTTTTTCTGAAGTCACCATCTGGCTGATAGACTGAAGTCTGTTCTAATACACTGACCCAGTGAATCGCTGCTAAGCTATCCCCAAGGGGGACCCGCTCCTCTGGCAACCAATCCGGTGACGGGAGCGTGGAGAGGCAGGCGCGTGGAAAGGCAGGCGCGTCGAGCGCGCGCGCGGCTGGGGCCTTGGCAAGAAGGCGCACACAGTGGTTCGTGTACAGAAACACACTGCCTTCATAGTGTCGCTTGCGTATGGTAGTTTCACATATCCTAAGGGGGACTTCCGGGTCAGCGCCAATTTCTGGTGAGGTCAAAGGTCAAATATAGCGCTTGTAAAAAAAAAAAAAATGCACGCGGGTGCTTCATATTGAATTCTATTAATGAAATCATTGTTCAGGCCCCCAGGAGCTGGTGCAATCCAGACACCACAGCATGATGATAGAGGTCTGTGCAATTGGTTAAAGAAACATTAAAACAGATCATACGGTTCTGTAATTTTTTTACCGAAATTCAGCAGATTTGTACATGAAAATGCAGGAAGATATCGAAAAAGAGGTTGCTTCCTGCTGACCCATAAACACTTTTTCACATATTCCATAAGCAACAAATAAAATGGGCTTATTGTTTTGTGAAATTATTGCATGCAGCAATTCTGAGAACAGGCACGGGGCAAAAACATTGCATCAGCCATATTATACAAACTCTACTGGTGAAGAACACACTTCAGATCAAATTTGTACCATTTTTGCTGCCTGTGTGTAATGTCTACTCCAAAATACGTAAAAAAATAGTTGAAGAAAATAACTTTTTTGACCTAATTCCCCCAAGTAAACATATTATAGTATACATAATGGCCTTGTGATTTATGATGTTGGCAATATTGAACCATATTATACGATTACCTGTTATTTATCTATCTGCCTATCTATCGATGAAAACACAGTTTGTGGTTACAAATCCACCAGTTAGAAAATTGTAGGGTTTACAACAATAAAATGTGTGTTTCAAATGTACAAAACCCATAACTGAATAGGTTTAGCAAACGGTTAGGAATCGCTATTTGGAAAGGGGGTGTTTGAGGTGCCTCCTCTAAATAGCAATTACTTATGGTATATATTAATGTTTTGAGACTGAAATCCAGTTGTAAAACATTCATATTTAATCAATTACTGAAAGGTAGTGATAGGCAATTTGCAAATGGAAAGGGGCCAATACGTGGCCCCTTTGTGAATTATCATTAAATCATTTTTTGGGGTAGGCAGCAGTCCATAGGACCATTGTCTACTCTTAAAAAAGAGTAGTTTTTTTAACACATCCCATTTTTGCTTTATTTAAAAGTAATGACAGGCATTATGGTCTGCTGACCCCAGCAGACTCCCATCCCTCATGATCCCTGTGATGGCAGGGAATTGTATTGGGTTGCAATTTGCAAACTACCTCATTAATATTCATAAAGTAGGTCAAATTTGACCCCCTGCGATTTACTATTTGTGAACTGACCCTATTAGTTCACAGGTCGGTTTGCGAAATGGTATAGGATTTTGAAACGATTGATGCGCAAATTACGATCACTTTTTGTGAATCCTATCATAGTGCATCAGGCCCACAATCACATATCACAGTCTTATGCACTTCAGTGTTATTATTTTTCATTTACCACTGTGTGTACTGACATATTTTTTAACCCCTTAGCTGCGGCGGCTATTCTACCGCAGCGCTAGGGGTGAGGGGGGACCGTGCGGCGCTCCCGTACTCGTGACGGAACCGCTCCATCACGAGCCTCGGGTGGGCTGTGCTTGTGACGGAGCGGTTCCGTCATTGCCCCGCCCGCTTAATAGAGCGCGCTGTGCAGGCGCAAAATCAGCGACACCCAGGCGCGGCGAGTGGGCTTTGACGGAACCGCTCCGTCACCAGCACAGCCCACCCGAGGCTCGTGACGGAGCGGTTCCGTCACGAGCACGGAACGGGCTAATGAAATGAGGATGTTGTTTATATTGATCTGAACTGTCTTTTACCCTCAATTATGCTTACTATGTTTCATGACTCAGGAGGACCGGAAGCCATTTTATTCAGGGTACTATATTTACACATATCTGTCCAACGTAACCTCTTTTTCCGAGTTAGGAGTTAAAAATGGGATTTTAGGGGAATAATGAACTAAGTATTGTATTCATGAATGATATCTTTTCCCCAGTGAGATCTCATCCTTTCTACAGTAGAAGATCCTGCACCTTCTTAGTAGATAGTAAATTTGAAAGTAATATGTTTTTGTCATGCGATTAAGTTCAATAGATTGAAATTGAGAGAAAACATATATACTCTACTCCATGTTATGTATTTAGGCATTAATCTCCAAATATCCTTTTCTACTGAGAGCTCAGGTCAGATAAAAAGGATTTTTTTTTATTTGTTGTGCTGCTTGCCATTTTGGAATAAACATGTTTGACTGGTTGTGTTTCATGTTTAACAGATGTCGAATTGATGGTGGAAAATCACCTCTGCAAGCACTAAAGAGGAGAACACTGAACCAGTGTCAATATGATGACCTCAAGTGCTAGAAGTATGAGTGAAGTTTTGCTGGAGGGACTAGAGTGGAGCACGGCCCAGCAGTGGCTTGGAGAACTGACTTAATTGTGCACATAATTCCTCCATGATGTTGGAAAAGTCTAACTGCATGAATTTGTTCACTTGCTTCCTTTGCATTGTCTATAATATTTTGTGGTTTGTATATGTATTATCAGTGCTTGAAATGGAAAAATAGAACCAGACTACCTGCTTGTTTTTGAGAAGTGCCGGTACTCTCCAATTGAAAATATAGCATTTCTCTTGAGAAGTGCCGGTACTCTCTGTCTCAAAATCAAAAAAAAGTGCTGGTACTCCGTACCTGGGAGTACCGTCCTATTTAAAGCGCTGCATATTATTAAAAAGGTGCAAACAATTGGCGCCCAGGTAGGGAAACAGGTTGGTTGGGCAGGTATCACTGGACGAAGTAGAGTATCAAACAATGTGTATGAGTCCAAATCCATGGTTTAGAGTGAGCGGGCTTTAGAAATAGTGAGATTATGGGGAAGAAGGTTGGGCCTCGAAAAACAGCCATTGAGTGATGAATATGTGAGAGCGAGAGGCCCTCTGAACTAGCCACCCAACCCCTTCAGGAGCACCTCAAGATGGTGACTGAAGGCTTATCAAATGCAAAGGGTTCGAGTGTGTGTTACTTTCCCTCACACTCCACAAGATCAGTTTGAGGAATTGTAATAAAGGTAAACCTATCTCATTTGACCATCTACTTTCTGACACCCCTGCACAGGATTAGCCGCCTGTAAACCCCTTCCTTGTTACATAAGTGCGAGTGAAGGTCCTATTTGCCACCACTTGTGTGCCCCTTGTGTGACCCCCCCCCCGCTTGCTGCCGCCAGTATTAGCAGTTCCTTTCCTGTATTTGTTACCCCATACTGCACTTTTTTTTTTAGTTTAGTCAGAAATTTATGTCATACTGCTGATTGGCTGTTTACTTTTCTGGCTCCCAGCTTGTTACCCACTCTCCTGCACCTCTGCCAGGACCTACTTAATGGTGACCGCAGCGTGCCCCTTTTGAGCAGGTCCTTGCACCAGCTCTCTTTGCTGCAACCAGGTCCCACTTGTGCGACCTCCACCCCGCTTGCTGCCAGTATGTGTGGTTTCCTTTCCTGTATTAGTTAGCCCATGCTGCACTGTTGTTTAACTGTATGGTTGTATTTCACTGCACTTGTTTAGTTATGTAGTTTGAGCCAGTCTAACCTTTTTGTCAGTTTCAATTTTGCTTAGTAAGATGTTTATCTCGGACTGGTGATTGTCTCTTTACTTTTTTGCCTCATTGCTCATTTCCCGCTCTCCCGCCTCCCACCACCCAGCCCCCCCAGAACCTACTTAATGGAGGCCGCAGTGCAGCTGCACCACCAGCACACCAAAGCCAAAGCCAAACCCGTCTGTGCCTGTCCGCACACAGCACCAGGAATCCAGGGTCCTCATTTATGAGAAATGACGCATCGCTGCGTGAAAGCAGCGATGCGTCACTTCTCAGTGCGCCCTCCTTGCGACATTCCTGATGTGTCATATTTAATGTATGACGCATCATGTCGCAAGGAGTTACAGATACGTCAGTATTTCTGATGTATCTGTAAGCGCAAAAGTGACGCATTGCTGGAGTGTGTCACAAAAGTGACGCAACTCCAGCAATGCGTCCTTTCACATGGGGCAAGCCCCTTGTGAAAGGGCCTGCATCAGTCTTACGCCTGCTGTGAGGCAGGCGCAAGATTTTGACGCAACGACGTCCTAAAAATGACGCAGTAAAATCTCATAGATTTCACTGCGTCACTTCTACGACCATTCCTTGCGTCAATACGCCCCCCTTGCATACATTATACCTGGCGCAGGTATAATCTGGCGCAGGGGTTTACAAAGTGACGCATCTACCTAGATGCGTCACTTTGTAAATATGGCACAACAAGGCGCATTTTTTACGCCACTGGTGCGTCACAAAAAGTGCATCCTACTCAACGTATGATTCCTCAACAAACGTACCACGAAAACTGGGACTCAATCTCATCCCTTGCCCCGGACATCATTTTCTCACAGAGAGCTGGCTGAATCCGCCTGTGTGTCGGTCATTGCCACTCTAAAGGGCTACAAGATAACTCGCCAGGAACGAACCAACAAACGCGGAGGTGGAATTGCCATCATCTCCAAGGACACCATCCGGTGCATGACGTCCTCGGATGACTTGACCCCAATAATGAAAGCACCTTAACTTCCAATGTCATAAAGATGGAAAATATACCATCAGAGGTACCCGTGCCTACAGACTACCAGGACCATGCACCAGTTTCTGCAACGCCATCCCGGACCTCATTGCCCTGCTCGTCATTGACTCCGAGTACTACATCTTCCTAGGAGACCTCATCTTCCACCTCAACAACTCAAATGACATAAACACAACAGACCTGCTGGAAAGCATGGGCAACATTGACATCAAGCAGCCCTACCGACATTGCAGGACACACACTTGACCCCATCTTCACGACCAGGGACAGGGTCAAGTACAACCAAGTGTCATAGCTCACCTGGACCGACCACTACAGCGTCCACTTCACCATCTCTGGACCCACCAGCACTTGCACCCTGCCCACCAACCCCATGTGCACAAACTGGAAAAAGATACCAGAAGACCAGTGGAGCAACGCCCTCAACGCCCACCTCCCACATATCACATTCAACTCAGAAAAAGCTGCAAAGGGACTTTGCCTTCTGGATCACACATTGCACCGACAGTATCACCCCTGCCAAGCCAGCCAAAGCCAAAAGACCTGCCAGAAGAGCCAGCTGGTTCATTATGGAGCCGAAAGCCACCAAATACAAGTGCTGGTAACTGGAAAGGAAATGGTGCACCAGCAAAGTGACATTTGCCCACGCCACATTCAAGACAGCACTCAACCAGTACCACCACCTCCGGAAAGAAATAAAGAAGAATGCCCTAGCAGACCTGCATAGAAGCCAGCACTAGCCGCATCAAGGAGCTCTTCACCATTGTGAAGGAGTCCTCTAACCCTGCAGCTGCAGGGAACAACATTGCCCCTTCTCAAGAACTTTGTGACACCTCGTAAGGCTTTTTCCACAACAATCATCTACGAAAACGTTAGCCCCCAACCCTCCACCACCGACAGCATCAACCTGCACACACCATCACACACCAAGCACAAACATCTGCTCACACACTGGGACCCCCTCACAACGCAGGCCACAATCTCCATCATGGACTCCGAGCAGTCAGGAGCACCCATGACCCATTTCTCACCACATTTTCAACATCGGAAGCAAAACAATTGACGACAAACTCAAGAAAGTCCTGAACACCTCCATTGCTTCAGCCTACTTCTCTGTGGACTGGAAACACGCCCAAGTGAGGCCCCTCCGGAAGAAACCTCCCGCCTACCCAGTAGAATGGAAGAACTACAGGCCCTGCTCCTTTTGTTATGTTATGTTACAGTTTTTTATAGAGCGCACATCCACCAAAGAGTCTCATGGCACTAGGTAACTGTCTCAGCATGGGTAAGAAACATATTGATAGGCTTGCTTAAAGTGCCAGGAATTCAACAATTGTCTGAACTTTCCACACTTCAAAGTGGTCCTAAGTTACATAGACAGAGAGTTCCAGACATGAGGAGCAGTGACTAAGAACCTAACTCCACCAGTCTTACTCCTCTTTAATTGGGGGGTCAGCAGATAGTGTAGATGGGTGGATCTAAGATCCCTAGAGGGGGCATACCTGTGGATCCAAGATTTAATAAAAGCTGGACTATTCATGTCCAAAGCCTTAAAAAAGTGCAACATGCTTTGAATGGAGATCTCTGTGCAACAGGGAGTCAATGAAGATCTCTTGTCACTTGAGAGATATCACAATGTTTGGGAAGTTGATAGATCAGGCTAGCAGCATGGTTTTGAATCAACTGGAGCCTACGTGTAAGATGTTTAGAAAGACTCAAATAGAGGAAGTTGGCGTAGACAATTCTTGACATCACTGAGGCAATTACGACTTGGATTAAGGCATCAGTAGTAAGATATTTACTAATCTTCTTAATTCTGCGTAGTTGGAAGAAGCAGGATGATATCACTGACCCAATCTGCTGTTTTAAAGATATCTCCGACCCAATCTGCTGTTTTAAAGATATCTCCTAGTGGATAATGAAGCCAAGACTTTTTACCGACCCCTTGGGGGTGGGGTGGAGTTGGGGGGCATCTCATTTACCGCGCACATTTTGCATGCTATTGTCTGGAGACATGAATGAATGAAAGAATCTGGACACATTGCATTGTATAAAACAATCGAATTTGTTTGTTTTTTCTTTTCATATTCTTTTCTCTCCTTTCACATAATGCTGAAAGAAAAACGTATCATGAGTAGCGGTATGTTTCGAAAGTAACTCAGAGAAGTGTGAGCCTTAGCGTGTGCACACCCATCGGGTTGCACTATTAGGTCCTGAAGAAAGCCTGGCAGTGACAAGGATAGGCTGAAACATGTAGACCTTGACTTTTTCACACTTACTACATAGATGCTTTAGGCCCTTTTTAAGCATCTCACCTGGTTTTGCTTTGTCTTATCGCTCCACCTTAAAGTTAATGGAATGGTAAAGACAATTTTAACCCACACCATTTTCACTCACTTTCTCTACGTTCACTATATCATCCCGCTCTGCTGTAATCCAGGCATTGTAGGACACCCGAATGACATTCGGTCATTCGGGTGGAACCCCTATGATGAAGCATGTCAGCAACTAGTGGTGAGTGACGGGTCTTTTAAAAAGGAAAGAGTTTTTTCTTTTATTCCGTCGGTGTGTCTTCGTACATCACTTTTGTGCTGTGGGGCATACTCCCTCTGTTGTTTATTGGAGCATCTCATTGGGCCAAAGAAAAAGAGGGACTCCACAGATCGAGCCTATTTTTGGTGACTACTATCTCTGTTTTGTCACAGTTTAGTTTCAGGTGGTTGCTGTTCATCCAGTTATGGATGAACAGCATGGTGTCTTGGAAATGAGACTTAGAATTGAGGATATTATCAATCGTGACGAGGAGTTGCATGTTATCGGCATAATTAAAACTATTAACTTTCATGTTTTTAGGAGAGTGGATCAGAGGATGAATATACAGAATAAAAAGATGAGGGGAAAGAGAGGAGCTTTTCCAGCGAAGGTCTCGAGAAGACTATCAACCAGCAACTCACTGCCCACCCAGAACACAACAACCTCCTGGACCCCTATCAATCCGGATTCCTTGCCAACCACAGTACTGAAACAGCCCTGATCACATCAGGGCCCTCGTGGACAACAGAAAAACAGAAGCCCTCATCCTCCTGAAACTGCCAGCTGCATTGTACACCGCCCCCACCACATCTTGATCAACAGACTAGGTAGGTACGGACCCAAAGGACCCCACGGAGCGCTTGTGCAGTGTGGGAACACAACAGCATGCTCCATACAACTCTACGTGTAAGTCGCGGTTGGATTTTTACAGATTAAGGACCCTTCCCGGTGGACCCTAAAGAAACCCTGTTGAAATCAGAAGGTTGCTGAGCCACCCCACCCATGGATACCCTAGTACCCACGTTATCTACACCAGGGAAGCCAGGTGCATAGGTGTGAAGTAGTGTGAGAAACCGTAGTCGAACCCTGTGGAGGACTTCAGGAAAGTGCTGCTGCTGAAGAAAGAGAAAGTGTCCACTGGAATCCAAAGGTGGATTCAAGATGAGAGGTACCTGCAAGCAGAGGGGACAGAGTCTATGTCACTCAGGGGTGACCAGGAGACTTGGAAGACGAACGCCCTCCGATGTCAGGTGTTGCAGGATGGGTGTCGAGGACTTGACTCTGCAGCTGTGAGGACCAGGCGATGCTGAGGAAGTCCAGAATTCGTACACAAGCTGTCCCATATTAAATGTTGAATTCTGAGGGGTCGGTGTCTGGCGGGGCCCCAACAAGCCTTGGCAAATGTAAAGCATGCGCAGAATCAAAGAAGTTGCAATGTCGGAACCAGCAAGCTCCAGGTGATTCAACACAAGTAAGGGAGTCAGGGCAGGTCCCGAGCAATCAGGGGAGCCCAAAAACAAAAAACAAAGGTGAGCCTCATATGGACCCACAGGCCGGAGGTACTGGAGTCGCAAGAGGACCTCAAGCAGGGATCACTGAAAGAATATCAAGGAGCAAAATATCGACCTGCCAAAATATCGGGGACAAGATATAGAATGCCAGAATATCGAATTCCTATCTACAAACAGGTAAGTACAAAAATATCGATTCTAAAATATTGTTGTTATTAATATAGTTTGTTAAAATATTGATTTTTTTTAAATGTCTTAAAAGTAATGTAAAATTAATGAAATCATACATATAATTAACTAAAACATACTTAAAAATACTTAAATAACCTTAAAATTAATAAATAATTATTGTAAGTTAAAAAAAACATGCATTTTTTTTAATACATATATATATATATATTAACGTAATATTAATAAGAAATATTCAACATTTTTAGCGTAGGATAGCGGGAGGGTAAAATTTACTATTCCCACTCCAGTGAGTGCAACAGTAAGGAAAGCGTTGGATAGCATAGGGGTAACAATTACTATTCCCACTCCAGTGAGTGCAACAGTAGGGAAAGCGTTGGATAGCGTTGGGGTAAAAATTACTATTCCCACTCCAGAGAGTGCAACAGTAGGGAAAATGTCAGATAGCGTAGGGGTAAAAATTACTATTCCCATTACAGTGAGTGCAACAGTAGGGCAAGCGTTGGATAGCGTAGGGGTAAAAATTACTATTCCCACTCCAGTGAGTGCAACAGTAGGGAAAGTAATGATTTAATATTCAAATAATAATACATTAATTACCAATACTAATAAAAAATGAATTAAGGTAATTACCAATTCTAACATATTGAATAATTAATTATTATGAATATCAATAAATATTATTTATTTACAATATTTACCTATTAAAGATTAATTGACAAACAAGTAATTTTTGATACCTAAAATGTAATAAGTAAACAAATAATGGCCAATTAATAATTAAATAGCAATAAATTAATTATCAATACACAACAATATTTTCAATACTTACTTAATTACAATTAAACTACTTCCCACCCTTTTCCCCTATAAACCCACAACCCGCTCCGAATAATAAATTAATACAATTAACATAACTATCAATGAGTCAATTAATAAAAATTAATGACCAACTAATAAAAATTAATTACCAATTAATAATTAATTAACAATACATTAATTATTAATACCAATAAATAAAAATAAATATTTCCTTAATTACAATTAAATTACTTCCCACCCTATTCCCCTATAAACCCACAACCCACTACTGAATTAAATTACGCAAAAATTAAATAACATAAAATTCATTACTTTAAAAAACTTAAACATACAATACGAAAATAATATACACTTTTAACACATATACTAACATACAAAACACTTTAAAAAAATCGATATTATTAAAAATTGTATATATTTTAATGCCTATATTATGTACTTCGATATTTTGACAGTCGATATTACTTACCTGCATTTCGTTATTATTAACCACTATATTATGTCCATTCTATATTTTTAATTCGATATTATGTCTATTCTATATATTTGTTCCGATATTGTGTCTAGTTACCCTCAAGCAGCTCACCAAAAGATGCAGGCCACGATGCGGTATGGCTGAAGATTCTGGTCAAAGAAGATGCTCAAGGTTGGAACTACTTGAAGCCCAAAGGTCTTCTTGGAAGGAAGCCAACAAGCCTTTGCAACTGCAAGTTGATGTGGTGCACAGGGGTTCAAATTGCACACATTTTTGGGAATCAAAGCAGAGATGCCCACAAACGTCCTAGTTTCCCTTTCTAGTAAAGTCAAAAAGGTGCAAAAAAGGGGTTGGAGGCAAAATCCCCTATACCTCCAATAAATGGGACGCTGGTTGTGATACAACCAGCATACCCAAATTCAACTACAAAGAATAGCCCAGCACACTTTTACCAACAAATGATAACAATTATACAATCAAATGCACAATAGTGTTCCAAAGAAGAGTCGATGTTGTAATTATTTTCGATTTCATCCTTTATTTTTCTTTTGTTAAAACCTTTGAAACCGCCAACGCGTTTCGTCCTTTACAAGGACTTCTTCAGGGCTTGTAGTATGTATCTGTAGCGATTTCATCTAATGATTCCTCATATATTAAGACCAAGTGGTTTTTAAAATCAATTTGTATACATTGGGATCTGTTATGCTCCAGGTAATTTTCTTTGTTGAATATGTGTCCGAAATAGTATGGATCCGGCAGAACGGTCCTCCACGGTGTCGGGCAGCAGTGCACAGGGGTTCAGTTATTGCTACCCCCACGAGGGATATTGGCCTCAAACTTGGTGAGAGGGCAGGGCAGGCCTCAGGAGGTGTGGAAAACCAATACCTGTGTTGCAGAACCTTTCAAAGTCTGGATGAGATCAGGAACAGCAGACCGGTTGGCTTAGTTGCGGTGCCTGCGAATGCAGCGGAGTGACTTCTTCACTCCAAGGGTGATTCCTGCAGGTTTCTTTGATGCCCACATGCCTTGGAAGGTTCCTGTATGGTGCATAGGCACAGATGATGTAGCAGACTGGAAGTGAGATGAAGTCGAGCCAAAACGAAGTCCAGCAAAGTCCAGAGTGCCCAGACGGTGGAAGAAGTGGTGTCTGATCTGAATCTTGTCCCACGACGAATCTAGGGACCCATCTACAGGTAAGCCTTTAAGTACCCTAAGGAAAGTGTTGGGACGATTCTGGGGACCCTCCCAGGGGAGGGTTTGGACAGTGCGAAGGTTACTACCATGTCCTTTGTCCAGTTTCGCGCCAGAGCGGGAACTAACTACTCCCAGAGCTGGTTTAACTGGACTATGCATGGGGACACCAAAGGTGCCCCTCATGCAGACTGAGTGGCATTGACAAGCGCATCCACCCTGTCCCAATACACTAAGGCCTAGATGTAGGTAATTTTATTTTACCACTTCTTAAATACAGAATTATACCGATTCGGTATTTAAGAAGTGGTAAAATAGAGGGGGGGGGTGTAGGTATTACAGAATCGGTAAATACCGAATCGTTAAGATTCGGTATTTACCGATTCTGTAAATACCGATTCGGTAATGCCCATTGATTCCTATGGGCATTGAAGCCCATAGGAATCAATGGGCATTACCGAATCGGTATTTACCGATTCGGTAAATACCGATTCCAGAAAGGGTGCAGGGCGTGTCACTTTGACACCCTCTAGCACCCCAAATACAGGCATGTGTGCCATGTGGCACACAGACATGCCCTAAGGGCATGTCTGTGTGTCACATTGCACAGATGTGCAGGCACACCTGAATTCGGTATTTTACCACACAATAGGATTGTGTGGTAAAATACCGACTCTTAAGGGCCTGTGGCACTCTCAGGAGTGTCCCCTACATATGGATTTACTGATTCGGTAAATATACCGCTTCGGTATTTTACAGAATCGGTATATTTACCAGATCGGTAAAATTACCGATTCTTAAAATAACATGCCCCTACATCTGAAAACCCTAATACCAGTCGGAAACGTCCGAAATCGGCCGTTTCCGACCGGTATTAGGGCTCCTACATCTGGCCCTAAATCCTGTCTGGGAGGTGGTTACACCTCCCTACGACAGGATGCCTATTGTTCTGCCTTCCCCTGCTCGAGCTTGGCTCAACAACAGGAGGGCAGAATTGTGTCTCTGGTCAGCAGCTACCATTTTGTGCTCTGTAGGTCTTGAAGGCTGGCACCGGTAACACTAAGAGCCTAACAGAGGGCTCTTCCAGTGCTTGGAATCATACCTCCCACACCGGGTATGATTTCAACATGTTTGATACCAAACATGATAGGATTCGTTGCAGCCAGTTTCAAGATGGTCATCGCGTAATTACTTGAAGCCTCTCTATATAGTATATGGCTGCTTCACTTTCAACCTGGGAGAATGGACTCCGTAGGCTGTAGGGATGCCCTGCACATGTAGGGCACCCTCACACTTAGAACCAAGCACCCTGCCTTCAGTGTTGATAAGGCCTGCTATAGGGGTGACTTATAGGTTTTAAGTGCAGTGACCCTAGATATAGGAAACCTATATCTTTAGTAAGTGGTGCTAGTACCAGCATACACAGGTTGCAATGTCCGGCCTGTAGTTCCATTTTGCATGGTCTCCCATGGGTGGCATAATGCATGCTTCAGCTCATGGGGGACCTCTGGAGTACCTAAGCCCTGGGTACCTTAGTACAATATATACTAGGGACTGATAAGGGTACCCCAGTATTCAATCTGGGATGTACCTATGTACTGAACATAACAATTTAAGGGAGAAAGCAGATAGACAGGGCCCTGATTAGCAGGATCCCAATCAGACTAGTCTATAACAGGTTAGCACCAGGCAAAAAGTGGTGGTAACCATAAAAGCAGATCCTACTTTCCTATACCTACCATCTGAAAAAACCCTCCCAGTTCTGTGAAGATCTGCACAGTGTGTTTGAAGTGTACAGACCCAATTGGACGGATGTGAATCAGTCCTTACGACTGGTAGTGAAGTGTGAGAAAGACTGAAGGAGAAAGCGCCATGGCTGAGAGTGACCCCTGGAATTTAAGGAGAGTTAAGCACAGCACAGGATCCATTGTTGAATGCAATTGTGAATGAGTGCCCTATGAAAACCAAAAAGACAAAGATCTCAATCTGTAAGCAAAATAAGGGTGAAACACTGCCTGATTGTTTAGATAGGTTTACAGTTGTACAGCCGTCCCACAGAGATGGTTCAGGAAGCTGTAGGCACTGCCTTTGTGCAGGGAGTATTGTTGAATGTTAGGAGTCAAGTGATGACTATCTGTATTGTATGGCTGACCAAAAAGTTGGCCAAATTGGTGAATTGCTAACCACTGTTTAGCATCTCATGAGACAAAGAGAGAGAATGCGGAATCGAAACAGATGTAATTAGGTTGCAGAACATTCAGAGAGCTACTGGGGGTGTGAAATGTGGAGCCCCACAACAGGTGGAACAAAGAAGCAAGGGAAAATGAGGAGAGGTATTGAGAGAGGCAATGGAAAGGGCAAGGGGAGGAGGCCCTAGGACTGGGAAGATCATGTTTTATATGCAGACAGTTGTGACTTTGGAAACAGAACTTTCCCCACATTTGGGCTTCATCAGATTACTCAATTTTAGGGTAGCCCGAGAGGTTTGCACTGTGACACGAATACCTAAATCCCGGTCTATCAGAGGGCCATTATGTAGGCTGTGTAATTAATGTTAAGAGTACTACCCGTCTCATTGACACTGGTTCTAGCCTCTCAGCTCTAAAAAAAACTCTGAATTCCTACTTTACCTCTCTCAGGCATGTCCTTTGTCACAGGGCCCGTTTCATACAGGTAAACGTAGACATTTGGTCTAAACTTAGACCAAATGCCTACGTTTACGACTTTGGAAATTCACAAAGAGCATTTATGATCTTTATGTCTGCACTCGGGCGGGGATCTGGCCTGAGTGTGGACATAAAGATAGTATTCGTGAAGCCCCTTTGTGAATTCCCAAAGTTGTAAACTCAGGCATTTGGTCCCATAGTTGGTATGTCTAATCAACCAATTCCCCATTATATTACTGATCGTGTATCTATTTGTGTAGGACCCATTAGCAATAGACCTTCCTTTTGCCTCAGCCCAACTAATTTTGCAGGGATATTCTCTTTAGGCTTAATTGTACCATATGTTGCACTCCCGAAGATGCGTTGTTACCAATACCCCAACAACAAGAAATCAGAGTACTCTCATCATTGTGCGGCTTCAAAACTTGTCTAAGTAATGTACATGAAACTGCCATGTCTCCTGATTTAACCAAGGTACTTTCACATCTACTCTGTGGTCTATAGGGGCCAATGATGTGAAGTTCATATCTATGGAACCAGTGAAGGTGAAGGTTTACTATTAAAAGAGGATACTCAGAATACCCCAGCATCTGTTGAAACCTAGGATGGAAGAAGAGATCCCCCGTAATAGCAGATTTGATTAGGCAAAGGGTTTTAATACCTATAGGGCCATATGTATCAAAATGTTGTTTTGCGTTTCTCAAATTGCGATTTTCAGCAAATCGAAATTTGAGAATCGCAAAATGCTATGTATGTGGGATTTGCTAATAATTTTGTGAATCCCATATATTCCTTATTTGCGAATCGCAAATTGAGATTCGCAAATAAGAAATACCTTCCCATTCATTCCAATGGGCTAGGAGGCCCCCAGGAATGAATGGGAAGGCATTCTCAATTTGCGATTAGCAATTAGAGAATCGCAAATTGAGAATGCAATTTCAAGGGTGCCAGGGTGTCAAAAGGACACCCTGTTGCACCCCTGAAATATGTATGTGTGCACATGTGGCACACAAACATGCCCTAAGGGCATGTATGTGCGCCACATGGCACTTTGAAAAATGCAAAAAAGTGCATTTTTCAAAGAAATTGCAAATTACCACCAACTTGAGGTTGGTGGTAATTTGCGATTCCTTACAGCCAAATCACACTTTTTCTGTGCTTCCTACATTGCATTTAAGGAATTGCAATTTGCAATTCCTTAAATGCAATTGCAAAATAGGGAATCGCAAATTTTGCGATTCCTCATTTTGCGAGTGGTTTTCTTTTTCATACATTGCACACAGCTAAATTGCGATTGCAAATGCTGAAATTCTGTGAATTTTAGCATTTGAGATCGCAATTTAGCTTGATACATATGCCCCATAGTTAGTAGATGTAATATCCCTACACGTAGGCTAGGAAAGTCAGTGTGTGCAGGGTTGTACAGGACCCTAGGGCCATTAACAATGCTATTATTCCAAGCTTCCCTGTGGTCCCCAATTGTGCCACCAAGAGGCGGCCGCTCACTCGCGCTCTGCCGAGTTCCCTCAGCGCCATCCTCACATCCCTGACGAAATTCTGCTGGCTGGTATCGTAGCGCTTTGAGCACTCACAGCACTGCAATTGAATCATTACCTGCAACGCAGCGCTTTTGCTCCGTGTAACCGCCCGCATAGAAGCAGTATTATTTGCATATCTCTGCTCGCACTGCGCTCGCTTTGCTAAACTTGTACCGTTTTGACTGCTGTTGGTTAATCTGTGCCTTCTCCCCTTTGTTTTATACTTTTGTGGCCCCAAGCTCGCCCAGATCGTATTGTCTGCCCCTGCCATTTTGTTTGTTTGTGATTCGGAGCAAGCCCCTCCTCTCCGCCCCGCACCCGCCTCCCCAGCTGCTCCTCCCTTCCAAGATTGACCACCACTGCCCCGTAGATCAAAGCGCTGTGACCTCCCTTACGCTGTAAGAGGCGGCCGCTCACTCGCGCTCTGCCGAGTTCCCTCAGCGCCATCCTCACATCCCTGACGAAATTCTGCTGGCTGGTATCGTAGCGCTTTGAGCACTCACAGCACTGCAATTGAATCATTACCTGCAACGCAGCGCTTTTGCTCCGTGTAACCGCCCGCATAGAAGCAGTATTATTTGCATATCTCTGCTCGCACTGCGCTCGCTTTGCTAAACTTGTACCGTTTTGACTGCTGTTGGTTAATCTGTGCCTTCTCCCCTTTGTTTTATACTTTTGTGGCCCCAAGCTCGCCCAGATCGTATTGTCTGCCCCTGCCATTTTGTTTGTTTGTGATTCGGAGCAAGCCCCTCCTCTCCGCCCCGCACCCGCCTCCCCAGCTGCTCCTCCCTTCCAAGATTGACCACCACTGCCCGTAGATCAAAGCGCTGTGACCTCCCTTACGCTGTAAGAGGCGGCCGCTCACTCGCGCTCTGCTGAGTTCCCTCAGCGCCATCCTCACATCCCTGACGAAATTCTGCTGGCTGGTATCGTAGCGCTTTGAGCACTCACAGCACTGCAATTGAATCATTACCTGCAACGCAGCGCTTTTGCTCCGTGTGACCGCCCGCATAGAAGCAGTATTATTTGCATATCTCTGCTCGCACTGCGCTCGCTTTGCTAAACTTGTACCGTTTTGACTGCTGTTGGTTAATCTGTGCCTTCTCCCCTTTGTTTTATACTTTTGTGGCCCCAAGCTCGCCCAGATCGTATTGTCTGCCCCTGCCATTTTGTTTGTTTGTGATTCGGAGCAAGCCCCTCCTCTCCGCCCTGCACCCGCCTCCCCAGCTGCTCCTCCCTTCCAAGATTGACCACCACTGCCCCGTAGATCAAAGCGCTGTGACCTCCCTTACGCTGTAAGAGGCGGCCGCTCACTCGCGCTCTGCCGAGTTCCCTCAGCGCCATCCTCACATCCCTGACGAAATTCTGCTGGCTGGTATCGTAGCGCTTTGAGCACTCACAGCACTGCAATTGAATCATTACCTGCAACGCAGCGCTTTTGCTCCGTGTAACCGCCCGCATAGAAGCAGTATTATTTGCATATCTCTGCTCGCACTGCGCTCGCTTTGCTAAACTTGTACCGTTTTGACTGCTGTTGGTTAATCTGTGCCTTCTCCCCTTTGTTTTATACTTTTGTGGCCCCAAGCTCGCCCAGATCGTATTGTTTGCCCCTGCCATTTTGTTTGTTTGTGATTCGGAGCAAGCCCCTCCTCTCCGCCCCGCACCCGCCTCCCCAGCTGCTCCTCCCTTCCTCCGCCCCCCTCCACTCTCCATTTATGTCTGATGTACCCACGCGCAGCGTCCACGCGCTACGGACACGCCGAAGGTGCGCCAAAGGTAAGCCCGTCTACGCCCGTCCGCGCCTGGACCGCGCCCAGCGCCAGACCCCCTGCCCCTCGCGCTGCCCAGCCCTCCCGCATTACCTACGATGCCGCCACCCTCCTACCCCTTAACCCCGGTCGCGCCCCCAACTGCGTCCAAGCCGCCCCTGGCCAAACCCATGGACCTTTCTCCTGCTTCTCCTGCAAATTCAGCGGCACCAACTACATCTCCGTTACGACCACCCCACAGACTCCCGACCCCAATCACCTACAATGCATCCTTCTCAACACCCGATCGGTCCACAGACACGCCATTGACCTTTGGAATCTACTAGACACCATCTCCCCAGACATCGCCTTCCTAACGGAAACATGGATGAACGCTTCCTCCGCCCCAGACATCACCATCGCCATCCCTGAAGACTATAAGATCACTCGCAAAGACCGCACCAGCCACACAGGAGGAGGAATCGCTATCGTCCATAAGAAATCAATCCGCATATCAACCAGCTCTGACGTCAACCTCGCCAACTCCGAACACCTTCACTTCCAGATCCACATCGACCCCAAAACCACACTCAGAGGCACCCTCCTCTACAGACCACCAGGACCCCGCGCAAAATTCAGTGAAGACATCACGGACTTCATCACTCCACACGCACTCCCCTCCAAAGACTACATCCTTCTGGGAGACCTCAACTTTCACCTCGAAAAGATCAACGACCGCAACACCGCCACCCTCGTGGACAACCTCGCCAACCTCGGACTTAAACAACTAGTCACTTCCCCCACCCACATCGCAGGTCACACACTCGACCCCATCTTCACATCCAGCAACCATGTCTCCTTCAGCCACACAACGGACCTCCTCTGGACTGACCACAGCTGCGTTCACTTCACCTACAACAAACCAAAACCCAGCATCCACCTCCAACCTACCCTGCAAAGGAATTGGAACAAAATCACCTCGGACCAAATCTCCGTATCGCTCCTTCAAAACACCCCAGCCCTCTCTTCTAACGCCAACGAAGCCGCCGCCAACCTCACCATATGGCTATCCAACACCGCTGACACCTTAGCACCACTGAAGAAACGTCAAAACAAACCTGGCAGCAAGAAGGCCTCATGGTTCAACGATGATCTCAAGAAGTCCAAGAAACTCTGCCGCTCCCTTGAAAAGGCCTGGAAAAAAGACCCAACCACTAGCACCAAGGACGCCTTCAAAAACGCCACCCGCACTCACCACCAACTAATCCGAAAGGCCAAGAAAACAGCATTCAAGGATCGACTTGACAACAACGCCCACAACAGCAAGGAACTTTTCAACATCGTCAAGGAATTTTCCAATCCCTCGGCCAACTCCAACGACATCACCCCCTCTCAAGCCCTCTGCGACTCCCTAGCCTCATTCTTCCACAACAAAATTGCAGACATCCACAACAGCTTCGACAACCAACCCGGAGACCAACCCACCCAACCATTGGCTGAACAGTCTCCCCTCATGAACACCCTCAACGACTGGAACCCAATCTCCACTGAAGACACCATTCGCCTCATGAATTCCATCCACTCAGGATCCCCCTCAGACCCATGTCCTCACCACATCTTCAACAAAGCAGACTCCGTCATAGCACCGCACCTTCGAGACGTCATCAACTGCTCCTTCAATTCCGCCACCTTCCCGGAAGACTGGAAACCCGCTGAACTCACCGCCCTTCTGAAAAAACCCACAGCGGACCCCACCGAGCTCAAAAATTACCGCCCCATCTCGCTTCTTCCATTCCCGGCCAAAGTCATTGAGAAAGCTGTCAACAACCAGCTTGCCGCCTTCCTCGAAGCCAACAAATCCCTCGACCCCTCACAATCTGGCTTCCGAGCAAAACACAGCACTGAGACCGCCCTCATCGCAGCAACAGACGACATTCGAACTTTACTGGACAACGGAGACACAGTCGCCCTCATCCTCCTCGACCTCTCTGCAGCATTCGACACAGTCTGCCACAACACCCTTTTACAGCGCCTCAATAACATCGGAATCCAAGGAAAAGCACTTGAATGGATCACCTCGTTCCTCACCGGAAGAACCCAGAGAGTCCGCCTTCCACCTTTCAAGTCCGAAGCCTCTGAAGTCATCTGCGGCGTACCACAAGGATCCTCACTCAGCCCCACCCTCTTCAACGTATACATGAGCCCCCTCGCGGCCATCGCACGCCAACACAACCTCAACATCATCTCATACGCGGATGACACTCAACTGATCCTTTCCCTCACCAATGACCCCAGCACCGCCAAAACCAACCTACACGAAGGAATGAAAGAAGTTGCCGAATGGATGAAACAAAGCCGTCTGAAACTGAACTCAGACAAAACAGAAGTCCTCATCTTAGGTACTTCCCCCTCCGCATGGGACGACTCGTGGTGGCCGGAAGCCCTCGGAAAAGCACCCATCCCGACAGACCACGCACGGAACCTAGGCGTCATCCTGGATTCTTCACTCTCAATGAACAGACAAGTCAGCGCCGTATCCTCTTCCTGCTTCAACATCCTTCGCATGCTCAGAAAAACATTTCGCTGGATCCCCTCCGAAACAAGGAAAACAGTCACCCACGCTCTGGTCACGAGCCGACTGGACTACGGAAACACCCTCTACGCAGGTACTACCGCAAAACTCCAGAAGAAACTCCAACGAATCCAAAACGCCTCAGCCAGACTCATTTTAGACATCCCACGCAACGATCACATCTCTGGTCACCTTAAAGACCTCCACTGGCTACCCGTCAATAAGAGGATCACCTTCCGACTGCTTACCCACGCACACAAATCACTCTACGACATCGGTCCAGAATGCCTCAACTCACGACTGTCCTTCTACACCCCCTCCCGCCAACTACGTTCTTCCAGCCAAGCCCTCGCCACTGTACCTCGCATCAACAAGACCACCATGGGAGGCAGATCCTTTTCATACCTGGCTGCTAAAACATGGAACTCACTCCCCGCCCACCTTCGCCTTACCCAGAACCACCGAGCATTCAGAAAGCAACTTAAAACAGGGATATTTGACAAGTAATCCTCCTCCTCCTTCCCAAGCGCCCTGAAACCCTCCGGGTATGTAGTGCGCTATACAAATTGCTTGACTTGACTTTATGAAATCTTGGCAAGCTCCAAAGTGTTCACTGATGGTAACCGTTGTTCCACTTTCTTCTCCATCCCCATGCATGAGGAGAGTCGGTATCTCATTTTGCTCACATTCCAAGGCTTTCAACGTTCGTAGACCCAAGCTATTCCCAGACCCTGAAGAAGAATCTAGATATGCTGATTTCCCCCGGGTTCTATTTTAATTCAATATTTTGATGACCTGTATTTGGCATCTGTTACACTAGATCCTTGCATGGAGAACTTTATTTGTCTCACCACCAAATTGGCTAATAAAGGGCATAACGGTTCAAAGAAGACTTTACATTTCTGCCTATCGCAGCATGCAATCCCTTGGTCATGAAATAACTGCTGGCAAGCACCAACTGTCCTCTGAATGAGTTGAAGACATTCGTAAGTTGCCACACTCTCTAATGGTCTCCCAGGCAGGTACATTTCTAGGTATGGCTCAGTATTGCAGGCAGTGGAGCCTGGGCTATACACCCCTGAGGCATTGCAGTGGTCTAGTGAAGCCAAAGTTGAGTTTCTGAAAATGAAGCAGGCACTAACCTTTGCACCTGCCTTAGGACCCCCTGATGTTTTTAATCTTGTTACTTTCTATTGTCGTGAACGTAAAGGATGTGTTCTTGGAGTATTACTACAAATTAATGGGGATCAAAAAAGGCAAATAGCTAATTTATTTTCAAATCTGGACCGAGTCGTGGATGAGCTTCACTGTGATTGGCTGCTAGCACTCCAAACCAGGAAGTGTTGGCAGCCATCTTGTGGCTCGGTAGAAGCGAGTCTTCCGTAAACATCTGAAAATATGTGTTCTCCTTTGGCTGTTTCTCATTCAATTGTTGCGTTCCTCCTCACTACAAAACCCAGCACCTATCTACAGCTTTATTGCTGTCGGCTTCTCACGTTACTCTGACTCGGTGTCCAATCCTGAACCTTGCCCCTCTAACGGCCAGCAGTGAGGATGTGGAACCCCATGATTGTATCCTTGTTACTGCATGTGTAACCAAACTCCGTGTGGATGTGATTTGCATAATCTTGACTGTGAGTTAACATATTTTGTTGAAGTGTCATGTTTAGGAACCGATGATGATGTCCTAGTTGCATCAGATTGTGGAAATTAACCATCTAACAACTGTGAAATCGGCTCACATTGCAGAGCTTATAGTTCTCATCAGACCCTTCATTTTAGCCAAAGAAAAGATTGTAACCATGTGCACAGACTCAAATTATGTGTTTGGTCTAACAAACAACTTTGGGCTTTTATGGATGCACAGGGCCTATCAGTTGCAACCCCTATTACAATGGACGGTATAATCAAAATCTTTTGAATTCCTTACATTCGTCCAAGAAAGTGGCTGTAGTAAAGTGTGCTTCACACAAGCATCCCCATTAGGCCACTTTGTCTAAAACCGCTGATGTTGCTATGTATATTATGAGGACTGACTTATTTCCTGTACCAATAACAAAAAATGTGTCTCAAATGCTGCAGGAATCCTCTGAAAGTGAAAAATAGTCCTAGATCAAACAGAAATGTAAAGGTGACCTTGAAGAGGCGAGGAGAGGCAGCACTAGGCATGTGCTTGCTTTGAAATTTCTACCCTCACCCTTGCCAGATTATATCACGGAGTAGCCATTTTGGTAGGGATGGCACGAATGATGCCATAGGAACTGGTTGTACGTTCCCTTCCTTTTCTTCCATAGCCCAGCACTATTAGCAGAACAATGCCATATGTCTGTGACACATTGTTGGAGAAGGGATTAGAGCCACCTACCTGTACACCCTCCCTCTAAAGGGCCCATTTGTGCACATTCAGGATACAAGGAAGAGTATGTGTGCCCATAAAGATGGCACTGCAGCAGCTAAGCAGTTACTTGGAGGTTACTGCAGGGCACACTTCATGTCAACAGTAGCACAGGCAGTTTGGAAGGCTTGCAGATCCACTATGAATATCACCCAGAGTTAGTGGTCAAGGCACAAAGGAGCAATGGTACCATTAAGAATAAGTTAGCTAAAATATTCTCAGAGATCCAGTTAAAATGGCTGAGTGCTCTGCCATTAGCATTATGGTCCCTCAGAGTGATTCCTTTCCAGAAGACCCCATTGAGCCCAGATGAAATAGTCATGGGCTGACCTCTGGTGTGGATCATCAATACCCTAGTGGCAGCTGCTAAGTTTGATTTACAGTTGAACCATGATCCAGTTTTACAGTATTGCAGAAAGATTATACAATGCCTCTACAATTTTTGTTATCAAGTTCAAGCAACCATACTTGAGTGTCTGACTGAAGCCTACCACCCCCTCCAGGCCAGTGGCTGGGTGTACATGTGGGTACTCTAGAGGAAGACAGCACTGTGGCCTCACTGGTGTGGACCCTCTCACATCCCACTCATCCCAAATACAGCTGTTAAATGTCATGGTCTGGCAATGCGGATCTACTCATCTCACTGCAAATGAGCTTCTTCCCCTGGATATGAGAGCCTTCCTACTTCTGATTCTGGACCTGTGCCCGGCCCTGGATACCCAGCCAGAATTGCCTCTGCCACTATCTGTGGGCCTGCTGGTGGGACAAGTCTTTTGTGTCCACATACTCTGCCTACTTCACCACCACCACCACATGATGCTGCCCCTGCAGCCTCCCTTCGCTTACCTGCCTTGTTTTTTCATTGTTGCTATTTTTTTCTTTTTTTGCTATTTTTGCATAAATGCATGTTAGACTGGAGGGTTTTCCAACATGCTGTATTTCAATTTTTTCGCACATATATTTGCCATGGCATTGAAAAGAAATGCGGCTTAATAACACGTTATTGACAGCAACTGTTTTAATAAAAGCACTTTCACACATTTATTACTAGAGTGCAGAGATCAAATTTGAGTTTGTTAAAATTGACACAAGGAAAACCCTTCCTACTGCCTCATAGATGGCATGCAACAATAATTTACACAGCAAATCAACTCCACTAATGGTAACGTGGATTATTCATGTGATTTTGTCACTTCATAAATTTAACCCCTTGCTTTCTAGGTTTGGGTAAAAACCTTTGCTTAAAACAAATACACATCAAAGCATAGCACCTCATAAACCATGTATGTAGATGCACAGAGTGTAAGGGGAAAGGAGACAGGCATCATGGCTCACTCATGGCTGCACCTCTCGTGAGTTGTAGCCACTCTATGCATGCAACAGTGTTAATGAATAGCGTGTTACACTTTATATACACTATGTGCATATGGAACAAACACATTTCAAGTGCAGTTATAGTTGTACATTAAAACAAAAAAATGACTGTACAGAATGTCTGAGTATAATAAACATGTCCTGGGGCCATGCAGAAACAGTCCTACTTTCAGGACAGTAAGAGATTGCAGGAAAAGCAGAGGGGATGCGCTCTACTAATGGCAGGTTTGAAAAAGAAAAGTAAAACCAAAGCTTGTGTATTGTGTGTGCTCGGTTTACCAGCATTGGCCCCAAATTAGGATAGACACTAACGTCCTTGAGCCTACAATGCTTAATTTGCTTGGACGTTTACCAGTTTCTGTGCCAGCATCTGTTATGTTATGTTATGTTAATTTCGATTTATATAGCGCCAAATCACCGACAGGTCTCTTAGCGCTTGCTTTGGGAACCCGTCCTGGCTTTCCCTGCGAGATAACCCCTACTGGGCATCCCCAAGGTGAAGACCAGGCATCCCATCGCGGTGGGGCCGTAGTGGAGATTAAACAAGCTATTGCCCAGAGTTGCAGAGTGTGAACCCATGATTCGAGTAGGCACCGAGGCGAGAATTATCGAGTCCGTGGACATTTTGAGCTCAAGATCTGCCATTCTTTTAGTGTTAGGACTAAACCATGCACTCGAGAAGAGCCCTATTGCTGTTACCTAGAGAGGTGGGAGTCTGACTGCCTATTAGGAGGGAAAGAGCTGCCCACCCTCATCAAGAACCAGGTCAAAGGCCAGCTGACAGATGCCTGCATGAAGAATGCTTCAGGGGTCTGAAATGCCCTGAAACCATAACTATCTTGCAGCCCAGCCAGCAGGAAATGACCACCAATTGGCTGAATGACCACAGGTAAAGGCCTGGAGAGATGTTTTCTTGGGCTGTAAATTTGGTGAGACTGTATCATCACCAACTCAGCCTGTATATTCCCAGATCCCATTGGAACATCCCAATCAGAAGTAGTGTAAGACAGCATCTGCGTACCCTTCACTGGTGTGGACCCTCTCATATCCCACTCATCCCAAATACAGCTGTCAAATGTCATGGTCTGGCAATGTGGATCTACTCATCTCACTGCAAATGAGCTTCTTCCCCTGGATATGAGAGCCTTCCTACTTCTGATTCTGGACCTGTGCCCGGCCTTGGATACCCAGCCAGAATTGCCTCTGCCACTACCTGTGCGCCTGCTGGTGGGACAAGTCTTTTGTGTCAATATACACTGCCTACTTCACCACCACCACATGATGCTGCCCCTGCAGCCTCCCATCGCTTACCCACCTTATTTTTTTGGCGGTATTTCTTGCTATTTTGGGATAAATGCTTTTTTATTTATTTTTGTTTATTTCACAGAGTTTTATATGGCGCAAACTTGCCCCGAATCGGGTATCAGAGCGCTTTCCATAGCACCAGTTGCATTACATGAGAACACATTCATTTTTGTTAGGCACAGGGAGATCTAGGGCCAGATGTAGAGAAATCATATTTACCGACTCTTAAATACCGAATTTTACCGATTCGGTATTTAAGAGTCGGTAAATCTGAAGGGGGGAGATGTAGGTAATTCCAAATAGAGAATTACCGAATCGGTAGGATTCGGTATTTACCGATTCGGTAAATACCGAATCGGTATTGCCCATTGATTCCTATGGGCCATGAAGCCCATAGGAATCAATGGGCAATACCGATTCGGTATTTACCGAATCGGTAAATACCGAATCCTGCAAGGGTGCAGGGGGTGTCACTTTGACACCCTCTAGCGCCCCAATTCCGGACTTGTGTGCCATGTGGCACACAGACATGCCCTAAGGGCATGTCTGTGTGTCACATTGCACAGGTGTGCATGCACACATGTGCATGCACACCAGGATTCGGTATTTTACCAGCCAATTGGATTGGGTGGTAAAATAGCAAATCTGTAAGGCTTGTGGGACTCAGAAGAGTCCCACCTACATCTGGGTTTTACCGAATCGGTAAGATTACCGATTCGGTATTTTACAGAATCAGTAAATTTACCGATTCAGTAAATTTACCGATTCTGTAAAATGATGCCCCTACATCCCAAACATCAAATACCGGTCGGTAACGGCCGAATTCGGCCGTTACCGACAGGTATTTGGGCACCTACATCAGGCATAAATGAGTTGCCCAGAATCACAGGATGTTCAACGTCAGCCAGTTCTCCAGATTCGAGGTCGGCCGCCCTAGCTGTTAGGCCAACTCCTCTCCCC
The DNA here is from genome assembly GCF_964263255.1 of Lissotriton vulgaris. NCBI lineage: Eukaryota > Metazoa > Chordata > Amphibia > Caudata > Salamandridae > Lissotriton > Lissotriton vulgaris. The sequence goes on from NC_141698.1 coordinate 96,234,738, forward strand.
ATGCATGTTAGACTGGAGAGTCTCCCAACATGCTGTATTTTAATTTTTAGCACATATATTTGCCATGCCATTGAACAGAAATGTGGCTTAATAACACGTTATTTACAGCAACTGTTTTCATAAATGTTCTTTCACACATTTATTACTAGAGTGCAGAGATCAAATTTGAGTTTGTTAAAATTGACACAAGGAAAACCCTTCCTACTGCCTCATAGATTGCATGCAACAATAATTTCCACAGCAAATCAACTGCACTAATGGTAAGGTGGAATATTCATGTGATTTTGTCACTTCATAAATTTAACCCCTTGCTTTCTAGGTTTGGGTAAATACCTTTGCTTAAAACAAATACACATCAAAGCATAGCACCTCATAAACCATAGCACCTCATAAATCATGTATGTAGATGCACAGAGTATAAGGGGAAAGGAGAAAGGCATCATGGCTCACTCATGGCTGTACCTCTCGTGAGTTGTAGCCACTCTATGCTTGCAACAGTGGTAATGAATAGCGTGTTACACTTTACACATACTATGTGCATATGGAACAAACAAAGTTCAAGTGCAGTTATAGTTATTCATTAAAACAAAAAATGACTGTACAGAATGTCTGAGTATAATAAACATGTCCTGGGGCCATGCAGAAAAAGTCCTACTTTCAGGACAGTAAGAGATTGCAGGAAAAGCAGAGGGGATGTGCTCTACTAATGGCAGGTTTGAAAAAGAAAAGTAAAACCAAAGCTTGTGTATTGTTTGTGCTCGGTTTACCAGCATTGGCCCCAAAGTAGGATAGACACAAGGGCCCACATGCATCATCCTGGGATTTTGCGAGTTCTAAAGTGCGAAAAATAGCGATTCGCATTTTAGAATTCGCAAAACGGGATGCATGTATATTTTCGCAAATTATTTGCGATTCGGTAGAAATCGCAATTTCTACCAAATCGCAAATATTATGCGATTTTCAAAGTGCGAATTCGCAATTCCCATTGATCCTATGGGCCAAAAGGCCCATAGGGATCAATGGGAATTGCGAATTCGCACTTTGAAAATCGCAAATCCTGATTGCATTTCAAGGGTGTTGAGGGAGGTTCAAATGAACCCCCCCTGCACCCATGAAATGTTGTTTTCGCATCATGTTGCACGCACACATGTCCTAAGGACATATGTGTCCGTAACATGAATGTTTAAAAAATGCATTTGCTGCGTTTTTAACACTTTTTGCAAATTTACCGAGTGGTTCAAAAATTTTACACCCTAATTGCGAATTCACAATTTTAAAACTAATCATGCATTGCTTTTAAGAAATCGCAAATTTGCGATTTCTTAAAAGCAATCGCATTTTTAGAAATCGCAAAAATGTTGCGATTTCTGAAAATGTATGATGCATTCCAAAAATGGATTTTGGAATCGCAAACGGCCGATTTTAAAGAATCGCACCGTTTGCGACTCCAAAAACCCTTGATGCATGTGGGCCATACATCCTTGAGCCAACAATGCTTAATTTGCTTGGACGTTTACCAGTTTCTGTGCCAGCATCTGTTATGTTATGTTATGTTAATTTCGATTTATATAGCGCCAAATCACCGACAGGTTTCTTAGCGCTTGCTTTGGGAACCCGTCCTGGCTTTTCCAGCGAGATAACCCCTACTGGGCATCCCCAAGGTGAAGACCAGGCATCCCATCGCGGTGGGGCCATAGTGGAGATTAAACAAGCTATTGCCCAGAGTTGCAGAGTGTGAACCCATGATTCGAGTAGGCACGAGGCGAGAATTATCGAGTCCGTGGACATTTTGAGCTCAAGATCTGCCATTCTTTTAGTGTTAGGACTAAACCATGCACTCGAGAAGAGCCCTATTGCTGTTACCTAGAGAGGTGGGAGTCTGACTGCCTATTAGGAGGGAAAGAGTTGTCCCCCCTCATCAAGAAGACCAGGTCAAAGGCCAGCTGACAGATGCTTGCATAAAGAATGCTTTAGGGGTCTGAAATGCCCAGACACCATAACTATCTTGCAGCCCAGCCAGCAAGAAATGACCAACAATTACCTGAATGACCACAGGTAAAGGCCTGGAGAGATGTTTTCTTGGGCTGTAAATTTGGTGAGACTGTATCATCACCAACCCAGCCTGTATCTTCCCTGATCCCATCGGAACATCCCAATCAGAAGCAGTGTAAGACAGCATCTGCGTACACTTCACTGGTTGCCCATAACCGAACAAGTTACGTTTAAAGCCCTGGTCATGGCGCATCGAGCCTTGCATGCTTCCGGATCAATCTATTTGCGGAAACGCTTTATGTTCTACACTCCAGCTAGACCACTGCGCTCTGCCTCTCAACTCCTAGCCCATGTATCTTGCTTCTGCCTGCTAAGGATGGGCGGTAGTTCCTTTGCTCTTAGGGCTGCCTTAGCTTGGAACTCGCTTCCTTTTGATCTCCGTAGCATCCAAGACCCCACTCTGTTAAAAAAAAAATTCATATGTTTCTTTTCATTCAATCTGCTCCCCCACGCTCCATAAGGTCCACGCCGGGACACTCCTCGGAGTATCTGTGCGCACTATTAGCTCCAATAACATAACATAACATAACATAAGATAACGTAACATAGATCTTGTTTGTAGCCACAAAGTGACACAGAGGTTTGTCCCTTCACTCCCTGCATGGAGTAGTGTCCCTTTGACTGCAACCATTCATCCTCAACTAGAACTGTTTTAAAGGTCTCCCTATGAATACCCTACAAAGGTTATTTATTTCAAGTGTGCAGTTGGCTCCTGAAATTAAATCCCAGTTCACTGTGCCTACTGCTTGAACTTGTGGCTCAGTGGTGTCTCCAAACCCATGGATGTTCCCCTGACAGAAAATCATGATTGTGGCCAGACATTTGTGGCATAGAGGCTCCATCTGTTTGCTATCTGTGATGGAATGTCATTGTGGTGCTGGTCTCTTTTCAGTACCTTTGGAAGAGCTGGGCTCCTGTCATCCCCCTCCAGCTGTGCCCCACGTGCAACCTAACTACTGAGCACCTGATAGCCCTGTTAACTGGTCACAGTAAACCGGGGAATGCAGCAGAACGCGGTGTCTTCCTGCGCAAAAACAATCCCTACAGGCATTTTTCTCTTTCTATGTATGGTGCCCAATGCATCACGCATAGAAAAAGAAGCAACAAGGAGAAAAAAAAGATAATTCTCTTTGTTACACCTCTCTGGGGAACACATAGCATTTTGACACATTCCCGGGTCTGCTAGCTTTAGTAAATGTGGCGATGAGCCAATATCCATTGGTGGATGCACGAGAAAACCCATGCTCCACCCAAGGAACGCCTTCTGGCTTGGAATGTAACGCAGCCCAAGCTATTGCGTTGCTTTGCATTTATTTACTAAGCCACGGAAGGGGGCGCAAATCCTCTCCTGCATGGCTTTGTATAGATAACCGAAGCCTTTGCGTTGTCCTTGTGTTGTCATATGGTTGTAACAAAGCAATATCATTGCATATGCTCTATGACAAATAGTCCTACCACCTCCTATTTGTTGCCTTATTACCGGCGGTCTGGGCTCAAGACAGGTCAGGGTGGGTGTCCAGCTCTAGCTGTTTCTTGCAATACAAATGAATAAATGTGTGAGTTATGCATGGTTCAGGGAGCAGAAGTGTGGTCCATCGTAGGAAAAATGCCCAGGAGTCAAGAAATCCAGCGGGCTGCAAGAGGCATCTGGCCTAAATGTAGCTCAGACGACGGGGCAAGGACCCTCTAACATTTGGTGGGCCTGCCTCATGATTGCATCCCTAGTGTGTACTGTCTAAAAGCCTTTCATTGCCCCGGGGCCAAACAATATGCCTCACACCCCTCACCTTGCCACAATAGGAGCAGGACAACAAGAGCATGGGAGATTTCTGTAAATGTTCCACATGTCCCAGCTTTTAAAGGCGGTGGAGTAAGCATGGGCACTATTGTTAAAACATGCTCTTATATATTCCCCTTTCTTCCTCTTGACCGCCATGGAAAGACAATGCAGGGACGTAGCTTGGTCAGTAAGATTGGGGGGTATAAGCTTCAGATTGCCCAACAATCACGCTGGCATATCTTGTTAAAATACATTTAATTATTTATTTATGTATTTATTTATTTTTGAGATTTGTAGAGCGCGAACGAATGTCCATGGGCGTCTCGGCTCTGAAAACTGAGATCGTGGCTCTCCTGATGTTGGTTCCTGAGGGTTACTGGTTAAACAGCCAGGTCTTTACACTTTTACGAAAAGAGAAAAGAGAGTGACTTAACCTAATCAACAGAGGGAGGGAATTCCAAAGTCGGGCTTAAGAGGCAGTGGAAAGAGAGAGGAGAACTTTTTTTAGGGGTACTAAAAACATTATAGGCTTCAAACTAACCAAGACGCGAGAGTGTGTATTTTTGTCATTGTGATGATGGAGCAATCCAGAGTGAAATCCCACAGACACATGACCATATCAGACTGAAAGCACCTGTACCCAACTATTTACTACAGAATAAATATTTTAGGGGGGGGGGTGTACATCCTCAAACACCCCCGCCCCCGAAGGTACCCCCCTGTGCAGGGATAAATAAATAAAATCTCTAACGAAAAGAGCTACTGTGTGACCTTATCCCGCTCACCCATGCCTGGTTCCTGCAAAAACCCGATCAGGAGACATGTGGTGCCTAGATCTTGAGCAGAGAGGAACTGCTTGATGAGTGTCTCTATACCACATGGACAGATTTATTTAGGAAGACTAATATGTAAGATATGATGATGCTGTCGTCAAGTTTGAATTTAACTTCCCCCGTGTTTTTAACGCAAGAATTCTGATATTAGGACTTTATCGGCTTAGCATAGTCCCTTATCTATGTTGGTGGCTTTTGTCCTTTCTCTGTTATTTAATGCCCCATAGTCAATGCTAGATAATAGTCCTACTTCTATGACAATGGCACGTGTCAGTTCTTGGTTTTGAAATTCTGGTCTATAATTGCTGCATTTTTGGAGCCTAATTCACAGTACTGCAAATATTCAATTCCTTGAAGACCTTCCCTCATTTGCATTCTTTGTGGATAATATTTTCCTATGCAAAAACAGAATATAAAAGAAAAAAATGCCCGCTTAACAAATGCATGCCCTACAGTAAGTTTCAGAGGCACAATGTAGCATATTCTTTTCAAATAATTGTATTTCTCGCCTCAATAGATTCTATGAAGGGGTTTCGCTAAACAATGATTAAATCCTCCAGTGAGATTTTTCCACAGAATGGGTTTGTTTAACAGCGAGGTCTTTGACATTTCTCCCATCGCCTAATGCTTTCTTTCTGGCGCCTGAAAGCCGGTGCCACATAGCTGGCAGGCTCATCTCCATTACAATCACATTGCTATCCTCATATTAAGTTATGCCTCACGTTTGTTTCCAGCATAGCCTGGCTACCGTCACTTCCTATTCAGCACTATGCAAGTATTGCCCTACACAGCTTCCTAAACACTGGCCCGCTGCCCTGAGGCGTGGTCACCATTCCATGGACGCCCGGGTAGAGAAGTCTTGCATAGATGCCCAATAATTCATATTCTGTACTTGTACAACAAGCTGTGGCATGAACACCCTCCTGCACATAAACAATCTGAAATGGCATTTTGAAACTTCTATGTGTGCTGCTTAATCTAGTATATAGAAGTTGCAGGACATCATTTTTTTAAATGATTGTTTATGTGCATTGAAGGACACCTTCCTGCACATGAACAATCAATGGCGTTCAGCTGTTTCCATGTGTGCTGCACAACGCAACACACATGGAAACAGAAATAATGAGGATAAATTAAACATTTCTTTTCCCTGTGCCAGGTTAAGACTAGGTTTTTCCTGGTCTTAATTTTGACACTGCCCCATATTTACACCACCCTTGTAAATACGGGGCAGCGTCAAAATCAATGGGTGTTACAGTGGAACCCATTGCCCGCCCTTTTCACGCTAGGTGTAGCGTGAAAGGGTGCCTTATTCACAAAGCAGCGTTAAGCCACGCTAAGTGGCTTAGGGCTGCCTTGTGAATAAGGCGAAGCCCCGATCGCCACCACAACGTTTCGAAAAGTGACACTGGGCTGGCGATAGGGGCTTGTAATGCCTCTTAATCTCCCCGACTCCACCCCATCACCTGGATACCGTTAGGGGTGATAAGTTTGCGCTTTACAAATGTGGAATTTCTTATTTATTTATTATCTAAGCATGCAGATATAATTGAGAATCAGCATTGGCATGAAGGTACATAACAGGAATACCAGCAATATAGTTGGGCATGAAAAAGTTGGTACAGTACATGCCAGTGGCATTGGACCATGTAGCCTTTTTCCTAAACCTTGAGGTCGCTGAGCATCCGTGCTAAGAGCTAGGGCAGCTGTTCTTAACCTGGGGCTCTCGGACCTCATGGGGCGCGACCCCTACTCTTTGTGCCGGTCTATTTAGAAAATGAAAAAATATTAGCAGACTTATTGTATACAAATTAAAAAAAATTGAACAGTTTGAAACACACTTAAAATGTAAAGGAGTGTGAACTCGGACACTAAATTTGAAGTTGGTATGCTTAACTTAGTGCTTGAGAGCAGTGCAAGTACAGCAAATAGAATCTAGAATGGGCGATTGGTGGTCTAGACTGAAGTACTGGTATGTGCCCACAAAAAACATGCTTCATGAGAAAAAATTACATCTTTCAGAAATGAAACCAAATTTCGAAAAACTACAAGCTTGCAATTAAAATTAAAAAAATGTGTCTATATTTGTTCGTGAAAAAAAGAAAGTAAATCATAATTTGTGATTTTTTTTATGTACAACCTGCTTCTTTACAACTTTTTATTGTGTTGAACTTCAAATCAGAAATTGCTTAGGCTGCCGTCCCCTACTTTCAGTAGCGATTCAGTAGGGATCCACAGAATTAATAAATGTTAAGAAGCTGAACTAGTGTTCTGCAAAACACTTATAAGCAGGGCCACTGGAATTATGTGGCAGAGGAGGACCAAATTATGAAGCAAGAAAATGCAATTATTCAGCATAATTCAGCACATTTTTTGTTAGTATTACTTAATTAGTTGTTTTTTTTTACCCATGGTTATACTGCCTGGGCAAAGATTGTGCCTCATTAGTACCAGTTTATTAACCTAATACAGACATAAGCAACTGAAAGATCACCTGTTAACCATTGCCAATGGCCTTTCACGGTGCGCATAACCATAATGCCACATTTTTTGTAACTTTCGATCCGTTTAAACTAGAAACATTTTTCATTCTGCATATTATGCTGCAAATGATGGGTTACGAGGCAAAATCATTAACTCTGTAATTATGTAGAAAAAAGCCAGATCCCAAATTCCACAATTCCAGTGGCCCTGCTTATAAATCATCACAAACATGGCACACAAGTAAGGAATTCACTGACGAAATGCATGCTTTCCAAATAATGATGGAATCAGAGACAATACAGAACGCAGAGCACTGAAGGACAAACACATTGCATATTAAATTTAAAAAGTGGAATAAAAGTATTGATGCACTGTAACACGAATTGATAAAAAATATTGTATTAGTGTACACTGTATTTTTTCTACTCAGATCACTCAAACATATTTGGCAATTATTTCAGATAGGTCTTCCACATTTTATGAACTACAGTTACAGAATTAAATAACGTCAAACATGTAATAAGATGAATCAAACTGAGTTTGGAACTAGAAGATGACATGGGGGCAGATTTACAAGCCCCGTGCGCCACTTTTGCATCACTTTTCCCATGTTAAAAGTGACGCAAAAGTGGCGCAAGTGGCTTGAAAATCTGCCCCATGGTATTTTACTGCTGTACTTGACCAATAACACTAGCCAGAAAAATGGAAATAGCAAAGACAATCAAAATAAGTCAAGATAGCGTCCATGTTTCACAAGCAATGAAGATATTATATTCCAATTCCAAAAATTCTTTATTTCGGCCGCAATGGGCCATAAAAGATACAGTAAAATACAGTACATAAATACACAGTAAAATGGAATGCATATGTTACAGAAATATTTACATATAAAAGGCTAGAGGATCTGCATGGGGTGAGGAACACAATGGCACCAATTCAGGGGGACATTTTCTTCCTTATTAACCAAGCTGCCATTAGGAATTTTGACACCGCAAAGACAATATGTCCCAGGGTATTGGTTTTCATAACCCTGTATGCTTGTAGGTATTCACGAAAGCCCAGGTTCCGACACAGCGGAGCAATCCAACGCTTCCTGGGATTCCGGTATGCATGGCAAACAAACATTATGTGCAAGTCATCTTCGTTCTTGGTTTTACAACAAGGACAGAGTTTGTCACCCCCGGTACGCCATTTGTGAGTAAATACTTTAGTGGGGAGTGTGCCAAACCTCCATTGCAGGAACAATTTCCTCGCCAAAAGAGGAAAGATAAAATCCATAAAAGGTTCAAAGAGGTAAGAATTTTTGGACTCCATAAAACGACTCGTAAGGGTGCCGGTGCTGTGAGCATTATCCATGTCAGCCAAATTTTTGTTTATGTACAGCTGGGCAAGAGTTTTGCGTGTGATCCTTTGACAACCCTGAACTGGATCATCCCAGAGGTCTGGCAAATTCAAACTGGACAATTCTGATTTAATAAAAGCCAGCCAGGGGATTTTGTTACTGCCATTCATCCTCAGTACATGGATAAGGTCCTGCCTATAATGATGCAGTTCCTCAGTGGACCATATCCGATGCCAGAACTTCACGGGTTTGGATAAAAGATCTTCAGCGATGGAGTGTAGGCCCAAATCCAATCTTAGGGGGAGGAGTGGCGTTCCCTGCGGGAGAGCAAGCAGGCGTCTCAAAAATGTATTTTCCACCGCTAACAATGCCTTCCCTGCTTTGAAACCCCACAGCTCGCTGCCATACATGGCTGCTGCCTTCGCTTGAGTTCTATAGGTTTCGAGAGCCGGGCTTACAGGCTTAAAGGTGGATTTATTTGCCACCTTCAGGAGTGCGCCCGCTAGCTGGGATAGCTTCAACCTTGATCTCGCTATCTGGCAGTCCCAGGCCAGGTTTTCTTGTAGTGTTACCCCCAGATAGACAAAGGTCGAGACCCTCTCAAGGCTAACTTCACCCAGTTTTGGGTTGGGTCTGGTTCTGGCTGGGGGATTAAAGATCATAAACTTAGTCTTTTCTGTGTTGACCTCCAACCCGTGTTGCCGACAGAAAAGGCCAAAACCATTTACAATCCTCTGGATCCCCATGGGGGATTTGGAAAGCAGGAGGGTATCATCAGCAAACATGATTGCCGGAACCCTCCTGCCTGCCAAAACCGGGGCATCATTGTCCTCGACAGTGTCAAGATGTTGAATGACACTGTTAATGAACAGGCAGAAAAGGGTTGGCGCCAGGACACAGCCCTGTCTGACTCCTCTAAGGACAGGGAATTTGCCCGAAAGCTTACCATCCCTCCCACACCTTACTTGGGCATAGTTGTTCTCGTGAAGCCTGATGATAGTACTAAGAAGGTGTGGGGGCACTCCTAGCTGGTGCAAAACCTCCCAAAGTTTCCCTCTAGGGACTAGGTCAAAGGCTGACCTCAGATCCACGAAGACCATGTACAGTCTTCCACCCTCTATGGTGACAGTCTTCCAATATAGGAGGAGAAGGCGGAAGATCTGATCCATGGTCGACGTGTTCTTTCTGAAGCCAGCCTGAAGGGGGGTCATGATGTAATTTTCCTCCACCCAGTCCAAGAGGTGATTAAGGATGAGGCGCGCAAAAAGCTTCTGGGGGACATCTATTAGGCTAATGGGCCTGTAGTTGGCGGGGAGCAGAGTAGATCCCTTCTTATGGATTGGAACAATCTCTGCCCCCAGCCACGACCCGGGGATTGACATACCTCCTAAGATGGCATTAAAAAGAACAAGAAGGTATGGGCCCCAGATGTCCAAGTGGTGCCTAAACAAATCCCCAGGTAGCCTGTCTAGACCCGGCGCCTTCCCCGGTGGTAGTTGCTTCAGGGCTGCCTCCACTTCCCCCAGGGATAATTCCAATTCACGGTCCTGCATGCCAGGAGGCGCATCCAGAGCTGTAACAGGACAAGGATTGGTTTCTTTATAGAGTTCCCCAAAATGGGCCTCCCAGACCTCGGGGGCAATATTGGGTTCTACTGCGTTCTTAAGTTCCCCTGTGCCATTGTTAACAAGAGCCCAGAATTTACGGGAGTCCCTAGCTTTTAGGGCATCACAAAGATCATGCCAGTGGTTCCAGTCCCACTCGGTCCTGGCAGACGCCATCACTGTTTTATAGTGTTTCCTATGGGCACGCACCTCGGCCTTGTTTGACCCCTCTTTTATTGCAGCAATGAGCTCAGACTTTGCTGCCCTACAAGAGGAGGTATACCAGGTGGGAACACGGGTCTTTTTCTTTCTATTTGGCACCAGCGGGTGGAATACCTCAGCCAAATCTCTTACAAGACCCTGGTGGATGTCACCCAGTTTCTCATTATATTCCGGGGTTCTTGGTGCGTTTAGCAATGCATCCACCTCCATAAACCTTGGGATTGCCAACCCGTATAATTTGCTAATGGCCTCTTCTGAGCTCACCAGTTTTCCCCACTTAACCCGTCGCCTGCTGGTTGTGAGGACCAAATCCCCCTCCTCTCCCCCTGAGTTTTCTACCACTTTTCCCGCTGCATGGGGAGGCCACTGGATATTTAAGCACAGGGCGTTATGATCGCTATCCGACCTGTTTATTACCCTAAAATCGTGGACTTTAGGCCAGAGTGAAATATCCACCATGATGTAATCTAGCCTCGACTCATGACCCCTCCTATTAAAGGTACACACTGAGGGAGTATCGGAGATGGTGCGCCCATTACAAGCCCTCAGTGCGTAGTTCAGGGTAAGGGACATAAGTTGTATTACAAGGGGGGACCAGGCTTTGGGATATGGGGAGGACGAAGGTGGGACTCCCCAATAATCGTCTTCAGCCGTGAGGGCACCCTCCGACATGCCCTCCAGGGGTTCAAAGTGGCAATTGAAGTCCCCTCCAAGCACCACCTTGAGGTCTCCCGGCAGCTGCCCCAGGAAGGAGGAGAGGTCGTTTAGGGTGGGGGATTCGTCAGGCGCGGCAACCGGACGAGAGTAGACATTCACAATGGCCCATGATGGTTTACCAGGCCATGTGAGCCGAACACACTGGATGTCCTGCGAGGACGTAAGTACCTGTTCCGCCTGACATCCAGTGTGACTCGCAATCCAGATCGCCAGCCCGCCCGACGGCCTCCCCCTCCCACCCCATTTGGCAGGAATCTCAAATACGTCAAACCCATTCCTGGTTACAGTATCCCGTGCCCAAGTTTCTTGAAGGAGGAGGATGTCGCTACTGGCCAGTAAATGGTCCCACTCCGGTGTGCCTTCCTTGTTTGCAATGCCCGCTACATTCCAAGAAACAATTCTCAATCCCTGCTCTGTGGGTAGAGCGCCTTGACCATCAGTGGGGGATTGCATATAGTCGGTAGGTGGGTGAGTTCCTGGCACGATGGTAGGTGGGCCAGCCAGCTCGACCCCCCCGGGTTGCAGGATGTGGCCAGTCCCGGCGTTGTGAGAAGTCCCCTGTAAGCCCAAACTATCACCGCTGTTAGGTGGTCGATCACTAGCGTTAACCTGCGGGGCGTATTCTATTGCGGGGGCTGCAGTCATTCCCACCCGACTTTGCTCTTCGCCTTTAGCATTGACCAGGGAGCCAGGTTCAGCTACAGGGGTTCTGCTCTCACCCACCCCCCTGAGAGCCTCATCTACCATCTTTCCCGAGCCAGACGAGGTGTCACTGATTTGTAGTCAGTCGACCTGGTCTAGGCAGGAGAATCTGTTGTAATGTATGAAACTTGCCTGGGCATGCGAAGGGTGGTGCCTTGGTCTGTAGCGTGAGCCATCCACAGCATAGCCCACCCTAGTCCACCCCTTCTCCCCCCTTGCCTCTGTGCTGCTTGCATTTGGGTAGAAGTACGAGAGGGGGACTAGTTCTATGTTGGACTTGTCAGGCCTAGCAAGCCAATTAGAAATATAGTTGGCTACGTGGGGGCTTTTAAAACTTATGATGATGCAATCCCCAGCCTTGTTCTTTGGGGTGTAACCAATCCAAGGGATCCTCCTAGCCATCAGGACCTCACCTTTCAGGTTAGGGGGCAGCGGTCTGTTGATGCTAAGCCAGCTTATCACCTTGTTGCGCAACGAGTCTTGGGGCTCCCTCATATCACCAGTTAGCTCAGGTACTCCCACCATGATTACCGTATAAGGGACCGCTTCTGGGGGCAGGTTGACCACCCTACGCCTATCACATTGGGGAGCAGGACCATCAATAGTGCCATTTGTAGGGATCACGGCTCCCCCAGTCTGTGGCGCTGGAAGTTGCTTTGATCTCCTTGGGGCCGGAACAGGGGGCCTGGGAACCGAGGGCAACAAAGGGGGCGCCTGGGGAACAGGCGCCCCGACCGTGCCCAGCAGTACCACATTAGCCCCCTGTGACGGTGTACCGGACCGCAGGCTATTCACCAGGGAGGCCCAGGGGACTGGAGTGGGGTTGGTCATATTTAGGCTGTTCGGAATTCGGTTTAAACCGATTATGCTCGAGAAAACCATACTGTCTAAAAATTAGCTGACCCGGTTGAAACCGAGTGTCACTGATTTTTCACATTCTTATACTGCTTGGCCACTTGAGGGAGCCAAAGCTGTACAAAGCTGAACTGTGCTGAAAAGGTTGCTCGTTAAAGTGAACGGAAACCTCCCACTGCCTGCATTGGTTCTTTTTGAGGGTTTTCCATTGTTTGTTTCCCCGTGTTGCACGATACATTTTTCTGATTGGGCTAAGGTGCACGGGTGGCCTGTTTGTGTGCAGGAGCTCGGGGTGGTTTAATGGGCTATCAGCATGCTAACTTCTGGAGGGGCCCCTTTTTATCTGGGGAGAAGAGCTACTTAGTCTTCGCCCGCAGGGGTCTCCACCCCCTTTCAGACAATTCTCAGGCGTGCAATACATACGCTCGAGGCGGCGGATTTCACCCTGGCAGGGGGCCCAGGGAGGAGCTGGGCTGGCCAAGTCCTGCTCCTAAACACACAGCTTGACGGCAGCAGGTAGCAAGGCAGGGCTGGGAAACACAGAACTTGGGCGGGACAGCTGTTAGAGTGCGTCAGACCTCTCTTTGCATCTGAGCAGAAAACGCGCATTTTCAGTTATTGCTCAGAATGCCCATATGGCTCAAAGGGCTTCAGCGTCCTCCCCTCTCCCCCCTCCCCCCTTGTCGTGTGCCTCAACCCGGTGAGTCAGCTTCCCGGTCACACACACAGCCTCGCCAGAGTACTTCACAGGTCTTTAAAAGACCATTTACGTCTGGACTAGGCTTTGTTGCTTTTTCACCCCTTCATCTCCAGAATCCTTCATCTCCATTCTGGAGATGAAGGGGTGAAAAAGCAACAAAGCCTCGTCCAGACGTAAATGGTCTTTTAAAGACCTGTGAAGTACTCGGGTGCAGCTGTGTGTGTGACTGGGAAGCGGACTCAGCCCCTGTCTCAGGCAGAGAGCCTATTCCTGGAAGAATTACACTCCCCACCTCCCCAAATTTGGCTACAGTTGCAGCTTTGAGAATTCCTCTAAAATTGTTATCCCTGCAGCTGCTTAGGCGTGCATTTTCCGTTATTGTTATCACTGCCAATATAATCCGTGTTTTATGTGCATATAGAAACCAGCCCTCGTTCTGACGAAAATGCTGCACCGGAGTCACCCTGGTGACAGCCTGGGGGCCTATGCTGCAAAATACCTCTTAGCAATTTAATCTGACCCAGGGCACATTTCCTGGAAGCCCATGGAGGAGTGAAGGAGATTAGCCACTGCGGAGGGAGAGGAATATTGCTTAAAAAAACAGGTGGGAAAGACTTGCGACACCACCGCTCAGTAACTGTTTTCCAGTTCCAACTGGATCGAGGGGATAGTGAAAATCATTCACCACTGAAAGGTCACCTGGCACGTTGTGTTCTAGGTGGCTGGAAACATGAAATTCAACCAGCACGTTATTTCACCCGATGCAAAAATAATGTACAATGTGGCGGTCTCCTTTAAAGGTTAGTAATTAGTATGGAGACTATGGCCCACCTGCATCAAGCACTTTTTCATTCGCAAACGGTGCGATTCCTTAAAATCGGCCGTTTGCGAATGCAAAAGTGCTTTTTGGGATGCATGAAGCAATTTTAGAATTCGCAACATTGTTGCGAGTTCTAAAATTGCTGGTGCTTTTAAGAAGTCACAGATGTGCGACTTCTTAAAAGCAATGCATCATTAGTTTTAGAAGTGGAAATTCGCAATTAGGGTTCCAAATTTACCGAGTGGTTGAACCACTCGGTAAATTTGGAAAAAGTGTTTAAAATGTTGAAAATGCTTTTTTTTCAACATTCATGTTACGGACACACATGTCCTTAGGACATGTGTGTGTGCAACATGATGCGAAAAATACATTTCAGGGGTGCATGGGGGGGTCCTTTGGACCCCCCCCTGCACCCATGAAATTTTCTAAGTGCCACTCGCAATTTGCATTGACTCCCATGGGCCTTTTGGCCCATAGGAATCAATGGGAATTGCGAAAATTAACTTAAGAATTCGGTATTTCTTTGGGATTCGGTAAAAATTGCGATTTTTACCGAATCACAAGGAAATACCGAAAAAAATGATGCATAGCATTTTGCACTTCCTAATTTGCGATTCCTTATTTTTCGCAAATTAGGAAGTGCAAAATGTCACAATGATGCATGTGGGCCTTTGCCTCATCTGATTTACAAATCCTGTCCCACTCCCCTCAGGGCTAATCTCCACCATGTCAGATAAAGTGTTCTCTCTTTAGCCGCTTTTTTGTGTCAGGTTAATCACAGCCCGTGTGTCTCTTTTTGTCAGTTTTCATGTGGTGTTTAACCTGACAGTCATGAGGCATATATTGGATTCATATAAGACACCTCTTCCTTTGGTTTTAGTATCTTCAGTTATTTCTCTCCACCAGATTTTATGATTTACTTCGCAGTACTCCGTGTTGAAATCTGTGGTTAAGATTCTTAAGAGGAAGATGAATATTTCAGTATTGTTTTTATTAGGTTTATCAGAGATTGTGTCTGCTGAAAAGTGTGCAGGTGCAACAGAAATGAAAGAAGAATTACTGGATTCACTGAAAATATCTCAGAGGCAGAATTTAATAGCAAAGTTTCAATGCTGGCACGGACTAGGGGCCTCATTTATGAGAAATGACGCATCGCTGCGTGACAGCAGTGATGCGTCACTTCTCAGTGCGCACTCCTTGCGACATACCTGATGCGTCATATTTAATGTATGACGCATCATGTCGCAAGGAGTTACAGATACGTCAGTATTTCTGACGTATCTGTGAGCGCAAAAGTGACGCAGTGCTGGAGTGTGTCACAAAAGTGATGCAACTCCAAAAATGCGTCCTTTCACATGGGGAAAGCCCCATGTGAAAGGTCCAGCGCCAGTCTTACGCCTGCTGTGAGGCAGGCGCAAGATTTTAACGCAACGGCGTCCTAAAAGTCATGCAGTGAAATCTCATAAATTTCACTGCGTCACTTCTACGACCCTTCCTTGCGGCAATACGCCTCCCTTGCATACATTATACCTGGCGCAGGTATTCTGTGCCGCAGGGGTTTACAAAGTGAGGCATCTACCTAGATGCGTCACTTTGTAAATATGGCGCAACAAGGCGCATTTTTTACGCCACTGGTGCGTCACAAAAAGTGACACACTGGCGGCGTAAAAGTGACGCACAGCCTCGTAAATGAGGCCCTAGGATTCTAGGCACCCCTGGCAGCTCAGCAGTTGTTTAGTAGCCTGGACAGCCACCCCCAGAAATGCTGCCCAACTTGAGTTACTTAATCAGGAGGAGGCCCTCTTCAATACCAAATACATGAAAGTGGGGAATATGCATTCTTTTAGGCAGATGTGTTCAAGTTTGAGATACTACATATACACAGAAGACCAATGTCTTCCTTGAAAGTTCGGTTAAAATAAATGCAATTTTTTGTTCAAGCCATTTGGTTCAACTGTAAATTGTATTTATATAGCTCTGACTATCCCTAGAATGGCATTGAAGCACTCTGCAGGAGCGAACAGCACGCTACTTCGGAGGATTAGAGTTCACTCAGAAGAAATAACAATGAATTACTGTGTTTCTAATGGGCAAGACAACTGACTGTGGCCAAAGAGGGCCTTAGTTGTTGGATAGCTTCCGGGCGAGGTCAGGGTGAAGTCATTGACATTTGGTGGAAATCTCTAACTGAGATATATTTGAATTTCGCACCCAAAGAAGGTCCCTTGCCAGTTGAATACTTTTTACACTTTTGCTAGTGAAAATTTCTCCCTCCATACATACTCACTTCTTTGGACCTCGATTGTTCCAGTGGAGCAAGGCTGCAGGCTGTAGTCGAAGAGCGAGATACCTTCTACACCAGGTCCAGCTGAATTGGATTTGCTGATGCAGAAAAGCTCAGAGCAGGAGCAACCTAATTTTTGGGGCAGTGTCAAGGCAAAGTCGTCGGATCAGCTTGGCAGGAGGTCTTGAAGATCTGACTGTGATTTGGGCCTTCCCAGCCTGTGGTGGACACTCCTGTTTTAGCAGACACAGACTGTCAATCATTGGCTCATCTGCAGCATTACTGAGTCTTTGCTTCCATACTTGGTACTGGGTTGGAATTGCTGCTCGCAGTATGAGATATTTTGACCCCAGTAATGACTGATTTTCTGCACCGACAGTTCTGCACCCACACTAATTTCTAAACTAGATAGTGCGCTTAATCGGGTATCCCCGGCCACTATTTACCCTACAGAACCCAGTGAACAAACTATAGAGAAGATATATTACCTTCCGTATACATATATAACTTCCATGTACCTATGTATCTTTATATTTCTTTCTTTACTCCTAATTCAGAATATCCAATACACTAAACTATACCAATCTCATTATATTCTCTACCACTACTCTCTGACTCATCCCATAGCTCATTCAACAAATCTGTACAAGTTCTAGATCCCTTCCGTAAAGGTGAATTTTCTCTGGACTTTGATAAGTGCTGCTTCATTTTAGCCTGCTTCAATAACTCCGAGGGCATATACACCCAGTTCAATGCATTGTTCCAGCACCTGTCCCAGGGAATTACAATTTTCAGGTGCAGCAAATTGTGTACTGGCTGTTTTGACATGGTCTGCCTCAATTGGCAATGTGGAGAGGGCCTGTACACAGATGACAGTTTACATAGGAAGGAAAGCGCGAGTGTGCATGATCAATGACTCACTGAAGAAGTATTGTATCTTGTACTACAATAAGATTGACTTGTAAAATGTGTTTGGACCCCATAAATGCTGTAGTACACTGCCTATATACCAGTCCCTATCATTGCAGAAAGCAAGCAATAATAAAAGCAAAACGTTCCATAAACACCGGAAAAACACCATTAATGTTGTTTTTAACTGCACGAAAATGTGTAACCACTGATAACCACTGTTTTTTTAAGGTTTTGAAATCACTGGACTACACTGAAAAAACCCCACCAGAATTTACCAAAAATAGAAACTGAAAACAGGAAAGCCTAGTCATATTTCTATCTGTCCCGGGGCTTTTCCTTAGGTGACTGCTTTCCAGGGCCTTCAATCTGGACTCTATGGCGTCCAGTTTAGCTGCAATGGGAGTTAACAAATTCCTCATAATGTCAGTGAGTGTGTTGACTAATGAGTCAGTGCTGGTAGAAGTAGAAGTTGCCCCACCAAAAATGAAAGGACCCGTGTGCAAGGGTGGGGAAGCAGGAGCTGGAGAGCCCGTGCGAATCGGCCTGGACCCTGATAGATTGAGGTCCGGAGAGGCAGAAATGTCTGTGCTGTCAGTCTGATTTAGCTCTACTATGTCCACTTTGGCCCTCTTTGCCTTCTTTGCTTTCCTAACCCTTTTCCTTTTGGGGGGGTGCTGTACTATGCTACCTACATCGTCTATGGGCAAGTCAGCCTGACCTGCATCTTGTAGGACTGTTCCTCTGCTTTCCGGGATGGTAGTGTGATCAGAGATCCCAGATAGCCGGGAGGAGTTCCTGTCCCTCTGCCTCAAAGGAGTTCTTAACTGCTGAAGGACCGACTCAATCGTCTGATCAATGCTGTCCATTAGTGACATGTGGGTGGCATCCAGTGTGAGCGGTGTACTTGCCTCTGTAGAAGAGGTATCTCCCTGATCCAGAAACACACTTTCCGGGCCCATCTCAAGGTGGGCCTCAGGGATTGACGAGCATTTACTAGCTAGGTTACTCGTCTTTGGGAAAAATTTGTCCAGAGTGCTTGTACCTTGTTGGGCAGACTTGCTTCGTGAGGTTCTGGTCGCCATGATGGAATATGTAGGAGGAGGTGAAGAAGACCCGAGGCGTCTGAGGGGTGGCCCGGTCCGGTCTCTGCCGGCCTCTAACGGCCTAGAACGGCCCGCTCTTTGCCCGGTCTTCGCCCCGGGCTGCGTCCCGCGCGCGTCCCGCGGTCCGCGGTCAGGCCCAATCTCATATAGAAGGGTTCCCAAGGGGGCGTGGCACTGGGAGGGGGCGCGGCTCCCCCGGGAAGAGGACACAGCTGTAGGTGTTTCAAGCTGAACCTCGCAGTCCCGGGGCCGCGCCTCTCGCCTCCTCTGCGGCCTCACGCCTCCCTCCTCTTGCTGGCAAAGGTTTGTGGATGGAATCCCAGGGCAATGCTACTCCTGTAGCGGGACCACACGAACAGGCTCTGGCAACACGGAACTCCTCTCACGAGCGGCACCCGCGAAGCGGGGGCCGCGAGGAGTAAAGAGCAGGCAGATGGGGGCGGGCACTGGGAGGGGGCGCGGCTCCCCCGGGAAGAGGACACAGCTGTAGGTGTTTCAAGCTGAACCTCGCAGTCCCGGGGCCGCGCCTCTCGCCTCCTCTGCGGCCTCACGCCTCCCTCCTCTTGCTGGCAAAGGTTTGTGGATGGAATCCCAGGGCAATGCTACTCCTGTAGCGGGACCACACGAACAGGCTCTGGCAACACGGAACTCCTCTCACGAGCGGCTCCCGCGAAGCGGGGGCCGCGAGGAGTAAAGAGCAGGCAGATGGGGGCGGGCACTGGGAGGGGGCGCGGCTCCCCCGGGAAGAGGACACAGCTGTAGGTGTTTCAAGCTGAACCTCGCAGTCCCGGGGCCGCGCCTCTCGCCTCCTCTGCGGCCTCACGCCTCCCTCCTCTTGCTGGCAAAGGTTTGTGGATGGAATCCCAGGGCAATGCTACTCCTGTAGCGGGACCACACGAACAGGCTCTGGCAACACGGAACTCCTCTCACGAGCGGCTCCCGCGAAGCGGGGGCCGCGAGGAGTAAAGAGCAGGCAGATGGGGGCGGGCACTGGGAGGGGGCGCGGCTCCCCCGGGAAGAGGACACAGCTGTAGGTGTTTCAAGCTGAACCTCGCAGTCCCGGGGCCGCGCCTCTCGCCTCCTCTGCGGCCTCACGCCTCCCTCCTCTTGCTGGCAAAGGTTTGTGGATGGAATCCCAGGGCAATGCTACTCCTGTAGCGGGACCACACGAACAGGCTCTGGCAACACGGAACTCCTCTCACGAGCGGCAACTGATCAACTGTCTGCCACCCAATGGACAAAATCCAACTGTGATGGGTTACCCACCCATGTGTACAGATAGAAAGGCGAAGTGGCCAGAGCGGCTGAGTCCGGAGCGCGAGGCTCGCGGTTCGATCGCCGGCGGCAGCTCAGCTCGGCATCATGTGACTCAGGGCAATACCTCACTTAAGGGGGGGTGTGTTCGTACTTTACAAATAGGAATTATTATTATAAAGTTGAGAATGTACATCAATAGAATAGGAGCAGAATTTAAAAGAAAATGTTAGTATTATTTTAGTGAAAATAAATATAGATATAGAAATAGCTAGCGCAGTGCGCTGACTCAAATTAGTATGTTTAAGTTGTATCGTTCTTGCTTAAATTGTTGATAAATAGGCGGGTCTGTAACTGCTGGGCCTCATTTATGAGGCTGTGCATCACTTTTACGCCGCCGGTGCGTCACTTTTTGTGACGCACCTGAGGCGTAAAAAATGCGCCTTGTTGCGCCATATTTACAAAGTGACGCATCTAGGTAGATGCGTCACTTTATAAAGCCCTGCGCCACATTATACCTGCGCCAGCTATAATGTATGCAGGGGGGGCGTATTGACGCAAGAAAGGGTTATAGAAGTGACGCAGTGAAATCTGTAAGATTTCACTGCGCCACTTCTAGGACACAAATGCCTCAATTTCTTACGCCTGCCTCACAGCAGGCGTAAGACTGAAGCAGGCCCTTTCACATGGGGCTTGCCCCATGTGAAAGGACACTTTGCTGGAGTTGCATCACTTTTGTGACACACTCTAGCAATGCGTCACTTTTGCGCCATACAGATACGTCAGAAATACTTTTCACGCAACGATGCATAATTTTTCAAAAATGAGGCCCTGCTGTGTTTACCGTACAATTATGAATTATGGAACTTGCCATTTAATTTGCGACATAATTTAAAAAATTTGCAGATTTCATCCAAAACGTTTTTCTTGCTTAATTGTGTGAAAATAATATTGCCATAGAATAACATTACAGTATGGCTCACCCGGATGCATAACCCTAGTAGTCCTGACAATGTTAAAGCTCTTCTGAGTGGTTTGGGGTTGTCATTACGATGCTGAAATCCAAATTTCACAGGCAACCAATTAATATTTCTCATATTTTCACAGTTCCCTGTGATGTATGGGTTTTTACACCACCAAAACAGCGGTACAATATTTTTTTTGAAATCTGCAAAGTAGGTGGTGAAATGTGTGGCAAACGTCTTACATCCTTAGTTATGTAGTAAAGGCATCAGTCACAGAACTGCAAATACACACTGGCCCTCACCGGTGCCCGTTGTTTTACTAATGGTTTATTCATGAATGGCAAACGTAAATATTTTGAAGGGTCAGCCTAATCATTTTGCTTCCCATCAGCCCCCAGTGTTTGCTGTACATTGAAGAAAACAGCCCTTCAAGTTACCTACCACAAAATGAACAGGCAATATAAAAATACATAACATGTAACGTTTAATATGGTCCTAAAATGCTATGTGTGGGTTCTTGTGACATTTACAAACCACTACCTTTAAGCTCGTGCTTTATGATGTGGCCGAACCCCTCCTTGGATCATATTATTTGGTAATTTATTATCTCTCTTTCTGTATGTATATATATATAACGTTCACTCATTTATTTGTTTGTTTCTTCCTTTAGACTATTCTTCTAATTGTCTTCTTTTCTTTTTCCCTCTGTCAATTCTCCCCTTGCCCTCTCTTCTCCCCTATTTACATAATGAAATTTCTGTTGATTTAGACTGAATGGTACAGTCGTATACAACCAGAAGAAATGCAATAATAGATGTATGAGGAGAGTTTGAGGGTTGAGAACTTAGATTGCAACCCATGAATGGAAAAAACAGAAACTCGAGACAAATATAAGAAGAATGTTTTGTATTGATTATGTTGGTTTGAAAGAAAATCCTGTGGTACAATGCACGAAATGCCTTATTTGTAATTTAATTTGCCAATACATGGCTTCAAGGACTGTCGGAAATTTGAAATGGGAGTTGCGAGGCTTTGCGCTCCTTTAACCTCCCCGTAGTGTTACAACACGGGGAGCCATGCCGATTCACGGCGAAATGTTTTTAATCACATTTCCATTTTTGCTACAATGAGTAAACGCAGGATAAAGAGGTAAAATGTACCCTAAATGCGGATTCTATTATGTTTTTGAATGTTCCAAAATGGCGCGATGCTCAGATGTAATGCATTCAGTCCATCTACTATGTTTAGTCAATGTATGACTGCTTTAATACCCAGACTAACCTGCAAAGCGTGACTAACACTGACAAAGGCTTGATGCTGAAACGCGTCTGTTAGCTCTGTAAAATAAACTTGGATGGTGTGAGCACAAAATTTGGTTCTATGAGTGCGGTTCTTCTGAGGAGGGATTCTTTGGGAGCTGAGCATTATATATATATATATATATATATATATATATATATATATATATATATATATATATATATATATAAATATATATATATATATACATATACACACATATATATATATATATATACATACACGCACACATTCATACAAATATTCATTATATATAAATGTGTTTGAGATTCCCAATTCCTGTTAATTTGTTTTCAAGTTATCATATGTAAACACACATATTCACTTGCAAACTTTTTCACATAACATTACTGTTAAATTCAACAACCTAAAGTTTATCTAATTAAGAGGTGCGTTAATGAAAGTGACACATTCCTTCCAACGCTATGCTGACGAAAAGGTCGTTTTAAGTGTATACCTGTTAATTAAACTACATTTCTTATACTTCGTTAAAATGACACAACATTGTCGTTTTGACATTGATGCCTCGAAGTGGCAGATGTTTTTAGTAATGATGATTTGATATAACGATGTTGTACTTCATGTGTTTGAAAGTTTGCTGGTATATTGTCTCCAGCCTTTGTTTTATTGGTACCTTTACCAGTTCAAATGTCCTTGAAAAATGTTTATCTAATTAGGAGGTGCATTAATGAAACTCACTAATTCAATACCCCAAATGGACATGTCTCTATTCAGTAGAGCCACCAAGGGATCCATCTGAGGAGATCAATAGGGGGGATGGTGGACACCCCTGTGGCACCCACATGTCTCAAGTCACCTTCCCTGTTCTACCTCTAGCAATAGGGTCCCCCTTTAACAGCTCGATAAGTTGCAATATTTTATTCCAAAATTGAACTGTCTCAACATCTTAGGTAGTTTAAGCCAACATAATGAAATGTCTTTTCAATGCCTTGGGAACACAGCATTAAACTTTTCTTTATTTAATCTCAGAAAGTTCTGGACATAAGCAAGCAGCTAAGATTGGTTGTGGTATTTCTATCGCATACAACTCGACTGGCCTAGGTTAATCAGCTGAGGGGAAACAACAAGAAGACAGTTGGGCAGTGCAACTAACTAAGGGGCATATGTATCAACTGAATTTTAGTCATAAACGCTGTGAATCGCAAAAAAGCAGCGTTTGGGA
Organism: Lissotriton vulgaris; assembly: GCF_964263255.1. Taxonomy (NCBI): domain Eukaryota; kingdom Metazoa; phylum Chordata; class Amphibia; order Caudata; family Salamandridae; genus Lissotriton; species Lissotriton vulgaris. Next base: position 96,257,870 of record NC_141698.1, read on the forward strand.
CAAAACATTTGGGAAACGGGATGTATGAGGGAAATCGCATCGCAAAATTAAGGAATCGCAAAAATTGCGATTCCTTAACTTTGCGTAAGCATTTAAGGAATCGCAAAATGCGATTCCTTAAATGCTTTGCAAGAAGCACTCAAGTTTTACGATTTCACCTTAAGAAATCGCCAATTACCACCAACTTCAAGTTGATGGTAATTTGCGATTTCTTTCACAAAATCACTTTTTGGCATTTGTGAAGGTGCCATGTGGCGCACAAACATGCCCTTAGGGCATGTATGTGCACCATATGGGCACACATGTTCATTTCAGGGGTGCATCAGGGTGTCCTAATGACACCCTTGCACCCTTGAAATTTTTCAAAATTTGCGATTCTCAAATTGCAAATCCCAAATTGAGAATGACTTCCCATTCATTCATATGGTCCTCCTGGCCCATAGAAATGAATGGGAAAGTATTCCTTAATTGCGATTTTACAATTTGCTAATCGCAATTATGGAATACTAAGAAATTGCAAAAATTTCGATTTTTTTACATACATCCTTTTTTGCCATTCTCAAATAGCGATTCTCAAAAGATCGCTATTTGAGAATCGCAAACAGGGACTTTCATACATATGCCCCTAAGCATCTTCATATAAATTTACTTTGCACGTAATGGTATAGTTCATAGGTGCAACATGTACAAGAAATACTAAAAAAAACATTGTAAGCATCTAACTCCTCTGTGTGCACTGTCCAAGGCTGATTAATAAATGAAGACCCATGATGCTTGATCATTCCCGAAGAATCTATCCTTAAAGTTGTCCCTGAATCTCTTGGATGTTTCATTTTGTTAGGGTGCTTGTTCTTCAAACATGAGGCGCAGAAATCACCTCATTCTTCATAAAGGTGCTCCATGGGGTATTATATGATCAATTTCAGGTGGCAACTGCCTGCAATAAGATACCATGCTTTTATGGTTATTTTGTAAACTTCTCTTCTCCTGGCTGTATTTATAGCCCCTTGTTCATATTTTATCTTGCATTTACACATAGCTTCAATTGGTAGTGGTCACGTCCAATTTGGAGTGGGATTACGGATTACATGAACAAGGAATGGTTTTGGCAAACATAGGAAAAATTAGGTGATGTGAGGATTACATTTCAGTCTAGATAACCACCATGCAAGATCTTCCTCATCCATAGGTTTCTGTCAGAAATAGGATTCAAATGTTTAAGGTCACAGGGTCCATTTCTGTTGTAATGCCCTTCTTTGGGCAAAGACCCCTGTCTTTTCCTTCATTCGTGTTCCTGCTTTTCATAGTAAGGACTAGAACCCTCAATACGCTATGAAAGTAAAAAAGTTTTTTTATGCAAATATATTCTGATTTAAGTTTTGGTATTTTTTGCACCAAAGAAATTCTTCCACTTACACTTTTTCACATAATTTTATGGCAACAGGAACCAAGTTAGACTAGAAAATGTTGTTAGACTTGTGAAACTGGAGGTGTACCAAGTGGTGGCAGCATGTGCTGCATAAGCACTGTTCCATGGTACTCTAGAAACTACAATTACATGACTTTTCTATGGGATGGAATATCTTATGTATATTTTCTACATGTGACCATATACATTTATTTGGTGTGTAGACATAACTTTCAGGTGGAAAATTGCAATTTTGCCCAGGTCTAGCTATCTGGGGAAACCAGTGACCTACTTTTTTGACAATATTAAATGTTGGACTGTAGAAACACTCTTCAACTACACCTTAGGAGAAACACACAAAGACCTTTTCAGATCTCATGGAGCTTCCAACCTCATTGTAGAGGTTGTTTGTGTTTATGAGTAGCCTCACCAAGGGACTGTTTTCTTATGTCTATAACCACTTAGGGATCACTAAGAAATCCACACTGAGAATGTACACCATCATGCTTTTAGCTGCTATTTATACACAGGGGTTGTGAAGTGGCCAATGACAAAGAAAAATGCATGAGAAAAAACTGCTCCAAATCAGTTCAACAAGTCACAAAGTATCCTGCCAATGCACTCTGCAAACATAAATCTACTGTTTTCTTTTAATGAAAGAATCCCTACTCCATTAACTAAATCAGTGGGTTGGAATTTCTTGAGTGTCCAGTCAAGGGAGCCAATAAGGTAGTTCTTACCATGTGATTTCTTATTACACCAAGCTCCTCCACCAGCCAGGCAAACATGCAGCAGAATGTATTGGGATGGGTGGGCAGACCAGACTCGAAACCATTATGTGTGTGAAAAAGTCTGCTTTATTGAAATAGGTGCACATTACAATAACATATTTGGCTACTGCCTCACAAAACTAAAACCTTGCTATACATCCGATACCCGACGCCTGATCCCACCCCTACCCCTACAATCCCCTCAACATGCCACCACCCAGCCATTAACATATTACCAACATTACAATGTATTGCATTTAAAATATACAATTCTATTAAACCTGCATCCTATGCCTGCCTTTCTGAAACTGTAAATAGCCAAACGTCTGGAACTGAGCCTTAAACTACCTGCCTACCCTTTCCCTGCCCATGTTCCCAACTTTCAATGCCAAACAAACTTCTGCCAACCCCTGGCAAACTTTGCAGATACCCAACAAGCACCTGTTCCAACCGACAGCACAAATAACCCTTTGCACACCTGTCCCAATAAAAGCCAACCAGGAAAACAGCCTAAATGAATACCCCCTTGAAGACAAGACAAGACACATTACATTACAATTAACATAGGGATGGGAGGGAGGGCAAAAACTCCTACACGCTACAAACTCTGCTCCCAGCCACCAGGTCACCAAACCTAAAATGGTGGTTAGGAGCCCAAAGAACCCAACCCTTATAGCCCTTGGGCTATATTTGGGCTACGCCTGGGCAGCCCAATATTTCAAAATGGCAGGCCCCCGGCCTGCCCCGCTCCTCCCAGTCTGCCCGGGGGCAGACCTCCCTCTGGTCGGCTGCCCCCCAAACCCCCATATTCATGAAATAAAATACATGGATTTGTCAATGGCCCATAGAAGAAGCAAGAGCAGATTGTAAGGTAGTTACGAGTATGAAGGCGGCTCCAGGTTATGGATCCTGGATAGATGTGACAGTCAGGGTCCCATTCTCTGGTTCTACTAGACATCTTCGCTGGTTCCAAAGCTGCTCGAGGGAGGGAGAGTCCATAGGGGAGCATATAGTTTCCTTGTTATTTTTTTCTCTAACATAATATATGAAGACTACCCGTACTACTCTTCCTCCTCCTCTAAATTTGTTTTGTTTGTGTGGAACGAAATGTGCCACCCTTGTCCTCTTTATCCCCTTACTCTTCTGAAAATGTTTCCTCCCCTTCTCAAATGTTTTTTTCTTTAGCCCTGTCTCTGTACTGGTGTGCAAAATTCACGTACTTTGCTTTAGTCTAATTACAGAAAATGTTGGTAAAATTAGGCAAAATTATGCGTTATTACATGAAATACTTATCCATCATTTAGCCCTGCTTTATAGTGTGAAATGAATTCCTATGTAAATTTTTGATGTGAGAACACATTACGCGCTAAAAAACAGTGCAATAAAACTAAAGCAGGACGGGTAACCGCTGCTCATTCTGTTGTTTCTGTGCTTTTGTGGTAAATTTTTACTGCGAATAGTACATTTACAATATATTTTTACAACAAATGGTGCCCAATTGCAGCAATTTCACATAACAATCGTAAGGTGAAATTCCCAATATTACACCAGTTACGCCGGTGTCATTTTCATTTCACCCATTCCTAGGACCCTACCCATCAAATACTAAGCCAATAACTTTACTCTGAAACCTTTACCTCTATCCTTTTATTTCCTCTTTGTAACTATGGCCCTACCTATACCGCAGATTCTTTAGCTATATCCCTCAAAGCTCTAATCTTGACCCTTGTGACTTTATTCCTACCTATACCTTAGTACCGTTCCACCTCACTGTAACTACTACCTGCTTCTGTTTTTTCCCTAGTTACGTATACCATACAATATTTCCCCCTACCAATACCCTTGTGAGTTTACCTCTGTGTCATAAATAATCCATACCGTTTTTTACTGAAGTAAGAGGATGTTTATTAGGCAACAGCCCTGTTACACTCCTATAGGCTAGGCCCTGCAACTCTAACTGTCCATGGAATCCAAGGTAAACAAAATGAAAACCTGATGACACTCTTCAGTGGAACCTTATTACATGGTAGACATTCCTCTGAATAACATTTAAACATTCTCTTTTTCTTCACATAAACAAAGAGAGACTTATAGACACCCACCCACAAGCACAAGGCAAAATATAGACACGAGGGGCAAAGAGGGAGCCACAGGCACACGACCATGAACTCAAAATACAACAATCAATAAAAAATAATAATTCAAGATCAGTAGAGTGTTCCCCAAAACATGTTGAGGAAACACTCCTTACACATAGAAAAAATCCTCCAACCACCCCTGTGGTCTGCTGGACACTGATGACCCACCCTCCCGACCACAGGCACCAACCCACTGAACAAATGGATAATGAGAGCACCAACTTTTGCCGCTCTACAGGTTCGCCATCTTCGGTTCAAAGTGTATTTTCAAACCTTCTCCCATTGTCTTGAATGTCAGTATCTAACATGAACGACCACCCACTATAGCCTTCTTCTTTACTCCTCCAGTCCCCTGCAAAAACCATCATTCTGGTACAATCCCACGTGTCTTAAGTTCCAGGTTTCTCCATTTTCTCATTTTACCCCGTTGCCACCTCCGACTCCAATATATATAGCCCCTTGAATTTGGACAGTTCTTGACCTACCCTACCTGGATTGCCCTGGCCTTGACTCAATCTTCCACAGCTATCCTTCGACCCACATGCCTGTTCCCTGAACTCTCCCCACCTCTACCGGTTTTATATCATGCATCCAGGCTGACACCAATTTTGTTCCAGGAGATTTGACATCATCATCATCTGAAAAGGGGACTTACCAGTAATAGGATTCACTATGATGCAGTGCATTTGCAACCCCTTGCACATTCAGTCCAGATTGTATCACCATCTCCATTGGCTCCCTTAATCAATCTGTTGATTCTTTCAATTTGCCCATTGCCTTTTGGGTTGCACAAGGAGGTGAGGGTGTGTTTAGTACCAAAGCTCTGTAAAAACTTACGTAATTCCACCAAAGTTAATTGTGTCCCATTATCCACACCAGATAAGAAGGAATCTTTCCTGCAACAAATCTCCCCCAGTGCACCTATTGATGAGTGTGTGGTTACACTCCTTGTGAACACCACAGCAATCTACCATGATCTGCCCTAAGTGTCCTACATGAGCATATTCCTTACACAAAACGGAGGCACAGGGTTGTATGATGGAACCATGCATGCAATTACTTTGCATGCCTTAACAATGCAGTCTTTACCATGCCTGCGTCTTTACCACGCATGCTTTTACAATGAATTTCATTGTAAAGGCATGATTGTAAAAGGCATATGCCTGGTAAAGGTTATGCCCCAGCTCCCTGTCCTGAGTCCTAAAACCGGCCCCAGCCCTAAAAAACTACCTTGACCCTAGCCCTAAAAACACCCCAGCCACCCGTCCTGAGCCCCAAAACCCACCCCAGCGCTAAAACATACCCTGCCCTGTAAACTACTCACCAAGCCCCATCCCGATCCTTCCCGTTCCTCACATTCCCGTCCAAGCAGGAAGTCCATCCAAGTCTTTAACACCTCCCACTGCCTGTCTCCTCTCATTATTACATATTCATCTACATGTTAACTCACCTACAACTTTAAAATAGAGCCAGGCACCTTCCGGAAGTGTACTCTCCCTTTAAAAATACAACCATAGCTTGTAAGGTATTGTCTTCTATCATAGTCATAACCATTCTTAAGGCACAGTGTTTTCCCAACCTTGTACTGCAGCTCCACCACATCCTCAGTATCAGCATCACATTCCTCCTCAGAGTTATCGTGTAAATGAGACAAGCAGTAGGCAAATCTGTTATTCCAACCTGGAACATATTCCACTGCACAGTCGTACGCATGCAACTGCTCTGCTAATCTTACCAATCTAGCTGAGCAATTTCTTGTTCCACCAGGTCTCAACTCTCCTAGCTTATTATCTATCATTAATACATCTTTGCTTCCCCCAATATGTGTTCAAAGTAATTGGTAGCCCTTACTGCTGCCAAGGCTTCCTGTTCAATTACAGAGTAGTTTCTCTCTGTGCTGACAGTGAATGAAAAGCAAAAGCTACCATCTTTCCTATTTGCCGCGGCCTTGGATGAGAACAGCTCCAGCCACTACAGCACTTACATCCACTGTGACAATGGATTTTGGAGTGATCTGCAATGGAGCTGTCGCACCAGCACTGGCAATGTCAGCTTTTATTTGCTGAAATATTTTCTTTTGGCTTTCTTCCCACTTTACCCTTTTTGGTGTTCTTAATAACTCTCCTAAATGTTCAGTCTTGTGGGTGAAACCCTGTAGAAACGTGGAATTATTTTCCACAAGCCCCATAAAAGATTTGAGTTTATTGTTTAATCCAGAATTGCAGCATTTACTATGGCACTGACCAAATCTGATTTTGGTCTAGCCCTATCAACGGAGATCAAATTTTCTAAGTATTCTACCACTTGCTCCAAAAATCAGCACTACTTCTTGTGAAGAGTGAGACCTGAGCAAGAAAGTCTCCTTAAGACCTGCAGCAATGCCTTGTGTTGCACCTCTATGATAATCCAAACTGCAGTCTGTTGAACCGGTCTGCTTGGTTGTAACACATGCTGCCAATTCCTTGGAATCTGGATGTTGTTAGATCTGGCAGTAAGCACTTCTCAAATTCAGTTTGAAGAAGTACCAACCACCTCAACATCAAAATAATTTAGTTGATGTTCTGGAGAGGCAAACAATCAGCAAAAGCATTCTTTGTAAGGCTTTGAATATCCACACAAAGAGCCATCTGATTTTTTCGTAGTGACAACAGGAGACAACCATTCTGCAGCCTCCAAGGTTTCTATAACACCATCTTTAGCCACTTGATATAAAATTGCTTTCAATCCTCTAATGGCCATTGGAATCATCCTAGTCATATGTCTAACATATGATGATTTTGTGAAGATATCCATTTGCTTCACCCAACCTATCTTCAAACACCATGTCATAATTATGTAGAACCTCATCTGTAACAACCACTCCTTGATCTATAAAGCCCTTGGGTTTGCTATGATGTGCTGGTCATATTGATAAATCCAGCCCAATATGGGTGGGGAAGACCCTGCCACATATAACTTGTCAGTTTAGTTATGATCCTTGAATTTGATCTGTGTTTAAATTAAACCTATGACTTCAATGCTTGCTTCATGGTAACCTTTTAAATTGATATCATTAGGTTCTAGCTCCACATTCGTCCAGATGATAAGATAAGATAAAAAAAGTCTTTCAGTATCACCATGTTTAAAGAGCTGGAATCCACCATCAGTCTTAACTTCTTGTCTCTTATTTTAAAAGCTGCTTTAGGTTGATTTTGCCTGCGCAGAAGGCTTGCCTTTCCTGTCTCCTTTTCATCAACATCTTCACCCCTACTCCCTACACTGAGCTCTCTTGGTCACTGCCTTCCACAATTTCATCTATCACAAGACTCGTCCAATACACAACATACTGCCCTACACACCTTTGCAATATCCTCCTTTTCCTATAAATCCAATACTTTATTTACAGCATAGCAGTTTTTAAAGTCAATTGAATGTATATCTGTGACAGGATTTGGTTCCCATTCTTGCAACACCACCCCTCAGTGGCGTAACATAGGCCCCAACCGCCCCTGAGGGCGGGGGTCCCGAGCTGCAAGGGGGACCCCCTAGCTGCAGGGGGACCCTCAGCACAGTAACTGGCCTGAGATCTCCTGATTGAGTCTGGAGGGGGGGGGCATGTACCTTGCAGGCTGGCCCCCTTTAGCCTAGTTACGCCACTTCCTCCTATTGACCTATTATGGTACTTCTGAAGTTGGTGGCAAAAGTCTTCTTCCCAATAGCATACACTACCTCCGACCTATTATCTAGTTTTGCAATCTTAATAGAATATTTTTTTTACATTCTTTGCATTTCCTTAATGCACTTTTCTGATTCCTCATCTACTATGGCAATGGTGATGGCTTCCTTCAAGAAAGAATTACTGGTATCCATGAGCCCTTCCTGCATTTTCTTACTGGGGCATTGTTCAATGAGCTGGTACTTAAATAACTCCTCTATCACAGTGTCCGATTGACACTTGTGGCTAGTTCTCAGGCCACAAATTAATCGACAGATTCCAATGGCTTTTGGAGTTGTGTGTAAAGCGTGTGGTGTCACATTGCTATGTTAACAGATTTTCAAATCTTGTTTCTAGCTGTAGTTGTGTTTCTTTATATACAGCTACAATTTTATTTCCTTGTTTGTCATCCATCTGAGGTAAGCATTTAAAAATATGCTGGCCCAAAGTCACGAGACGATTCAGAAAAGGGGGTGGTGATGAACAGAGTGTCTGAATTAAGCAGACCACTCTAACCCAGTCCAAAGATCAGGGCTTGATCCATCACCGTTTTTTAGCTCACTGCACCATCCCAGCTCAGAACTTGGCTATATGCAAATTAGTCTGACCCTGGCCCAGTGCATCATGGGAAAAGGGCAGACCAAACTACCAAGCCAATTCTTATACTGGGAAGGAAACAAGCTTCCGGGGACCGTTTTCTGGCATTTCAGCCGTCTTCGGCCCGGCTTGCTTGAATCCTGATGGTGCAATGAGCAAGGGACTCACATCTGAGTATACCCTTCCACGCTTATGGTGGACAAAAATGATTCAGAAAAGGGGGTGGTGATGAACAGAGTGTCTGAATTAAGCAGACCACTCTTACCCAGTCCAAAGATCAGGGCTTGATCCATCACCGTTTTTTAGCTCACTGCACCATCTCAGCTCAGAACTTGGCTATATGCAAATTAGTCTGACCCTGGCCCAGTGCATCATGGGAACAGGGCAGACCAAACTACCAAGCCAATTCTTATACTGGGAAGGAAACAAGCTTCCGGGGACCGGTTTCTGGCATTTCAGCCGTCTTCGGCCCGGCTTGCTTGAATCCTGATGGTGCAATGAGCAAGGGACTCACATCTGAGTATACCCTTCCACGCTTGGTGGACAAAAATGATTCAGAAAAGGGGGTGGTGATGAACAGAGTGTCTGAATTAAGCAGACCACTCTTACCCAGTCCAAAGATCAGGGCTTGATCTATCACCGTTTTTTAGCTCACTGCACCATCCCAGCTCAGAACTTGGCTATATGCAAATTAGTCTGACCCTGGCCCAGTGCATCATGGGAACAGGGCAGACCAAACTACCAAGCCAATTCTTATACTGGGAAGGAAACAAGCTTCCGGGGACCGGTTTCTGGCATTTCAGCCGTCTTCGGCACGGCTTGCTTGAATCCTGATGGTGCAATGAGCAAGGGACTCACATCTGAGTATACCCTTCCACGCTTATGGTGGACAAAAATGATTCAGAAAAGGGGGTGGTGATGAACAGAGTGTCTGAATTAAGCAGACCACTCTTACCCAGTCCAAAGATCAGGGCTTGATCCATCACCGTTTTTTAGCTCACTGCACCATCCCAGCTCAGAACTTGGCTATATGCAAATTAGTCTGACCCTGGCCCAGTGCATCATGGGAACAGGGCAGACCAAACTACCAAGCCAATTCTTATACTGGGAAGGAAACAAGCTTCCGGGGACCGGTTTCTGGCATTTCAGCCGTCTTCGGCCCGGCTTGCTTGAATCCTGATGGTGCAATGAGCAAGGGACTCACATCTGAGTATACCCTTCCACGCTTATGGTGGACAAAAATGATTCAGAAAAGGGGGTGGTGATGAACAGAGTGTCTGAATTAAGCAGACCACTCTTACCCGGTCCAAAGATCAGGGCTTGATCCATCACCGTTTTTTAGCTCACTGCACCATCCCAGCTCAGAACTTGGCTATATGCAAATTAGTCTGACCCTGGCCCAGTGCATCATGGGAACAGGGCAGACCAAACTACCAAGCCAATTCTTATACTGGGAAGGAAACAAGCTTCCGGGGACCGGTTTCTGGCATTTCAGCCGTCTTCGTCCCGGCTTGCTTGAATCCTGATGGTGCAATGAGCAAGGGACTCACATCTGGGTAAGAGTGGTCTGCTTAATTCAGACACTCTGTTCATCACCACCCCCTTTTTTGAATCGTTTTTGGCCACTACAGGTGTGGCAGGGTATACTCAGACATGAGTCCCTTGCTCACTGCACCACCAGGATTCAAGCAAGCCGGGCCGACGACGGCTGAAATGCCAGAAACCGGTCCCCGGAAGCTTGTCTCCTTTCCGGTGAAGAATTGGCTTGGTAGTTTGGTCTGCCCCGTTCCCATGAGGCACTGGGTCAGACTAATTTGCATATAGCCAGGTTCTGAACTGGGGTGATGCAGTGATGCAGTGAGCTAAATAACGGTGATGGATTCAGCCCTGATCTCTTGACTGGGTAAGAGTGGTCTGCTTAATTCAGACACTCTGTTCATCACCACCCCCTTTTTTGAATCGCCAAAGTCACGAGACAACAAAGCTTTCTTCCTTACTGCTGGGAAATCTATGGCATCCATTGCCTACAAATATTTTTCAAATGTCTCTATCCAGTTTCCCTAATCGATTTGACGATTTCCTGGATGAATGAGAAAACTTGGTGGAGTGATTATTGTTTGCGAGATGTTAATTTTTTTAATTTAGTATTTTGTTTAATAATAATTAATGTTTTGAAGTTTATTTCAGCAGTGGATGCCATGGTGAAAGAAATATCTTTGAAGAAATATCTTTGAAGAAGAAGGCGGTACATGCACTGTGACCCCATAGGTGGCATGATCATGTGTAATGATGGGAAGCAGGCAAGGTCTTAGAGCAGTTTTAGGAGTGCAGAGGAGCAGATGGTGTGGCGGGAAGTAATTTAACACTTGTGTGGGCTTGAAGATTTGTTTTTATTTTACTTTAAGGCAGTGTTTGATATCAGTGTGGCGGGTTGAAAGAGAGAGAGTGAGCTTAGTGCTGTTGGTTCCTCAGCACACTCATGACTAAATGATGTCAGGATGAGTGGGGCGGTGGATGTCAATT